>NC_132934.1:187331000-187956000 GCF_034638445.1 Ciconia boyciana
CCATGCATGAGCGAACGAGGGAGCAGGCTTCCCGGGGCTCTCCGCCACCCCTCCCAGCCGGTCCCTAACCACCAGAGATGCTTCCTTCCCCGGCCGAAACCCCATTCTCCTATTTCCAAGTGCTCCATGATGGCAGCGCCCACCTCCCAGCCACATGGCCATGACAGGGCCGCCTGAGGACCAGTAGCTGCAGCCCTTGCCCTCCCCACAAAAAGCATGAGAAGCAACAACTGGCTGCCAGCTGCTCTCTTCTGCAGTGCATTTGAAAACATTACCTCCCTTTTCATGGCCCATCAGGTCCCCTAAGTCCCTCCCGGCTTGTTAAAACATACCAGGAGGACAGAGAATGTGATGAAGATGTGATGAGGATGAAGATGTGAGTCCTCTTGGCTTGTTCCGCAGCTTAGAGAAATCAGGGGCAGCAACCCTTCCCATCAGGAGAGGAGAAGGGCTACCAGCCACAGATGGGACCTCCTCTGGGACAAGCTCATTGGGCACCAACCCTCAGGCAGCATTGCTCTCTCTCAGCAGTAAGACAGGAAAAGAGGAGCAGATGAGAAAGGAAGAGGCATGGCAGGGAGTAGAGCTGAGGAGTGATGGATTTAGGCAGCGGACTGTGACAGGGAAAGGTATTTTTTACAGGTTGCCATATTACCTACTGAAAAAGATAATTTTTGGTCCTATTTTGACCTTTGTTTATATTTCAGTAGAGCAGACTGACGCAGTATATTATTCTCTTACAAAGAGCGAGTTTTCTCTATAAAGAAGCTGCACTATAATAAACACAACGCTTGATGGTACTTAGGTCACTTTTCTATGAGGAAAGTTAGGCAAAATATTCAAAAACCCATGGCAATTAATATCTTTTCTGTAGCTTTTAGGAGTCATCCTTGAAAGGAGACACAATGCACTGGAATATCCTGTAGCGTAGAAAAGGTAAGAATTGTTATTTTCTATTAAAACCTTTAGGACATTTTCTACAAAACCTCTTTAAAACGATTAGTCTTTAGGAGATCCGAATGTCTCTGAGTTTTGTTCTGCCGCCTAAAGTGTTGTTTTAGAACCACTTCAGCCCTGTTAATGTGTGTCTGCCAGACAATGGAGCTGATATGAATTTGCCATTAATTGGAGAGTGGGGCTTCGCGTGTACCAGACTAAGTGATTTACTTTCAAAGTGCTGTTATTATGGTTGCAGACTGCATTTGGTTGCTTAGAAACCATCCTTATCGATGATTCACATTTTCTCCTGATAGCACAGTGAACGGGTAGCACCTTTATTTTTCTCTCAGCAGTTGTCAGGAGAAACTATTTTATAAAAAATGCAGCAAAAGGCAGCATCCCTCCATGGACAGGCAATAGTATAGCTGGCACGTTGATTTAGGCCAAAGAGGTACATTATTCCAAAGGAGTGAAAATAATTTTAGAAAACAGTATTTGGCAGTGCGACGCTCAGAGACCTATTGTTGAAAGAAACCTATTGTTGAAAGAAACCTATTGTTGAAAGACCTATTGAAAGAAAAAAACTTTCCCATCAAGTGGGAAGACATGTCTGACAAACAGCATATCTAACAAGCAACAAATGCTAAGAAGGAAGTCTCTGTAGCATTTCATTAAAACCACAGACACATCACCAATGTGGACTTTAGGCTGCAACTCATTAGTAAATGAATTCTACCTGTGACAGCCTTGTCAAACCCAAGCTTTACTGATTACATTTGGCTTTTAGGCAGTAATCCCCAGGGAAAGTGATTTATTTCAGCACTTGATGAGTTACTCCACCGATGCTAGTGATAATGACATTATCTTGACATAGGTTAGCATTTATAGGCCTCTTGGAAAGAGTGAGTGTTCAAGAGGGATTTAAATGAAGACAGGAGGGAAGCCAAGCACGCTAGTGTGAGAATAGTTAGAAATGTTTGGAAAGCGCAGCCCACCTGTAATAGCGAAAGGTTTTACGAAGCTGGGCAAATGCTCCACTCAACACCCTTCACAGGCCAAAGCAGAGAGCGCTGAGATGAAATGACCCCCAGGTTAGACAGCAAGCCCATGGCAGGGGGGACCACAGGCTGCCCGCCACCCTCTCTCCTCTCCCAGCCCAGTGCCCTGCTGTTGTACGGGGGCTGAGCAAAGCTGGCTTTGTCTCCTCTCATCTCGCAGCTAAACTGGGGGCTGCAGCAGGGAATGAAACCTTTCTCATGTCCTGCTGCCGACAGGGAAGTTTTTCCAGGTGTAACGAGGAAATTAAATTGAACGTGTGATTACCAGGGGGTAATGATGTGCAAAACCGGAGAGAGGTATGGACACAAGCAGAGCACTGAGTTAGGATGCTGTGAGGGGCAGAAGCAGAGTGTTAGTGGCTGAGACTAATGTCTACATCTATGGAAGAGGGACAGATCAGAGCAGCCAGCAGCTCTGGTTCCCCTTTAGACAATCCACTGTCCCTGGATCAACAGAGAGACGTTGGGCTCCTGAAGATCAAGAGAGTATCCCCTTGAAATCTGGGCATTAATCCTACCAAAGGAGTTCATGTTTCAGCTTCACAAATCTGCCAGGGTGAGTCACACAATACAGACCTGGTGGCCCAAACTATAAATACCCATCTTAACTAGCAAGACATGGAACAGGAAATCCAGGAGAAATCAGAGCTGCCTTTGAGATACGTCTGATATAGGTACCACAGGTGAGATTGCTCCACAAGATCCCAAGTTCTGCCAGTCTGAGCTATGGTCTCTGTGATGCAGGGGATGAAACCGGAGCCCAGACAAGGCCAGGAACCAAGGGTGTCCCGGCAACAGCTGTTCGGAAACCCTTTAGTTTGAGAAGTCTTTTCCAGCTTAGGAGAAATCAAGTAGGGATCTGCAGATGCTTGACAACCCTTTAGCAGACCCAAAGTGTGCCTATTAAGGTTGCTGTTGTCATCCAGCTGGCCTAGCAAGGCTCCTTCTGTACGAGGAAATGCACAGCGAGCCACCCTGGGTATGCCACAGACATAAAATTGAAGCACTAGCGCATTTGGGGATTGATGCATTCATAATATCTAAGACAACATCATGCTCTCAATTCTGCTGATCCGTCTTTACAGAAAATATCGCAAAAACTTACTCTGCTGCAGCAACATCTGCAGGCCTTGTGCAAATTCAGAAGAAGGTTTTATGTCTGGTGAAATTGTACTGTCAATTTTCACTTGAGAATACGTCTCTCAAAGTGCAATGAACATGCGCCATGTAATACTGATCCAGTATCACCCTAGCTGTAACAGTGAAAGCAAGAACAGCTTATCTTTTTCAGTAATTAACTCTAATCTGAGAAGACATACATGAGTAATTGCAAGAATAAAGGCTATTACACCTCCAAGAAATAAAATTTAATCTGCTTTTTTTTTCAGCTCCAGCGTTCAGCTGGACCACGAAGTTGCTTCTGTTGCAAATCAGAAGTGTGATATGATTAAATAGCAAATCTACTATTACTGTTTTTAAGGCAATAATACCTTTTAATATCCAAACAACATCACATCAAGTGATTTTGAGATAGGACCTGAATAATTCAATTACAATTTTGGGGAGGGAGACTAACCCATAGGTAGCGAACAGTTGGATTTTAGAAAAACATATTTTCTTATTTAGGGAAAAAGGGGCAGAATGTCAGGCTAGTAGACAGTCACGAGAGGCTGCTTCAAAATAAAAAAATCTGCATATTAAGTCTTTCACTGGATAGGTGTCATACATATTGTAAGAGGAAAGGAGTGAACTTCAATTTGCCAAACGACCATGGTTATCATAAATTACAATGAATCGTTATCTCAGAGTGATTGTCAATGAAGAGGAATTCTGGAGGAAGTGTGGGAGGAGATGCAGAACTGAAGAGATGTTTCCTTTGACACACCTGGCTCTGACTGGTATCGGGGCAGCATATGAGCAAACCCCTGCGGGGCACCAGCTCCTAAGTTCCCAGGGATATTGTCTAGAGAACATCTCAGCTTATGAAGCAGTTGGAAGTGCTGTGTATGAATGAAAATAAAAACTATAAGACTAAATGAAGTGAATTGTTTAGCCATAAGGCTAAATTACCAAATAATGCAGAGAATAATACTTTTCACCATGTAGCCGTATTAATTTCCATACACACCAGTGAGTTTTGAAAACAACATGGGTCGGAGCCACCAGCAATACGTGGCTGCTGTGCTATTCCAAATGGCCTGTCTGTGCTGAGGACAATGCAAAATATGATTTTATTAATCTTTCATTCTAATTTCATGGCACTCAGCAGTGTTTGTGACTGCACACAATGACAGGCACCAGTCCAGAGCCTGTGCTGGCACAAGCTAGGTTTGTTCCATAGACCCCAGCAGAGCCATGCTGATTTATGCCAGCTGGAATCTGACCTGTAATTTCTGCCTCGGAAGGATCGAACCTAATTATTTCTTTATGTTTGACCCACAGCGCGGGGATATCCCAGCATCACAGACCCGAGGGTACCCACCTCTCCCCTCAGCTGCACTGAACATCCCCATTCAAGCCAAGCTCACGACAGTGCCTGGCAAAAAGCAGAAGTTGTGCTGTGGCACCAGATCCATTCACTGGTTGGTTTGGCTACGAGGGATTACACACCAGGGCTTTCGGAGACGTGGGGGGCTCCGGGGGCTCCCAATGCCCGCCTTGGTGGGGTGGCTTTCAGGACCAGCTCCACTGAACAGCGGCCCCCGAAAACCGAGACCTCCCATGGAGGGAAGAGGGGTCTGGTCCTTCCAAGGGGTCCCCCTTGTGCTTGGTCTGGAGATGCCCTTGGGGTGCCCTTGCTCTGGCGATGCTGGAGAAGGGTGAGTGCGGGGGCCTGGTCTGCCTTGCAACACCGCACATGTGTTTTGTCTATCACCGCTCCATCCACGTTGCACTCCTGCCCTCCGTCTCTGCCTTCTTGGTTTTCTACTGCTAAATTACCCTTCTTGAAAGCTAGTATGGAGCGGGCAGATTCACGCATAACTGCAGGTCTTGCAGTATGCCCTGAAAGTTTTCAAATCTTGGACCAACAGGGAAGCAGAGAGCACTTTCCAGGGGATGATTTAACACCCAGGTCCCGCCACCTGGACAGTGCTCCTGCTCGTAATGGCCCATGGGCAGAGACACTTGATGCAGGCCCCCTGAGGATGTCAGAAGCCAAATCATTTGGAACTTTAGAGGTTAAAGCACAAGCACCTTAGATTGCCTCCCTCTGCCAGAATCAAGCAGCAGCCTGCCCAATTTCCAGCATGATCCATCGCCCATGGGAAGCGCTGCTGAATGAGGACACATTGCCACACTGTCCTGCACTCACTGCAGTTTGACAAATACTTGTAAGCAGCATCTTACATAGAGCCCATTGTAGTGATCGTGCCTTAGGGCTGTGTCCTTTCTTTCCAAGCAGAAGAGGTTGAAAGCATGCATGGAAAGTATTTCCCACTGGGCACATTGGTGCAGAGAAATCCAACAGCCTTTTTCCCCCATGCTTCTCAGCCTGCACACCCTCACTCACACTCCTCTCAGCCTTCTGGTTTAAGCAACTATTAGGACAGTTTAGGGCACCTGCCGGTGAGCAATTTGCAATAGAGGGATTATTTTCTGGTCCTTAGTTAAACAGGTTCCCTGGTGATGGAGCTACAGAGCAGGACAGGAAGAACATGCAACACAAAATGCACTGTGTTCCCCCCTGCACAACCCAAGACAAGGCAGCATGCTAGGGAAACCCTAGTTCTGATAAAGTCAATGGCCACCTGCTCCAACAGTGTTAGGATTTTGCCTCAAATTATTTTTTTTTTCTGTACGGAACTGAGCAATCTGCTATGTGAGGAACGGCGGCTGGGTTTGTTTTGCAAAGCATAGCTGGGAATCTCATGATGCCTGCCTTCCATGTAGGCACAAACCAATGGCTTGGGTATAATAATTTAAAAATCTCCTGTTGCTAAGCTGTACCTGTATGGAGTTGATTTCACTCTCTCCCTTCACTTGAAGACTTGCTGAAATGCAGCTATTAACCCTAAGGTATATCTCCTTACATCTCTGAAGAGTATACACTGGTTCATTAATTTTGCTGTTTCATCTGGGAAACTTTTTCTTTTTTTCTTTTTTTTCCCTGTTCTCTTTAACTTGGTAATTACACTGTGAGAAAACAGAGCAGAAAGAAAGGAAATTGCTTCTAAAGGACATGGTAATAAACGTGTCACGTATATCACTTAGCTGGGTTGTGTTTATTATTAACTCGGAATGGGAGAAGACTCGAGCTGCGGCGTGGGAGCATGACGGACTGGTTTTCCTGGGAGTGTGATTCCAGACCGCGTTGATTATCCCGCATTTGCACCGAGGGAAACCCAGCCTGTGCGGTGCACCTCATTAGTCAAGCGAGGGACCTGGGAATCCTATTGCTGCCTACATTTCTCCACAGTTCAGCAGCAAGGAATTCCCTAACATTTCCCTCTTTGCTAATTTCCACTAACTGAGGATCTGACTAATTTTAATTAAACCAGTATGTACCAAGAATAACTCCTCTGACTTCACATTAATGCCAGCCAACAGAGATGAAAATCTGCCTTGCAGTGCCTCCTCCTTGGCGGTTGTCATCTCGATGAACTTCAGCTGTGATTAACTGAACTCTGGCACCTGTAGAGATGAACCTAAAGATGGTGGCTTGATGATGAATCTCAGACAGGACTCCCAGGGTAGTGGATGAGAAATCCTAGGAAAAGTCTCATAAATTTCACTGTAACCAAGATTTCACCTTTGTCTCTAAAGAATGTATGTATTCAGGATAGATTTGCTATCCTACTGCTTTAGATCACTCCCAAGCTATAAAATAGAGTTAAATCTGTTAAACAAGTAGCTACTTAACCTGGGTTTACTGCTGGTTCACTTTGCCTAAGTGAAATGGCAAAAAGCAGCTCGCCTGTGTAGTTGAACCTGGCCAAAGCTTGCCCAGATTTTTCTGTTGGAATAATTTCTTTTATAGAAAGACCAAGGATGGCAACCAAGTAGCCATTACAGGTTGGCTTCCGACTAACGCTGGAGCTAGAGAAATGGTTTGGGCACTCAGTTGTATTGTGGAGCTCCTTTGGTTTTAGCAAAACCTGGAGTAGCTCTGCTTGGAGGTGTGAAAGTGGGGCAGCTGCACCAGGCCCCCCAGGACAGAGACCCCCTGGCTTTGAAAATGGGGGGACGTAGGAACAATGTCTCCATGGTGCAAGCTGGGACCCTGGAGCCATCCCAAGACACTGAAATATCACTTGGATTTAGGGAGGACATTCAGATCAGCTGTGTTTGTGTCCCTTCATGGAGGTGAGTACACAGGATGCTCTGATGGGGGCTGGGTCATGGTGACATCCAGATGAAACGGGGCCGGTTTAGTTCTCTGTGGCCTGTCCCGGGGCAAATACTAGACACAATCAAAAAAAAGCACACACATATCCACAGCTCCTTTCCTGTCACATGAAGTACATTTCTCAAGGCACATATTTTGAAAGATGTACCTTGGCCTTTGTTTTTTTCAGGAAATTAAAAAGGTGGAATCCACCCCCAAAACCTGTTTCTGCCTAATTTAAGTTAATAAGCTCCACCAAGACAGCAATTATTCTCCTGTTTGGCTCCTGCCTCTATTCATTATGTGTGTGTGTATATTATTGTTATTTATCAATAATCTCCTTGGAGCTATGCAATGACACAAGATTATGACATTCGCTGCTCCCAGAGCTTGCTATACCAAATACAAACAAATGATCAGCAAGAACCATAACAACTGAGCTGCTGATTTGAACCAACCTTTGATCTGTGGTTGGGGATTCGAGGAATCAAAACGTGGCTTGTCAGATTGTCAGGGCCTTGTGTTTTTATATGATCCACCAGAAAAAGTGGGTACTTTGGCTAGGGCACATTCGATGCACATTCTTTCGAGGATGCTAGGACTTTTTCCTTGGTTTGGGATGTTTTTTCCCCACACATGGCATTGGTTGAAAGTATTTAAGTGGTGATTATCCCTTATTTTCCTACTTTATTGGCAACAGTGAATCGTGGGGATAAACAGAATATACGCAATGGTGCAGAAAAATAAAAGCACATTTCTGAGTTAAGAAAATGAACTGTGGACCAAAGACCACAGTGCGATTACACAAGCTTATTCACTGATGGAAATAAGTGCTGTGGCAGGCAATTATTTCCAGATCTTACCATGCAAGAAAGGCAAACTGTTTGCTGGAGAGCATTCATGAGGGTCAGATGATGGAGGGAAAGGCCAGGAAGACAAGAAGGAAAGCTTTCACATCCCTTTTTCAAGCTGTCACATGAAAGAAACGCCTGCAGTAACACTCAGTGAATGTGAACAGGGGGATGTTTGCAAACTGCCAAAATGTCCCTCAGTAGGGCGGAGAGAGGAGGGAGAAGAAAATTATCATGAAATAAAACAATAAGAGAATTGTTGCCATTTCATGTTATTTTTGTCATCCAGAGCTGAGTGAAGAGAAACGAGTCATGCCCATCCGGTATGTACTACCACAATGGTACCATAGGTACTGCATAGACTTCTCAGGTGCTGCTAGTGAGGGGCAACTCGATGTGGTTGCTGGTTATATGCCTCGAGTATTCAATGGCAACCAGGAGGAACCGATCACAGTAAGAGCAGAGTCAATAAAGGTCTTGTACTTGACTCACCACCACATGAGAAAAACAGTAGTGCTAAAAGCAAGTGCTCTGAGCCCCGTCCCAGCTGCAAAATCACCTGGGCTTGTTCAGAAACCATACTGGTCCCAGTGGCATGTGTGCATACACCAAGTATACCACACGTGCTTACAGACTTCCGCTGAGCGGGGACTTCTGCTATTTGCTGTTCAGCCCTGAGTCAGCAGCTTGGTGGCTGCAGGACCCCTAGATGATGGGCATCTGCCCTAGATGATGGGCAGAGATCGGTCCCTTGGAGGGTCCAGAGTTGCCCCTCTCTGCCCTTGACTGCACAGGGGACCCAAAGCATACATGCTTCTACCAGAGACACCTGAGTGAGGTGTTCAAAGCCGGGTGGGGTGGTTCTGGACCTGCAGGCACATGTACAGCCATCCCAAGGCTCAGGCAAGCGCACCCGTTCCTGTGGATACAACAGCTCCATTAGCCCAGGGAGCTGCTCAGGATGAAGCGATGCTGCAGAGAAAGCTCCTCAGGAAACGCAGCCGTTCGGGCGTAAGACAGCGGGTCCTGCTATCTATAGATAACGGGCTGAAAAACAGGAAACAGAGGTCAGCAGTAGACAGCCAGTTCTCACAACGGCAGCGTGATAGCAGTGACCTTCCATGGGGGTCTGTGCAGCGACCTCGGCTGCTCAGTATCTGCATAAATGGCCTGGAAAAGGGGTGAGGAGTGAGGTGAGAGAGTTTGCCACTGATAAGAAGCTATCTGAGGACAAGGACGTGCTGTGGGAATTGCAGACAGCATGAGTGGTCAAAGAGCAGATGAAATTCAACACAGATAACTGCAAAATTAGGTATTTGGAGGGGGAAAAGAGAGTCCTAGATTCACGTGGGCACTGCCGGTCAAGAGCTGGGTCCTGTGTTTAGTATCCACCAAAGCATGAGTTCAACACTCAGCAGCAGTCAAGAGAGCAAGTCAAGCCCTAGGAACCTGCAGGAAGGGAACAGAGATCCCAGAGGCTCGCAGGGGAAGATTCACAAGCCCTGTTCTCTCTCCTCCCAAAACATCTGGCCACAGCTGGAGACAGACACTGGGATGTGAAACAGGTGGCCAAGCCTCCTCTGTCAGCCATGGTGTCACCTCAGGACGCATCTGGGGCGGGAGGTCTCTGCACCACACAGTGTCACAGACACAGCCTTCCTTTCTCCATGCCCAGTAAAATGAGAAGATATGCAAATAATATGAAAATTGGCCCCCACGCCTTTCTACAGAGATAGTACAGACCCAATCAATTACTGAAGTTCTTCCCAGCCCTTAACAATGGGGTTTGAAATGTCAATACCCAAAGCAAACACCGGAATACCGACCTTGGGAAGGTCCATCATGTTGTTTGTTTGTCAGCTGAAAGTTGGCTCAAAACCCATGTAGCAATAGGTTTATTGCTTTTGGGTTGTTAGTAACAACCTACATTGATTATGGCAGTAGTCACCTGGCCATGTAGCTATGCCAAGGGGCACGCTCTCTTTTGGCACATGTAGTCATACTTTTATGATACAGGTCTTTTTGCAGGGCTACTGCAAGCAGTTGGACAGTTTGCCATGTGTTTTCCTTGCTACAGCTTGAAATAATTCCTGGGGATGTGTTATATCCTGAAAGCTGAGACAGCCCCAGACCGAAGGAGCCGAAGAGCTGCCTGCAGTCTCATTTTGGGAACCGATCGGTTTGTCACAAGCGGGCAAGTTACACCAAAACACTCGTGTTTCAAGTCCCAGATTTCTCCCCCAAAGGAAAGCCTATACTCACATGGGCTTGAAATAAGCAGTGCTCATCAGAAGGTGATAATATGCATCACAAGAGGAAAGGGGTCTTTGCTTTCATCTCAGAAGGCATCCTCGCTGCTGTGGGAGCCACTTCTCCCAAAATCACAAAGTGCCACCTCAGGGTTTGCAGCATGTTGTACTGAGGTGTTGGCAGGCTCTGCTGCCCCAGGGACAGCAAGGGATGGGGCAGCAGGGAGAGCTGGTGGGGGACACGCAGGGAGGGTGCAGGGCACCAGCGTGGAGGCATAGTGGAACATGCATTGGGGATCGCTGGGGACATGCAGGGGGTTTGGTGGGATGTGTGGAGGGTGTGGGGGGCATGCATGGCACATGGGGACACTCATGATGGTGCAGAGGGACATGTGGGACACATGGGGGGTACATGGGGGCACAGGAGACACATGAGGATGAAGGGGGACACATGGGGGTGTGGTGGGACACATGGGAGCGTGGCAGGACACGTAGAGAAGCATGGAGGGACAGGTGTGGGAGGACAGCAGGACACACGTGGGGAGGCAGTGAGATGTGGGGGCATGGTGGGACACATGGGTGCATGGGGGGAGCATGTGGGCGCATGGGGGAGATGTAGGGGTGTGGGGGCCAGGCATGATGGGGCACAGGTAGCAGGACGTATGGGGGTCACACAGTGGGGACACACTGGGGATCAAGGGGACACATGTGAAGCTTCTCTGGGCAGGTGTGCCCACCTCCCTTGGGGCCCCACATGTGTCCCGGTGCCACAGTCTGTGGTGGGCAAGGGGACTCAGGGGGATGCGCACACTTTGGGGGCCAGAGGAGCAGGCACCAGCATGCCCTCATAAAAAAAATATGTGTGATAGAATCATACACAACAAACCGTACATAATAACTATATATATAATGATATGTGTATATATACCTACAATTAATTAATATATATATATGAAATAAGAAAATAATGATGGCCAAAGTGTGGATCCGGATGGCAAGCAAAAAGCACAGCGAAACCCCCACCCACCGGAGAGGAAAGGTAGCCCAGCCATGCTGGGGTGGTGTGGAGGGTGGTGGGGGCATTAGCGGGGCTCTTGCGGGGACACCTCCATGAGCAGGCAGGGTTTCTTTTTCCCTGGCATCCACTTCAAAAGGGAGGAAAAAAACCCCTGCCTATTCATTGCAAAGTGTGCATCTGCCCCAGCGAAACCAGTAGAGGAAGTGTCAGACCCCACCCTGCAAAAAAACCCCACGTGTGAGTGTGTACGTGTGTCTCTATATACAGATGGCTCAGGGGAGTGGTGGCTTTGTGGCCAAAGGGCGACAAAATCTCCCCTTCACGGCTGTGGTGGCTGTGCCTCGGCTCTGACTCCAGCACCTCTCCACCAGCGGGTCCACCCAGCCACCAACGCCGCCCACCAGCATTTGGGCTGCTGAAGCTGACAATAGCCAAAAGCTGGTTTATGAAGGAGGGCTTTTAATTTAAGCCTAGCCTGCCTTTATTTAAAACTCATTTACAGCTCTTGCTTGGTCTAAATCCACCAACAAAAGGAGATAGGTGGAAAGCAAAGCATGGATGTACTGCTTTCCCTTCCCTACATCCGAGCGGTGCAGCTTCCCCGGGAAGGAAGGGGGTGATTTCCTGGTGTCCCAAGGGGGAGGAGGGAGACCCATAGCCGGGATTTTTGGGTGGCCGGGAGCAGAGCAACCCACTCTGCCTTGGAAGTGGGACTCCTCCTCAGCTACACGTGGCCACAATCCATCTGAAGATGAACTTTAAAAGAAAATATGCTATGGCTCTTGATGTTTTCCAGTCCTTATGAAAAACTGGTAGATTTGCTTTTCTTCAAAAAAAAACGCAACTCAAAGTCAACTATTACAAGCTACTTTAAAACGCAGTGTTTCTACAGCCCAGTGCTTTTCTGATAACAAGAGAGGGTTTGGTTGGATTTTTTTTTTATGTTTACTTTAAATCAAGTCAATCTGTTTTTCTTTTTCGCTCCCACCACTTGTTGATGTGCGAAGCCGCATACGTGCTTGGAGCGCCCGTGACTAACAGCAGGAGTTACCACTCGCAGCATAAACAGCCTGGGATTCTCGGTTGCTGCTCCGGTGCCTCCTCTGCCTGCAGCCCCACGCGGCTCCTGGTCTCACCCCTTGGGCCAAGGGGATGTTCCTGCCAAGTTGCGTTGTGCCAGTTAGCTGGATTTTGCACCTTCTGCCCCAAAATTGCATTTGAAGCTTGGTTGTCACGCTCGGCACCAAGCAGGGGCATCACCCCAGGTGGGAGGGGAACTAATGTGGAAGAGACACCTCGGGGTGCCAAATTCATGGGTGATTGCTCTGAACCTCCCTCTCTGCTCAGCGGCTGCCTCGGGGATGGGACACAGCTGGCGGAGCTGCCGAAAGCCCCCTCCATGCCAGCGGGGACCTGCCCCAGGACCTGCCTCCACGGGGTGGGTACCCAGAGCAGGGTGAGGAAGGGAAGGCTGTCAGAAGACACTGATGGCACTGAAATTAAAAACGCAAAGGAAAAGGAAGAAAAAAGGGAAGCCAAAGTAGAAATTCAGTTACTCTTCAGAGCCGGGGGGAAGGAGTCAGCCTGCTACACAGCCTTTACTCCACCGCTGCTAAACTCTACCCATTGAACAAGTCTAATGAGTAATTATCAGTATATGTCAGCTGTTATTTCAGTCCTGGCAACATCTGCATTTAGAGAACATCTGCTTTTTCTGTGAAGCTGTAAGTGCTATAGTTAACATACAGGTATTTAATTCTTCTTGGTTTTTTTAAATCTTCAACCTGTTCTGTGAGTAGCATGCTAGCAGTACACATGAAAATGAAACTCAGTAGTCCAAAATTACTATAAATTAATGAAATTCTCCTTTCCATGTTCTTCCCCAGCCCCAGAGCCCTGCCTTGTGCTGCTTCATTGTAGTGACTCAAAATAAACTGAATAGAAGTTGCAACGTCTTAGCACATTTCACATAACGATACTCCTGGCACAGGCTGAAAAGCATTTATTTTGATGGGATTTGAGGGAGGGGGCAACAATTTAACTGGTTGTTGGGAGGAGGTGCCTGTATCAATAGTGACTGAGGCATTTCAACAAGAGAAAAAGGAAAACAAACCTCCTGGGAGAGAAATGCTATGGGGCTGTTGAAGCTTTCAGATCTCAGAGCATCCTCTATTTTATTTACGGCTCCTCTGTGACTAAATACTATTTTTCAATTACTATATTGTGTTTTTCTTTTTCAGTTGGGCTCCTTATCCTTTCTTCGAAGCAATGTGACCACATCGTAAACTGTTTTTGAGGAGCGTTTGCTGTTTGAGGTTAGAAGTTGAAACCACAGAGTTCCTTATCTTGTCTTTCTGCGACTGTTTTTACATAAGCTAGCAAGGCAAAAGAGCAAAGAGCAACAACTGAAATCTTCTTTTTCCCTTCTCCCCACCCATATTTTCGAGGCCGCAGGAGGAGAAGTCCCCCATAGGACCCAGCTGCTGGCTCTCTTTGGTTTTGTTGTCCATGGACCAGGTACGAACGTGCTTCCGAAGGGTGGGCAGGGAGGGGAGACAGGGGGCTGAGCTGGAAGGCGGAAAGCAGTCACCAGCCTGGCATGGTTCCCCCTGAAACCTGTCTTTGTGGTTTAGGAAAAAGTTCTGGGAAACAAAAAAAAAAGTTCCTTTTGCTATCTTTCCTCCCCAAACTTTCAGCGTTCATTATTTAACTGCTGCTGAGTCTTGTTAACAAATGTGTCTGGATGCTAAAGCTGGTGGGAGTCTTGCTCGGTACCTGGTGCACTGGGCAGTGTGGAGGTGCTGGCTGGGGTCTGTTCTCATGGGCAAGTTGGCATCTGGTGTGGGAGGGTAGCGACTGCCACTGCTGCCATCCAAAATAGTTTTAGTAACCCTCAAGAGAAGACCTTTGGATAAGCCCAGGTAACAAAATCTGCTGTCATGGTTTGATTTTAGGTTACAAGCTTATTAGGGACTTCTAACTGGGATGAACTGGGCCACCTTCCCAGGCAGGGATGGGGGGTCCTGGGGGGCTGCGAGGTCTGGTCCCTGTGCTGCACCATGCTCTGTTGGTACCTAGAGGCATTTCAAACCTGCTCAAACTTTCACAAGCCTTGAAATTCATTTTGAAGGCATTTTTTTTTCACACTTTCCAGTGGTCATGCTGGATACATCCTAACATGATAGTTTTATACCAGGACAAGCATGCTGGTACAAATCATTTTGTAAGGCTATCTCCTCGCATCCTCCCAGAATTGCACGGGTTCAACAAAGTCTGGCCAAGCTGGGTTTGGTACTTAGTCCCGATCTTTAACAACAGCCATACTTGAGCTTCTGTGGCTTTTTGACTCTGTGACCCTTAACTAAGAGGGAAAAGATTTAAAAAAAAAAAAAGATAACCAGCTTCTTAGACATATCTGATATGTTGTCATTGTCTCCAAACAGTTGTTCCTTGCCATGACAAGGTACCCAGTCGTTTCAAGCATCCTTGGGCAGACAGCATAAACGCTGCCTCCCGCGCTCCCTCCTCACATGTTCTTCACATCGAACCAGCTCCATAGGAACAAATGGCACAAAATCATCTGCCCCAGAGCAAACCAGCCCCATAGGAACAAATGGCACAAAATCTGCCCCAGAGCACCTGGAGCACTGGGAGGCTGAGGAGGAGGAGGAGGAGGCAGCGAGCACAGGAGCTGAAGCGAGTGTGACCAAGAGCAAGTCAACGGCACATAGCTGACTAGGTAGCCTCATCTGCTGAAGCTCATGGCCAGATTCAGGAGACAACATGATTTTTCTAGCAGTAAATGATCACCTCAATCAACGGATTGATTTCTGAGTGAAAACATTTGTAGTATTGAACCCCAAGCGGCATTCATTATTTGCACTCAGCCGTCAGCGAATTACACGGAAATTTCGCCTGAGAAACAGAATTAGTTTCATTATCTGGAGACCCATCTTGAAAACACAGTGCTGATAATGGCCTGCGTTTAGTGCTGGCTCTCAGAAACTCTGACTTTGTTCTTGAATAAGATGGCCAGGGGGGCTGTGTTTAAGCAAACACTTCCTGCTGGCAGAAGCTGTTTCCGAATCGCTTGTTGAGCTCTGTGCGAGCCCAGACGGCTTCACCTCGGCGGGTGACTTCTCCCCACCGCTCGGCCCTTATCTCAAAGTCGAACCTGAACCCTGCTCCTCCTTCAGCTTCAGGCCATTGCTCCTCGAAGTAACTCCCCGCTTTTGTTTCTGTTGGTACCTGTCACTAAAGCTGTTCCCATCCTCTTCCTCCTCACTTCTTCCCAGGGAGGACCCTTAGCAACCCCAGGAATTACATGCACAGGTCCGTGTCTGTCTTCTATGTATTTGAGCTAGTTTTTGTATTCCTTTCCTAAACACCAAAGGTCAAAAACACAAACTGCATCTCAGGTTGGCCTCTACAGCTTCATTAACCTCACAGCTTTTACCCGTAAACCCTCTTTCCTATGGGACCAGCCATCATTTCTCTTCCCAATGTTTTTCTACATTGTGGGATTTAACCTAACATTTGCCTTGCTGGTAACTGCTCCCCATCCCCAGGGGCTTGGCAGGGGTTTGGGTTCACAGCTCCGGGGTCCCACCCGGGGGGGTGATTGCAGGATGCGATAGCATCGCCTTCCCGCCACACGTGACTGGTAACCTTCCCAAATGGAGACTTCTGACACGCTGTGTCACATTGGAAAGCGCATCTTCTCCATCTAGCTACTTCTCCATCTTCTACTTCTCGCATCTTCTCCATCTAGCTACTTCATCTCCTAGACAGAGCAAGGCCTGATATCTCTTGGACATGAGGATGCAGTGTCATTCTTCCCCTCCTTCTTCATTAATTTGCTTCTACAAGAAGTAGAAGCCACCGGCACCCAGTTTGGGCGCTGCTCGGCTGGGACTAACCTGGTGGCTGGAGTTGCAGAGGGGATGGGAGACCGAATGGCACCTCGCAGTGATGGCATGAGGTGTTCCTCCTCCAAGGCATCCCGACATGGGGCATCCCTGCCTGAGCACCAGCCCAGGCACCGCTGTGAGTCAGCGTGAGGGCAACATGTCCCATCCAGAGGCAATGTAATCCCGGTCTGGAGGGAGGTGTCTCCTGCTTCCCACTGGCTATCGAGGAACCTGCTCAGAGACCTGCTCAGCTCTAGCTAATTGTGAAATATCTACAACTAAAACCTGTATATCCCACTCAGGGTTAAATTAAGGTTTGCAAAGTGCCCAGGAGTGAAAGGCATCCTGTGGATGCACAATGTCACTGCCGCAGAGGGTGTCCTCATCTGCCTGCACAGCGGCGGGAGACTGAAGCACATTTCCATGAACTGGAGCTGGTTGAGGAGCCCAGTGGCTTCTCTCTTTCCATATTTTTTTTTGCTAATTCATCTGTTGCATGAAGGGAGGGATTGACAGCATGACAGGATGACACGTCTTGCAGCATGTTCCGAATCATGGGCTGAGAGCATCCTTCCCCCAGATGCTTGCAGAAGGTGTAGCACACTTGGGTGCTGCAGGAGGCAGACCAAGCAGCCAGTACCCACTCTTCTGACAGCTTCTTCCCGCTTCACCCTTAGCGGGCTGGGGGCAGAGCTGATGCAATTGCTTTTGCTGGTCCTCAGGGGACATTTCGCCATCCAACCCTGTCCACGGCCCCGCTGTGTGTCCCTGAGAGCACCCGAAATCCGGTGCTGGCCACAGGCCCGTGTGCGGAGGTGAGCTCAGCCCTCCGGCCTCGCTGGAGGCTGAAAGCATCCCACCATGTGCCCTCCTTGCCTTGGCCCATCTCATTCCCTTTCTCCGCTTTATTTCCTGTGACAAATTTGCCGTGCCGGGTCTCTGGAAAGCAGCTAAAAGGGTTTCATGCCTGCAGTGTTTTTCTCCTTCTTTATCCCCCTCAGCAGGCTTGGATCTATTCAGATCTCCCTTTCTTTTTCTTTTTTTTCTTCTTTTCAGTGCAGCTTCCTACAATTTCAGCTTTTTGGCTGACTTGGGGCTTGAAATCTGTCTTTCCTCTTCCCCGGTGCTTCCTCCTGCAGTAACCCTTTGTGTGCCATAGGCTTGCTTTCCACAAGCACATGGAGGTGTGTTATGAAGAGTACAGTGAAAAGCTGCTGCCTTTTCCATAGGAGGGCTCCCACCAGTCCCAAATTACCCCCTTAACGTCCCAAAGGCGGTGGGGGCATCGGCTGCTTCGCCCCGCAAATGCAGACACACAAGGGCTGAACACTGGGGTGCCATCCCTATAGCATCTATGCAGCCCCTCACAATCCCATGGGCTTTTCTGGGAAAAAGTGGTTGTGATCCCTGCGTCAGAGCTGCCAGGACATGGGGTCTGCCTCCCTCCCCAGCCCTCCTTGTGTTTTTAGGATTTCCCATGAAGTTACCGGCACCTGCTCTGAGTGACAGTAAATCTCTGAAGCCACCAGTGAAGAAATAAGCCTGATGCCCTGGCTGGACATCGTTCCCTTTCAATGCGCCGCTGTCCCCCCTCCTTTCTCTCTTTGTCTTTTTCCTAATATTACAGACAACACCCAACAAAGCCACATATAGGGAATCCCATGGCAACAAGTTTTCAGGGCACATTGCAAGCTGTGCGGGCTCCATCCTGCAGACTGGTAAGGTGGGTAGATGCCCAGCGTCGTGGCACGCAGAAAGACTGCAGGATCAGGCCTTTAGGGACAGTCGGGGACGGCAGCCGTGCCGTGTCGCAGCTGCCTCTCCTGATAGAGCAGCTGTGCCTCGGGCTTGGACACCCCTGGTTTTGATGGCATAAATGCAAATGGATTTCTGGCCATCTCATGTCTTTTGGGGACTCGCCACAGCCTGATCCGGGAAGGCCAGCAGGCAGCTGCTCTTCCATTTGTGCAGCTGGGAGCCTGTACTGGGACACCAGTATGATGCCCCATCAGCAGCCAGCAACGCCGCCAGCAGCTGCCCGCGCACGTCCAGCACTTGCGGGACACAGGTACCTGCCATCTCAGCTGTTGCTGTATTGGCGGTGATGGTTTCACATTTTTAGATAAGTTAAAATAGGTCAGGATGAGTTATCGGGGGGGAATGGGAACACTCACTGGGCTTTTACCAACCTACCTAATGGCAAGGAGCTGCAACAGAAAAGGACATTTTTGCTTTTATACTGATTTATCCATATCGGTAAGCTGGCCCGGAGCTGGTCTGCTGATTTCCCTCCGCTCTCACCGGGGTGTATTTGTGTGATGACTGTGTGTGTTTGTTTCTGGACGCCATACACTGTGTGTATACTATCAGACGATTCTGTTTGATGCTGGAATTTTTAAAAATATTATTATTATTACAAATGAATGCTTACGCACAATGGTGTGACGTTGGCACCCACTTCCCAAATAGCCGGTGCCTGATGGTTTGAGTCAGACGCGGTGCTCAGCATGCTGATTCCTGGAACAGATCCCCAGATACCACAGCTAACCATCTCAAGTTTACGCTCCAGACCGGGCAGCTCTTTTGGGTTTTGTTTTTGTTTAAGAAATGTATTCACCAAAAACATGCTCTTGCTCATCGGGAACTTTGTTTTGGACATTAAACAAGCCAACGGCAACAACGCAAGAGTCATCCTCGTTGGAATGGTCATCCTCATCTCTCTTTTTAAACAAGCCAGGTGTTCCCAGCTCACAGCCCTGCCAACTCTGCGTCCCCATCCCAGTGGCACCGTGTGCGAGAGGCTCAGCCCAGCAAACCCAGCCTGGTCAAAAGTGAATGGCAAAGGAAAGGCCCCCACAAAAAAAAAAAGTCACTCTCTAGAAATGCTCTTTCCTACTTTCGCTTCAATTTTTCTCTGTGTTGTTTTTTTTTCATATCATTTCATGGCATTTCATTAGTGTTGCATATTATATAAGAATATCTTACTATTTTTTTATTCTGTTTCATTTTAAAACTATTAAAACCATCTGCCACTTAGTAAACACTAACATATTTTCTTTTCTAGATCAAAGTGTCTCCTGTCTGTGTTGTAATGGAAGTTTGACATTATTTTTTTACAAGACAGGCAGGAGACACTTTGATCAGGTGCCAAACTGTTTCACTACAACAAACAGGCAACACTCTGAGCTAGAAATGGTAAGATGTTATTATGCGCCGTGATGATTTCACGACATGTCAGCCGTAATGTTAAAAAACCCACCCTACATAACACAACATTCAAAATATCAGTGTCAAATTCCAGATTTAAAAAAAAATGAACAATTTATGAATTGAAAGCATTATTTTTATATTTTTCTCTACAAACCTTTTTGGAGGGTTTTTTGAATATTTTTTTGTAATCCTTTTCATTTCAACAAATCGGTATCTTCTGTCAAAATCTCTCCATTGAAAACATTCTGATGGAGTCGACTTGAAAAGCTTTTCTTGAAAGCCTTTTTTATACACAAAAGATTATTGTCCCTGTCAGAGAACAAAAGAATCACCTGCTGGCTTTTTTGTCATTCCTAAATAAATTAATTGCTCGAGGATTATTTCATCCATGTTTCTCAAACATGCTGCTCCCCACCGCTCCAACCAGCCCCCTGTACACATGTTTGCCTTTTATCCCGGGATGCAGGATGCCATCATGGAGAGCCCCCAGCTTTCCAATAACACAAATACTGCAGCTACATGCTGGGGAAAAAAAACATGCACGTTGTCATTTCTGTCTTAATTTGCATGCTGAAGAGGAGAAGGGCTCTTCCATAGTCATCTATGCCAAGTGCCCAGGCACCAAAGAGGGACTAGGCATGAGTGTGCAGCTCCTGAACATGGGAGCTGCAGGTGGAGCAGGTGAAGGCAACCAGCTCCTCTTCCTCCCCCTAAAAGCAGGTCTACTCCTGCTTTGTCAAGAAAAGCTATTCTAGCTTTCCAAGTGGACAACCACAGCCAAGAAAGGGTCAGTTGTCTCCAGTGGGCATGGCAGCTGGAAGGGATGTCCGCAGCCCAGAATAACTGGTAGCAGAAATGCAGCAGCATGCACAAGGGGAGCCAGTCTCACCAGCAGGCAAAGACGGGCACTCCTTATTCGAAACTTGCAATTAATCTCACCCTAAACAAGGTGAGAAACTTCAGGGGCCCCAAATTTGATTCTCTACAATGATTATAGAGGAATCAAAGATGTCTCTGTGGTAGAAACCAGACAAAAGTTGCACCAAAGGAAAGTCCGACTGGGGATTAGGGAAAAAAAACATCGCAAAAACTGGAACAGGTTGTCCAGAGGGGCTGTGGGATCTTTGTCCTTGGAGGTTTCCAAAACTCAGCTGACATGGCCCTGAGTGACCTGCTCTAATGCCAAAGTTAGCCCCGCTTTGAGTGGCCAGTTGGATCAGATGACCTCCACAGGTCCCTTAAAGTTTCAGTCATTCCATATCCACGTTATGACAACCCTACAACTATACGGGATGAATTCCAGCTCAGGAGATAACAAGTCTCAGGTCTGCCTGAACCTGGTCTCGCATCCTTACCCGCAGCCACTACAGCAATGACATTTGCTGCATTGGCAGTGGTGCACACCGCCGTCTCCCATGCCCAGGGTGTGCCATTGGAGGCACAGCACTCAACCCTTCCAAGAGAAAGTCCTTGGCTTCCCAGATAACTTCATTTCAAAACGTGTTCAAACCAGTCTGGGGTTGAAGGACTTGTATCACATCGCCCAAGGTCAGGAGGAGACCCCAGGCAGCGCCGATCTGCAGGCGTTTCGGCATGGGGAGTTGTTTGTAGCAATACAGCCACACGCTGGTGCAGCATCAACACACGGAGCACGTCCGAGCACAGCCCAGGCCACCGCACACTGGGGTTTTGTGTCAGTATGCACAGTGAAAACAGACACCAAGCGTCGGCCACTTCACGTTTAGGTCTGCTTTCCTCCCCTGATGCTTCGGGTCGGCGGGTGTCACTGTCCCAAGAATGACTTTCCAGCATCGGTGGAGCAAAGGCTGCTCAAGAAACAATTGAGCCTTACCTCATCTTCTCCCCTTTTAAATGCAGGCTGTGTAGAAACAAAAGGCATAGGCTTGTGTATATTTGTCATTTCAACCCAGCGGTAAGTATTGTAACGTGCAATAAATCATTATTGAGAGAAAAGGTCAGAAATCCAGAGCCTGGGAGGCTAGAGGGGTGTGCTGGGCATTGCAAACCAAGAGACAGAAATAAAAGTCATCTGTTTCATTCCCTAGGGTTCCCCCAAAACTCACAGCTTTCATGCTTTTCTTCCTGAAAGACTGCATTCAGGGTGCATCAGCACAAGGTAAAGTCAGTTAATCCGGGAAAGCTGAGAATTAGGTATTTTCTCCCCTATGAGAAGAGGACCTGCTTTCCACAGGCTGTTTATTGTTTATTATTGCTGGTTGTCGGTTAGCAACTCTTCCCTTTTTTGCCCTCTCCAGGCAAAAATCAAAGCCTTTCCTACCACCTGTGATGCTTTCATACTCCACAGGGTTAGCAATTAGCTCATGCCATTCCTCCACGCTGGATGACACAGCCGACCACACGGCCTAGCATGCCCAAGGGCTTCCCTCCTCACCGAGAGAGGGAAACCACCGGGAAGTGACAACCACAACTCCCAAAGAGCCCCTCTCTTCCCAAAAGAAAACATTATGGAGCCGTGGCCTAAATACAACAGTTGTTTGCCAACAAGTTAGAAAGGTCTACAAAAATCTCCCCCCTGGTCCAGCGTGAGGACAACCTGGTGCCCAGGAGCAGATGAACGCCACGTGGCACCATGAGCCTGTCCTGCTGCAGGAGGCTCCATCAGCCATGCCCGTTCATCTCAGTGAAGGAGGACTTGGATTTGGGCTAGCAAAGGGGGTAGGGGTGATGCACACCAGGATAAACACAGTTCATGGGCCACAGCGGAGACCATTGGAGAAGTGCAGCACAGCCTTCAATTGCAGCGTTTGGCAGCTCCCTTGGCTGTGCTTGGCAGCTACTGCCATGTCAGTACTGCCTGTAGCACAGGCAGGAAATACTCACCCTTCACTGGCAGGAAGAATTTGAAGATCACCGAGGTACCATGCCAAGGTGCACTACACACTAATAGTCCAGGTCCCAAACGTGTCATTTGCCCCGTCAGTTCCTTAAACACATTTTTGTAAGATGTTCGTGCCTCTCCCAGCACCAAACACTTCTCCAGAAGGACTGATCTATTATCCTGCTGCCCCTCTTTGAAGTGCCTTGCCCCCAGTAAGTAAACAGTGCAGGAAACCCTTCGTATTTACCCGCTCCAGAGAAGCCCTTTGGTTTAACCTTGTCAGGATGCATCTGCCAGAGCGGCAACGTACTGTATGTTCTGTCTCTCTATTTGCATGGGTTGAGGAAACAGGCTGCCTGCATAACCATCTTCCAGATGGAGCGGTCCCGTACGCACCCAGACCTTTGTTAGCAGTTGCCAGACTTACGCGGTACGTGAGAAACGCCTTACGTGTAATTATAGGGCTGCAGTGTTTTGCTTAATCGTTTGGCTGACAGTAGAATACAGCTGTCAAAGGAATTGTCCCCTTGGAAACCTCCCTGCCCACACATTTTAGGACAGGTGAGATAAACTAGATCTCTTAGCAGGCTCATGATAGAAAGATACGGTTTCATGGGGGCTGGGTGAGAAAAGGGTCGAACTTCTAATTTTTCAAACAGCTCTCTTCTCATTTGCTACGCTCCTGACGTAGTTCTGCAAAGATGACAGCACTCGTAGGGGACTGGAGATAGGATCATTACCACCTGTGCTGGTTTTGGCTGGGCTAGAGTTCATTTTCTTCAGAGTAGTTAACATGGGGCTATGTTTTGGATTTGTGCTGAAAACAGTGTTGGTAACACAGGGATGTTTTAGTTATTGCTGAGCAGTGCTTACACAGAGTCAAGGCCTCTTCTGCTTCTCACCCCACCCCACCAGCGAGGAGGCTGGGGGGGCACAAGAAGCTGGGAGGGGACACAGCTGGGACAGCTGACCCCAACTGACCAAAGGGCTATTCCATACCGTATGGCGTCATGCTCAGTGTATAAAGCTGGGGGAAGAAGAAGGAAGGGGGGGACGTTCAGAGTGATGGCGTTTGTCTTCCCAAGTCACCATTACGCTGATGGAGCCCTGCTTTCCTGGAGATGGCTGAACACCTGCCTGCCCATGGGAAGGAGTGAATGAATTCCTTGCTTTGCTTTGCTTGCATGCACAGCTTTTGCTTTCCCTATTAAACTGTCTTTATCTCAACCCATGAGTTTTCTCACTTTTACCCTTCTGATTCTCTCCCACATCCCACTGTGGGGGAGTGAGTGAGCGGCTGTGTGGGGCTTAGTTGCCAGCTGGGGTTAAACCACGACACGCCGCTGGTTATTTTTGTTGGAAATGGCCCTTGCTATTTTTCAGTCTAGTTGATTTAGCCAGCGGTTTCTGGAGAACAAAAAGTCAGTGCTTTCTCTTGACCCTTCATTGCAAAACACAACCTGAGCTGTAGGAAACTTGTTGTTGGAGAGTTCCCGTTCCTCGACCTGTCCTCGCCCTTGGGGCCACTGTGAGAAAACACAGAGGGCTGTAGGGTGGCCGTCCCACCAGGCACAGAAGGGCACCAGCCCTGGCTACCTGGGCACGGTCTGTGAGAGCCCCTTCTCCAAGGAAGCTGTCTGCTACAGAGCAGTTGGTGCTGCACAGTGCCCAGGTTGTAGATGCTGTAACAACAGCACTCCAGAGAGTTTGTTGGGGTGAATGGATGAATACCATTGCTTCTGAAGCAAAAGCAAAGTCTAATTTTGAGAGGCTCAGTACAGCTGCAGCATTGGTGCGACCCCAATTTGAATGCTGCTTCTCCTCACCTGTTTGCACAGCTAAAAGCGAGCAGTCGTTTGCCTTTTCCATCTTTGTAAAAAAGGTTGCAACCTTTATTGCTGCCTTAAGGAACAGATTGAATTGCTTTTGATAATCCAGAACAATATCATTATTTATTCCCTCTCCAAAAGTAATTAGTATTTCAGCTTGATTATTTGCATATAAGAGTCACTGGACAAGATACTGTGGGTACAAAAATGCTCCCTAATAAATTGATAAAAGGTATTTAAGATTAAAGATCCAGCATATGCTTAAATATCGTGAAACTGCCAGACATCAAGAAAAAAATTTCAGCCCCACTTTATGAACTGGGAAGATTGATCCTGTATTTCTGTTTAACCCCAAGCCCTTAATTAATTTCTTGCAGGATCAGGGGACTGTAACACCAAAGGCAGCTTGTGCTACTGTCAGAGCACATGAACAAGGCACAGCAACTTTGCTCCAACACAATTTCAGAGCTGTCAAAGCATCCAAAAACCTCCTAAGTCAGGCCCAAATGTGTCATTTAATCTTAAGAAATAATTTTGGATTTTTTTTCTCTTATTTCTTTTCTGATTTCTGGCTCAATGTATTGCAGCTCGTTGATATTTTCAGCTCTTTTCCTCAGAAACAGAAGGCTAGAAGCTGACTCATTCTTAATAGAAGGTACGAGTCTCATAGGAGCAGCATGGTTTCAGGAGCTCAGACTTTAATAGGAACGTCAAATCTATCTGGTCATCAGAAATTAGCAATACTGAAGGTGTATCCTGGGTGTGCTTCTAACATGGATCATAGCTGATATATAGAGAGAGAGACAGAGAGATAGATACATATATATGTCTCTACTGATGTTGCCAAGTAGCCTCATTGGCAAACTTTGGAGTTAAGCATAGCTAAAAATGGAGTTTTGTGAAAATTTAGACCAAAAGTAAAGGTTGTTTTTCTTTTCCCTCCTTTTAAAAAGAAAAAGGAGATTGATGTCTGTGAGTTTTCAAATGCAACATCTCAAAAGGGTGGAAGCGCTTTCATTTAAAACTTCCCTTAGCTGGGTTGGCCTCAGCCCTGCCAGGGTGACATCCTCGTCAGAGAAAGGGAAAGTGAAACTTTGCACAGGAATGAAAGTGAGCCATTTAATGATGTTTTGTCTAATGATTCGCCCATGAAAGCAAGTAAAATCAATGCTAATAAGGGATGCCAATACCCAGAGTCCTCTCCTTTTCCAAAAGCAGAGGATTACTTCTTTTAAGTAATTGAGCGGGCAGGTGGTGGTGAACGTGAGGGTGGTGAAGGTGAGGAGACCACGTCTGCGAAGGACACCACGTTAGCCATGCGAGCCTACCTGGAACATCAAGGGAGAGGGCTTGCAGAGGAGCTCACAACACCGAGTACCAGGCAACAGGTGCAGTGCAGAAAGCTCCAGGTCTGAAGCGATGCCCGTGGGCTAACAGCACAGACTGGGGCCAGCACCGGGCTCCGTGGGTGCTGCTACTCTGGGGACCAAGCGTGAGCACCAGGGAGCCTGGGGAGACAGACTGGAAAGGGACAACTGGGGAACAACTGCTCTTGCAGAGCGAGCGCAAGAATGGAAATTGCTTTAAGCACATGCCTGGAGGACACGTCCAATGGCAACTCTAAAACGTGGGTGTCCAGCTGCAGCCTCCAGTTTGGGAAGACCCTAAATTGTTGGTTGCTGGAAGGTGAGATGATTTTCAGGGACGAGGATGGCTCCAGGCCTTCTCTCATGTGTCTGCTGCTGGCCAGAGGCAGTCGGAGGTGTGGGGCTAGCCAGGCTGGGTCAGTCCTCACAGACAGCCCGGGCAAGGACGTTATGGATGGATAACACTCCAAGTTGCTGAATTTATACTGAGCAGAAAGCACCGCTTTAAGTGTAGCAACATCAGTATCACAGTACTTACCCCACCTGGAATACTGCATCCAGCTCTGGACTCCTCAGTACAAGACAGACATAGACCTGTTGGAGCAGGTCCAGAGGAGGGATGCAAAAATCTTCAGAGGGCTGGAGCACCTCTCCTATGAGGACAGGCTGCGAGAGTTGGGCTTGTTCAACCTGGAAAAGAGAAGGCTCCGGGGAGACCTTATTGCAGCCTTTCAGTATATAAATGGGGCTTGTAAGAAAGATGGGGACAGATTTTTTAGCAGGGCCTGTAGTGATAGGACAAGGGATAAACTGAAAGAGGGTAGATTCAGACTAGGTATAAGGAATAATTTTTTTATGATGAGGGTGGTGAAACACTGGCACAGAGAAGTGGTAGATGCCCTATCCCTGGAAACATTCAAGGTCAGGTTGGACGGGGCTCTGAGCAACCTGGTCTAGTGCAAGATGTCCCTGCTCACTGCCAGGGGGGTTGGACTAGATGGCCTTTAAGGGTCCCTTCCAACCCAAACTATTCTATGATTCCGCTTACACCTGATCGATTAATAGTAATAGCCACTGCTAAAATACAACCGTGTTCACACTAGGAGGTCCTGCAATCCCAGCAAGGGGCTTGCTCTCTAACAGAAACCCCCACCTTTAAGAACGCAACCTCAGTTTTTTGGGCAGTACTTTGGCAACAGCCCTTAAGGGACGAGCTGGCAGGCAGTGTTCCAGTATCAGGGTGCAGTATTTTTACACCAGGCACTTCATTAAGCGGTGTTCATTAAGCATTTCTGCTCACGCCCTGGGTGCTGCAGCATGCACTTGGTCAGGTGGGAGCTGGAATGGTGATGAGCTGTCAGGCTGTACTGGAAAGACTTTCTTGCCCCTGGGATGAACTGGGGTAAGATTTTTATGACCAAAACCACCAAAAATCACCATGTGCAGAATTGCCCTCTTCTGCAGGGTGTTTTTTGTTTATTTTTGTTTGGGTTGGGTTTTTTTTGCATTGCTGATTCTTCTTGATTAATTCAAATGCCTACCTTAAATTTATCTTGAGAAAGGCAAGGGATCTAACCCTCCTGTAAACAACAGACTGTAGACATGAGAGCTTTCTCCTCTCTAAATTACTAATAACCAATACCTGTATTTTCACATCCCCAAAAGGAAACTTTTTTAAAGAAAGGAGCGTTTGCCACTGAAGCAGCTAACTCATGGTGAAATGCAAGCAGAGTTGTGGTACAGATTGATTTTACCTTCAGGCTGACTGCAAGCAGCCACACTGAGATGAAAAAAGAGTGCCACGGAAAACTGGGGTGTTTTCCCTTGGGCTACAGGTGCAGAGGTGCAGTCCCCTCCTCGCCCCAGCACTTGCTGGGGGCATTAACCCTCACGAAGAGCAGCGCTGAAGCATGCAGGGATTGGGGTGGCCAAGCCAGACGCTGGCGGCTCCTCGAGGGAATGGTGAGTGGGCAGTGGCTGGCTGAACACCCCCACCCAACATTGCCTGGTCTTACAGGCCCTCCACCTCCTGAACCAACAGGATCAGCATCGATGGCCTGAGAGGTCCGGGCACGCACCTCTCAGGGACCACGTTGAAAGCCAGAGGGTCCAGGAGCAAGTTTAAGCACTGCAGGCACTGAGGATGCTCCAGTAGAAAAATATTGCCAAACCTCCTCCGCTGGCAACCCTTTAAAACAGATAGGGCCCCACGCTAGACTTCCCTTCCCCTGTGAGATTTCACTTCATTTATTAAAAATATATTAAGAAAATCAGTATTGTGAGAGAGGGGAAAAAAAAGGGCGCTCTCTTCCAGCCTTTTCAAATTTCCCCTGCTCTGTGTGGGGGTCATCGTGGGAGCTTGGCCCTGGTATCTGCTCCCAGACCTCGCTGGCTACCAAGGCCACCAAAGCAGCCCAGGGCTGGAGTAAAATCACTGCCCAGCTCTGACATTTCCAATACCAATATTGGCATCCAACAAGTCACATGAGAATACGGCCTCTCCTATCATCTCCCTCTATCCTAGATCTACCTGACCACCCCCAGCCCTGACTTATTTGTGTCCTACTGTTGGTTGGAGCCGCTTCAGTTTTCTCCACTTGCCCTGGCTATACAGCTACTGCCGTTCCTTAGAAACCCAATTGCATTTATGGCACTTAAGTAGTAAATAGGAGTAATTGCCTTCTGAGCAAATAGGCTGTCCTGGCTCAGAGCCTCTACATGAACCCATTAAATAGGGAGCTGCTGTTCATTAAGAGCATGACTGAATTTGATCCACCACCATTGCTCACTGGATTTAAAGTTAAAGCTGATGGAGAGATGGGGAGAAGGGCTAGGGGACTTCTTCCTGCACCACCTATGAGTACTTACACTTCCACCCTCTTCTCACCTCACCCTGACAGACATGAAGTGCTTTTATTGCCACTGTTGGGGTGGATCCCCTGTGAACAGCAGATGGAGAAAGCCCACAGCTGCAGGGCACTTACCAAGGCTTTGCTAAATCCTATGCTCGGGGGTACAGACTGGTACGGCACCCTGAATCCATTGGGGCTCTACTCAGCTGCATTGTCCTGATCCCCATTTGCTTTTCTCCCATCCCAGGTTAGCATTAAACCTGCTTCTCTATCAACCGGAGGCTGCTGCTCCCTGAAGGCAGGAAAGCTTGCAGTGAGCTGCAAGACACATCCACTCCCCACGCTCACCTTCGCTTCTCTTTGGTTTTGGGGTTTTTGTCAACTGCATCTTTTCTACAAAGAAGCCCACACAAACCTCCCTTCTGACTGCTTTCACCTGGGATTTTGCAAGCCTTTATAATAAGTTATTAGAAATGCTTTAAGCGAGACCACTAAAGCACTTCCTAACATCCTTCTGGAACACTTTTAAACAAGGTTGTGGTACGTGTCAGGGACCAGCCTGACATCACTTGGAGCTCACCTTTACCTCTAGGGTCATGGAAATATTTCCAAAGAGCTGTTCCTCACAGAGGCTCGGTGGTCTGGCCTGCCCAGAAGGCGTTTGGACCTCGCCTCAGTCACCTCATAAGGTCACTGCAAACAAGAATGGTGGCCCTGAAGCAGCCAGCACCAGAGGATATGCACTTACAGCACTGGAGACTGAACTAAGCCAGTGAAAATAAAGAAGTCCAACTTCTTTTGGTATGGACGTTCCTATCAATTCATCATGCTTTCATGTCCATGCAAAAGGTGCAATAATTTAGCCCTGGAGCACCTTTGGAGCTTCTTCATCCTACCTCCCAAGGTAGGAAGATGCTACTCTGCAGCAATCACTTTCAATATGTTATAAAGCAGATTTTGTGGCTCCTGCGTGGTGCCAAGTTTCTAGCTTCTCTCCTGCTTTGCAAGGAAGAAGAAATAAACTCCCACCAGCCTCCTATGAGGAACGGGTCCTCATTTCAAGCATCTGTAAGCAGGACGAGAGGGCCAGGAGGGAGGACGAGCTGGTAGCAGGAGGCAGAACTGCTGGAGCGGAGCCCTACAGGCTGCAGCCCCGCTGAGCCCACGGCGTGGAGGGCACTCTGTTCTGGCAGCGGCTGGTTTCACAGAGACTGTGAGTTTAAGCACATACCTAATTGAATTGCAGATGTCTCTTCTGATGGCTATCTGGTAGCAAAGCTTTGATTAAAGCAGCAGCGGAGAGGCAGAACAGGCTGGTTCTCAGCAATAAAACTAATGGAAAGAAGAATGACCATTTACTGCAGCCTCCACCAGGAGCATAATGCAGGCAGATACTTTAAACAAGATTTTTGGGAGACATCTGAGAGCTCAGCACAGATACCCAGCTTCCAACTCCTAGAGATCCTGAATGTACATTGGACTGGAAAGCAGCTGACAGTAATTTAAATAATCCACAGATAAGCTCATCTCCCTCCCTTCCTATGCTCCCTGTGAACAACAGATCCGCTTTCCTTTCTGAAGGCCATAGAGGTTTGTTCTTCCTGACTTGGTTTCTTAAAGGCTGACAAATTTTATTCACTGCCCTTTTGTTACTTCCAAGATTCAGGTGGATTTGCCCTGAGCTTGCACTTGCCAGATCTCAACCTCTCGCCATTTTACAGTGCCTTTAGAGCTCCAAAGAGGGAGAACTTTAACAGAGCTCTCAGTCCACCCACACTAGAAGACCGTAAATTGGAGTGTTATGACCTTTTCTTTTTTTTTTTCCCCCCATAGCCACTTTCTCATGACAACTTGAACCGCATCCAATATGTATTACCACATACACATCACTGAAAAACCACCCCCACCCAGTGCAGCTGAAGAATCAAAGTTAAGCCTCAAGATGACCTAAGAACCTGGCTTAGCTCAGGAACAAGGTTTCTGAGAACTGTTTTCCCTTTCCTCAGCTGGCCGTTACGCTGTACCCAAATTTGCGTTGCGCTATGTTTCAGGGGCCTCTTGGGCATGTCCTACCCAAACTCTCTTGCCTCTTGGCCCAGCACAACTCTCCTGGGGGCATCCCAATGAACAACCACCACCTGGGACTTAGTTTCAAGGAAAGTCATCGCAGTTTTGCTCATTTTCCCTTTTGAACTGCCGCCCTTTTCCGATGTATTTACAATGTAAGGAAGTTAGTTTATTCATGGTTTGGCTTTTAACTTCATTGTTGAGCTTGGCTTTGCTCCTGTTGGAAACGGGATCCCGATTCAGGAGGGCAGTTGCCAGTGTCTGCTGGAAATTCCTTGCCATGGGATTTTCAAGCACACCATTTGTTGGCCTAGCTCAGCACATACTAAATGCAGTCGGAAGAGTCTGCTTACTCATCGCAGGAAAAGGATCGGGCCAGTGGCAGGTGTTTTTCAGAGTATCCTCAAACAAGCATTTCAAACACCAAAGCTCCTTCCAGTCTTCCCAGGAACTCCCTCCAGCAACCATTCTCCGCTTAGTTTCATACATCTGAAGTTACACTGACCAGCAACAGTTGGAATTGGGCTAATTTCCAGCTTTGGCAAACCCTTGGATTTTTAACTTGTTTCAGGTTCACCCCAGCAGAAAACTCTGCAGAAAGTTAAAATGCATAATCCCAAAGAGAGGTGAGAAAAGCAAGAAATAATGCAACGTCTGTAACGTGAACTGTTACTAAAGTACTCAAGACGCTTAACGAGAGGTTTTGCAAATGGCATATATTAAGCTAAACAAGTATGCTTTCAGTCAGCGAGCTCGAGTACTGCTATTTCACCCTACAAAGAATAAATAATAATTAAAATTCTTTGTATTGAGATTAATACATTCACTGTAGCTACAGAAATCAAGGGTGGTAATTCCCAAATAGCCTCGCTGGATTCCTTCTCCAGTTGAAAGACAGGAAGCTGCCTCCGAGGCATTGATTTATTCCATAAGAATTAGGGAGAGGCAGCTCTAAGGCACTGCATTTACTCCACTGCTGCTGGGAGGTTTTGTCTGGGTGCTCTCCGTACAGTTTTCAGGCATGTTATTGAAGCATATTTCTCTTCCCCAAGTATTTACAGAGGCCTCAGAAATTGGACAATCTGGACTTGCCTTAATTATTTGCCAAAAATTATTGGTTTAAAAACAAAAAAGCCACAAGAGAAAAAAATAGCCACTTGGTCTCCGTGATAATTTGCTTAGATCAGTTTATCATACTGCTGTTAAAAATAAAGCAAGCATGCAGCTAAATGTCAACAAGAAGTTAAATGACAAACAGCTTGAATATAGCCTGAAGAATTACTGAATTGGAGATATGCGGAGAATAAAAAGCCTGACATATAAAAGACAGATTACATTTAATTTGATTCTCACTGTGGATGAAAACCTGAGCATCTCAGGGTTTGTACAAATAAAAACTATGGTGGAAAAAGACGATACTCTTGACTATTAACAACATTTGATTTAAAGTGCTCTGAAAAATGATTTGTTTAGAACAAAAGCAAAAATCAAAACAATTCATTCCAGAAGTATTACAACACAACCGACTGAAACATCTACTCTTTGTTTGGGTCTCAAGTGCAATTTTAGTCAATTTGAATCCATTTCATGGAGAGAGACTGCAGTTTTGACAGAGCTATTGCTGAAATCATCTCAGCAACAAAACATTGCTCCGCCTAACTTTAGCAATTAATAAACAGCTCCAAAAACCGGCTCCATAGTTTTAAAACTATTCAGTACCCAAGACTAAATGATCAGATTTGCCAACGTTGAAGCACAGTGTACTAAAATTATCAATGTATTACCTAACCGAAAACCTTCAGACTTCCAGATACTGTATTAAAAAACAGTTAAAAAAAAATCTTGGATTTAGAATACGCTCAGGTGAGCATTCCATGAAAAGAAATAAACCCAGAGGTCAATTTATTTTTTAAACAGAAGATAATTCTTTGCAAATTTTGGTCAGTGAAGTGGGTGATAAAGCCTATCTGCATGTTAAGATAGACTTTTTTTTATATACTCAATGTTATGGCCTGGAAGTGCTAAAGAGACATTCAGAATATAAAGGCAACTGGAGACAATTAAGCCATTTAAAAAGCACCAAAATTAGCATTCCTTTTGTCAGATCCAGATAATTCAAGTGCTGTTCTGCCACAAAGGCTATCATCAATTTCTAATTTTAGCTTAATCCATCCAAAAAAGCATCTCACATTTCTCTCTGGCATTTCCTCATTAAGAATGCTCTTAAATTATATACTGAAATCTCAAGAACACAAACTACGAATTAAAGTTCATACTCCCACAGAGACACACTCATGCACGCACTTTGATATACTAATCCCGATAAAGGTAATGCAACTGCTTACGCTGTGATACAGCTAAGCAGTGCCTGAACTGCTGCACGATGAGTACCCAAAAGCAAGAATTTAGCTATAGATCGCCAAAAAAGGTGATCTGTCCTGCCTTTGAACCCTCAACCTTCCCGGTTCCCTCTGCTACACCTGACTATTCGCAATAATATGAAGTTACACGAGAATGGTACCTCCCGATTTTCATTATATGGAGTAAGCAGTCATATAAGACCATGTAAAAAACTTTGTACTTAACTCTTACATTTTAAGTCAGATTAACTCCTTGTTATTCAAATTTTAGGACACTGCTTTCACAGTCAAAGTACTGTCCCACTACTCCTCAAAAGGACGGACTGTTTTATCCCCTTAACTGTGAATACTGTAAGCATCCAAGATTCACATCCTTAACACCAGTAAACAGAACCTACCGTAAAACTACAAATTCCTGCGCTCCCCCAGCTGCAGACTATCACACCATATCTGAAGTCTTTCACCTAGAAATTCGTAGGTTTAGATTTGGTTATATATTAATTATCACGACTAAAGAGGAAAAAAGTATTTTGGCAAACTGAAGGGAAACAGTTTTATCTTCGCACAGGACTGGAAATTCTCCTCACTTTCACAAGGCAGAATTAGTACAAGTTTACATGATTTCAACTCACAAAAAAAAATTATGAACTAATCAAGGTAAAGAGCTGTGGAGGTGAAAGCGAGAAATTCTTGGACATAGGGATTTCAGCCTGCTCTCATCACTAGAAGTTTGAGAGAAGGCGGTGCTACGGCTGACCTGCTGGGGAAGCTGTAATGCCCGCTGCCTTTGCCACCCCAAATTAAGGGCGTTGGAGCTGCTGCCAGCATGGGATGACCCGTGCCCCGGCAAGGGTGCAGTTTGCTGCTAGGGAACAACTGTTGCACAAGACTTACACGTTTACGGCTGATCATACAGCACAACTCTGTGCTCCTGCTTATCTACTACTTGATGTATAGAAGGCTCCCAACAGTCCTGACTGTATAGGACTGGAGCAAAACAAGAGCTTGGCTCTTAGTCAGGCCCCCTACTCCTCCCGCCTTCATTTGACAGCACACACACTGCATTTTTAAGAAACTGTGGAAAGCAGGAGCTGCATTTTTAGCAAAAACTTTGAGTGAGCTCTGAAGCCGACAACACAGGATCTTGTACCCAGACCTATGCTTCCTGACCTCACTCCTTGTGTAAAACTGCATTGCAACATGTTGAAAGTTATTGCATTAACATTAGTACAATATACAAACAGTGATTTATCAACATTGTATGCTTTATTGAAAGTTGACAAGTGCAACAGTTAAATACATTGACGTGTTACAACTGTTTAGAGAACATGCACAAAAACATATGCATACTACTATACAGATCTATGCAAAAAATCCATACTGGGAAATCCAATTTTTTTTTTTTTTTTTAATTCTTTGCTAGCAGGGCTTGGTAGTTTTTGGAGTGGTTTTTCCTGTCTTGAACCAAACTACAATGAACAAAGATTTACTTCAGGATAATCAGCAGCCAGGGAACTTCAGAAGTTACACAAACAGCATAAATCTGCCAAATTCTGAACAGTTGCGTAGGTGCATTCTTATTTATGTAGCATAAAAAAAACAACAAAAAACCACTTTCCAAACTTCTTCAGATCAGCCAATGAAACAACTAAACTTCAATCTGTACAACCTAAGTAGTTACAGTTTTCTATTTTACAAAGTAATTACACTAAATACACAAATATACAGTAGGCAAATAACCTTCATTGTAATTATCCTATGATCCAGCTGTACGTCACCTACCTGCTTTCTATATATAATACAGCTTTATGCACCTGTCCACTGCTTCAGAAAACGGTGCAAATATTTGCACTTAAGGTTTCAGGTGACAGTTAAGTGTTAAACACTGAATTTACCTTTCTCCCTCATCCTCTTAAGATCCTATGCACCAGTCCTTACTTTGGAACCCCAAGTGCACTACGGGGGATTGAGCCATCACTTTTTACTCCAGTCTATTTCTTCACATTTCCAAGCTCGAAAAGCACTTGTATCAATTATGTCACTGGATGAGTGGAAGATTTAAAAACAAATCAAAAAAATTCAGGCATGCAGCTTCGTTTCTCAGCCATTTGCAGAAGCTGCTCAAGTCCCCAGTGTACTTGTGCTAATTCTCTGGAAAAAGTTTATTTTATTTGATCAACCTAAGAACAAAGACTCCTTCAAGCCAAAGGGGAAAGGGAGGGAAGAGAGAGAGAGATGAGTGCGTAATACGGGGGGGAGACGCCCCTCCTGATGTGTGCAGGGCGTGGAGTCCTCAGTCTGGGTTGCAATGTGCATTGAAATGGATGAAGGGTGGCCATGGTGGATTCCCACTAGTCCTTCTTGCTCTGGGCAGTCCAGAGGCCAGCGATCACGATGGCAATGACATCTTGAACTATGCTGAAGGCCCTGACCCCTGTGATGCCGGCTGAGCAGGCTGCTGTGTTGTCCCTTGTGACTGGGAAGAGGAAGGCGGGGAACCAGTCTGCAGCTGTGCTTGGAACTGGGCAAGCTGCTCCGGGCTGGCAAGTGTTTTTAGCAGAGTGTTTTCTTGCTCCAGCTGGGAGTTCTTCTCTATCAGCTCTTTGATTTGCTCTTTGAGGACCTCCACTTCCTCCCTTACCGCATACATCAAGTGACTCTTTACCAGATCCTGAAATGCAGAACAGAGCATGTGCGTTAGGAAAGCAGCCCAGCGCCAAGCCCGGGCCCCCACCCAGCTCAGCTGGAGATGCAGCAGATCCACCTGCACAGAGCGCCAGTGTGAACCCAGCTCCGCTCGGGCACAGAAGAGCATCCCAGCCAGGGCGGCGAGCCCCCCCCGCTCAGGCCCGCGGGGCCAGCGGAGGCAGTCGGGGCGGGCAAAGCTCTGCCTCGCAGCGGCCAAGCCGTGCCAGGGCTCGGCCACCCCAGTCGGGGACGGGGACGCGGTCGGGGGGCTGTCACAACCCGCCGCCTCCGTCCCCGCCGCACATGTGCGGCCCCGCGGCGGGCAGCGCGCCCCGCCCCCGGCCCCGCCCCGCCGCCAGGCCCCGCCCCCCGCGCACCGGCTGCAGCCAGTTCTCGGCGCAGGTTGCCGCATTTCCCTCCCTCCCGCCGGCCGTGCGCGGCCGCGGGTGACGTCAGAGCGCGCCCCGGCCAATGAGCGGCCGAGTTATTTATAGCCGGGAGTTAAAGGCTCGGAGTTTGCCTAGCAACAGTCGGCAGAGCTCCCGTGAGAACGGCTCCAGGCACCGCTCCAGTAACAAAGGGCGGCCGGGCCCCAGGCGCAGCGCGGCGCGACCGCGCCGGGGGCAGGGCGGGGGCCGGGCCGGCGGCCCCCGAGGGTGAGCCGCCGGCCCCGGGCACCGCGACGCCCGTGCCGGCCGCCGGGAGGGTGAAGGGCAGAGCGGCGGAGGATGCCCCTGCTGCAGCCCGCGGGGGATGCGCCCGTTTGGCAGGGGTGGCCCGGAGCGGGATGCGCTAGGAGGAGTTCGAAAAATAAAGTGAAAAGCGCCCCAGAACACCCCCCTTGGGGGGGTGAAGCCCCTCACAGATGCCGCTTTCTGCCCCAGCAGGGCCCCTCCCCCGCCGCATGGAGCCGGGATCAATCGTTTGGGGAGGCAGGAGCCAAAAGCGATGCCGTCATTCCCTCCCCGGCATCGACAGAGAAACGTGCGCATTCCTCCCCGCAGGAAGCCTTCCATCAATAAAACCACCACCACCAAAAAAAAGCCCCCAAAACCAAACCCGTGCCCGCCCCCCCCCCCCCCGGCCCCACTATAAAAACGCGTCCGCGCACGGGTTAACCATCGCCCGACGCATCCCGATATTGTTTACCGCTTCTAAACATGACCGAGGTTTTATGCCCCGATCGGTACGTACCATCGCTTGCTCGATTTTGTTGTCGATAGCTACCACGCTTGCACCAGAGGAGCTGCAAGAGAGAAAGAAAGAGGGGGGGGGAAAAAAAATACAACATTAGCAGCAGCTGAATTATTTAAGAGACAAGAGACGCGGGCATTGGTAGCCAGTTGGCTGAGAAAGTCATCCTCACGCTGCCCTGCCGCCGCCGCCTCACCGGGATGCTCCAATGCAGCAAAGCAACCTGTGAAGCCGCCCCGAACCCCCCGCCTGCAGCCGGATCAAGTGTCCCCACATTCTCCCCCCAGCAGACCACAAAGATGGAGCTTAATTGCAGGCTGCAGCAGCAGCGCTCCGCGCCGGGGACGGCAGCCCCTCCGGGGAGGCGAGGCGAGGCGGGCGCCCGGTGCCGCCGCTGCGGCTCCCCCGGACAAAGGAGCCGGCCCGGCGTCCACCTGCCCCGCTACCGCCGCGCCGGCAGAGCCCCTCGGACACAACACTTATTTACCTACTGTCGAGCCTCAGGGATGAGTTGTCGGTGCCCAGCAAGGACGATAAGAAAGAAATTGAGAAGTGTCTTAGTTGATAAACTCCTAGATCCATTGCCACTGGTCTACAACATTGGGCATTCATGCAATCGCGGCCAGAAACGCTTCCCGGAGAAATCAGGTCTCCCTCTCTCCGGACCTGTGCGCGTGTGCGAGCGCCGGGCGGCAGGGCAGCTCCGCCGGGCGGCGGGGCGGCGGCGGCGGCGGGGCCGGGCGGCGGGACCCTGCGGGGCGCGGGGCTGCGCTCGGCCAGCTCCGAGGTCAGCGCTCCGCCGCGCCGCACAAAACCTGGACATCCCGGCCCCCCCATAATTTATGCGGCGGCGCCGCCGCCCATTGGCTGCGCTCCGCCACGGCCCCGCCCCCCGCTCCGCCGCATCTCATTAGGAGCGCTCCCCCCGCCGCGCAGCCCCCCGGGCCGGCAGCGCCCTGCCCGCCCCGCAGCGCCCACGCGGGACGGCCCTGCGCGTGGGGGGGGGACGGACGCACGGAGACGACGAACGACGGGACTCTGCCCCCCTCCCCCGCGAGACCCTGACACGCGGGGTGCCGGAGCGCGCCTCACCGCGCCGATGTGCGCCCGCAAGAGCGGAGGGGGAATTAAACATCTCCTCGCAATAATTACAGGAGCTCGGGAGCGGCGGGGAAGCCCAGCGCGGCCCGGCGGGCTGCCAGCCGCCGCCGGCGGGAGCGCGGGCCGCGCCGCCCAGGGGCCGCCCGTTGCCGCGCCGACACCGCCACCTATCGGCACGCGGCGGCGGCGCCCGCGCCGGGCCCGGCCCCGCCGCAGCCGGGGCAGCCCCGCGGGGCAGTCACCAGCGCCGGCTCCCGCGGCTGCCCGGCTCCCCGGGCGAGGCCCACCTGCCCGCACCGCCGCCTCGGCCCCGAGACTGGCGCGCTGCCCCCGGCGCGGCAAAGTTTAGCTCAGGAGAGCGCAAGCCGTACCCGACAGCTCTGCCGCTGCGCCTGTGAAAGGCAGCAAAGGCAAGATACACATCCTGATGCACACTGCAGATAACACTGTTTCGGATTCCCGCGGATCTGCTAAAGCAGCAACGATCCCTCTTTATCCCTTACACAGGCCCTACTAGCCCGCAAAACCATTTATGAAAAAAAAATATTCAGCCATCGGATCATCCACAAAAAGCACATGCAGCACAAACCCGCAGATTTCTAGCGAGCCAGCTGATACTCTTCTACAGTAACAGGGAAAATGCCTAAACACTCATTGTTAGGTTGTACCGTACAGCATCTCTGGTCTTAAAAGTTGCAGCACATGCATTAATAATTTAGGAAAAATTATCCTCCCACCTAACCGTGGTGTGTTTCCCAACAAATGTTACGCTCCCATGTGTCAAGGAGCACAGCCACTACAGTCACAGCCAATCCAAGTGATCCTCTGTACCAGCAAGAGTTTAGGAGCAGACCTAAGGCTGAATTAGACTACCGCAAAACACTGCCCCAAGAAACAGCCGACCTCTAAACCCACTATTTTCTAGACCTGCATTTTCATCAGGCATTATGTGACTTAAAGGCATAAAAATAAAGTCAAAAACCTCTTCAATTCTCTATAGCAAACTTCTCCAAGAACTAGAAGTCACATATGTGTCACAGGTGTCGCTCCCAGAGAAGCAGGAAAGCCAGGAGGCACGAAATAATCATCTTAAAGCTAAATTTAGCATTTGCGTATCTGCATCATCCTTCTTAGTTTATTTATGTTGTCCTAGTCTACTATTCTTTCATTCAATAATGCCGGCAGAGTAGTACAAACTAATCCTATTCACGAGAGAGGTCACATTTAAGACTAAGAGTTCCTCAGAGCTGCTTTCCTGGTACCACATACGATGCACATCCCGCAAGGGCACAGCTCATCTCGCCCTTCGGGTATCTGAGGAAGTTGCACAGGATAGCACCTAACAGGCTGAAAATTAAAGGAAGTTTTTAAAAAAAAAAAACACACACACACAAAAGCAAACAAACCTTGCCTGTATTGACTTGCAAATTTAATAGCAAGTAAATTAGAAGCAACACAGTAAAACGTATGCATCAGGCTCCAGCTTCCCACCTCTGTCAGACAAAACACCAGTAACCATATATCATACGTACACTTCAACTAACCACGTTCTTTGCAGAGGTTACGTACTACACAGGACAGTACTCATCCTATTCAGTGATCAAGCGAGCCATTAGATAAACAGCTTCAAAAGCTTATCATCTGCACCGGAATCTGTATCGACTTCTGCCCTAGACTTGATCTAAATTAATGTTTTATGAAGGGTTGGGCTTGGAAATCAGTAATGTCTCAAGTGACGACTCATCATCGCAGTTACTCAGGACATTTAGAGTTAACGAAATTACAGCTGGACACAAGCTCGGGGCAATCTCGGTCCCCTGAAGCTCTTAATCAGAAAAGGGCAGATTAGGTGTAAAAAGCAAGAATCTCTGTTAAGTAGGTCCTTATAAAATAACTCGCTTAAGATAGCAAACTCACATGCCTGAACAGACATACCCTTGAAACGCCTGCTTTGCTGCTGCAGGACAGACAGCAAACATTTGTACGTATTTTCACTTGTACATGTAAAAATAAAGTCATGGATGCATTCCAGGATGATTGTTGGTGCTGCCATAATGGTAATTATTAAATGCCATCATTCCACTTATGACAAAAAAATGATACAATTCTTAGACTAAATTAACAATAAACAACATTGCCCTCTTCTAATCTGTATTAATATATCTTCATGAAGAAGTGATACAGATATGATCCTAAATCCAATTCCTACCGAACTCATTAACCATCTTCCATTAACTTCAGTGGGCTTTTAGCAAATTCCTTCATTTATTTTTAGATGCCTACAAGCTGAGTTGTGATTCAACAGAAAGCTGTCAGCTGCGTAAGTAGGACTGCATATTAATGTGCATGCTCTGCTTTGCCCACCCTATAAAAAAGGCAAGCCATAAGTCTCCCTTTATGGCTGAGAAAGCTCTGAGCTCGCAGATCATCTAGGAAGTAAAAACAGGCCATGTACTACTTTCAGCCCCAAAATTGGGGGGCGGGGGGGAGAGCACCACTAATCTCCAATGTTCTCGCCTCAACACCCTGCCGTCTGCCTGACAAGGACAGAGACTGAACACCATATTTAAAGGTTGAGGTTTTGCTGCTGCTTTTTTTCAATATATATTATTTATGAAATAGAACGATCTATAGCAGATCTAAGGCAAATAATCCTCCGAACTCCCTTTCCCCTTGCTTGCTCATCGATTTGTTTCCCTTCCTGCCTCCTCCACCAACATGCACTTCACTCAGATTATGTTGTTTTGACTCACTCACCCTCCCTTACAGCACTAAAGGGAGTCAAGATGACTAAGGTGCTACTCAAAACCTTCTAACCATCTCTTTAACACCTCATTAGCAGATACTACACGATATTAGACATTAACTCCTCCTGCAAAAGCTTACATTCCTGGGAGCAGAGGTGAGAAAGACTGCAGAATTCCTCATCTGTGCAAGGCCACTCTGGGTCTGCACCGGGCTGGACCGATTCACATCCCTGTTAGATAGACGACGAGGGACATTTTTTGAGAGTCCCCTCACACGGAGGATCACACACTTCTGCTTGTCTACAGAGCACCCCAGGTGTTCACAAACTGCATAAAGTAACAGAAAAAGACTCGAGATTGGTTACTGAGAAACGAGCAGGGCAGAATACAATATAGTGCTACAGAAGTACCTCATCGGCATCTTTGATCCTCAAATAAATTAACTGCTTAAATTGAAACATATATGGTAGTCAAAGACTTCTTACCACACTTCACCTTTTGTAGTGTTTCAGTTCTTAAACTGTTTCTCCCACTAAATTTCCTCTTGTCTGAATTTAATCATGCTAAGCACTTGAAAAAAGTGCTTTTCATTTTAAGCACATAATGAGGTAAGCTGCAGCACAGAATCATTTTGTCTCTATGCAAGTCTGGTTTGGCATATTTCTGTGTGTGTTAAAAAATTCTTTCACCTAAAAAATTTATCTTTCAAGTACCTTGTCAATGTATGCTCCCTTCAGAAGCCAACATTAAAAGCCCTAGACAAGCACCTCTTGAACTTAAAATAAATTTCATCTTTTGACTATGTTGCAAAGAGACCACACCAGAAACCGTATTAGAAAACAGCAATTTCTGTCACAGCACACTTTCATCTTGTGCTATAGTGAGACTCAGATCCTGTGGATTTGAACTACAGTTTTCAACTACAAAATAAAAGTACTGAAGAGGTTAAAAAATGGTAATTACTCAAAAAAGACTACAGTACTTAGATTCTACATGACATCTGACTTTACGTTTCACTTGGCATTTAAAAAAGGTCAGTAAATGGCAAAGTACTATTCTACCTTAAAATTCATAAATTCAAAACTATTTGTGTATTGACAGCAACCCCCCCAGTATCAAACTTACACAAAACTGCTCCAAGCTAATAACCTAAAGAGGAAACTCTGGCTGCAGTTGACATCAAGGAATAAAGGATTTATTTCAATAGGCCATGATTTTTTTCATCTCAGTAAAGATACAAGATAGGCTAGAGAAGCTGCTCAGTGAATTTTTTCCCCCCCACAGTAAGTCATAATTATTTTTTTAACAGACTAAGGACAAAAAAATCACATTCGGATAGTCTAAATAAATATCACAGAATCTCAGCCAACTTCCTTTTCCAGCCCCAGACTTGTAGCTAGGATCTTGATTTAAAGAAACCAAGCCATTGAGAACTTACTGCTCAGCTCCAACGGCTAACATGTATTTTATTTCTGCAGATTTCAATTTACACACCCCTGCTAAATTGAAGAACCTCTTGCTACGAAATATTACTCTATCAGTTTTCCTAAATGTGTGCTTTCCCTCCTCCATAGTAAAGTTATTTGCATCTATAATTTGGTTTGCAGGGCATGGGTTTTTAGTTCCATGAAAACCAGATAAAAGGGAAAGCTATGCAAGATGCTAGTGAAATGAAGTACTATATTTGTAAATCTTCTTTCTTTTTCCCCAGATGTGCAAGCATAACTAAATAAATATTCAGCAGAAAGAATACATACACCCTACTGGGGTTCTGGAAATAACCTGACAGTATCTCTAATCACAATGCATACACAGAAGTATCATGCTGTGCACTATGCACACGAGACAGAAGGCTGCGTTTAAAAGCAAGAAGATAACCATGTAAGATCAAAAGACAAACAAGGAGTGGTTCTCACTGGCTCCTTTGAGGATATCCTCTTCCTTTTACAGGCAACTAATTGCTAAGTCAACCCCAGTTGGTTTTAATGAGAATTATAATGATTCTACCAATTTTAATGCTGACAAAATAAGACAAAGACTGTATCAACTACCTGGATATAGACAAACACAGAGATAATCGACTCTTTACTGGTCAGAGAACTCTTCAAGGAAATAAGAGCCATCTTATAGCAATTTTGATGCTTGGAGAAGGACATGTTGTATCCCCTTCCCTGAGATCTTCCATAGATGACTATCTAGCAACGCAGTTGGGATGAAGGACCCTGTTCTGTGCACATCCATTGAGTTTCAAAGTCTCCTCACAGAGTCAAGTGAGGTCAATCATAACTCAAAACCTGAAGTTGCATCCAGATGCTACACCACCTAAATTTAAAGAGTTACACATTTGCAGTAACATCTAGTTTGGGAATCACAGGCTTCCCTGATTTCATATCCAAGCTTAAAATGAGTACGTGTAAAATATTTAACTTTGTTAAAAGTGAAAGCCCTCCTCAGTATACCATAACTGCCCTTGACCAAGGACTGCAAGTGGGAAAAGATCCATCAACTATGTTAGCATCCTGAAAGTTTTAAGTGAGACATCTGAGCTGGGAATTGATTTTCTTTCCTCCAGAAAGCAGCACAATGTCACTCCGCATGCTATCACTGTCCTCAGGATGGAAGGGGAGAAAAACCCTTCAGTGCCATAAAGCAGCATATACAGAAAAGTGATAAAATGTTGCAATCTAAAGTTTCACTACCTGAAGCATGGAGTCGAAATTAATTTTTCCTTTCTGTTAAATTTGGTTTAAATAATTTTAGATTTAACTCATAAAAAAGAGTGTCCAACTCCCTGGTCTTATGCGTAGCTTTCATGTGCAATGTTTTTCCTCAAAGCCAAGGAGAACACCTCAGAGTAAAAAAACCACTTATACTAGCATTTAATCCCACTTGTTCTAACTGTACAACAACATATTTTTCAACCATGTACTCCAAAATTAAATGAAGAGTGGAGGAAAGAGAGTCACTGGAGCATTTCAAGTTACACCTAACATAACAAAAGAAACATAGCAAGTATAGGAAGTGGTTTGGCACACTGACACAACGAGCATTTGGAAAGCTGAAGTTCTCTATATTAAACAGCATCTCTGACCCAGGGGGCCAACAGCCCAGGAGGGACTCCGGGACAGTCGCTGACACCCACCCACCCCACCTTACCTTGATAGCACACAGTGGGATTTGTAACACAGCCAATTTAACCTGTAACTGAGAAGAGTCATCTTTTATTATTTTTTAAAGACTTAATATCTTCCATTTCCTTAAGGCTGCACCAAGTCACATAAAGTGCGAGCACTATGTCTCACTAACTGGTGCTAATTGGGGGGGGGGGGGGGGGGACGGAGGACCTTCAGTCCCTCCATTTCCCCTGTCCTCAGCTCCCTGTAAAGCCTACGCCCATTGTGCTTTTTTGAGGGTTTGTTTTGGTTTGGTTTTTTTTTAACCACTTAATCTCTTCCTTCCTCTTTTCCCACCTCCTCCCCTTTTTTTAATTGTTTCCTGTGAAACTATATTGAAAATCTTGGATCAGCTAATAATTTAGTCACGCTTATTAAGAAATTATTTATATGGCATCACAGCTGGCCCACACTTCTCACTGAATATCCTTTTCCCTTTGATGGCCACTTTTCAATTCAACACTTGAAATGAAGCCTGTATTTCCCATAGAAGTGTATCACACTACAAGCCAACTCAAAGTTCCTAGGAACAAAGCCAAAACCCCTGCAATTAACCAGCATTGTCCTATGGTCTTCAGGAACTTTGGAATGAACTTCAGAACTCCAGCTTCTACAGAAATTATTAAAAATAGTCAATGATGATCAAAGGAGAAAAGTACAGAAACAAAATAAGGTAAGACTCCAGTGCGGGAATGAAGCACCCGGGACATGGAATCCAATCTGCCGTGAATGCGGGTGAAGGTCCACCACTGCTCAGCTTTTGACATGGCAGATCTCATTACCACACTGTTGTGCAGAACCCATTTAAGGCCTTTCTGTTAAACAATAATAAACCCCCAACACTGCAACTTGGTTACACATGTAGTAGAATAAAAGACAATATGGTGAGAGTTCAATGCCACTTTTCTTCCTCAGCAAATCACTAAGATGACAGACCTCTATCCAGTTATCCATTTACACTCCTACAATTTCAGTCTCTTTGCAATCACTGGTAAATGGCTTCAAAGGTATTAGCAGTATCAATGAACAAGTAGCTGACTGGCTTTCAGATTAACACCCCCAGCTCCAATGCATGTTTACTATACAAATTTGTAGTATCGTATTTCCTAATTTCTGAGTGGTCAAAACACTCTACTTCAGTTGTGCCTGAACCCACAGTTTATCACCTTTTGGTGATTTCCTAAAAAAATTGGAGAAAATTCAAGACCTGCTGTTCTGTCCAAGCAGAAGTGCACTTTAGAGGCTGAAATCACTCTCATGTATTTAAAGGTATTTTTATACCTGAATGGAGACTTTCATTTATAGAAATCAAACTCCATGTACCTCCACCAATTCAGGAAGCATGGGGGGAATTTCCAGAAACATGCAAGAACGTGACCTGATTTACCAGATTTATTGCACAAAAGTCTCGCTTCCCTTCATCAGCCACCATGTTGGGCATTTGCTGGATGATTTCCTGCCCAGCCTGTGCTCCCCCCCCCCCCCCCCCGTGTAGAAATAAGGATGAGAGGAATCTGATGTACACCCATGCTTTTAACTCAGTACGGCATTGAGAAACAGGTACAGCTAAACGCTGGAGCGGGAAGTACTCTTGGGCTTCTTAATCCAGACATAGCTTCAGTGACTTAAGAGACATAAATCCCGCTGACTCACAACTGTAGAAATCCCAACAGAGTATCTCCATGTAAAAAACGTTTAAGCTTTCCTCGCTGAAGAAACTGTAAAGCAATACTGGTTTGCATTCTATTTCAAGATACCTGGGAAAGTACATAAAACTATGAAATGAGGTGTGCTTAAAAATTACTTTAAAAGTTACCTAAAGACAGATAAATAGATATTTTAATCTGACCTAACTGTGCCTTATGGCTTTAGAGATGTATTACCCACTTTAGCACAACACTACTTTCCTGTAATCCAGCCACACTGCAAACCAAAGAGAACTGTCAGAACAGATGTGCCAGCTCAGCATATTTTGAACATGTCCCTGGAGCACCTTCTGGGCCAGAGACTGCAAACGGCTGGCATAGGACCATGTCATCTACAGAAGACCCATATATCCTGAAGTCCTGGTTCTCCTTCAGGTGGGATTCAGCCTTCCTCAGTACCTACTGCTCCTCTAAGAGGAGACTCGGGCAGTAGAAAGCCCTCCTTTTCCACAGGACTGCATCTTCTAGCTTGTAAATAGCAAGTACCTTGAGACCGTCGGGTCTGTGGTGGCCACGCTGGGCAGACACCACTGACATTTAGCCACCCTTGAGCCTGACATTCTGCAAACAGAAGATATACTCTTAATCTTTTAATACACGACTTGCGAAGGAAAGATTACAGCATATTATTTCATACCTATTCAATAACCAGGTAACCATCTTTATACAGAGTTGGCTACATTTATGAGTGGCATCCTGTTTATGAAGCAGCCCAGTCCATTCTCTCATACTGCTGATGCCTGTTTTCTAGTGGATATCCACCTAAAATATGTTTCATTAGCTGTTCCAAGAGTCTTTCGTACTAAACAAGGTCTGAGCTCATGTATATACTGTGTCAGGCACCTAACACTTCTTGAAAACAATTACCTCATGCTCCAGACACCACTGCCATTAAGACAACACCTTGAACCTTTGTGGCTTAAAAAACCCTCAAAACAAAACAAACCCCCCACAAAAACAAAACCCAACCAACTCCAGTATCGGAAGTCTGAGATGAGACTTAGTAACCCACTTAGTAACGCATGGGAGTCCAAAACAGCTCCCAGGTACGTTTCCTCATTCTCACACGGGGTGTTAGCCCAGATGCCCAGTGGCCACTCTTCTACAGCATCAACGTGGTGAACTGCCATGCTACTGTCAAGTTACAGGAAGGAGAGAAAGCCTCTGCTGCGAGACAGGATTTAAAGCCCCTCTTCCAGCTTCACTGGTGGAGCCAGGGAACCACTGCTGCAGTGTCCCACCAAGCCCAGAGGACAAGTCACCTCTTCCAAAAACCACCCGAGGCAGCCTCCCATCCAGGGAGGCATTGCCTGCTCCCACACAAGGTACTGAATGGGGGAATTCCTCTCTGACTCTTCCTGGCAACTACTAACTGCTAAAGGCCCTGGGCAGGCAGACAGTAACATCAATCAGCAGTTCAAGTACAAGCAATCATGACAGCTATAAACAAAAACATTTGTAAGTGAATGTTTGAGTCACAGGGTAGCACTGGTGCAACTGAGACAGGCTCCTGCCTTGAATTAGTTTGCCCAAACCTGTTTTTCAGCCCCATTTCTGAAGAACTCAGCATTTTAAAACAAGCTGTTAATTACCTGAAACAGGTAGAAAAGAACCATTGAGCCGATTCAGAGATTGGGGCTGGGGGAATTTACTTACACTGACAGACTGAAAGATGTCAAGGTACTTGAAAGGATCCTTTAAATCCCTGGAAGGACCGAGACCCAATTTAACTAGAGTGAACAACTACCTTTAAATAGAGAAAATACTAGGCTTAAGGGGCTGCCAGATTTTTGTTTTAATTTTCCATATTAGAGTGCATCTATTTAATATTTGCCTAATGATGAATTAAAGCATGCCTTTTAAAACCAGTAAGGACTAGCTCATAAATACAGTGGGTTTTCTATCCTTTGATATCATCAGATAGAGACTGGATGCCCTTCACTAAGGTATGCTTTAAATAACCTGAAGCTACTGAAGTTCAGATAAGGATAACCTAACTATAACAGCACAAGACATACAGAAGTTTTTGTCCTTGCCTTCAGTACCACTCTTGTATTTTGACCAACTACAGCCCACCTTAATTATGCCACAGGTTGGCAGGTGCACCTCGTACCCCCTTCTTCCAGCTGATGCCATAACTAGAGGCTGAAGCATCTTCTGACTTGCATGTCATGTCCCCTGGACCCCCCCGGCCTACATCATCTGCATTTCCAACGAAGTTTCAAAAAGAAATATGGAAGATGCCACAACACCGTTTTTCCAATATGAACATGGAGAGGTGTTGAAATACACTGATCTTAAGTGGACACAGAGCCACCTGTCTGCAGTCTGCACTACAAGAGAAGCAGGAGCTCCTGCACGCCCGTATAATTGCCATTTCCAGCTGCCTAGTGCTAGACAGCTCCCCAGCAGCACACAGACATTAGGGATCACTTCTCCAAAGCACTTTGGCAGAGCTCCAGTGCCTAAACTCTAGATCTTGGACTTAATTCTGTCAGCCAAACTCAAAAAAGTATAAAGTATTTAAGTTTATTAAGAGTAAAAGCCCTTCTCAGTATGCTGTAAACTGCCCTTGACAAAAGGACTGCAAGTGGGAAAAGATCCACCGACTGTCAGTACCCTGAAAGTTTTAAATGAGATGCCTGATCTGGGAATTGTTCCTCTTTCCTCCAGAAAGCTGCCCACAACTGCACTCTCTCTCAAAAGAGATTCTGTGTCTAACCCAGAGAAAGCCAAATGCTTCTTTGGATTTGGCCCACTCATTCAGTAGGGTCAGTTTGGGAAAGAAAATATAATCATATGCAACATTAGCCAAGAACAGCTGCAAGAGAGGCTAAAGTTTCTCCTTCATCTGCAATTTATGGTTACGTGACAGTCAGCCAGCCTTAATTCACAGAAAAACAACTAGAGCAAAACCAGCATCTCTGCAAGAGAAACTAGAGGAAACAAAAGCAAATGCAAAGTAAACAGGAAGTAGCTTCCTGAGTAAGAATACAGGAGAAATCACCCCAGTTTTCTGTGTAGTGTTAACAGATGCAGATTTTTGTTTATGACTAGAGGTGCTACATCATGCTGCTATGTGTATGAGTAAAAATCAGATATAGCAAAACCTCTTAATAATGCAGAAAGGTTAAAGAAAATCACACATCTATTCCATCACACTTTTTTCATTATACATTTTGTGGAATAGACTGGTTCGCGGTAGGAAACAATCTTCTCAATACTACCTTTCTTGGTCAGTAATATATGATGACACAGGTCATTGCTGTATACACACACTGCTCAAGCATAACATACCTGTTGTCATTATATTTCAATTGTTATTATAAAAGATTTCCATTACACTGGTTCCTTAGGCATTCAGATGAATTGATTTAGTATAATTTTTAACATTAATTTGAAAGTTCAAGCATGTTTTCAGAAACTGTCGACTGCTGAAGAAATTAAAAACGAGTTCTTAAAAAAGTTTTCCAATGTATATTCTTTAAAGAGGCACCATTCACAGAGGAAAGCTATTCTCCACAGGCAATACCACAAACATAACATGACAAGAATATCATGAAATGTATTAACTGGTATTTGTCAAAATTTACATGATAAGAGCAAGTGTTTTGGATTTTAAGGGTGTGGCATAACAAAAGCACCAGTTCAGAGATCAGAAGTTATGAAGAACACATTCTGTGCTCCCTCCCACAGAAGGGTATTTGCTTTTTGTACACAGAACAACAACTCTGCAACATGAAGAGTGAGGGCATTTTTTTCCCCCACTGTCATATATTAACTCAGTAAAATAATTCTTCCCATTCACTGAGTTACTTGGTATTTCTTTTAAACACCAGAAAGGAACTAGGTCAAACACATACATTTCATATTTCACTGTTTATATGGAAAAGGAGGTTAAGAAATGTAACTTGCAGAAAACTAAGCTGTATTTCAATGCCTCTATAAACATTTAACAAGACTGATTAACTAAACTTTTCTTTAAAGATGTGACAAGACAGAAGATAGTATATATAATGTATGAAAAATATGTGAATGAATACGAACTTGTTTGATAAGTTTCAAATCATGTCAGAATTCTCATTTTTGTTTTAGCATTATGTCACTTAATATTTGGAATAACTGGAATAACATTTTTTTGAAAAGAGGAAAGTACTATAATGGCAAGTATTATATAATATGGCTTATTTCCAGTATTGCAGTAAAGATTTTTCAAGGCATGTAGATTTTCAGTGAATAAGTAAATGACTCTGCGTGACACAGTACGCTCAACCAGTATAATATTCCTAGCTTGCAATAGTTTGAAATAGTTTTAACAAGTGCCAAGCACTTTGGTTTAGGAGAAGCATTTTTAAGTACTTGCTCAAACAAAATAGTTTAAGAAACCATTAAAAAAAAAGAGGAAGACAAATAAATCAAGCATCTAAAAATTAAAAACTCCATAAATACCTCTTTAGATGCTGTTCCAGATCCAAGAATAACACTTTCATGGTTATTTGGTCAGAGCCTTGCTTCTGGAGAGGTGTCACTTTCATCGATGTATCTGTTTAGTACCTGCTGATTAGTTTCCCCCAGACAGAGGGTCAGAAGAAATACCTCTCGGTCCTTGGCAGCCGTAAGATTAGCATTAGCATTCCACTATTAACCACGGGTCCTGAACTCCGCAGCACTTTCAAGAATCACAAAGCCTCGCCCGTTAAAGATTATCCACTTGCTTCTATTCAAAGTTCGCTGAGTTTAATAGTGGTTGGCCATAATCAACAAAAACAAGAAGGGCAAACAGTGATGACACTACAGATCCCGAGATCACATGGTGTTCTGTTACATAAAGCATCAAAAGATATTAAAATCTTCACAATTAGGTTTTCAAGTCTTAAACAAATGCATCTTCTTTCAGCAGTGCCAAATTTGCCAACTCTCAAGCTGATTCAGCCTGCTCCCACTTTTTGTAAAGCACATGTTAATCACTACACATAGCTAACTCTGCTTAGAGAAAGGCAGCTGAGTTGTACTGTTTCTCAAATCAAAGTTCTAGCGCTTAATGGCAACTGTAATTAGACACAGAACCAACAGTACCCAGTTTGCCAAAAAATATTTTACACAGGCAAATCCTATCCCTGACTGCTATTATGCTAAGAACCTGTGACGAGAGTTAGACATGCATCTGTTTAGAGTCTTCTGCAGACCAGATCAAGATAACTCCTCATATATCAAGCCAAAATTCAATCAAATATTACATATTCTTCCTCATAGAAACACAGATCACCGTAAGGAATTTTTGGTACATTGTAGTACATCTATACCATGTAACTACCAGCCTACTTGCATGGGTACCATTATCTAACATTGCTTCCATGTAAATATATTCCTTCCTCTATCATGGTGAACACTTTTCAGTGCAAATAGAAGTTGACTGTGCACAGTATGTTGTAGAGAAGTGAACAAGATTCACTTTCTTGGTCTACACGCAAGCTGAAGAGCCAGAGATAACTCCTCGCCATGGAAATAGCTGGCTACTTGCAGCATGTGTGCAGGAACCCCCACCACACAAGAGAGCATGGGCATTGATGTTACACTCTTCCATCAGACCGAGACCACAAAAATGCAAAGACAAACCAGAAGTCAAACCTAGCAAGTGTTACTTGGGCTTGCTGCTGACTGCTAAAGCAATGTCAGATGTATTTCCTCAAGTAGATTTGCCTTGTAAGACTATATAGGAAAGAAACCAAATGGAAGGGCCAAACAAGTTGGCTCAGAGCATGGCCATCCACTATTCAGCTGCATTCCTGTTGCCAAGGCACTGAAGAGGTGACTGATAGCAAGAGAAGCAGGTATTACACGATAAAAAGAAAATAGTCTAGCTTGGGGGAGGGAGGGGTAAAACCAACCCTACTTATTAGAACCAACAAGTCTAACAACATACAAAGGAAGTATTTTGGTTAGGAGGTAGAAAGGAAGCAAACAAAAAGAAATAATGCAATATTTTTTTTTTTCCTGGGGGGTGAGGGGTGCAGCGGGATTAGTTCCCCATTCCCGGAACCAAGAGGGAATTCAGATAATTTAAACTGGGCATCAGAGCTACTAACTGTGAAACAGTGCAGAATATTTCTAAATGGTCTTCCCAGAGCCTGGTACACCTGGCTTGTAAGGACAGAGCATCATGTTCCTTTTAAAGCACACTAGGGAGACTGAAGCAGACAAGTTAGACTTTACAATAAATGTTTCTCTCATTACATCAAGTCCATCTCCCTCAGCACAGCATGGAAACAGGTAACAGTCATGGCTCATTTGAGTGTTCTCCTCTCACTTCCACCAAAAAGCCATGGAGGTGGGACCACTCAGATGGCAAAGCAGTTGTACTCCAGGATCTTGGTCCTAGGAGAAGAGGCAGATGGCTCTAATGGCCCTATGAGAGGGACGCTTGCTCTGAAAGCAGAGCTGCTCTTAAAAGCTTCAAGTGGAGACTAATATGGTACAACCACATATAAGAGGAGAGGGGGAATAATTTGTAGAAGGAAGTGGACCTCCAACAGACTTTCAAGGAACAATAAGCTAGGAACAAAGGGATCAACAATTATAGCAGTCATTGCAATAGATTGCAATTATAGCAATCTATTAAGATGAGAAACTTTGACCCAGTATTATTGAGTAACTTCAGTATTCAAAATGAAACATTACTTATAGCAAGGAGTCTTGCTTATTTTAAAGAGCTGAAGCACCAAGCTGACTAGAGAAATGCTCAAAACCAATTCCAGAAAACTGAACCAAGACAGAAATTATAATTTGAGTGGCATCCTTACATATCCTTTCATAGTCAGAGACTCAGTACAATAATAATCCCTAATGAATCCTATTGGTAACGTTATCTTATAGATCATATATCCTACAACCTCCCTTGGCCGTTCTATAAACCACACGGCAACCCATGGCAGTCAGGCTCAGCTGAGTCTGTATCCCACAGAACTGCACCAGCAGACCTGACGGCTTTGGATTTTAAGCTGCCCTTCTCCTAACCCTCTTTAACATCCTTCTTGCCATCTCTGTTGCCTGCATTCCCCTCTGTAAAGCTGCACAGTTGAAATCAGCTAGGAAGACAATCTTTCTCTCTAAGTGTTGTGCATACAGTACATGCACTGGTCACAGGTGTTTTCCAGGATGCCTAAAACAATGAACACACATTGAAGTATATTGGGGTGGGAGAAGGATGAAAGCAGTGATGTTAACCCTTCCTGTGGACAGTCTTTCCTTTCTCCTTTCCTATTTCAAGATACACTCTGAACAGGAGCTCCATCACGCTAGGGGCTGTGTCAAGACAGTTAAAAACAAGGTCCAGTAAGTTGTACATATCTGACCAATACATTGCTCTGCTCCAATGCTGCTCTGACTCAAATCTGGGTTTCTTTTACAGCCAGAAGGATCATTAAATGTTAGATTACATGGGGAAAAAAAAAATCAATTCCTTAAGAGACACAAATCTAAGCACTGGATGTAATTTATGAAAGATAAATAACTCCACTATCAACTCATGCCCACACACAAAAAAAAGATACTGTAAAAAGTTATCTTTCCAGCATCCTCCTCATGAGCTTACACTAAGATCCTTGTAATTTGCTCTGCTTATTAAAAGAAGTTGTGTCAGAGTCAGTTTGAAAGCAAAAGGCAAATATATATACGCATATATATATATATATGCGCGCACATGTATGATGCAGGACTACTGAATATATTCAGCTGCTTCATTCTGCAGAGAAGCAAGTACAGGGCTGGGCCCACAAAGACAAGCCATAGGTAGCTTCATCTCTGGTAACACTAATCACCTTTCCTCATGCTTTGGCCCCAATTCTGGTGAGGACTTTACAGTAAGGCAACACTCACAGGCTTCATTTGATGCTAATTCTCCAGTTAGGCCAAGTAAAATGGTTCCTATACCACTGATCTAAAAGCACTGAATTCCAATTCATCACCTTTTTATTTGGGGGTTTTGTGCCCCAGAGAAGTCTTATCAGTTCCATTTATCACCTTCATAAAAACCAGCAAAGGATTTGCTTTGTCAGTTACCAGACTGAAGCCAAATTAAAATGTTAAAACATAACTGCTTCAGAGGTAGGTATTCCAATAACTACATGATTTTTCTCGTAAGCATTCCCATAAATTTGACAATTCTGGTTACAGTGCATTCAAGTAATTAAAACTAATACTCAGGTATGTGTAGGTCAACAACTTACAGGTAATAGAAACCACAAAGAAATTTTAAGTCAACTGGATTAACTAAGTGATGGAACATTTCTACTGCTTTGAAAAATAGCCTCTAGCTGCAACTGAAAAATGCCTGAAGTACAAGGATCTTCTTTCTTCTCCTGTCACATTCAAGAATTCAGCACCAAGCTATGCTTTCCTTCCTTTGTCCTGAGCCATTCTGGCTGTTATATAAAGTGACAGATTGCACACAGATGAATTATCACTGTGGGTACACTAGGATGTCAGATACGGGTAAGATTTAGCATTTAATGAAACAAAAAACAACAAGATTTCATGCATGATGGCATCAGGGTACCTAGGTTCTCCATGCCTGCCCCCGCCAGCTCTTATGCCCAAAGGGGAGGAGGGAACGTATTTCAAGATAGTTAATTTGCGGTACTCCTTGACAGTTTTGCTTTAAAAAAAAAAATACATCAGCCCAAGTTTAGATTTAACTTGGTAAGTGAATGAATCTGGCATTCAGCCAACAGAATGTACTGTTTATGTCAGTCTGAATGAAGTGCAGCACTTGAGCACGAAATCCTGCGCATGTCACACATCACTGAGTTAGCTGCCATACCTTCACGGGGTAAACATTTAGCAGGTTCATTTTCCACATACTACAGAGGACTTCAGAGACATCTTTAATAATCAAGACTTCACCATAGCAAAAAGCAGAAAATAAAGTGCAAGCCAACCTTTAGACTACAGACATAAAAAGCCCTAAGGTAACAATGTAAATTTTGATGTGATGAAAAAAACTAAGAATAAATTTAAAATTCTGATGTGCATATGAGTGCTTGACAAAGCAGAAAATATACCAGACAAACATTCAAGCCCTTCTGGAAGCTTTACAGATACAAACACGTAATCCTTAAGATATTAAAGTGTTAAAAAATTACTAAAATAGTGATCTGAGATTGATATAAGCCCCTAAGACTCAGGATTTCCAAAGGTTGTTTTGTGATTACAGCACAGTCTCCAAGACTACTACTTTAGGGGTTCAAAAAGAACAAACATACATCTATATGAAGTTGCAGTGCTTATTGTCACAGGAGATGCCCCAGATACCATTTGCAACACAACTTATGGTTTTTTTAATGCTTTGTTCTCCCCCACCCTCCCATCTTAACTCAATCTTTATAGAGTACTTTTTGTGCCAAAGTGTTTTGCAAGGCTGCTAGTCAGTGACAGCAGCATGCAAAAAACAAATCTGACTTCAGAAAATATTCATTAGAACTCAGTGAAGCAAGGCATGCTGGATTATCAAAAGAAATAAAACTGACAATGAGAAAAGGTAAAAAGCACAAAAAGCTGTACAAAGACATCTGCACCATTATGAAAACCAAAGCACTGAAGTGAAAGACAAGTGTGTGGATGCCAAGTTTAGGAAGTACCTTATTCCCAAATGCTAGCAGCAGAAATCACTGCTGTACCTTTGCTATCCTCGTATTTTGAACAGATGTAATGAAGTGCCATTAGAGAAGATAGCTTTATTTCAGTACACCATTAAGCAACTCAAAAAAGTGTCTTTAGCTATTAACATCCTAACTGAGCATCTGAGGAATATTCTTATATACCCTTCATAGTCGTCGCCAAGTGATAGGAAGGTAAGGCTTTCAAGTTACACAAGGTAAGCACTACAATTACACAGAATTAGCCTGTTTGACACTTTTTATTTTCATCTTGGTACCACTACATATACTGCCAAAAAGCAAATCTTCCCTGTATGAAAGATCAAGAAATACATACAAGACCTTACTGGGTCTGAAACACTCATCTAGCCCAGGAGTCATGTCTAGGCATGGCCAGAGGCAGAGGCCTGGGGGAGAACCAACAGAGGCAGGCAGATAAATGCAACTTTCCTACAGTATCCTCCTACCTGTCAGCAACCAGCAGCTTGAGGAGTGCCTGCACAAGAAGAGATAACTTAGTGTTTAATAACTCAAGGGAATTTTCTTCCAAGAACTGGTCCAGTTGTTTTCTTTTAAAGAAATTACCACACCACAGTTCTAAGACTTTGTAAAACTCTGGCTGCTTAATTCTGAGTTAATTACCCAGAGAAGAAACAGTTTTCAAACTACCAAATATGAAGCATCAACCACCTTGGCTGCTAATATGAACTTGAATCTCTAGAGCAGACCTGATTTAAGAACACACGTTAGGAACACCTGAAAGCCACCACAAGCATGAAGGAGCAGCTATAGGGAATTAGTCTTATCCAAGAACCACAGTGAGCCATGTGCAAGTGGATGTTTTACATCCCACTAACTAGAAGTCACTGAACTTCTAGCATTTAATCATACAGAAGAATAAATGTCCTCAAAGCATATTCAAGCTGTGGAATTATGCTAGTATCAAGACAAAGAAACATGTTAAAAAAATTAAGTAAAATGTCTTGGGGGGGAAGCAGTAATTAAGAACATTGGTACTGAATATGTATTGCCAATTAGAATATTTACTGGTTACTGCTTTTTGTATTGTGGAGTTCAGTAAAATCAGGTTAAGCCTACAGAAGACAAGCCTAGTATCTCTTCTACTTCTACAGGTAAGGCATCTCTTTACCCTGGTTATACTATGTTATCCTAGTCTAAAGCAAGTGCTCCTTTCCTTCGCTGTAACACCTGTGAAATCCAAACCAGCAGAATCTCTGATTAACATGGACTGACACAGCACAATAACAGGAGCTCAGCATTTTTTGCTGCAAGGGATTGTCAATTTATTTTGCATATTACATCAGCTGAATACAAAATTAGTAATGATGGGTTTATGGACATTCAGCTAGACTGGAGGGGAAGGAACCCTCAGACACACACACACGTGTTTGGTTGTGTTCGGGTTTTTTTAACCTATGCATGCAAGAGAACTTGAGAGTACTATGAAGTTGCCAGTCATATAATCCATGAAATGGAGCCTCACTGTTACGGGTAAATTAATTTCAACAGACAAATGCAGCACGAAGCGGGACTCACTAGCCTTCCTAGTAAGAAGGGCAATCCAAAACCTTCACAGAACAATTCCAAAACAAATCTGCATCCTGCCCAAACCTCCAAACTGAGACTCATCACTAGGTGTGGGCTAACAGGTACCAGTTACAGCTATTCCTGGATACCAGAGACTCCTCAGTAATACAGGAATGTTATGAGACTACATTACAGCTGACATTCCTTGGGCATTTGGTGACATCCATATTAAATGAGTAAATTAAAGGTTTACAACAATGTAGTTCTAACCATTATCAACATAGGAAGAATTTTTAACTCCACAGCTCTCTACCACCAAACTTTTACTTCCTTTCAGATTCCAGAGAGCAGCCTGCACTCAAGCAGCAGGTCAGGCCCAAAAAGCTTTGGGCTCTGTGAGGCTAGCATCTTATTTTTAAGAAGTCAGCCTGTCTTGAAAAGGAGGCAAATAGTAGAATGATGCAGCATCACCTCTGAGACACTACACAAGCACAAATTCACATCCTTTTGGTATCATGAGCACAGCAGTTGTAACATGACTTTTGATGATCTAAAGCAAGCTGCAGAGACCAGAGATACCGGGTTTCTTTGCCATGCCCAACATTTTCCCACAGAGGGAGCAATGCTTTGCCATCCTGATTCTCTTCTTCATTTAGGCCAGACACTCTGCAAGGCAAGATCTAGCTGAAAAATTATCCTCTGATGTTTAAACCAGAATAAAGCCCTCCAGGAAGCCATTGCTACCAATAGCAAGGCCACTCCACCAGGCCTGAGCATTTGGCTCCTAGACCACCAGGACAGGAAGTACTGCAGAGGAACTCTCAGGAGCAGCACAACACAGGCACTGCGCATGCACAGGGAAGGGTGTAACTTGCTGCTGAAACTGAAACTTCAGGGTCTGACAAGTAGTCTGTGCATAATCTGTTCTCGTACAAGTAACTTTCATGGTACTGTGAAACCTACTCAAATATGCTGATTTCTGTGAACATATACAAGTGCTTAAAGAGGTCTGACAGGAAAACAGCAGGAACAAAACAACACTGCAGGTAGCAAACTAAATACCTTGCCATTTTGAGCCACTGATACTACAAGGTTCTGTTCCTGTAATGAATCCCATCAGTGGCCCACCATGAATGATTAAGCCACATTAGTTCAAGTGTCAACAATACCCTAACATTAAGCATTAGGTTTTTTAGCAGGAATTGAAAGACGGCACTAATCCTTTACTTCATTATTTTTACAGTGAACATTTAACTTGCACAGATCTTACCCTGTATCTATTGTGGTATTCTTCTAAATTGAATGTGTTCGGCAATGTTTATTTCAGAAAAGACTGAAAGTTACAACCTTAAATTTTCTTATCTGGCTAACTCTGAAGTTAGCTGCTTCTGACAAAGCATTTTCTTCAGAGACCTTCTGACTATTTTTTTTTTCTCCCCTTATCAGTAAGGAGCACAGAATGTGACAACATTGCGGATGTGCTGAAATGCCCCTCTTAAACCAGAAATTGGGACTTCAGTTCCATAACCAGTAATTATCATCGTTTTCTTGAAATTAATTGCTCTAATCAGATAAGTAAAAGCTATGGAGGTTATTTGGGAGACTAGAATAGAGGTTTGGAAGAGTATTACTGCATCTCACAGAGGAAGAGAGATTATTTTTACACACACTGTTATTAATGAAGGTTAGAAATGTATTTATCATGAAATTAAATATTAAATAACATAATAATAGGAAAACCATCTAACTACAGATTTAGAAACTACAAAAACAGGTCAGTGAACTAAAGAAAGATTATAACAATGAGAAGAAAAGAGTAGAAATAAAAAGGCAAGTGGAAGCAGGGAAGGAACAGGGAGAAAAAGTAGTCAGAGAAAATAGCAAGGAGAGCAAGGCATTAAAGAGAGAAGGGTCAGGAACTGCATGAGGGAGTGAAGAGGATAAAGGAATTATGGGCTAAAAATACCCAAAAGAAAGGTAACACCAGATGTTATTTTTTTGGTACATTTAATACAACATCTGAAAAAAGGAAAGAGCATTTCTGGAAATGCAAGATTTTTCTGGAAAAAGAGAAAGATAGGAAGGGAAGGATTAAGAAACTAAATCTACAGCGAGCAGCTGCCAGAGCCCTGCAACTTCCCTTGGCAGGCCAGCACTTTGATTCATAACCCAATGCCATGACACCACTGTCTTACAATGACAGCTTTTGGGGAGGAAAAAAAAACAACCCACACACCAAAAAAAACCACACCACAGTTTCAGACTCTCAATCTCTCCTGTCCATGTACGTGAGCAAAACCATCCAGCCTATGATGACTCTCCTTAGTTCATGCTCCAAATACAATGTACTAGAGAAATACTTTAACCTAAGGTACCAGAAGTAAAACAGTTATGTTAGCCAAGATCTTTACATGGCTCAGCTTACCCCACTGGAAAGGGCTAAGGTGGCAATGCTAGGGTAGCTCATTCCAAAACAACTCATACAGCCCTGAACTGTGCTCTCCTGCATTTTGTAGCCACGCACAAAAGCCTCTCCACCATGCAAATTCTCCTGCCAGGAGCACTGCAGTTCAGTATCACACCAGCAGCCCTTGGTTTAACCAGTATGGCAGCTGCCCTTCAGTGCAGGTGGGTTAAACAGTGCAGCGATTAAAAGCAAGAAAACTGCCTACACCCATCTTTCTGCAATCACAACTGATTTGGTCACCACAAGCATGAGGATTCAAGAGAACAACACTCTGTGTGAGCTCCAAACAATACAGTGCTATTTTCGCTCCTCTTCAGAGTGCGGGGAGGAAGAGAGAGCAAGCAGGCATTTGAGTGGGGAGGACAGATGGATGGACACAAAGCTAGTTTATTGACGAATCTGCATTTCAGATGTAGTTAATAATTGTCATATTGTCCACTGAAAAATGCACCAGAAGCAGTAAGGATGACGGATTCTAAGCGTATTCCAAAAAGTCTCTGTACTACTTCTGGCTTCTGACTATCAATTTATCAAGTATTAAGAACTGAGAGTTCTTGTTTCCAAGGTGCCTGAAAAAAAAAAATAATCAAAGTTTATTACTTTCTTCTTCAGTGAAGAGTTTAATATCCCATTAAACATTTGCGGTGATCCCTATTGGTATATACATACTGATCTAAGTCCAAAGATGTTAAGTAATCTGCTCAGGCATTCATGGCAACAGGCTTTCCATTGACAAAGGCTGAACTTTCCATGTTTTAACAAAAGGCACGAATGTAGCTAACAAGAGAAGTTAAATAACATTCTTTTCCTCTCACTCCATTACACATATTCCACTATTGTATTTCACAAAGAGCTCCAACTAATCCGCATGAAAGGCTCTCCTACTTCATCCTGCCCATGTGTTCTTGCCTTCTCCTCTGCATTGGATCTGATGGAAAACCAAAAATTAGTACCTGCTACACCATGTGAACAATCTAAAAGTGAAGGCAGAAATGAGTGACTGGCAGCAAGGGAAGAGTGAGAACATATAAACATTTTTCATTCTAGGCTGCTTTCCCCTTCCTTACACACACACACCCCCCACCCAAACTCTACTATCAGCATAAAGTCTTCCAGGAAACACCAGACAGGATGTGTGCTACCACCAAAAAGCAACCCTGAACTGTTGTTGTTACTGTCTATCTGGATGTTTTGTTGTTGTTGTTGTTAAAAGGAGGGAAGGAATAAGAAAAAGCAGACAAGGAAGAAAATTTTCCTCACCATTTTCATGGCTAATCATCTTTCCTAATGATACCTATCATGGCAGTAGGATTTCCCTTTCCCAGTCTACAGCTAAGTATGTCGCATGTCTGATTCAAGATTCATTGCAAACTGCCAAGCAGAGGGCATGCTCAGTAAATACAGATACAAACAGACTGGTATTTACCTGTGTCAGAAGTTTATCAGAACAGTTGAAGTACCACATTCCAAAGAAGATAAGCAGGCAGGCAGAAAGGAGAGCAGCAAAGAGAAAAAAACCTGAATTATAATCAAAGCTACCATATTAAGAGATACACAACAGCAAGTACCATTAACATTAAACCTGTTACTTCAGGGTTACTTGAGAAGTGACTGAATCATTTGTGCCTAGGAGCAAAGAGGTATTGACACAGATAGAGCATTATCCAACTACTTTATTCAAAAAAAATGTGGTTAAGCCATGGATTTGTCACCTGTGACACTGTCTGGTCCATTCAAAGGAACCCTTCAAGATAACCACATGGTTAAAAAGAACAAAGCCTGCTTGCAATCTTACTGAAAGTAAGTCACATTGGTGTTTCCCAAAGCTCACTTTAGCATAGGCAAGGTTAGATGTCTAGAGGGTAGTACCCAGCCTAAGGCCCACTGTCCCTGCCTGTCTCTCCACTAATCACAGAAGCAGCCCAACACAGTCTCCTGCACGAAGGTTAGCCTTTATAAATATCCTCCCCTCTTATAAAGCAGTTTTTCCAGTGGCCAGCATAAGCCAAACTCTAAAAGGGAAGCTCATAAAAACAAACAAACAAAACACACACACAAAAAAATCTATTCAGTGGACTAAGAGAATGCTGGTAGCTAAAAGCCATTAGGCACAGCACCTAACAACGCTCTGACTTCACAAGGTTACTCAAGCTGAGGCCCTTACCGTGAAGGAGCTTATTGGCACCTTTTCTGTTCCTGTGCTTTGTTCTCCTGGCTTCTGAGCCCATCCACTTCTCCTTCCCCACCTCCTCCATATTCTTCTCTCTGTCCTTTCTAGTACTTTTTCCTCTGGTTTAGTAGACTGGCACATAGTAAACGTTCCAGGTGTTTCTCTCCCAACCCCCCAGAAGACACAGTTGGCAATCAAGTTCCAAGCATGAGGGTAAAGAGATGGGTAGAGGGCAGTGGATATCAAGCATGCATAATTCATCTGAGCTACAGCTGTCTCCATAGAGAATAGAGAAAAATTGTTTCTTCTAGCATACCACACTATAAGGAAAGCCACAGTACACAAAAAAAAGATCAGTCTGGCACCTTTAACAAAGCTAAGGGTAATGGGGGGGGGGAAACGACGACAAAAAAGTCATTATATATTATCCTGCACTGCACAAACTAACCCTAAAACAATTTTATGTTCAGATATTTTGACATTCAGCTCAACAGCTCCAAAGAAATGCTCAAAATCTAGCAACACCCATTGCTCTCAAGAAGAATAGCTGGATTATGATTTTTAAAGACCTGAACCTTTGTTCAATTGCACAGCAAAAGGTATCTGAAGAAATTGGAACACTACAGTCTTACTTCTGTTTTATCATTTGCCTCAATTACTTTCTTGCCAACCTGAATTAAGAGAAAATTAGATAGTTTTCAGTCTCAAATTGCTGATTTTGCTCATGCATAAAAAAGTTTTTACTTGAATTAAAAGGTATTCCACATATCACATCTTGGTTTTTAAAGCAAGTGGTTACTCTTGCTGACTTGAGCCCTTCATTCACCAGTTAGGTGGTTGCTTTTTTCTTCTTCAAGGCACCTATTTGTATAATAATAATAGCTCAGCTGCCTATAGAGCATTCATACATCTCCATACGACAACCATGAAAGACAAATTAACCATTTTTGCTACAAACACTCCTCTAAATGCACAAAACCAACTTTTTCTGGTTTCCTTATTCTTTACTTCTGCACTGACTTAATTTTATAGCAAAATGAAACTACCACTGGTATCAGCACTAGAAATAAGCATCTGAGATAGCAATGCAGCTTTTTTTTTTTAAAAACAAAAACAAAACTATCCTTTGACCACGTACATAATGTTTGAGGAAAACCAAAGAGGTCATGCATATTTTAAACTTCTCATACAGCACGCTGAACACAAAAGTAGGAATCAGAAGTGCTTGTGTAACCAGAAAGTCCCCAGTGTCACTGCAGGAAGGCTCAACATTACCCTCACCAACCTTGCCCCCGGAGGACTCTATACGTGGAATTAACTTTTACAGTCATGCTAAGACAGAAGAGCCTCCCTGTTTACAACTGGGAACTCGAACAAGAAAGATATGAAGTCTAAGTACAGGTATAGACCACTCACTAATTTCCTCCCAAGCATCATGGGATTCTATGATTAATGATTCTATGATCATACAATTTGGGAGTTGAATAACCACAACAATAATTAAGGGTGCCTTGGGAGTACCATATCTGAGCAAACCCTGTTCCAATACACTACATCACTGACACCGCAGCCTCAGCTGAACATAACCCAGCTCTGGCAGTTTTGAAGCTTTTTCTGCGTTTCCTTCCTTTGACGCTTCCCTCCTGTTGGGGTCTGTGGGCTTGGAGAGGCAGCCACTCCTCTAGTCAGACACACACAGGGGGCTTGCACAGGTCAGGCAAGCCCCTAATGATGACTTCTCCCCAGAAGTCTAGCTCTAAACATCTTCTAAGCTAAGAGCTGAATAAAAATGAAATTTAAATAAGCAACCCCCCAAACCAGGACTCTGCAGAATCAATCTATAAAAAGGTGAAATAATCATAATCATACAGAAATGCAAGATAGCTGGATATGGTGTTGGACAAAGCAACTGTAAAGCTATTAGCTACTTCCATCAACCCCCCCATAGAAGTCCATATATAAGGTCAGTGGAAAGCTCTGCCTAACTTACTGAGTACCATTTCACAACTGTCGTACGCCAGCAGAGTCTGCATCCTTCTAGACCATAGCAGAGTATCACCATTCCTTCCCCCAACCCACTGCCCACTAACCCTAACTGCTGTTAGCCTGGTCAGATGCAGATACAGCTGTTTCTGACTACCAGTATGCAGACACGAGTTATTCTTGACCAAAGCTGTTCTGGTTTTTACTGGCTATCAAGTGGTGTTCAGACTGAATCCTGCTTCTAGCAAAACAAGCTATTTAGGAGTAAAATCCAAATCAATAGTTCAGAACTTAACATCTCACAGGAAAATTAAGACCCCAAATCATGCAAATTCCTCATTCTGCCCATTTTGTTCACTCTGCACTGCCAACACTGAACCCCACTGCCTTTTTTCAAGGAAGCAAGGACTTCACCTTCTTCCCCTTTGCAAGGCCTTTCCTCTGATACTTCATTCAGTGTAGCTGCACTCCCGAGATTAAGCTTCCACTAAGAAAAACCTCGCGTTACGGACATTTTCTCACGATTCCTGAGGATGCTACTTCCACACAAGCACCGCTTCTGTTAAAGAGGGTTATCGATCCTGTTCACGTTAACTCGACAAAATTGAGAGAAGCAAAGTCTAAGGCCAAAACGCGCCCTCACCGCTAAAGCCGTTTATCTAGGAGCACCAACTGCCCACAGCTCACGAGCAAGCGGGCGGCCGGCAGTGACTCAACCCCGCCACCTGGTGGCCGCTGCCGCGGGAAGCGGCACTGCCCGCCGCCCGCTGGACCCCGCCGGACCCCGCCGCGGCGGGGGTACGGCCACCCGCCCCTCCCACCGCCACAGCCGCCTCCCCACTCTCCCGTACCGTGCGGAGGGGGGTCGCCCCCACCCGCTCTCTGCACAGCTACGGATCTTGGCGGGGGGAATAACGCTCCCGGCGGCGGTGAGCTGCTGGGAGAGCCCGCCCCGCCGCGGGGAAGGCGGCCCCGCCGCCGGCCCGCCCGGGGCCCCGCCGCGGCCGCCAGGGAGCGCTGTGGGCCCGGCCGCCGCGGCAGGGCCCCGCAGGGCGGCTCGGCTCGCCCCGCCGCCGCCTGCCCGCCGCCGCCCCGCACCTCCCGCGGAGCGGCCCTCGGCGCGGAGCTCCGGGCGCAGAACCGCTCTTCCCGCCACTGAAAGCTGGCTATAAAAATAATAATAATAATCACGAGATACCCAAATAAAACGGGATGCAGCGGTTCGAGCTCTCTGTCGTTCCTCCAGAAAACGGTTTTATCTCCCTGAAAGCAGTCCCACAACCAAGACACAACAGGCCAATTTTGCCTGCATTTACACAGATAACAGCTAAAAGGGAAGGGCACAGAAGTATTTCCGTTTTACACAGCGGCTGGGCGTATAAATAAGAGCATCCGAGCCCAGCGACAGCACTCGGAGGTGCTGCATACAAAACCCAACTCACAGCGAAAAGCAGGTTCTCGGGTCACAGTGGAGCACAACCCCGGGATGGGAAACTGGGACCTGCTGGGCACATCTGTCCCCAGCTGCTATGCATCCCCCCAGGCCTGGGCCACACACCTCCTACCTGTTTTTATATCCTCCCCTAGTATTTCTTTTAGTACAGAGTCAATGCATGAAGAACATGCCGAGGGGAAGCTTGCAGGGACAGAGTCCTAGAGAAAACCTGGGAAAGTGAGTCTGCCCTGGGCCAGTTTCGCATCAGCATCTCCTCTCATTGACTGCTGGGGCAAGGGGGTGCCTCCGGGACGCAGAACCAACTTTGCCAGCCAGCCCCTTCCCCAGGCCATCCATCAGAGTCACTCGCTACACTTTCAAGTCTAAAAAGAGCTCGGGGCCAAAACCTGTGCTGGTTTTCCCTCCGGGTAAATATTTAAGGCTGTGTGCATGCAGGAGAAGCCCAAATAAATCTCCCTCGTGCTCCACGTACAGGAAGCCAGCGCAGCTTTGATTGCTGGAGCCTGCTTGTGAATGAGGGCAGAAAGAGACAGTGATCTGAATCAGACTCAGAGGACACCATGTTTTTCTTGGTAGAGTTGACCTCCAAAATGCCATGGCAGATAGGCTGGAAGTACACCACGCTCGCCAAGTCAAGTCAAACTAAAACAATGCCCTCCCTTCGCTCAGCCCTCTGATCAGCGACAAAGCCACAGACAAGGGTAGCAAGTCACACGAGAACATCCACAATTGATGAAAAATAAATTAAAAAGGCATTTCACATTACACCTCCATAAATTGAGACATCTATTTTTTTCCCCCCCTTTCAAAATACTGAAGTAGCAACATATTTAAAAATCCTTCTCCTTTCCCAACTGTAATGCCAATGTCACTTCTTAGATTAAAGTAATCCTTATACTAACTGGATTACTAGATTCCCTCCAGTGTCTTCCTGAAAACTCCCCTAAATTTAATACTTTCCATTGCTAGGAGGTCATTAGCTCACCCACAACAAACACATGCCCACAGCATTGCAGCTTTATTGAGAAATGACCCTTATCCTCTGTGCCAGCCTTGCAGCATATGACAGGAAAAAGAAACATCCTAAGAGTTGTTTTAACCGAAGATGTCATTGCACTCTCCCCCCAGCCCAATCCGACTTTGCTCACTGGCAGTTACCTTTAGGCAATACTAAAGCAGCAAGACGTTGTGCACGTGAATTCTGCTGCTATTTGCACGGAAACTACGAGGAAAAAAAACAAGTCCTTGCTGAACCTAGCTTAAGAAAATACACACAAGTGCATGTGTGTGACATCGGCACACAAGTGAGGCTGGTATGTCAGAACACACAGGTTTTAGTCTTAATTTCCAAGACTTTTTACTGCTAGAATATACTTCTAAAAATCAGATTTTATTATTTTTTTTGAAAAAATGTTTATGAAAAATGGGAAGCTTAAAAAAAGAGTACTCCACCATGCAATCATTTTCAGTGCTGGTGCATATGTAATTCAGTGTTTCCTTTTTATGAACACCCAAACACTTGAAGGTATTGTTTTTTGTTTTTTCCTTCCTTGTTTTGTGTTTGTTTGTTTTAACGGAGCATCAGCCAAGATGGCAAAGACTTGTTCTTCAACTGCCAAAAGCATCACTAGTATAAAAGTGATGTCAGCACTGTTTTGTTAGTAAAGTTGGCCTTGCCTCTGAAGAGGCAGAACATGCACATTGCCAGGTCAAGCATTAATGGAAACTATTGTTAGTTTACTTAGCCCAGCAGCGTGAAAGCTCGTAAGACAAGACAACATCATCAAGAAAGATGTGGGATCACCTCAAACTCAATCACTACAACTCACTTCTGAAGATCCAGAGGCTGAGCAATCCAAACAATCAAAGATATGGCAGAGGTAATCACAAAAAGGGGATTAAGCCTTGACTTTTTCTGCACTCCTCCACCTCACCTTCACCCCACTGACTTACCTGCACATGCACTGGAACACGGTATATTGCAGAAAAAGATGTCCCTGCAATGCTGTGAACTCAATGAAAACCAGGCATTTTATGCAGTCTACCCTTCCAAATTTAGTAATGAATCAACTGTCACAACAGGATTTGACAAGAGTCTGAATCTTTTGTTATTGTGCCAAACTAGAGTTTTGTCTACTACTGTAGTTTCAATACTGCACGTAGACTCCACGAGTTATCTGATCAAAACCATATTTATACTTTTAATTATCAAAGCAATATTTTATTCATTTTAGTGAATTGGCTTCATTTTCCTGGTTACTTTCTCAAGCAGCTGAGTTCTTTCTACTGTCTACTTCATATGAAATTACAAGGAAACTCTGAAAATGGACCTTGACCCCAATACACAGAAAGAGGAATACTGAAGGGCAAGTATTTTTAATTGACCGAACTAGGTTGCCTATAGGTTCTACAAGTTAGAGGATTGAAGTTTATACCTTCAAGGTATGGGAGCAAGTAATGACACAGCAGGTCCAATAAAATGAAAAAAGCAATCAAGAAAAGTAGCTAAAATGGAAGCCTCTGAAACCACTTAGTGGGTGCTACCAACCACTGAACAATAGAAAAACTTCGATTGGAAGGGTTCTTTGGAGTTCATCTAGACCAACCTCCTGCTCAAATGAGGGCTAACTTCAAAATTACATCAAGTTGTCTTCTGAAGCAATTGAACAGGAGTAAACAGAGCTCAAAGTTCATGAACACTACTACCCTGACCAACCACCACAAGTTGGAAGGCGCCATCTGAAAGATGCAGCCTTAGGAATGCTGAAGAGCAGTAAACAAAAATGGTGCAGACTTCATACAGACCTTGCAATTCAGATCAGCAAAGGCCACGTGTTTGTGATCCCCCACCCCCAACTAAAACAGCGCAAGTTATTTTCTGAAACAGCAGAAAGGAAAAGAACAGAGCATCAGAAGAACTAGCAATCAGTTCCCAAAATATTACAGCTCCAGGATATGAGAAGCAGGAGAAACTGTGTGGCTCATCAAAAGTACAGTTACAGAAGTACAGCAGGCAACTCCTCAGAACATACCTTATATTAAGCTGTATTTTAAAAATTACTTCAGCTATTTGGCTTCTGCACTCCTGGTTGGAGGCCAAACCAAAATCCCAGCTCTCCAACAGCAGTAGCCTTTAGTATGTTGGATGCATTTTCTTGCAACAGTTTAAGTTAGAGATCATACTAGCCTGAAAAATAAAAAAGTATAAATAACTCTTCTCCCTCCTGGATGTTTTTAAGGAAGAAAGTCTCATTCCCTCAGTCTTCCAGTGGCGAGGGTAAACAAGGCAGCAGCCGAAGAGAACAAGAAACGCAGTACATTAAACCTTTTCAGAAGCACCCAAATTAAATTTGAACTGTGGGGCAGGGGGGCGGAATATCAAAGTGAAAAGTGACAGTGAAAAAGAGGACCAAATACATGAGTCACACAGAAGGCAACTGGTTCTATAGTACTGTCCCAGATTAAACCCTGCTCACTTCCCTTGCAAATGTAAATACAACTTGGTTCTAGCTCCGAACCACCCAGAAACTTCAAGAACTCAAGACAGTGTAACTGTACCACCAGATCATGCTAATAAGATCCAATTATGTATTTAAAACCAACGGTCACAAACAATTATGTTGTAATTAGGTATGATGTCATGATCCAGGGTGCTGACAGCACTGAAAGAAGGTTATATCCAAACTGGCAAGAGAGATCCTATCTAAAAAACAACCCCAAGAGACTGATCCAAAATGGTAATGCTCTGAACACTGCAGACTTAAGACTAAGTAGAATCAATTTTTTAAATGCCAAGTCTGTTTAATAGGCAGCCATAGGTAATATTAAAAAATGGCAGGCAAAAATTAGAATACTTTGGTCTTAACTTTATGTTAAAAACCTGCCTATGAATCTGCATGAGTTTTATACACTTTGGTCCTGTTCTGTAAAAGTGGTCATTTGAGTGTTACAAAGTCCAACGCCTGCATATCATGGGACTATTTCCTTCATAACATATCACTCAATGAACCACTGTTTCAGTCCAAATGTTTAGATGAAGGCTACCTGAATTAAACCACCACAGTAACAGTTTGTTGAAGTGCAGAGATATATATTTAATGAATAACTCGGTGGGTACTGGTCTCTACAGCCACTTCTGGAACTCAAAACCAAAATAAAGCAGAAAAGGAGAACAGAAACATTGAAATTAAGAGATGTAGAAATGAATTTAAGAGATGTACAAGTGAATGTTGCCGATGTCTACAGTTCAGAGAAAAAACACAGAAGAAAGCACAGTACGTGAAGTGTTAAGACTGTATAAATGAACTAGAAACATATCTTAACCTTGTATCATCCCATTTAACATTCTCAAAATGTCTGTGTCGCACAACTACAATTTTAAGTATTTTTTAAGTCTATTAAAAGCCGGTTACTTTTTGAATCCCAAGCACTCTTGCCTGCACTAACTGCCAACAGTAACCACACACTTAACCAAATATCCTTCTATAGCTTCTACGAGTTAAAGATTGATGTTTCTACTGTTTCAATAACTTGGTCACAAAATTACGATGAAATTTTCCCTTCTTTAATGCTAGAAGTTGTACTCCAGACTGTGCTCTAACAGCAAGGTTAGAGACATGCTAGAAATGTTTCCAATACATGTTTGCTGAGGTTAAGAATAGCCCAAAGATAAGCAGTTGCCTAAGCTTGGCAGTTATGAACTGGGACTCTACACAGGCACAAAACATTCTTCTGATGCTCAGACTCGTTTGTTCTCAAACACTGTCCCAGCTCCAAAGCCATACAAAAGTTTAATGAGGTGACAATCCCCTGCTGTCACAAAAGTTCTGAGAGATTCAGGTCACAGCAAAAAACACCCCCATGGGTAATGTGACACAACAGGAATTCACTGAAGAGAATTAGATAATAGGTGCTGGGAGTTGGGTTTTTCCCATCATCAAGATAAAAATCCTATTTTTTTTCCCCCAACATTAAAAGAGAAGACTCACACTTGGTATGAGAAAATGTGTGTATATTTGATCCTTGAATCTTGGGAAGAATTTAAAGAAAACCTCTAATAAATCCATTATTTTCTGGGGAGTCACCATTCACAACAATTTCTTTCCCAAAGCTCTCAGAAGGTTGAAACATCTTAAGACAGTCTTACCTTTTGTGACGGATGAACTCCTCTTGTTTGAACTAACTGAACTTTGGTCCAAGCAGATGCTCAGCAAGTAGGCCTAATCAAAGTTAATCCTATTGTGTGAGGCTATCAGGGAGAACTCTGCACCAAACCCAAAAAAAACCAGTTCGGCTGGAGACTGGGCTGATAAGCAGCCGAAACTGCATTAACACAGCAGAAAATCTGACTACAAATAACCACTTTACACTACAAATATCTGCAGCCATCAGGGCCCATTGAGCTCTCTCTCCATAGCAGCTGGCTTCACAGCAGCAATCTCCCCTTGAGTAGGGACACCTCTCAAGGTTACCCCTTGAGGCTAAGAGATCCCTTACCTGACACCAGACATCAATGTGTTGGTAAGTGACATTTTTTGCATGCATATAACATTTAAGATACGTATAGTAAGCTTATGCGATAATTCTTGTATCCCATACTAACTTTAAGTGTAGTAAATAGTATTGACCACCAATCCATCCATATTAAATATTTTACATACCTAAATTTATTGATTAGAACTCCATAAACTAACTACTAGCTCAGATCTGTCTGAGTGATCTCTGACTCTTCTCCTGTGACACCTTTATATGCATCCACATCAAAACTAAACTTGAAGGGCTAAGTTAGCAGGGAAAGGAGAGGTGTAGCAATGCATATAACGTCATCCACGGCAATTAAGTCTGCCTTTCATCAGCAAGAGCGGCATATTGAATCCATTTTCATTAACAGCATAGAATTGCCCATAGCATTTGTGGGAAATACCAGTTTTGAAAATTTAGCATTATTTGATCTCACATGCCATCTATACCATTTCTCCTGAAGCCACTGTAATCCTATAGTTACAGGAAAAATAACTTAAGTCATGGCAGCAATAAAAAAAATTCCCTCAGCCCAAAAACCACATCCATTTTGTTTACAGTGAAACACTTTTTTTTTTTAACATTCCACTTTCAAAAATAAAGTATACGCAAGGCCTTATTTGTACCAGTAGAGCCCAGACTCATTATTTCTATGTAAAACTTGCTGTAAGAACGTTCATAAACGCCCTGAATACAGACACACTAACAGTAACTTAAGTAAGAGTAAGTGTGCTCTGCATTGATTTTATTCATCACCAGTTAGCATAACATGTAAGAGTCCAGTAAGTTCAAATGCTTCCATATTAGAAAGCTGTACTGAATTCTTTTTCAATGGATTGTAATTAAACAGGACTTTTCCCTAGAATTGGTGATCAGTTTCTGAAAGCAGATCATGCACAACAGGACAGATCCTTCACCTAAATTAGTCACACATTAAAATTCTTTCATGTTCTTCCCTTTTTTCATAGATTCTTACTAGGAAGTACCCACATTTCCATTCATTTTAAAAGCAAAACCAGAAACAATGGCATTTTGGTCTCTGAAAATACAAGAGGGTTCTATTTTTGGTAAAATAGCGTTGCCTCACATCACTATGCAAGACCATTAAATTACATTTCACAATCATTAAGAAAACAGAACTTCCAGATTAACAAAAGGCAGACACAACAATCTGGATATCTCTTCATCACATGTAATGGACAAAAATTAAATGATCACAATTTTAGACTCAAGGTTTACCTCAATAACTATCTCCCTGTCTGCACACAGAAGAAATTGAAGACTTTTCATTCCTCTCTAAAATAGCTGCATCTCAGAATTAGCTTTCAATGGAAAGTTACTCTAGCCAGTAATGGCTACTACCACTATAAATAGTTACTGGAAATAAAGTGTTGAATAAATTGTTAAGCTAAATGGAAGACTTGTTTTCTTCCTCAGACTGACTCTCAAACACACTAGCTCTAATCAACAGTACGATCCTCAAATATTAGCTAATAAAAATGCCAACAGAAAACAGGAGAATTAAGAAAAAAGTTAGCAGAGTCAGAAAGGCAGAGCTATAAATACGCACAATATGCCAAAACACAGGAAAGCATCAACACAAAATAGTCAAAATCATACATATAGGATAAAGAATCTCAAAGATTTTTATTCCTTTCTTAAAGAGCACAGAAAAGAGAATCTCATTCAGCTTCTCTCCCCCTCCCATACCATGGGATACAAGTTTAATGTTTTCATCTAGATAATTACTACTTTTGTCTTTTGTGAATTATAGTGTCACCCATTTCCAAGTGAAACCAATGCATTTATTAAACTTAAGCGAGAAGGATTTGGGCTTCAAGTCATTAAGTATTTCAGAAATATAGGTTAGCCTATCTATAATTAGCATTCCTGATGATTTAAACATGGTTTGATGATTACTAAATTCATCATCTTTAAATAAACACTTCTGACTCAGCATCAGCAGAATAGAGACATTTTCATCAACTAATTTAGCTTAAGACTTTTTGGCAAGCAAGAATAGGAAAGAACCAATAGCTTTTATAAAATCAGTAAGGGCAGGAATAGGCATGCAAGCATGTTAACAAGTAAAAGGGAAAATATTATCATGAAACTGAATCCAGAATCATTGGAGACAATTGTTCCCATACTCTGATGTTTTGCATTTTAAAGTGAGTAATCAGTAAGCAGACACTACATAGACAAAAAAAGTCCTTATCTAAGTATTCAGGTAAGGGACCTACCCTTTTTTTATTATGATTAAATACTAACATGCTTTAGAAGTCAAGTCATATCTTGTAGAAGCTAACAGAATATAAAATGGAAAACATTCATTTCAGTACTTAGTGGTCAAAGAGGATGAAGCTAAAGACTTCTGAATCAAAGATTTAATCCTATAATGGAGCCACAGTGTTCAATTGCCAACGATGAGCAGGAGTCATCTCAGAAAGTCACCTGCTAAGCAAGCCAAGAAACAATACAAAAATAAAAAGCGCCGTGTACCCACAGTGGAAGAATGTACAAAGACTTGAAAGGACACGTGCCCACTAAGATCCTCAGCAAACAAACAAAACCCAAAATCAGGTACCAGAATTATTTCATCAGTTCACTATTGTCCAGAATTGAGACCTTCCCACAGCTCTCAAAGATCTGACCCATATTCAAAGGCCAGATCCAGAACTTCACAGGTCACGTGACCTACAAAATCTTGTTTCCAACACATTGGTGTCACACAAGGCTGACTGTCAATCTTTCTAAACACTCACAAAAAGATTTTTTCAAAGATTTATATAATCCTTTACACTAGTTTATTGATAATACATACACACCCCAATAACTGCACTAGAACACCAGTTATTTTGCATATCAAGCCTTAAAGTCTGTTTTGTCTACAGACTCCTTGGAAACTTGGTTTGCATAACACATTCTTTCCAAAAGACTCCTCTGCGGAAATATATGTTTTTTTCTTTTATTAAAGATGAGGCAGTTCTCTTCTAGTTTCAAAAACTCTAATTTTTTTTTTTTTTTAAATCGCAAATTCAGCAGAGGACCCTTCCTTCCATCTTCATGAGGCAAGCAAACACACCTTTCCACCCTACAGATTTTAACTGAAACCAATTGTTTCCAAATCCAGTAACCCCTTCAGCTTTTATATATCGCATTGACTTATTTATTCCACATTGCACATTAAGATATCAGAGACCTTTAACTCTCTTTTCTAGTGTGTTACATCAGTCTTCAGCTACTAGGCTGCATACCGTTCCTCAAATAGCACAAGCCATTCAGTTTTTTTAGCAGTACACACACGAAGCAAACCATTCCCCGTTTTTCCCCTACATCAGTTGCTTTAAAATAGATGAGACCTTAGAATGATGCTGAGTGTCTAATGTGAGCTTCTCCAGGGGTCTGACCATATTTTAGAAATAAAAAAAAGGTGACAAGTGTATCTGTACTGGGTACAAGAATATGGCTGAATATAATAGCAACCTATTTACGCAGCACCTGTGACATTTTGAAACAGCCTTGCAGCAAAACATCTGAGGCTCCATAGAGCACAACAGCATCACACATTTATTCACATACTTACTGCAAGTAGCTTTCCACTTCTCCTGGGTTTTGTTTTTTGGGGTTTTTTTTTGTGGGGGTTTTTTGGTTTTTGGGTTTTTTTTGGTCTGGTGGTTATTTCCTCCAGCCAAATACGTAGCTGAAAGAATTCACCATAGCAAAATATTTTTAAAAGCTGTCAACTTACATAAGATTAGACAATATTATTAAAGAACAGTTTAAGTATCTAGAAGGTTTTATGAATTATGCCTTTTGTTCAGATTAAGTTTTTTATGTCATTATGGAGAAACTTATTACAGGTTTAATACAATTTGCAACCTCTGCTAAATCAAAATAGAGGACTATCCCAGGAACTGGAGACACTTAATTACATGCTGCTTGTCTGGGTTTTTCTTTAGGGGATGCAGGCAGGAAGAAGGCTTCAAGGTCATATTTAGGACCCTGAATTTTGCTTAAGTAGTCTAAAAACAAAGTGTAACAATAATAAATAAGTGACAATACGCTACCAAAAAGATTTCATTAACAGTCTGAAAATCCACTTAGTAGAGGTCTAGCACAGGAACAATGCTGTCAAACACAGTATGCCCACTTAAAGTTGTATTTTAAACCAAATTTTATCTTCCAAATGATATATGTTCAAAGTTAGTTATAAATGGTGTAATCTCAGACTTCTGACTTTCTGTAAGCCACAGCATCTGTAATCTTTACATTAAAATAATTTTCCATTATTCCATTATACTAAGTTTCTTGTGCTTTTCATCAGCACTACATTTGAAAACCAGAGTCAGTATCTCCTGAAGTAAATGATCTCAGATGTTCAGTCTGAGCTTTAATAAGGAGAGATTTTTGCAAAGAGACTCAGCATCTCTTCTCAGACCCACATCCCTTTATTAGTAGCTGCCGAATCCAGCAGCCCGACAGGGGTGATGCAGCCCTAACTCCCTGCTCCAAGGTCTAGCCCGGTAGTGAGGCTGAGCACACGTTCCCTATAGGCACACACACAAAACCACATACACAGCATACACGCACACGGCTGGCCACACAGGTCAATGCAAACTCAGCACTTTGGTAAACAGAAGCAGCACCAACAGCCTCCTCCTGCTCCTCTCTGATCAGGGTGAAAGTCCATTAGGAGAATACGTACGTATGCGCACACACACACAGAGGATATGGATACCCCTGTAATTGGCCTTGAGCTCGCTCTCAGTCTCCCCAGCAGCTGTCCCCAGACCCTCGGTCCCCCCAGCTCCCAGTACATGGCACACAAGCCCCTGTGGCCCCACTCCAGTTGCTGGTACTCAGGCCCTCTCGCAAACACACAGACACATTCGCTACAGATCCCCCTAGGACCTGGCCTTGGACCCTTGGTCTAACTAGCAGCTGGCCCCCAGAGCCTCTTGCCTCCGGTTACTTCATGCACTGATACACGCTCAAACAGGGGTCTCGCCAGACTCCAGACCCCCCAGTGTCCCTAGCAGTTGGCCTGGGCCCCCAGTTCCTCAAGCTGTCTCACACAGAGGGACCCGTTCTGCCCAGACTTCACAGCCGCTCAAGTCTCTTCTCCTACTCCCTGGCTAGTCCTGCTTCATAGTCCCTAGCAATCACACACCGACACATGCACCCTCACTTGACTCAGCCACACGGGCCCATCACCCATGGTGTGACTAGCTGCTGGCACAGAGACCCCCGTTAAGTACACACAGTAGGCAGCCCCTTACCCAACCACTAGAAAGATTTTAATGAGAAGACAGGCCAGACTGCACTGATCAGGGCAGGGCATGGCCAGACAAGCATACTGTCCAGCCACCTGCTTACATGCACCAGCCCACTTAATCCCTTTGCCCCTCTATTTTCCCCACAGTTGTTCCTTCCCCCAAAATCACCCTGATCTCTCCTTGCCCCAACCTTGGTCCCTCCCCTAAGCATCCCATGCTGAGTTGTGTACAATCCCAAAATGTTCTTCTCTGCATCCCATAGTAAGTCCCAGGGTGACCCTACCCCCTTCCCAATCTGCAAGCTGACCCCGCAGAGCCTCTCCGTTTACACATCAAGTGGTTGTCACCCAGGTCCCCAGGGCTGATGATCTCCAGTGACAACCCTGGCAGGAGCCAGGTCAGCGGGCTTGTTTCTCTGACGAGGTTACTGGGGTTCCCCCGCCTGCCGCTGCGCCTCGGGGCTTCGCTGTGTGCACAAAGACAAGCCTTTTAATCACATAACCTATCACCCTTAGTATTTCCAGGCTGAACATCCAAAGCCATTCCAAGAAGTATTTATCAAAGCCATGAAAATAACATTTCAAAGTTCAAAGCTAATATGTTTGGAAAATCATCATGTTCACCACTTGTTTTAAGTTGTGGGGTTTTAGATTAAAAAACACAAGCACATCATTTATCAGATTTACTTACTCAAGTTGTTGCTTTTAAGTGTCAGGTGCTTGCTCATGTGTAATCCTAATAAACGTTTTCCAACAGTTATCAGGACACTTAAGTAATACAAAAAGCACCACATACCTTGTTGACCATATCATATTATATTTGCTTTATAAACACTCATGACTGTTAATGTTATTGCTAAGCAACTGGACTATCTACCATACAGTATTTGCATAGCACTGTCTATCAGCAAACAAATGATTTTGAACTCTTAGTTCACAATTCAGAATTACACACGTAGCTAACACTGAACAGATTTTTTTAAACTTTTGATAAATTATCCAAATCATCAGATGACAAAAAACTCATTCACCACTAGCATTTAAAAGATTGGAACTGCAAAGAGATTCAAAAGCATGGGAGGTTTGGATTGTATGGGAGATGACAGGAAAGCTGAAGTTTTAATTATACAGCAGTTCTGCAAGGTAGAGGAAACAAAACTAAAGACATTGTCTGCAATTTGCAAAGTACCACTTTATGCCTAGAAGGTAAGGGAACTCAGCTCTCCTTATTAGCTGTTACAGCAGCTGCAAAGATGCAAATCTGCTCATGCACAAGAGGAAAAAAAAAATTAGTCAATCAGAAAATGGAAGAGGAACAGACAAAGAGGAACCAGGGCTGTGCTGCTTATGTTCCAACTGAAAAGCTGCCCTCTTCCATCGCCTCCAACATATTATCTTCTCCAGTAATCCTAATTCTGTCCTTCTCTACCAATACATGGGGTGATAGCTCTTTCAGATCCGTCTTCACTTCCGTTTTCTCTGAAAAGCAGAGGTTTATTTTTATTTTAATTAAAACCTCAGCATTTCCAAATTATTGGATCCAGTGACGTAATTTACAATCTGGGAAAACAGCTACTATTGCTGAATTATACTCTAACACCCCCTCCACGAGTTTCACTGATGTTAAATGCTGTGTTCCTTTGTGCCAGAAATCATACAACAATTCATATTCCGAAAGACCAATGAGCTTGGCCAGACACGCTGAGTGAGGGTGCACGACTGGGCAACCCCATTAAGGGCAAGCAAACCAGGTTCTTGCAGGGTTTATTACAGGGAGCAACATTTCAACAGCTGAATTGCAGTGAGGGGCTCTGAACGTCTGACCTAACAAAAAAGACACGCTCTCATCACTGCAATGATGAACTGAAACCCTGTCCATCACAGCTATGGAAAGGTCAAATATACAGTAAGAGTCAGCGTAGCATTTTAAATGCCCTGTTCTTCCTTGCAGAAGCATCATCTCAGTTGAATGGTGTAAGCAGCCATACACCAGCTGAACAGCAGCAGGAGGAGCTCACATATTCCTGTTATTGTCAGGTCAAAACAGTGGGTAATTTTAGAACTACTCCACAAGAGACACGTTTAAAATAGACAGATGAATGATATGAATTTGGAGTGGTGGGTGAGACTACAAAAATTCTGATTACCAAACGTCTGGAATTGAATGCTCTATAGCTAGAGATTAACCCGAATATTAGTTAGGCAGGTTTTCTAAGCATGGAGCTTCAGAAAGTCTATGGCCGCCCACACAACCATATGCTTAGGTTATACCAGACATTCCCAACATAAATCACCTTATTTTTTGGTTTGATCCATCTCTCCTCATTATTGATTTCTCACCTGTACTATTATCAGGGAAGCTGTGCCATCACTGTTAGCAGCCTACAGTTCAACATGGACATAAGTGCAAAGAATCACACACAAGAGGATATACAACAAAGACCATACAAGAGAATATACAACAGATTTAAGCCGCTTGTGCACAAACACGGACCTGTTAGCACTGTTTGTGAAGTTTCTAGGACAGAGAATATCTCTTCTGTATTGAACATGAGAGAGGAAGCTTCAGTTTGCTTGTAAAGACCACCTTACAACAGCTAGGGTAGAGGGAGGAAGAAGTGACAAGAAGGACGTCATACCTACCAAGTGGAAGTGAGTAGCCAAACCAGAAGAATATTGCTACCCTTTTAAAAAGGGGGAAATTTTCCAAGGTGACACTCTTAAAATTTTAAAGCATATGGCTAACAGCAAGAATTAGAAGTAGACAGAGTAAGGCTGAGGAGTAAGGACCCAACTCCTTACCTCTCCAGCCCTACAATGTCTACTTAACATGCACTGCATTAGTAAAAACATGTTCCCAGTAGAAGGCTTAATTTAAATAATCGCTTCCTCAGGTTAAATAGTTTCATGAAACAATACACATTTAATGTTTATACAATGACAGTACCTGGCATCATACACGCCTGAAGTCTCTGTGGATAATGGACTACACATCAACTCTGTCTTCGTGTTAAAATGTAAGTTATTCTGGAGACTACATCTCAGAATTTTTCCAGAGAGAGTCAGGGAATAGAGGAGGAGGTGGTATAAGACAGATCCTTTTAAATACATTACATATGCTTACTCACATCAACAGTCATAGGTTTTTAAATCATATCATAAAACCACATTATTTTTCAACATAACAATAAAAGAAAGAGAAGGGAAACAAAGCACGCACCATCAGTGTCAATGAAGAACTATCCACATACTGGTATACTGGGATAAATTCAGTATTAGAATGCAATTGTGTCAAATTTGTACTGGTTTAATTCCACTACCCAAATAACAAGTTGGACCAAATTTAATGCAAAGTCCTGGCACATCCAATTATGCTAGAACTCGGGTATCACAGTGGTAACAGCATGAAGGCATGAAAAGAGGCCTTTCAAGAAAGTATATTTAGATACATGTAACAGTTACACATGGCCTAAAATTATCAGAAGGAAATATTACAGAAAAAATTAAGATAATTTAATCTCTTTCAGTGTTGCTGATCAGAGAAACATGAATTTAAAAAACCCTAGTCAAACTGTTATGGTTTCAGCACTCAGGTTACAGAGGAAATGGCTAACTAACATCACCAAGTATCTGTTATACTTACATCAACATTATTTTAAAATATTCTTTGTGCAGATTCTCCTTCCATGCAAAATCACAAGTGCAGTACTTAGTTCAAAGTATACGTGTGATGGAAGGAAAACAGTGTCTTTATGGCTCAAAGACCATTTCCTATTCTCACTTACACTTCCAGTCCTATTTTAAAAGGCAGTCAACAAGACTTCAGTAAATTACTTCAGTAAATTGTGGTTCCTTTATTGTAACAATTAATCTGCTAAGAAGAACTTCTATTTGGTCTATGTAAGATCAAAATAAGCTGTAGAAAAAGGATTGCTAGAAGACAAGAACTCCAGCCTCAGATTTGTGTTAGCACAATTAAAAAGTTACGACCAAGTTGTGCAAGATGTTAAGTCATATATCTGTACAAGCAGAAAGCACATATTTCTGCATGTGAAGCACCATCTGCAAGCAATAAACTTCTCTATCTTATTCTGGCCTCCAGGAACATGAAAAATGGCCTTTCACACAAAAGATACACAGCTGGAGGGGGTGCCAAGATAAACCTGGAGTGCTTGTGTTTACTGTACCAAGTCCTACACAATCGTTAAGAGTTCCCAGGAATAGCCTCTCCTAGAAGCCTGTGTCTCACTCCTCCCTACACATGCCCCAAACTACACCACCTATTCTGACATGCTATAACAAACAGGTTTAGTATAACCCAAAAGCTGTTGATACAGCCCAGGAAGAAAGGAAGAGACCCCCCAGATCTCCATTTGAGATGTTGGAACAGACCCTCTTAACAGCACTAGCAGGACTGCTTAACGCGGCATTTGGGGAAAAGCGCTGCCCTATGCACTGTCATCCTTCCAAGCAACAGTGATGTCAAATAAGCACGTGTTTAAAGATCTTTTTATGAAAAAAATCTTTTTATAGATGGCCTCAGGACTCAAAAGCATCTCCTCAAAATAGAAATCTTGAGTTGATGCTCTTGCAAATACAACACAAAAGTAGAACCACTTCAGCGTTCGAATCCACTTCTAAAACAAAAGGATTTCAATAATTTTTTTTCCCTCCAGTGGAACCTTTGGTCTTGGTCTCATGTACTGCTGTGGTTGTGACTGAGAAATACTTAAGTCCACCATACCTGAAGTTTCGAAGTTACTGAAAAATTAAGTTGCAGGTCATGTTATTTCATTACCGTTTCTACAGGACATGATTCCACCCTCCTCAAGCCCTAGCCCACTTTATTCCAAGTTCCACTGAGCTAGCTCACTCAGGTGCCACAGGAATGGCAAAGCCACCTCTTGCTAAGTACATCTAGTGTTGTTTTGTAACACAAGGAAATACCTTCTAAAAAAAACACATTTACATATACTTGTTCTGAACCAGGCTTGCACACTCTTCATATTCCTTTACAACCTTCATCTTCAAACAAGTCAGTAACATATCTGCTCTTCGTCACTGCAATAGCTACCATGAGCAAGCAAATTCAGCGACTTATTTCTTTAAACTTCATGATTTAAGATGGAGAACTAAAACCACCAAACACAACAAATGGTTTAAAAATCCATACTGCTTACATAAGCCATCTCTTTTACTTAAAATGCAAATCAGTGACCACCAAAACCATATTAATACTTTATTTTAAAATGAAAGAATTAACTTACTTAATGCCTTGTTAATCAGTCTGTGCTCAGCATTTAAACCTCACTGCCCTTACAGAGCAACAGCATCCAGGTCAAGTCAAAAAAGCAGCACACGGGAGTAACAGATGGCAAAAGAAAAAAGCTTCCTACAGCCCTATCTACTGACAGAGGAGCACCACCACTGCAGTGACTGATCATCGCTCCTGGCGGGGACAAAACCATTCAATTGCACATTAGTGCAGAATCATCAAGAACTAGATAAATGTAGTGTAATAATATTGTTTTGAAAGGCTGGGGAAAAGTTATTTTAAACCCTTATCTATTTAACAATTAGATGCTGGGTTTGACAGACTTTAAAGTCAAAAGGAAGAAATTAAAGTTCTGAATCCCCAAAGCTGTTTACAAAAGTGATATTCTGCACCAACACACTGTATCTATCTATAGAAATATATAGACACATCTATATACCTATTTATATAGATGTAGACTGATACAGATATATAATCTCACTTGCACACAAAAGTATACCTGATACTCCAACATGCTCTTACAGGCTGCAGGAGTTTGGAGCAGATATAAATTCATGCTTTTTAAGTGCTTACTGAGCACTTAAAAAAACACCAAGAGTATTGGTTTTGCAGCTGTAGAAAACAGCCATCTGCATCCTTAACCCAACCTCCTTATAACCAGAGGAATAGCTTCCCCTGGAATCCTTGCAGAACTCGTTAACTTAGTCTGCTTTCTACAGGCAATCACGTTAGTTGCTTTAGTTTAAGCTTATTTTGGCTTTAGCTTTCTTTTTAAAGGTCAATATGAGCATCTAGTGCTATGAAGCAGCTCTTTAAATAAGTTTCAGACATCAGAATTTAATTTACCACTTTTCTTTCACCCTTCAATATAAATGTCAAACAATATACAGTACCATCTCCAAAACTCTTCTTCAGTGTAAAAAAAAAAATAGACAATATAGTGTTATTCAACTACAGATACCTTTGTAACCTGATATATACGTATTTGTGTATATATAGGCACACCCCCACACAGGTAATACTCATGGGCTGGAAAGATACTATTTTGATTTCTTCTATATACAAGAGCATACAATTTTATATAAAACACTAAAAATATATATTTTAGTTCCCTTACCTGTAAGAATGCTTTAATTTAGCAAAAGGCTAACACAAACTCACAGCTGAAGCTGTCACCAACAGCACAGTAGAGAAAAAACACATATAAACTTTTAAATGTTTAACTAAAAAAAAAAAATCTTTCTACTACCTTTACAGGAGGAAGACACTGCTACAAGCCCAGTCAAAAAAAAAAAGGCCAGTGTGCTAGATAAGACAGGAACTAGGCAACAAGGGCAGAGGGCTTATTAAAAGTAGGTGGTCTTCACTAGCAAAGCTTCACACCCCTCACAAGTACAAATTATTCCTTTTTAAAAAAAAACTTCAAGCTATAGGGAAAAAAAATCCAGGGTAGAATCCCCAGTCTTTGAAGATAATTATTTTTGTGTCATGTTAAAAAGAAAGAGAAACTTGTATCATATTATATTGTTATACTACAGGTCTCAAAACTCCACCTTAGTGGGATTTTTGTCTTAATGAAATCCTTGTATGACAGCCTACGCTTAAGTCGGAATTTTGAGGGAAGAATTTTCAACTTTGGGTGCAAATGAGGAAATTCCAGTTCACTTGGGGTGCAGATAAAAACCCTTGCCTTATAAACCAAATCAATTAATGTGTGTACTGAAATACTGTCCATGGGTCTCATTTAATAAGCAAAGTCTCCCTCTTGGGATCAAGACAAAAGGGGGAAAAAGTTACATCCTGAACTATTTTATACAGACTAAACTGAAGTTTAGAATTGGGGGGGGTGGGGGCCCCCGCAGAGGTGGAAACAGCATTCATAGCATGTTACAGTCACTATAATTCTAGGTTAAAAGGTAAATTCCTATATTTTGATACAGGTCAAGGCTTTTTTTTTTTTTTTAAGTCTCAAGATTAGTGTATTTCATAAATTAGGTTATGGATCATATTGAAAGCACTGAATCTTCCAGGTTTATCTAACCCGCAAGGATTCTCCAATGGGTAGGGGGAGTTTGCTAAGTAAATACAATCTCTTCATTGTGCCAGAAATTAAAGAGGAAACACAGGAGCAAAGAAGGGGAAGAGAAATACGGGACTCTGGCAGTTTTATTGTATTTGCTTTTAGCTAGAGCAGAAAAAAGTTCCTTCAGGCAACAAGAACAGCTGCCTTGCAGAAAGCCAGTCATTATGTGATTTACTCCAGTGCAGTCCACATAAAAAGTGTTCCAAGAAGGAGCGTCCTGAAAATAACCGAATATCACATGCCAATCAAACTGGTGAGACTATTCACTGAACCAAGGCCTTACACAATGTGGTTCTCAAATATCTCCAATCTATAATTCTGCACTCTGTACAAAGAAACAAATACAAACAGCTAGTCAAGTCATAACATCTTGCATATACTTCAGTATTTACGTAAAGGCAGAAAGGAGAGTTTTTATAAAGTACACTAAACCACAGAGCAAGCCAGATTTTGAAACAGCAGGCGCTCCAAGAGGGACACAAAACAGATGGTAGTTCAGGGTGACAAAATGTGGCAATATAAGCCATTCACTGCTTAACTGTAAAGGCAAGTGAAGATCCTAGATTTATCTCATCCATTCATACATGGCGTTAAAGCCCTCAGAAAAATGTTTAACTTGCAAAGTTGTACGGAATGGGCAAGGAGCATAGCCCTTTGTATTACATTGCCACCAAGATTACAATTTTAATTTTCTGCCTCCTCCAAAGACTTTAATCTGAAACAATAACTTAAGTTCAACTACAAGCAGGAATTTGGGTGTTAAGATTACCTGGAGAGACAATCAAAACACCCTGCAGCTGAAGTATTGCCACACTGGAAGCACTGGTTTGACTGCTAGCCGAGGAGATATATTCCAGTCTTTCAATTAACATGTATTTTTAGAGAATAATGTGAGGACTGATACAAGGACAAAAGTTTCCTTGATTTTTCTTAAACAATTATTCTCTGAACATAGTATTACTGTTCATCTTTCTCATCTGCAAAACTGCTTTATTAAAACAAACAGTTCTGAGCTAGTTAAAAAGCAAGTATTACAGAGACCTGACTAGCGTACTCTTTCAACAGGGATAGATGGGAAAAGTCTCCAAAGCAGATGCAAGTCTAGGGAAGAATAGCTAAAAAAATTTCAATAAAATTTAGCATTAATACAAGAGAAGAGATACTTAAAAGATATCGCCCACACAAGTATAAAGGGAACAAAAATGTCAATACAGAAATCACTTCTTGGAACACTCCTCAGTATAACACATAACAGAAGAAAGCATTACTGTTCCCTAAAATACTCAAATAAAATAATTTCATCGGGTGCTTTGTAAATACCGTTTAAAAAAGTTCAGAGATCAATTAAGCAATGTATGAAAAATATTAGTTGCATTCTAGGATACTACAGAAGTAAAACTGAGAAGAGATTAACACATGAAAATCAAAAAAGTTTGTTATAGCACATTCTCATTTTTACAACTCTTATCTATTAGGAAAGGAACTAATGTAAGTTCTTTCTGTGAATGTCCCTATTCTCATGTCCCTATCAATTTTTTTAACCTATTTCTAATTTCAACCAGATCCAGCAGAGGGTTACAGCTTCCAGAGATATACAAGCTCTTTAAAAGTTACATAAAAATAAACGGACAAGTCCAAGAGCCCTTCTAACTTGTCCCTACTTACCCCTTTAAAAAAAGCTTCAGCATTAACTCAGTTTTAGACACCATTAGGTGATAAACATAACCAGTGCCCAAAGCATAATAAAGCTTCAAATCAGTGCTTATACTTTATTAGACACCAGAGAACCTAAACACACAAGCTACAAATCTAAAGGAGTCCAGACTTTAATAGGGTCATTGCTTGGGGAGGAAGCTTAGCTGCTGCAAGTGATTTTCTGTCAAGTCTACTGCATGTTAAGGGAGTTTCTACATTAGCTGGCTGCTTGTTATTTCAATTCCTGCACTGTTCCAGTATCCGACTCTTTCTCTGTAGTCCTGAAGTCACCCAGGAACATCCCATCTGTACACAGCAGCTGTGCTGAAGTCAGCTGTTCTTCATTTACTCTTACGTGCTTCAGTCTGATTTCATCTCTCTCTTGTTTATACATGTAATCAAAGACTTTGCAAATTAATTTTTCATGCTTTTCTCATCTAATGCAAAGATGATCAGGAAGACATTTTAAAATAAGTATTTCAAATTTTACTATTCTGAGAAGTTCCAAACACGTCAGCAGCAGGTGTGTGAAAATTCCCCTGAAACACTTGAACAGATAAGGATGTTTTCCCAAGTCACAGCTTATGTGTGTTCAAGGTAATTTCCACCGTTTCTTAGAGATTCACGTTTCATATTCACATGCTACTTCACTTACAATCCACATTAAACAGTATTTCCTAGCCTTCCATAATACCCTCCCTCACCCATAAATGCCAGGATATACAACTGTGGCACAACATAACAAATGAGAACAGAATTAAATGTCTACCTTAAGGAGCTGAGATTTCCTGATTTTGTGCCTTAAGTCTTCCCCTAGCCATATGGAACCAAGCTTTGGAAAAATAGGTAAGAATCTGTTATTTGTCAGTAATTTCTGCAAAATGACACGTCCAAACAGTCTTTCCATTCGTCATGTAGCCCCACACAAAGAGTACAGAACAGTGTACTTTACCTTGTGTTTTTAACAAAGGTTTCCTACCAACAAGAAGCAAAAAGTTTGCAAGCTCATGCTGCCTAGGCAGTTAAACCAATTTTAATCAACGTAACATACAGAAAAAAAGTGCATAAGCTGCAGAAAATTCCATCATATTTTTACTACAAAAATATGCTGATCTACCGTTTAACCTACGGCTTCTCTATAGTGTTGTCTGACAAGTCTCTTCATTTTTCACCAAAAAAGCTAAAACCAAAGAGAGACAGTTAATTTCCCTATATGCCATGCCAATAATTCCAAAGATTACTTAAAGTAATATTAATTTCTAAGGAGTGCCTTTCCTGAATAGCAGTTTACATTTGCTGGCAATCTTTCTGCATTAATATTACCACGATTTTAATGTGGGCTCTAAATGAGGTAAATTCCATCCGATGAATAAACCTCAGTTCAAGTCAGCACAAAGCTAAATTTTGGAGAAATCTAAACCACATTTCAATCTTCAAAAGTCAATCATGATCACATTAAATATCTTTATAATCATAAAAGTTTCATTATTTGTTCAAATGCTATTTACTTCAGAGTTACAGATGATATCTTTACCTGAATTTGGCAAGACGGGGTCAGATACTGGTAAGGTTCAAATTGTTGGAAGTAGTTACTAAGAAGAAAACCACCCCAAGCCATATGCCTCTCTAACTGTTTCTGCAATCTCTTATAACTGTCCATCAGGATAAATAAAATTATTTTGCCCCCATAAAAGCGATACCCATTTGTGCAAGACAGATTTCTTCACTTACTGTTCTGTAACAGAAGCCTAAAACCCACACATTTTCCTGACCTCCACTTGATCGGTACACAGAAAAAGCAAGAAACATCAGTTTCTACCAGGGAGAGAGAGAAAAGGAAAGCCACCATGTGTGAGAGTGGATCAAGGAAATGAAACAATATAGGACAGTTTATTACAGCAGTAATTTTATATTCTTCAAAAAAATTAGCAAGTGATCAGGGAAGCATCACTGTCATCAGTACAAGAAACAAACTTAATATGGTCTTCCAAACCATTTTTTAAATAGTTAATTCATCATGTCTTCCACGCCATTTGGACAACCCAGCTTAAATAGCAAAACCCAACAATTCCTGAAACAACCCACCAACTCACCTCATGTTGCTGATACCAACTGAGGGACCTGGCTTACGAGCTGTGCAGCTGCCAATTCTTCATAAAGTCCATGCAAGAAACAAAACTGTAAGGGTTCAACTGTTTGTTACCATTGCTTTCAGAGAATGCCTTTTTCCAGTTTTCACTTAAAAACACTTTTCCAAACTAACCCCTAAGTCACATGCATTCTTTCAGGGATCAATAACAAAACTCTGGCAAACCAAGGTATCAATCTACTTTCCCCAATAAAAAAAGAGCAGAAAAAGAATTTTTGTCACTGCTACCTGCTCAAATTCCAATGCCCTGCAAACAGGACTGGAGAAATGAAATCCAACTTACAGCACACCACTGCTGATAGAACCAGTCTGGCTTTCAGAAGTTCACAGAAAACTGTTGATGTTTTGTTATCCTTTTGTTATCCTCACTGTAAAGCAAGGGAATATAAACACCCTAGAACCTATGCTCTTTATTCTCATTTTCTCATTTATAAAATCAACATCATTTTCTGGTTTACAAAATGAACAGATTTTTTGACACATCTCTCTTCCTTAAACTACTCTAAACTAAACTGACAAAGCATCTCTCACACAAATGACAGGTTTAGCTCTGGTTGAAGTAGCTACATTAGCAAGATTTTTCCCCCAAATTTCCTGATCTTTACAGAATACCTCCTCACTCTCAAAGCATTCCGCAACAGAGAAAGATTGCAACATAAGCCACAGAGGGCGGACAGAAGGTGGAAAGAAGAAAGCAAATCTTTCAGGTTAAACAAGATAGCTCTTCTGGGACAGGAAAAAAGGAGCTGTCAACAGCCAGGATTTTATTGACTGGCTATGAAACAATTAGGAGGAGCTGGCATCTGGTCAAGAAGATGTAAAGGATTACATGAAGTGAGTTAGGTAGCTCAGATGCTCAAGGAATCTTAAAGGGAATAGAAGGAGGAAAAATAGGAACACTACAAGTCTATTTTGTGAAATTCTGTTAGTACTGGGGATTAAAAACCTCTAAAATCATACGGCGTTTTTCCATGTTTCCTGGCATTCTGGAGTCAGTCAAAAGAGTCATTCAATACTCATACAATTATGTTAAGTACAATATAAACAAGAAGAAAATGGTTTTAGACATCTTTATTATTTAACAACACAAAGGCAGGAGTTATTGTTCTAAAGATGTATCAAGAACCCAGGATTCCAGCTGCAAAACTCAAAGCATGATAGTAATATGCTAACACAATGCTGATAGACAAGAAGCATCAAAATACTGACTGTAGAATAGCAACAGGTTTTTTTGTTTGGTTGGTTTTTTGTTTTGTTTTTTTCCTAATTGTGACAGGGGGTAAAGTCATTTTAGCAACTGAGACAATAACATTAGAAACAGTTCTCAGTGCCCTTGTTATTTTACTATAAGTGTTTAGTGTTCTTAAGTATTTGATGGTCTTAAATTTACCTTATACTACAGAACAAAATGACCAAAAACTGTGGCTAAGGCAAGTATACCCATTAACAAAGGCACAAAAGATAAACCTTAAATGGTCTAGAAGTTCAAAAAAAAAACGGTATTTTCAACTAAAAGCACTGCCAGCACAGATCTCTAGACACAGATGTTAGTATTTATTTCTGAGACTCACAGATCTTCAGCTTATAACTTCCAGATTACTCCTGTTCAGCACACAATTCACCTCTATACCTACAACACCTATGTAATTTTAAGGTCATCACATACATATTTCCACATATCAAAAAAAGTAGTGAATTGATACATTAGAGTTAAACTCATTTCTCTTTAAACTTCAAAGTTCACAAGTGTTACTGTGGTTGCATAGTTTAATACATGCATCTGACTATCAGTTTTCAAAAAATACCAGGTTATAAATTTAGCATTTTACTCAATAACCACAGAACCAGCAAGACAAAGAAGTTTGATATTCAGAGCAAAAAAAGGATAAAAGCCATCCAGAGAGCCAAATTTCAGAAAGTCCAGTGAAAATGGCTCACTACATAAGTATGTACTTAAACAGCATCATCTGAACAATTATTTTTAGAATGTACTAAGACTGCAATGCATTCCAGCATAGTAAGAAGTCACAACTGCCATGAAGCAGTAGCCTCAGGGCTACGTTAAGACTGTTCAACAATTTAAATACGCTGGTGAATTTAGTGAAAGATCTAAGCATTAGTGAAAAAACAATGTTTTGTGGTAACCGATTTAAGAAATTAATTGGATTCAAGCACAAGCATCTGACTAGTTTACTCCAACTACCAGAAGCAGAAAACAGGAAAATAAAACTGCTCTTTACCTACTGCCAGAGTGTCCGGTCCGCCCTCCTGCCACCCCTTCTCACACTCAGGTTCAGAACAAAGCTTTCCCCTTTCCTAATCTGAACATTAAAAGCTAAGTCTTGTTCTTCAAAACTAATTTCCTATAGCAAAAAGAACAAAAGTACATGGGCATACATGTGTGTTGTTCACTATTGCCAAACATAAGGTTTTTATTTAAGATCTCGCAAGACATTTAATTAAGTTTGACTATAGAATCCCTTAGGGGAAAAACAATTAAAAGCTTTCTGCTTTCTAACAAATAACTTTTCCCTCAAAGAAAAATCTAAGTTTTTCACTTTCATAGCTCTCAACACTTCCAACGTACCTTTTCTCAACACAAAAACCACAGGAAACCTCAAAAGATGCAGTACTTCCTATATTGCAATTGTAACATTTTTGGCTCAAATTTATTTTTAAGTAAACTTGGAGAGGTAGAAGCCTAATTAAATACCATTGTCACAAGAAGTTTTATTAATATTATTTCTAATCATTTAAACGGACTATAAGTAGAAAAGGTTTTACAAATAACAGTCTGAACCACAGCAGAACCCTGTTTCACAGATTCATGTGGCATCTCCTATGCAGGGGATAGCAAGATCCAATCACATTAATAGACCTGTAAACTTTTAAACTTGGATTTACTGACTTGATCTTCAGATAGGAAGATGCCAGGTTTAGGTTTTATAAAAGACGTCTTTATGACATTGTAACAAAAGGATCGTGGGAGACCAAACAAATTTCCTAAAGAATGATGCATTAGAAGTAATTTTCTGCCTAGGCCTCCATTTCTATGGTGGCTCTGTGTGATGGAAAAAAGAGTCATTTCTTTCCCAATCCCATTTTTGTCAGGAGATCCTGCTTAAGGAAGGCCAAGATCCAAACCCAGTCATCTTCCAGCAACATAAATGGCTCTCAAGATCTTCTGCTGAAGGCTTGTGATGCAGTATAAAGGATAGAAGGTGTCCTGAAGCAATTTGGAGGGAATGAAGAGGGAGAGAAGAGTCACAAGATGCACCAAAGCAATAATGCACGTAACATAGTTCCAAATGACTTCAACTCAGCATGAAAGAGGAACTGGTAAAATCTCCTTAGAATTTCATTGCCAGTTTTCAAGTGATTCGTTTTGCTAAAAATCAAAAGGAAATTTAGAATAAACTTTCTGTGCCAGCAATGACATAGCTGGAGAAAGAAAGGTCTGACTGTGGGCTACCGATGTTTGCAAGGAAGAGGCTGTTGCTCTGCACAGCGTGAAGTGAAAAAGGCAGAATTTACCTGAGCTGATACTACTGATTCCCCTTCTCTGGGCCTGAGAGATTGCTGATCATGTGGGTTAGTAGCACATCCCCTTAATCAGGGTGCTCCAGTCTATTTCCTTCACATGGACAAAGAAACAGGACTTAAACCCAGCAGCCACAGGGTCCTCTGAAGGAATAATGTATTTACACATTTAGAACTGGGGAACTTTTTCAGTGCTGGGAATCAAAGCAGATTTCAAACCCATTTGGTGGCCTCCACCTTACTGCACATTCAAACCTAGCACTGGTGTAAAGAGACAGGGAGGAGATGAAAACTGTGTGGCTATGGGCCATATACAATCACTGGCCTTACCTTGGCCCCAGCCACCAGTTTCTGCTCTTGACTTAGTTTCCTGTCTAGAAAAGGGTCAGACGAAGAATGTCATTAGTGCTTCAAAGAACTGACATACAAATATGACCCATGGACAGGAAGCTTACACACAGGCATAAAAAACATTCCTTCCAAGTGCCCACGGTATTTTTTTCTCCTCTCTCTCCCCCCCACATTTTTTTTCTTTAAACTGCTCACACTTCCCCTCTCTCAGCCTAGATAAGTGGAAGACAACATCAACAAAAAAAAGCATAGAGAAACAGCATAAAGTCCATCCTTCACACCTGAGCGGATGGCAGTTCAAAGGGGCCCTACCTACCTGCAACCCTGTTGTTTGCTTCAACAACTCTGTTTGCCCAAGGAAAAAGAGACGAGCAAATCCTGGAAGCAGATCCTTCCCCAAAGGAAGTTTCTTTCTGAGTCTGCAACCTGGAGCTTTTGCTTGAGACTCAGTCCTCTGAGCAGATTCTTTCTTCAAACTCTCACACTGGTTCTTTACTTTTGTGGGCAGCTGGAAAAAGAATGAAGCCGTAGGCTGAGGCAGGGATTCCATACTTCCAGGATAGGGAGGCAGAAAGACTGGAGGGGAAGGAAAAGTGCTAGTTGGTAACTTCTTGAATAATGATCTGCATTCCCTCATTTTCTGCCACACAGAGACATACACATAGTCACTGCAATAGGGGAGGATGACAAGAGATGAGTACTAGACATGCAGTTTTTTCATGCTCCGATGCCAAAAAAAACCCCCAAAGTGTTGAGCTGTGAACTTTTAAGACATCTACCAATAGATGAGATCAATCATAAGATGTTTTGTCCAGAAAGTTCTCTCAGTTTGTTACAAATAGATGGGGGGGGGGGGGTATTAAGTGCTCATTTCTTGGAAAAAATTCCAAAATCTCTCCTCTGTTCACTTTCTCTCAAGTGAATTAAAGATGGCATCTATAGCAATGCAGTGAATGTCTCCCCATAATCTCTTTAAGAAGAAACAATAATACTTACCTGAATGTTTCCCTCACCGATGACTTCCTAATCCCACCCCCAACTCCTCTGTAAAGGCTTTACTCCAATCTGAAGTCTTCTACTCTGTTCACAAAATCAGATCGATCAAACACTGACAGCAGTTTAATGCTCTTGTGACAACCTCTGACTTAACCTAGGCACATTATGACTGCTGTGGAAGCTAAGAACCTACCCAAGTTGCTGGATTAGGTTTCTGGATTTCTAGAATATTCCTCTTTTTTCCTGAAAACCTAGACATCCTAGGAGTTAACTGTCATTACTTGAACAAGAAAAATATAATGCATAACAGCTGAAATTATCATCTTCACAAATCCTGAAAGCTGATAGACTCCTGTGAAATTTTATCAGCAGCACAGAGCCAACATGCAACAAAACAGAACCAGAAGTCACTGGACTTAAAACACCATTATATGCATAGCCGCTCATGTATGCGTTTACTGCTTATTATCCATTGCAACACCTTTTGCACAACATTTGCAAATAACAGTATCTGGTATTTGCATGTAGGGTAGCTGTTAAGCTGTGTGCCTCAGATGAGGCACGATCATTTTACCTGCAGTGCTGTTCATTGCTCTCAAGACACCAGGCAGAGTATGATCCAACAGTTAACCAAGAAGGTATGCTACTCATTATGTTTGACGCAATTTCACTTAATTCATTTTGGAGCAATTTTGGTGGTGTTTCTTCATCCTTTCCTTTAGAGCACACACCTAAACAAAATACCTTTATATGGTTAGGTATCTCATGTGTCCTTCAATTATAAGCTTCCCCTCCTCAAAGAAACTTTCCTTATCGTGCTCCAAATAATACAAGGAGAAGCTGGGAAAAAGCTAGGTTTTGTCATTAAAACCACAGCAATAATACATTTTAAAAGAGGCATCTTTAATTTTTGCAGTTAGAGTAGCAGACAGGAAAATTTCCTTTTTTTTTAAACAGGTGACACAAAGCCATCAAGGACAGAACCTGATATCCTACAGTAATTAAAACAAAAAAATCAGCAAGTTTCTTCCAGAGAAACTGTTTGGGCATGCAGAAAGATACTCTGCTTCTTGGTTCCTCTGAGGACACTGAATATGGTGATAGTATCTCAGTCTAAGGTAAGAGGTTTTGCTCTAAATAGCAAGACTCTTTCACAGAAATAATAGGATTAATTGTGTTTTAGTGGAATTTCATGACTTTTCAACAACATGAGATGAAGATGTGTTCTTATACCTTTCAATTTGACAAAACATTGCCTTTTTGAAAGTTGATCTGAAATAATCAAAGGTTAGAGAGTCAGGTTCAGTCTTTTCATCCCACATGCATGTTTTTGTGAAAGAAGGTCTTTCTATTTGGAAAGACTAACTGACCAACACACACATAAATGTACTTGGCCAACAGATGTCTCCAGGATGACATTTATACTTTCCTCTTCCAGTAAGGTAGAGGATACAAATTAAAAATAAAAGAAGAGAAAAACCATGTTCAATACAAATTTCTACTGCTCTGTACTTCCTGGCTAAGAAACTATCATAAAAGGACAGTATAATTAAAACCACATTTCTTCCTGAGATTCCCGTGTGAATAGAAGGTTCTTTTTTACCAGATAACTTGCAATACCTTGAATCTCAGGAACTTTTCAAGTTGATAATACTTGTTACTTACAATTCATAACTACAGTGCCATATACAGCATTACAGGCTTTAATGTCAGGTGATGTGTTGAAGCCTACAAACACTACTAACCCTTCCAAAGTCAATATTCTTTTCCAGCTCAAAGCAATAGAAGATATCAGAGCAACTCAACCCAGATGAAGCAGCATGTCCCAGCTTATTGCAGGTTCCTTTCAAACAGGAATCTGTCTAGGGCCTCTCTAATATCAAGATAAGGCTGCCTTTGAGAAATCCTCTTTCGCCAGGGAAAGATCCTATTCACTGGAAAAAGACTCCAGATCATCTTCAATATACTGCACAGTATGAAATCACCTACTGAAGTTTCAGGGGTGTAGAAGAGAGCATTACTTGGTCTTATTCTACTCATGCAGCAGTTCAGCAGAAGAGACAAAGATCCAATGTAAAATTTAAGGGAAAAAAGCATTTATGAGGACTTTGTACATTGGTGTTTTCCTTGTGGAAATAGCTGAACAACAAAACAGTTTCTGGAAGATCAATCTGAAAGATGCTGTTAGGAATAACTTGTTTTTAAATTCCTTTCCTTACATCAAGGTCATAGTATATCTCCTTTTCCAAGAAAGGGAGAACCCTTTACTCCTAATTTTTATCCTTTCATACATCTTTCTTCCCTTGAACAGACTTGTCTTGAACTCTGAAGAATAAGTGAGGTTGGTAGTTTTTGTGTTCTAGCTATCAAAAATACCAGCCCGATTGCTTCCTATATACAGATATGTATTTCAGGCTGAAACAACTACAACTTTCTGCATTTTGAGATGAGAAATGCTAATAAATACTCCTTTGCTCTTCTAAAGATTGAAAAGAACAGAAAAGAGGTCTTGAATAGACCATACAAAGTACCTGAATCCCTCTTATGGGAATTTTGGGAGAGGTTTTTTTGTTGTCTCACATCAATCATCAGAAGTGATTCATGCTAGCGAGACTGGATGTTAAGCCAGCTTAAGGAGCTGAATATACAACAGCTCTTCTCAATCACTGTACTGTAGAGTTTACTGACTTACTTCAAGTGCAGGTTGTGATGGGATCCTTCTACTTGGAGCAGGAAGAAATTATGGCTGTGATAACACAAGAACAACATATGTTGATGATCTTCAGATACAAATGAAGTCAGGAAAGGCACTGGTAGTTCCGTTTGTGAGCATACAGAAGATGGTAAGGAATCCTATAATCAATGTTCTCATCTCCTTTGGGCAAAGAAAGGAATCTCTTCAATGTCCTTCCATAGTCACCTGACTGTTGATAGATATTCTGGGAAGAAAACTCCCTTCAATGCTTTCTTCCACCTTTCTTCTCTGCATGGCAAGTTTCACTGCCACTCACTAATTCAAGAGCCAGTGAAGAGTGATCCCCATTTTTCTGCATCTGTGAGCAGAAGCTCAACAGCCAGTAAAGAAAAGTTTAAACAATTGTGAGTAAATTCTACAGAATACCATCTGCAAAATAAGCAAAAAGCTGAATCTATGTATTTGGTAAGTGGTATAGAATATAAGCAACAATACTTTTTTATTTCTAATACTGCAGCTCCAACAACTGCAGGATCCAAGTGAAAGAACATGGAAACAAAATGCAAACTGCCACACCTGATTCAAGTTACCTGCAACTAGCTCAACTATTTCAACACTCAAACTGAAATTTTAAAGCATCATGCAATTATTTTAGATTTAAAGTGCAACTAGTCATAGGGAGTATTTGCAGTTCCTAAAGTGAAGCTTGTTCTAGGTTAAGTAGTTGTTGCCCTGCTGCCATTAGTCATACCTCTAGAAATACATGCAGGCTGCAAACCCACTGCAGGATCTATGCACCAGCATCCAGTTGAACTGTTATTCAAAATAAACATTACAAGAACAACAATTTTTAGTACAGCATCTTTCTCCTGGAAACTAGCACCAACATGACACGCATATTAAAGTATCAACAGAGTGATGTAAGGTTGACTGTTTACATTCTGAGCTACTGACACTATGAAAAAAACACTAGTTTCCCAAAACTTCCTCGTTTGGGGTTTTTTGGGGAGAAGGGAAGGAGAGGACTTGATGGGAGAGAAGGGAAGAAGTCACTGAGCATTACAACAGCTATACCAGATAATGTTATCAAGTCCCGACATGGAGAAAAGGCAGAAAAACCATTGATCAAAGTGTTGATTGTAAAAGATTAAGTGTCATGCAACCCATCATTAAAAGCTAAACTTGCAGACAAATAGAATGGTGGAATCTTGACTTTCTGAATTTCAAAATTTTTTTTAAAGCATTTGGCCTCTCTCCAGGAATGTTTTGTGCTTAACTTCTTCAAAGGCCTACTAAAAACCAGAGAGGGCCACAGTGTTGTCTAGATTACCAGACAAGCTGTCGACAATACCTACTCGAGACTGGCACAGGTACCAATCCCTAAAAGACCCTTCTTATTGCCAGTTTAGGAGTGGTAAAAAGCTATGGCTTTTCTGAACTCAGCACAACAGAGAATTCCAAAATTGTATATAGCTGTCACAGCAACACACATTTGAGAAACACAGCCAGTATTTCTTGGAACATATATAACAGCAGGAAAAAACTAGGGGTATAAAATTGAATGATTGATTATAGAAAATACTACCTTGTAAAAATAATTCCCATTAATAGATGCATAAATTTTATAAAATTAAAGAAATGGTATTTGTTAAACAATGTTATAACTATTTTTTCATTTTTAAAATTGTTTACACTGCAATAATATTTTAAAATGTCTTTATTAACATGCTTTTTGTTTCTTGTCAACTTTGTATGCCAAGTACAGTTGAGAGCAAAACTTTTTTTGGCCTAACTAAACCACATTTTAAATCAGATTAACAGACTTTACTGGCATGAATATACATTTCTGTCAAAGACAGACCTTCATTCAGTCTTAGGGAAATTTTATGATTCTGGGCGGAGTGCATGAGCCAATATTAAAAAAAAAATATTGGTGTTTAAGACATCATATGATGCCAGGTTGTCCACTTTTTTCCTCCTTAAGAAAGCCAACTATAGCAACAAAGGTTACAGTATTTACATATACCTTGAACTTATTTGAAGAAATTACATAGAATCTGTAGTTTCTTAATATTAACAGTGTCTTTGTACTTTCCTTTTTAGCTCTTAATACATAGCTTGCTTGATTTAATTCGATTCCATTTACATGCGATTAGCTTACATAAATTTCTTATACTTTTTTTTTTAAAGCATCATTTTTCTTACTCAGTTCTCAATCTTCACATAATTCCTACACTTCTCTGGTCAGGGTCTTTCAGCCAGTCTATCTGCAGAACCTGGAAGCTGAAATACTACACATAAGCAATATTAAGAGGAGTGATTCCAGTACTGTTCGACAGCCACACCGGACTGGATGCCTGTGATTTTGGGGTTTTTTTGGGGGGTGGGGAGAGGTCCAAAGTGAATCTTCAGGTGAGAATAGCTCAAGGCTTTTCTCTGTAGGTTTTGACACTTGATCATCTCCTTCATGACTTTCCACTGGTGTCTGGGATCTCTGGAGAACTCAAATACAGCAAAAATGTATGCAATGTTTCATGCAATGTTTACTTATATATATATGTGTGTGTATATATATATATATATAAATAAAAATATAAAGAGTAATGTTAGTAAAGGGCAACATGGATGCACTGGAAAATAAAAGCTAAACAAACGAGTTGCTTTTTTAAAGTCACCAGTCTTAAGAAGTTCTACTTTGGAAAGTACTCAAAACATGCATTTCAGAATTGAGCACTTATGTTACTTTCCATATCAAATACTAATTTCTAAGTCTTTACATTAAAAGAACTTCCTGACTCTAGAGCTTACAAATTTAGCATGCAATCTCACCAAGAGGCTTGATCCTTTCCTCATTTTCAGTAGCAATAACTCCTCTACAGGCAAAACAGGACTTAGTTTTCTAGTAACTGTAACTGCTGAGACACAAACTGATGTCAAATGCTATCGTAAGCGGTGTTAGTTCTTCAGCACTAAGAAGTGTGTGATGTAACTAAGGCTTGTTTTCGTCTAACACAAGCTGGTGACAGTGGAGACAGAAACCAATTTAGAGTCATGACATGCAAATGATGTGCAAGCACACCATGATACCTCTGCAATATATAGTCTGATTCTTAGGTTCAAGATTCAAGTTTAGAAAGTCTCATGTGCAGTTATGTTTTAGATTAGAATTACATTTTTTATTTTTAACCTAGTAGGTGTTAACAGTACATGAAAAATACATTCTAGATTATTTTATAATGCTACCACCACACAAAACATGCTGTCTTTAATTAGCTAATTAAATATTTTCTGAATATTTGTTGACTTAACTTTCCTTATTGGACTAGTGTCTCAAATTAACCCATATTGTATCAAATTAAAATTGTATCATTCTCTCATATACTACTTGGAATAAGACCACCAAAAGTTTTATAATAAAAATGTTCATAAGTCAGCTGAGGTAAAGGCCATCTGAAATGTATCATTTGGCTCTGCTTAAATAAAACCGTTTGCATTGAGTTGTCCCTATTATCTTCTCTCCATGCAAGCACCTTCACACCTACCTGCTTTGATCAGCCAGAACTCCCAGCTTTTGCACTAGACACAATTAACTTTGGCAGTGCCTCTTCACAGGCATACCAATGTGCAGTGTTTGACTGTCATTCTGTATCTGTAGAAATATTAGCACTTGGTTTAGGTTGCGTGCAAGAAAAAAAACCAGCATCAAGTCATACATAAAAAAATACATATGAAAACACATAAAGATCTATTTCTAGTCTAGGCTTACTGCCTTCACAAAATTATTCAGAACAGGGAAAAAGACAGACAACAAGCATCCGTACCAAAATAGAAACTTACCCCACTGACTGATCTGGGTTGGAGAGTGTTTAACCATACACTGAATCTCACAGGACCCCCTTTCCTTCATTTGAGTCAAGACTTCATTGACAAAAATAAACAAAATCCAGGGCAGATAAAAAAGAGCTTCCCATGCACTCAGGCAAACACTCAAGACACTACGAACCCTCTTGAAAAAAAAACCCACCATTTGAATAATTACTGAACATTTCTGTATATGATTATTATCTACAACATGCATAGTTTATTCTGAAGCAAGTTTGGCAACAACATACAACAGAGATATCCTTGACATGACTCTCTTCACATGAAATTACTTGCCTGATCTCTGATTTCTGTGCCAAAATGAAAGGGCCAGTGTTTCCTCAAAACAGTTGTTATATTTAATAAAATGCTTCTACCTGTAAGTTCCTAAGATCAGCTCTCCTATAAAAGACCAGCAAGGCTCCTTTCATTCCATCACATTTTAAGGCAAGATTCTAAAATTAGTTTGCAGCAGGACTGAGAGAGATCTGCATTAAAGTTCTCAGGTTTTAGCTGTATATTATATGCAAACTATTGTATTTCTACTTAATTGCTTTCTAGCTACCAAAAAAAGTAAAAAAATCTCACAAGGATTCCATGCTGACATTACGTCTACATGCAAAAAAGTTCGTATTAAAATTAAGAGCATGTAAGATATTTTTAAAGTCAAACTCCCTCTTCTAGTTTACTGAAATGGACAAAAGGGAAAGCATAGGGCATGTGACAAAGCTTGACATAGCCAACGTAAAGAAAACTGCAACATGGATGCCTAATAAAGTAAAAGTCCTTCATTGCTGGCATGTGTTCAAAATTCATTCTCTAGAGGCCGCAGAGTTAAGCATTACATTATATAAAATTCAACTGAGAATGAGTCTGTATTTTTTAAGTGTAGTTACTGTTCCAAATAGCTGTTTCCCCAAGTTTTAAATTATTCTTAATTCATAGTTTAATATCTGCATAACTGAAATCCCCATAAGCATTTTGCAAACTAGACCAGAGTTTAATATTGCATAACTGCTTTTTTCCCCTCCTCCTTTTTCTGCTGGACAAGCATTATATTGAGTATAACTTCATGTATGTAATTTTATATGTGAATATCAAGTAATTTTCTGTTCTTTTATTTCTTAACTATTTTTATTGCAGACTTTAGTCCAACAGAAAAATTCTTCAAACAGAACTGCCAACTTCATACTTCAAGATGTGACTTACTGTAACATTCTGCTATTCCTAGCCCAGGCAATCTTTTAATGTCGCAAGTCATCAGGGAATTGCCATTTACCAGTCAAGTTCTTTCATTCTATTTTATAAAATAAAGCATGCATCTATATTTAAGCAGCCTACATGACACAAGAATCATATATGGTACCCAATAAAATGCATTCTAATGGTACTTGCATAGGCAACTGCACAGCTTTGTTGGAGAGAAGTTATAGGAAGTATTTGGCAGAGGACTAAATGGCATGCTGCAATACAGCATTAAAACATTTTTTTTTATACATGAATTGAATGCAGGTTTCAGAAATGTGGCATATTCAAGCCTATGCTAATCAAAAGTTTACTTTTCCAGCAACTTATCTTCATATTATGACTCAATATTTTCATTAATTAATTAAATTTTCTCCTGTACATTTAAAATACGTAGACAGAAAAAAGGGGTGCAGTAGAAAAACCAAAAGCACTAACAAAATATAAATAGCCTCTCATTACCACAATCAAGTAATAATTTGTTTTCATACTTACCACAGTTCATTACAAAAACATGCAATGAAACATATATTCTGCATTCAAGAAAACTATATGGAAGATGCTTCCCATCTCCCAAGTGAGGGCAGAGAGCAGTAGGGGGGAGGAGGACATGGGGAAGGTATATTCCACAACTCCAGTGGAATCACTTGAACACCTGTTAGCAGCATGTACATTGGCAGACCGTTCTCAAAGAGCCAATAATTTAACCATGATAACCTTGGCCTTTAAGGAAATGAATCATTAACTGGACCGAACAGATTTTTGAGCTCCACAGTATCTAGAGCTCTTTAACTGTAGCAAAATAATACTGAGTATAGACTAAAAAAAGTATGCAAACATATGATGAATCTTTAACTGCAACTTAATTAACAATGGTAAAAGATGTTATTGAGAAAGTGTAAGTATTTTAAAAGGAAAGTGAAGAGACAAAATGTAAATCTTAACATTATTCTCACTACAGACAACCACTCCATGTCTTCTTTCTCCACCCATTCCCCAGCATGCATTAACACATATTCCTTCCCTCTTCTTTATCACTTAAACCAGAGCAAATGGTTATTCTGAGCAGTCCCTAAATATTAATGTAAAAAAATTTGTGTCTGTTTAGCAGCTAGCAATCAGAGAAATCAGTATAATCTGACTACCCTGTTTTCCATCTATCATAAGGCAAATTTAAACTACTACTACATGTTCATTTGGAGCATGAATACATAGTGTAAACAAAGTTAATTTGAGGTAAAAACATGACACTATGGACATCAGTAATCCATCTCCACATGGCCTAGTCATAAAGTACACAATTCAATAGGAGGAACCAGAGTTACTATGAAGAAGCCAAATTCACACAAGCTTAAGAATCCATTTCAGAATTGCAGCTAACATTAAACACAAAAAACCGACAAGTTACAGGAAGAGGGCCCATAGCTATCTTAACAATGAACTCGCCTCCATATTTTATTGGAATTATTCATTTTGTTTAGTAAATGACTAAAAGTTACTAGAAATGTATTTACTTTACATACACAGTTTAAAACTCCATAAACTTGCAAATTTCTAGTTATTGCACTTAAATGGTTTGCAATGATAAACCACTCAGACTCCACAAGATTAGTGCCCATTACACATAGTTCTATCTCAATTTTGATTGGGTCTTCAAAACAAAAAAAAAACCCACCACAAAACATCAAACCGAGTATTTCTGCTGCTTGTTCCCTACAAAACAGCTTCTGAAGCCACTGTTCAATTTAAACCTAGTTTGACACCTCAAAGAATAGGAGACTGTCACGAAAGCAATGGAGTAGATGAGCACGGCCCTATTTCTGCCTCCACAAGCACAAGGCAAGGGATGGCAAGAGGCACCCCAGCATTACTCATTCTGATGGACAATGACCAGCTATCCAGGCCACACATCCCAAGCTGAGAGAGCAGCAGCCCAGCCTGTTTTTTTCACACAGCCAGCAAGCCAAAAGACACAAAGCAAAAGGGAAACTACAGTGAAGAAAGCAGAGGGAAGAGATATGAGAAGAACTTAAATTACTGTGGGCAAAGGGAAGAGCAGCATGGCAATAGGAAAAGGATAACTGCAGTGCCACAGGCAAGGATACTTCTGATAGAAATCCCTAGAAGCCCTACACTCAGCACCCCCCCTTTTTTTAAAAAAAAAAAACACACACAAAAACCCCACAAACTCCAGTATTCATGGAACTTTGTTTGCTTCTCAAATAACAAATAAAAATACTCGGGGGGGCAGGGGGGTGGAGACAGACTTGCAAGTCGACTTTTAAGGTTGGTTCCTACATCCTACACTCCCCCTGTAGCAGAACCACTGACTGGAGTGAACTCCACTGACTTGAACGCTCCTGCAGCATTAACGTTCTTCATTTATGAAGCCACTGGCAGGACTGGAGCCAATGTTATGGGTATAATACTTAGGATTCAACATTAGCCTGACTATTGCATCAGCCATGCTATTTTTACGTACAGTTCAGCTTTTCTTTCATGATCTGATACAAGCCTATATGGTTTTTGTTTTGTTTTTAAACACTGTTCAAATGCAGTTTGTTCAACACCACCTTCTTTGCCGAATATTTAAGAGCCATTCTAATATCATACCACATCTACTGGTGAGAACACTTACTAAAAGCAGTGATTGCTATGCTTGACAAGAGAGCTGCTAATATTAAAATTTATCTTTCTAAATAATATGCAAAGCTGGCAAAACATTCTTTGATATTACTTCCATTTTACTACTGTAGGTTGTATGAAGGACAGTATCAAAATGTTTGGCATCACTGTGCAGAAAAGTTAAAAGGCATCACAGGTGCTAAACCCTGAAACCAAATCTTTTCTAACAGAGGCACACACACTAAAACAAATAAAAATCATGACAATTTACAATAGAAATTTTGAAAAATCAGATTATCAAGGTTTAAACAATCAAAGTAGGGGGATTCCCAGACAACTTTCAGTCTTCAAAACTTATAATCAATACACATTCTTATTTGTGCTGTATTTCAAAGAGCTTGATCAGTTAAATTTACAGCTCGAAGTTTTAATGTAATTTTAACTTGAAATTTGTACATGCACTTTTTTTGGATGATCAATGTACACACTAGCACTTACCAGAGGTGGCAATCAAGCATTTAGAAGAAGTTAGGCCCTGTCAAGAATATTTTGCAATAGATATAATTGTTCTTCCCAACACTTCCTTTAATTGCCTGTATTGGGGGAGAACATGAAGTTCCCAGCTTTTAAGTACCCAGCATTTTAGAAATCCCTTCCCCTTTAACCAACCAAAGCACGGATGAATGTTTTGAAAGTGTTCTCCAACTGCAAATGGTTTTGAGTGCCCAGTTTGAAGTATCCTTGGCTCAGTTTCAGGAGCATTCTTCCTTTGAGACCACCAATACAAGTGCATTTTAGAAAAATATGAAGTGAGACTAGTCTGTGCTAGAATAAATACCATCCAAGAGACAGCATGAAACAAAGAATCAACTAAAACCAAAGAGGTTTTATTAGAACATGAAGCTGCAATAAAATGGAATGCAACAGATGAGTCAACAGTACAAGAGAACTACAATGGAAAAAAAAGTTTCTTCACAATCCTCTGGGGTTGAGGAGGAACAAATGCCCTTCACTATATATTACCTTATTTTTGGTTTACCTAACACAAACCAAAGTTCAAAGTATTTCCACAGAAGCAAAGCTGCATTTATGATGCTAGTGAATACTCTCTTAGAAAGAATTCAATATCAAAAAAAGCTTAGCTAAAAGGCTAGTTGAAAAGAAGAATTTGGAGTTCTCAACCTAAGGCTGCAGCAGAAATGCAATAGAATTCTTTACACAGTTTTGCTGAGCTTTCACCAGTTCCTACGCTGTGTATCTAAAAAAGCACCTTCCTACAGTTTTCAGATAGTTTACAACCTCAGAAAAAAATTTTAGTCTGATTTGTTGGGCAATTTAACTCAATTAGGAGGCTACAATCAATGGTCTGTTTCTCATGCTGACTTTATCCTTAGACTTGCTTTCATTTTCATCAAGGTACATTCAGGATGACATTTGAAATACTGGCAGTTTCTCAGCCATAACACTAATACATTTTAAAAACACATCATGGAAAACCAGGCTTATTATTTGTGAAACTCCTGTTGTCATGGTGATATAATCAGACCCCAAAATAGAGGGCCTGGCACGGGGAAGACTGACTTACCAATACCTGCTCTCTCCTGTTTCTTTTAGTACTTAATCTAGCTTTTTCAAAAAGTTTCATAGAAGTTCATGAAAAGGTAACCATCAGGCTCAAGATGGTTTTTGAAGAGGGACATGCAGTTGCCAATTCCTCCATCTTTGTTTTGCCTTGAGTTATCTAAAGTCATTTAGCAATTCAACACACAGGAAAATAAATACTTTGAATAAATCTGAACAAGGATTCAAAAGCATATTCCATTTTCTTGGCTCCAATACACCCACTCTGGTCTGCTCACCGGCCAAAGTAAAACCACAAAGAAACCTAACAAGTTCTGAATTACTAGTATAACGAAAGCCTGAGCATGTTATTTTCACTCCATCATGCAGTTATGCCACATTCTCTACTAGTTCAGAAGAGACAAAATGAGGAAAGGAAAAGTGACGAACAGAAACTTTCCAATGTTAGAATATCTGGAAACAATAGGTCTAAAGCACCTAGTTAGGCCTAGTGATCCCTTCAGACTTACTGAGATGCATACAGCAAGTCCAATGGATATGCCTCTCCACTTTTGTGACTGATCTACACCTACTTATAGCTGCTGCTTCCTCTGGAAGGAGTTTCAGAGCCTGCACAGGTCAACAGCTGTCCAGAAGCTTGCAGGCTGCTACCCAAAGCAATGGGGTAACAGCATACCACAAAAAGTGGAAGAGCTGGCAAACAGACAATGACAGGTCAGCATGTTCTCCTGTGATACTCTGTTAAACTTTATAGTTCTTTACTTCAAGTTTCTGTTCTCCTCTACAAGCACCAGTGAAAAGGAATTCAGAACACAAGAACAAAACCAAGATGACTTCTTTCCTTAGAGGTCTCCTCAAAAATATGCATAACAAAATTAAAACTCCCTCAATCCCAAAGGGTTGAACTCAAGGCAGCTTTGCTGATTGCACTGTGGATTCCAAGACTGAAGGAGGCAGGAAAGGGGACATGATGTGTCTATAAGGCAACAAAGGGCAAAACAGGCAAGCATGAGTTACAGATTGCAGAAGAAACAGTAAGTTTCCTATGGTCCTTCTAGAAATTTTACTTTACAGAAAGCTAGATGTTCTCTCTCTCAAACTGCAGTGTAGTAAACTAAATTCATAAAAAATAAATATGCACCACACTAACACTAAAGATACAAAACTGTACACAAATTCTATAGCTCGCTAAAACTTGCTACCTTTAAGTCAAACTGACAATCATATAATGTATTAGAATAAACTAAATATGGACAATAACCAGTGCCAGAACTGTGGCCTTAGAGATAAAATACTACAGTGAATTCAGCACACCTCCTTTCCTTCCCCCTTCCCAAAACATCCCATCTGCAGCCTTCAAACAAAGCAAACAAACAGGTCAGGGAGGAAGGCGAAGATACAGACAGCAAACAGAGAAAGGTAAAGGGACCTTAGGAAGGAAGCAAGCTGTTTGAAACAAGCTAGCCATTGGAATTTACAGCAGCATCTACATCAAGTTCCTTGAAAAATGTTTCTAGGGAAAAAAATCTAAATAAAATGCAGATGTGTGTCAGGAATACATTAAAGCTGTTCTAGAGAAACAAGAATTAACTGCAAGCTTAAGAGGACTAATACAAGTCAGGCTTGCAGTCTACACTTCAACCTAAGATATTTAAGGTTTTCGGTTTCAGTTCTGTGATGGAGGAAGAACATTATTTCTGTTTTAGTGAAGCACCGCCTTCAGTTCCTGTTTTACCATCATAGGTCCCAATTTTTATGTTCATTTCTTTAAAAAAAAATAGAATCACCAAACAAGTAATCATGCTTCCTTGCTGCAAAAGTCATATATTTTATAAATTTTTAAAAATTTATAAGAGTGTATTGAATTTCTCACAGGATCACTCACTAGTTGAGGTTGGATCTCTGGAGACCACCTAGTCCAACCCTGTTGCTTAAAGAAGAGTCAGCTAGCAGAGAGGAATAACAAGCTACAAAAGGAATAGTAAGCTGCGATATGTTCCAGCATACCAACTTCTGAGACTCAGAAGCAAGCAGGGCTACCAACTAACAGACCACCTCTCCCTCTTCCTGCCAGTTTTTTAAAAGATGGGTAGCAATGGTACTTGTACTTCATTATGGGAAACAGAAGCAGCATTTAAGAGACCTGTATACTGATTTTTGGAACAGCAGGCTTTTTCTTTACGGGAACTATCGCGCCTTCAGTGAAGCACATGTGCCACAAGGCCATTAAGTAACTATATTTAACATACAATTTGACACCTCATTATCAAATTGGTAAGCTTTCTTGTTTACACGTGTCACAATTCGATATCTCCCAATTTAGGGGAAGCCTTTCTCTATTTGTTGAGAACCTCTTCCAGGCAATATATCATACCTTCACTGATGGGAACAGTCTATTATTGATTTGTAACTAAAAGCCTATATACTGCAAAACTAGGGCAGCACATAAAAAGCTGACATCTTGAAGTTTTAGTTTCAAGAGTGTAAAATGTTTAGTGAAGATGGTAAATTCTTGTCCAACCGATACAGTCCTGAACCTGTGCAATAACTGTATTTTTTTATTTATAACTACTTGTTTTGAAACTGAAGAGCCAAGAGACAGCTACGGAAAATGTGTGAATTTTCTTTTATCTATATGACTTAACCCAGGAAACACCAAAAGACATGAAAAAAAGTGTGAGCAGAAACAGAAGCTTCAAAGAGCCACTTCCAAAAAGAGCAAAGATAGCAAGTAATATTCAGGGACACTATTTTTTATTGACTTCAAGGGATTTTCATCAGGATGCTGTGGGACACATTGCGTTTGAAGACAGTACATGCCAGGACTACTAAATAACCAAAAGAGCAGGAAAGCAAATAATGTAACCCATCCTGAAGCATGAATATTAGCATGATTTTTTTTTAAAGTGTTGAATTGTATTAACTCAAATCCATAAGCAGAATTAAGGAGACTAAATTGCTCCTCCTAGTTGTCAACTAAACACTTAGAGTCACTTTGGACCCTTTATTTCATATTACATTTTTATATTATGTATTATAAAATAAGATTTTAAACATCAAAAATTTGGAGATTTTTAAAGCTATGACATCTGTTCTAGTTTTTATAAACTAATAGTCACATTAATGATAAAGAAAACACTATACTTCAAACACAGTAGAAGAGATGTAACATTACTCATGAATAATCCCACTGGCTTCAATAAAAACTCTTTAAGCACATGTATGTTTTCAGCTAAAGCTACATTATTTAAAACCTTAAGGATATAAAAAGTTTCAGAAACTATTCAAACATAAGTCAAAGTTGTGAAAAATCAAAATCCTCAAGGGGAAGGTATCCAAATTCCTACTTTTGGGGTTCATTGGTGCAAGAGATAGATGAGAGGTTCAAAGAACTAATATAATCAACTCTGTGTGAAACCATGGCAATTCACATTTCCCTATCCCTCCTGCTAATGTTCCTCTAGGGAGCCATTCAGACAAAAAAAAAAAAGAAGCAGTTGCAGTACAAAATCTCAATGAATTTTTAGATGGCTATGAGTAAAATCCAATAGAAAATTCTTCCCTGGCTACATCACTCTTCTTTTTCCTCCAGGGAAAAGTCATAGAATAGTTTGGGTTGGAAGGGACCTTTAAAGGTCATCTAGTCCAACCCCCCTGCAATGAGCAGACATCTTCAAAAATGGATTCCAAATATCTAGAAATAATAACCATCTGTCAAAGGCTTTCAAATTAATCCTGCCTAGATACAGCACCGACACAACCACCATATCAGAAATGCTAAGTATCTTAATCCTCTTCCTAGATCTATGCAGGATTACAAGAATGATCAAGTATTAATTAAAAAGTTAAGGAAAAGATTTGTTTGTCCATCTCCTTTCCCAGCTGGAAATTCCATGCATTAAACCTCAGGTGTTGGGATTTTTTCATTATTAAGTAGGCTTTCTATTACACAGCTTATTATTTGAACTAATTGTATTAACCTTTAGACAACAAAAGGTATTAGTACAAAACAAAAGAATTTAACAGCTTGTTTTGATGCTGGAATGCGATGTAAGGTTCTTTTGTGCAGCAACTGAAAAGCTTAAATAACATGGGGGATCAGATCATCCAAACCAAAGAGAAAAACAGCATTACACAAGTATCTGAATCAGGTTCCACAGTCCTTAGAACAGTTCATATTTTCCGTATGAATTTCAAACACCACAAAAATATTTGCATTTCAGTCTCATTCCAATGAATAATATATTTATTAGTAAACACAGTCACTGAAATTCTACTTCTATTCTTTTCCATCTGGTATCTCCTAAAGCTTCTGGATTTTACCAGTTCATATTTTTAAATCAGTCACTAACAAGAATAACAAGTTTTTCAGTAAAGGTCTACATAACATGCAAGTGTTTCTATTGCCTTTTGCATTTAAGGGCACTGACATCAGGAGTCACTGATTTCAAAGCAATTTATACAGTATGCATTATGCACTGAGCTGTTCTGGCTTCCTTATTTTTCCCTCTGACCTTTGTCTTCATCCTCACTCTACTTACACGATTATTTTTTTTTTTTAAAAGAACTTTGGTACCATTTTGGTATACAGTTTTAAAGAAGTATTTAAGCCACCAATTAACCAAACCAAAGTATCTAAATACTCAGCAATACTAGAAACTCAGCAATCCCTTTCATCATTTTCTTCTATTAGTCTCAAACCGCTAATTAGGAAAGCATGATCATTTCCCAAATGCAAACAGCAGTGACAATTCTTTTCGAAGAGTCAACACTTACACTTCTTAGTTCTAAGTAATTAAAAAGAAGAGTGTCAGGAGCATCTTACCTTAAGTCCTTATCCAGCAGAAATAACATTCCATCTATCCCCATAGCCTGGTAACCAAGATTGCATACTTCAAACACTTCTGCTGAAATCATAACTGATGGCATAATAGACATTTTTGCAAAAGTCACCTATTAAAATTACTGGCACTAAGTCATTAGACTAATCAGATTAATAAACTTGGCAGCCAGTGTCCTACAGAACTACTTGGCTAGTCCAGAGCAACTTAGCCCTTTATACTGTTGAACTGTTAATCACAGGCACATCCTGTTGCATACAGGAAGCAGCACATACACATACAATTCTTATATGCACACCTTAAAAAAAAGTTTCCACAGTACCATAAATATGGAAGATAAAAAAAGACAAGATTAACGCTTGTAAGATCAGCAAAAAAACTCTAGTCAATGACAGTGTGGAAATTGCTTCTGAAAAAGAGCTAGCCAGTCTAATTAGATATACCTAAACATACTGAGTAAGTATGGCAGCTTAAAATAAAGGGTTAAAACAACGCATACTATTAGAGTAATATCTGGAAGAAGAGGATATATTTACAGTCAGTGGACTTAGCTTTATCTTCCTACCTGCCCCTCCTCACCCACTGGTGTCAATAAACCCACCAGAAGATTTCTTTCATAAGAACATACTATTTTAGTCTTGATTATCAGCACCCCTTCTTGGTCCTGTATTTTGGCTACTTAACCACATTCATGAGCACAGTTTTCCCCTGCAGTCAAGCTTCTATCGATCTTCAAAGGCTCTGCTGTCTTGCATTGCTCAGTGACATAAAAATAAAATTGCTGTCTTTTTCATTATACAGATCAAGTCCAAAAAACACAGATCAATAAAGTCACCAACTTCTTCAGATCCCTTTATCCTAGGATGCTTTACAGAAATATCAACAAAGTTATATTAGAGAGGGTCGGATACATTTTCTTAAGAGCAAAGCTACACCTAAGTTTATACGTGTGGTTGCATCCCCCTCCCCAATCTTTAGCACAGAGTTCCAAGAGTGTAAGATGCTCATGTTTATCCCTCTTCCAGTAGATGTGAGCAAGATGTGACACGTGGTAAGCACTAACATAAGAATTATGGTTGTTATTTCTTTATGGATATTTTATTCCACTTCCAACAACTCTGTACCCATTTCCTGAGAAGTTTAAGATATTCAAAGCTAACTGAGCAATTAATTCATTACCTTAGTGTAAAATGCTGTGTTTATGGGAACAATATCACCTAGACAATAACATGATGCAAATTTCAAACACACACTATCCAGTATGAGGAAGAAATAAATAAGTTTCCTGAACAGTAGTCAAAGTGTAAATAGAATACTTGGCTAACCCTATGTTAGTGTTATACAGCACTTTCTAATCTCATATTCAAGATGCTTCATTAAGTCAATGGAAAGATAGTCTAGATGAACTTATGCATAAAACAGTTATAGACAAAAAAATGTATTAAGTACAGAAATTCATGCCAAGACACTAAACTAATATGCAAAACCACATTTGGTAACGGGTCTTATACATTAGTTATATGCCACGCAATGACTTGGAGTATATTACTTTGTTTTTTGAATTTTATATTTTAAGCCAAACATAGTAATTCCCTCCAATACTACCTGATGTTGCAGGCAACAGGGAACATTTGAGAGTTTGTATGTGATATCTAGAAAATATTAAGGTGATTTATTGGCTTTAGTAACTGCAATTAATTAAAAAAAGAGTAAGTTTTGCCAATTTTTTTATATTTAAAACAAGATCAACAGACTTTCTGCATTTCTAAATTTGTTACTCATTTTACTGCTAACTTGCAACATAATTGCATTATTTGCCTATAATCCACACACTCCACTTTAAAGTCTAATCAAACACCAAGTACAAGCCCTGAAAAAGTCTGCAGACTCCTCCAGCTTCTGAAGTAGGATTCCTGGAGCAGGTGCTGCAGATCAAATACAATACTAACATTTAGCCAATAGCCACATGATAAGGAGAGAAACAGGCAGATATGATACCTGGGGCTTGTCTTAAGCCAGATTTTGATTTAAGTCCTTCCCACAATGGTACTCTTTTAGGGATCATATTCAGGTCTTGTCCAAGCACAAACTCATTAAGCAAAACATTAATTTCCACAGACTGGACATGATATACACATTCTACTCTGTGTAAGTATTCTGCTGTTGGATGGATTAAAACAGAAATACAACACAATGAAAAGAAAGCTATTTTCAATATATTACAAACCAGAAGTTCTAAATAAAGTCAGAAAAAAAACCTAAGTAGATTACTTGTCTCCTTTGGGGTTTAGTGACCTCTGATGTGCTTGCTGATCCACAGAGCATCTGATACACCAGCAACTCTAGAAATCTGGAAGTCCTGAAAAACGTGCTCCAGAATTTACTAGTAGCACACAGTCAAATTCCTCCTCAATATTACGTACTTAAAGCATTTGAAAAAGCAACACTGTGATGAGGGAGTGTTTTGAAAAAGTTATGCCAGATCTCAGAGTCCTGGTAACACTCTACTGGTGCCCTGGTTGCAAATGCGACCACACAGGCATGAATCAAGCTGAACTGTCCTGTTCTCTTTTTTTACTGTGAAAACAGTTCAGAGCGACTTTGGTAATAGCATTTACCTGACAGAATTGGAAGAGGAAGCACAGGAAGCATTTCACATCTTTTATTCAGAGTCCTTTGCAGCCAGCAGTAAAACTGAGAACTTGGTAATTTTAAGTGCTTGCTACTTGCCTATTTATTCATTAGCAACAGCTAAGGGAGTTATCCACAGCCACTCTAAGAGGGGCTATCACAACAGAGTACACCTTTCCTGCCCTGAGGCAGGATGTAACTCCCAAAGATGACTCGGGGAGGAGCAGAGAAAGGAGGTAGCTAAAGGCCATCCCTCCTCCCGGTACCTGCAGCGTCCTGCAAAAGGACAAACAACATACTTCAATTCCATCACATAACCACTAAACATCTTTATAAACATATAAATAACAACTAGCCTAGAAAGGCCTACAGTGTATCCTGACATACAGCCAACCATTTGAAAAATATGCAAGCAGGGAGAACAGAAAAATCCAACTGCTGAAGTTTATTTTTTTTACCTCACTGGTGCAGCTACCACTTTACTCTGTACAACTTCAGTAATTCTTCGCAGCTAGCTACCCTACATGCACTCCTAAAATAGGAGTTAATTATTTTGTGTTGCCAATAAGAATTGTTTCTATCAAGTGACTCTTTACAGGATTCTAAGCTCACTCTCAAATATTTTGTTAAATAGGCATATAATTTTAAAATTTTAGAAAATGTAAACATTAGAAGCTGCCTGCTGAAGCTTTAACATTTAAAGCATTTTTCTTCTTTTATAGGCCTCCTGGATGTTTGCCAGTGGGGCTCTAATGCCAGTGCTATAGCATCCAAAATGCTATTTTAAGCCATCGCTGTGCTGACCATTACATTTTTCAAGCACAAGAACAGCTTCCTAAAAAATAATGATTCTGAATAAGTGTTTTTGTTGTTAATGAAACTGTAAATGTCTTGCTTCTGCTTACATGACATCTTAATTTCTGACCTATGCTTTGAAAGAGTACGGCAGTCGTTACACCCTTCCCTACTTTAAAGGTGCAACAACCTCTAAACTTTTGCTGCTCCATAAAGTCAGTAATACATCACTGCATCCCAGCTAGCTTTCAGCAGCCATGGGATCAACTGCAGTCATTCACATTTCTATAAACAACAGTCAAGGGTATGTATGGCTGCCTTCCGTACCTCTGTTTTTCCATTTAACTAGATTAGTTTCCTCTCCTGCCTTCATACTTCAATACTGTTTTCAATAAAATTTAAATAAAAATAATTTTATGTTTATTTCTAGTTTGGAATAAGAAGGTATGGAGCAGTATCCTGTCTTCAGTAGTTGCCAGCACCAAGTACTCCAGAAGTCACTGAAAAAGGTGAAAGTAACAGGTACAGCAGATCTATCTCAAAGATGTACATGCTTCACCTGAATTAGCTAGAAGTAGTCTTAGAACCTGAAGCCAAAAGTCATTTAATTTTTCATGTACTATTACAATTCTGTATCATTTCCTACATAAACATACACACACATATTTTTTCCTTTAAAGTGCTACTAATTTCTAGGCCTCCACAGAATCTTGTCGCAATGAGCTCCACAGACAAAACCTTTCTTAAAATTAGCCAAGGCAATTTCACCCATGTCCTCTTGTTTCCAAATTGTTTAGGCACACATAAGGTCCAGATCTTGGTCTAAATAGTTCTCATTTATAATTTAAAGTACAAAAAGTGGATGTCATCATAGCTTTAGGCTCCTTATGAGTCATTGTCTCAATCAGAAGTCTGATGTAGGTTTACCATTCAGCTTGAGAGATTTGTTTTTTGGTTTAGGTATTACTTTGTCATTTCGTTTTGAATTCCTTCTAATCCCTGTAGACAATCTTTTAGTCATTTTTTAAAAATGCAACACCACAATTGAATTCTGAGATGTTGTAGGACAGGCTCCAGTGACACCGCAGGCCTTAACTCACTAGCTTTTTGTTTTCAAAGGCTCAAGTTGAAGTACTTGCTTAATTTACAAGACAGACATTCTGGGCTTTGTATCTCTCCACACCAAAACGAAATTACCATTTTGGCACATTTGGCAACAGATTTGGAACTCTTACACATATTAATTCACCACACTAAGAGTGGGTCAGAGTGGAAAATCCTTAGGAAGGCAAAAGTGACAAGATAAGACTTCCATCGTACTTGGAGAATGTATGCATGAAGAGAAAAGGAAAGCCACTGGCCCTAACACCAGCTCCACTTCCTGCTGGCACCAAACATTACGAGCAAGCAAACCTAGCCTACAAGTACAATACAACAGGCTTCTGGTTAACTAAGAGTGACTCTCTAGGAAAATGAAGAAGGGAAAATACTACAAATGTAGGTCTTCCCACAGTCTGATAACAGGAATTAGTGCATGCAAACTCATCATTTAGTTAATCACTTGTACCATCCTTTTTCTTACCCCCTTTCATTGCTTCTGCTGTAAAGACTCACCAACAGACAGCCTCATTTTCCTGAACCAAAGTATTTACCATTCACCAAGAGTTCTCAAGCAAACAACAGCAGATGCTGAACCAAACTGGACAAATGGAAAAAGCAAAGGACAGTGCTGAAGCAGAAGAACTAAGACACCATTCCAGGCTTAGAAACAGGATGCATTAGTTCAAGCAGCATAACCTAGCTCTGCAAGCATTGCATTTTGCCAACACTGTCAGGAAAGGAGCAGAACAAAGTTTTGAAGCCTGTACTTAGGTATGCAAGCAGAGCAATATTGTGAAGCTACAATACAAACAGTTCACATCAAAAAAAGCAAATACACTAGGAAATCTTAAAATGCAATTTGCATGCACATAAAATATGCTAATCTGGTAAATCTACAATTAACATCAATCGTTTCTGTTACTTCTAATTCTGGAAGCTGCTGGCCTCAACAGTTAAGCATCAATTGAAACAGTCAATTCCAAGGATATACGGCACTCCCACAACACTGGGTCATACTAGCCAGACACTACAAAACCCACTCCAGCTGGCCAAAAGCCTCTCCACTAGTCACTTATTCCTATGGCAGTGGGCCTCTGGCCATAAGCCATCAAGAGGGAGTAGAGAGAAGCTCTTCCATCCCTACTCAAGAAATTACATTGAAGGTAAGAGAAGCACATACATTTCTAGATACCTTTCTTGTAGAAGGCTAAAGGTTCAGAATCTCCACTGCACACTGCTCCAAAATGCAAACCTCAGTTCAGGATTTTCAAGCTCTCCACAGGGCTCTATTCAGCTTCCTTCTATTATTGTTATCAATTACTTGATTAGATGAATTAACACAAGTATGTCCTTCAAGAAGATCAAGCTGCAAAGTTAACAGTGGCCATCCTGGCATGTTAGGTGTTCATTGCCATGTTTCAAACACAATTTTTATTTAATTTTCAGAAAAGCCAGAACTGAAGAGAGAGTCTTAATTTTCATGTTTCATGTCTATGCAATCGTAATTCAACCCACTAACATCAATATACTTAGAGAGAAAAACTGCTTGCTTCACCAGAAAAAAACTGCAAATCTCTTTTCAGATACTACATTTCAAACCATTTCTTACCAGTCTGAGATTACAAACAACCTTTATTTACCATTTAAGGACAATATCACAGAAACTAATCACATTCACTGACAGACGCTATAATTAAATAGTATTCAGATATGGATGGATCTTCTTTCATAAAGAAAAAAGCCTACTTTTCCCAGCAATTATGCTTGGTACATTTCTTCTGTGGTCACTTCAGGAAGATTAGACTACCAATGGTAGTTACTTCTTAACTCTTATTTCTGAAGCAAAATGTAGATCTTTCCAGCAACCTCATGATTGCTGAAAGGGCTTTGTTTCTAAACCTTGCCTCTTCATTAGAAGCAGACAACATAAAACAGTGGCTGAAAACATGCAACTGATGAGCAGAAATTAAAATGTCCAGTGTTCACCCGTCATGCTCGAAGTATTTTGCACAGGGGCAAATCATTATAATAACTTTGTTATAAATGTATACCTTAGGATAGAGTATATATTTAGTATACAAAATGCTACAGAAGATAATAATTTCATATTATGTTTTTTATATTATAATTACATTTTTAAGAATGGTGTCCAAGAAAGTAGAAATTTTTAGTAGAAAAGGCATTGTGTAAGAAGTTCTAGCATATAATTTACAGAAGCTCTACATACACATATTGCAATTTACTACAGAAAACTAAAACTTACCCTTGAACATTCCTGAACACAGACCTCACAGTGCCAAGTTGCCTATGCAGAACTGTGCAAAGCTACATGGCCATGTTATTCGATGAATGCAATCTGCGTGACTGTTCTAGTGATCACAGTATCAAAAGCATGGGAAGATTTATCTGCATACACAAAAGCTATAGACTTAATCCAGAAGATACCAACTTTCCTCCTAACTCACAGACAGAAGGTCTAGTGCCTATCATAAAGTACTTCTGTTCTAGAGCTATCTGACAGCAACTTTGATAAAGTAATTCTAAAGAGAACCTATAAATTCAGTGAATTACAGGATTTTTAAAAGCCAAAGTAGAAGAAAGAAAGCGTGTTCGGGATTTTGGATAACTGCGTGGATCTTGCATTGATCCAACTCAATCTTCCATCTAACATAATACGCAAACTCCACCATTTAACAAAAAGATATCCCAATGTTTTGGGTTTGGTTATTTTGGTTGTTCTTGCAACATAAAAATGAATAAAACTTTAGATATTTATAAAATGTACCTGTTCTTAATGTCATAAAATGTACATGTTCTTAATCATTCATAATGTTAAACATTAAGAATGGTTTCGTCTATCATGTTCGGAGGTTGGAGTAGGAAGGAACTCTTTTGAAAAATAAAACTTTAAAAAAGCAAGCTTCCTTAAACATCTCTCCAATTAAAAAGTATTAAGAGAGAGGGTTGCATGGCTTTCTTAAACACTTTTTAGGTCAGTAAATATCAAGACAATCCTCTATTTGAAGATACCTATGAACACTTCACACAATTTCAACATCCTTTACAGAATTATTTGGAGGACTGTTTGTGACACTTTCAGAGAAAACACTTTTATCCAATAACTTCACAGGCACTAAAAAAGCATGTTCTAAATATTTTAAGTATTTGCACAGTAAATATACATGTTAAAGATTCCCAGAGATTGGATTCTGATGCTCAGACAAATGTAAAAAGTTAAGATGATTACTGCTAGCCACAACTGTCTCCTATAACACGTTAATATTTATTTTTCCCCTTTCACAGATCACAGTCCCCTCTAGAAGCTGAAAATATCTTCATGCAAATCATCATCTTCCATTTACATGCTAATTTCCAATGAAATAAAAAGACTGCTCAATTACTTTGCCATGCTCCAGCAGAAGCAAGCAGCACTAAGAATCTACACATCCCAAAAGCAGAGTCAGTGAAACCTCACAAAAGAGGCTAACCCATGCTTTCATGACAAAATGATGACTCAAATAATTTTTCAATGCAGTAGTATTCCAGAGATGGTGTACTTCTTCATTAACAGGGTACACCTCTACAGGAATATACAGATTACTATCCTGCTTTGCTGCTCTGTTTTTTCATAAACCACTAAAAACACTTAAGATTTTGCCTGCTTTAAAACATCACTGTCTTAAAATCAATTCAGAAATTATATGGACATCAGACAGCGAGTCCTTTAGGATCATCTTTTCTGCTCTGTTATAAAGCAGCTAGCAAAGCGGAGCCTCAATTCACAATGAGGCCTTTAGCTACTATCCCGTAAATAAAAAGAGGCTGTATTGCCAACAACTGCATATACTTGGCTCTAACACATACATGCCTGATACCATTTCAAAAATTAAAATCCTCTTCCCCACCATAAAAAGAAAGAAGAAAACCAAAACCACCATCATAAACATTTCACACCTTCTTTCCTCCCTTCTCTCTCTCCAATCAAATACGTGCTCGGGAACTCCCCTCTTTCATAAGCAATTATGGAATTGGAAAGTGTCTCACAAACTTGGAAAAAAGAAAAGAATATGGAGGCACATGCATAGCCTGCACCATTCCCTGAACATTTATGAGGAACTTGCCATTTCACCCAATTTAGGATATTAGGCTTACTAAAGAAACACTGGGCAGTGCAATATGCTGATCCATTAACATAATAACTTCATTCAATAGATTAAAGAGGTACATTTATAACTTGAATTATTTGAGTGCTACAGTAAATTATTTAACAAGTACTTAAAAGATGTAGTCATTAACTCTTGGTTCCTTTTACTTTATTTTCACTTGGTCTTATTTTGTAAGAATTCAAGAAATGAAATCGTAAGAGCAGTAATTGCTCCTTCTCTCACCAGTAGGTTTGGTTTCTTTTTTTTTTAAAAAAAAAGAATTATGCTTTATATGTCCTCATATACATGTATACAGATACACAGCATTCAGAATTTTAGACCAAAGAATTTCCAAAAAAAATTAATCAAAATGTTTAGTAGACATTTCAGTAAAGATTTTCACTAAACAGCTTATAACATAAACAAACCATAATGCTGAATATAAACTAATTATTACTATAAAATCCTTCCTTGCCAAATTTCAGAGATGCTCAGAATTTGAGAATCCTGTACTGCAAGTGACATCAAGGGACAATGACAATTAATACCTTGCACAAGTTTACACACACACACAACAAACATGAAAAATCCTGAGTTGTTCTGCTTCCCCTTACATGCCTTTCTATAGGGCAGGCATTGCTGTATGAACCCTCACGAAATCCTAGAGAAAACAAAAGCACTCCACTTCTGTCAGGCTCAACCTGCAAGTAAGAATTAAGATGCTGTTTACAGTTCACAGACAGACTTCCTCAGAGAAAAATGGAATCTTTCCACATGGTAAAACACATCATGATTCTTTGACACATATACATACACCCAGTGAAGTTACCAAGCTGAAAATAATCTTCCAGGAAATCTACTGAAGTTATTTTTTTGACTATGCTTATCCCAACTCAGTAGCAATATATGCCCAACAAGTGACTCACAATTCAGATTCCACCTGAGAAGTTTTTGCTTGCTCTTCTTTAAAGAGAAATATTTCAAAATTGCAGTCACAATAGAAGTCAAAGCAATCATACATGAGTTACTGGGTTTATTTTTAATCACAGTCTTCCTTACTAGCTATAATAGCACTAAATACATAGAAACACAAATTTAGTATGGTTACATTTTTAATTCTTTGATTCTACAGTTTCTTATATGTAAGTTATGACTGCCAGTCATCATCTCTCTTTCATCTACACACAACTGTGACAGAGTTGGGTGAAGTGAAGGTCAGAGGAAGCTTAAAAGGCATTTGAATTCTCTCTCGACAGGGATTTTATCCCTCTACATTGCACAGGGAGTTCAAATTTACTGGAAAAACATTAAAAGGTATTTCTATACCATACATTTGTTTACAATGATTTAAAGGAAAATACCGTTTCTAAACCAAGCACAAGCAACTCACAACAGATACTAAGTTCAGAAACTTTGTGCAGTTAAAAGGACTGCTGACTAGATATGTAAGCACTGAAGAAGATTAACACTCAGTTACCAATAACTAGGACTGTTACTGACCCATAAGACAATGGATTACAAATAAAAGATCAACAATGTCCACAAAAAAAAAATGGTGTAGCTTACATTTGATTTGTACCTTCTGATCTTACAGGAATGAACCAAGCGTAAGGCTGAGGATACAGAAATAAGCACAGACTAATAGCACTGCGTGCTGAAATTACCTTATCTGCATAACTCATCTTTAACAACTACACTGCAGTATAGTAGTAAAAAAAGCTATTATTTAATGCATTAAGAGACTAAGACTATTGTTGAATGTGTATCCACATTTTCAGCAGCGTCCAGTACTGTCCCTAACACTTAGCACAGTACTTTGATACCATTGCTTAAGCAACTGCTGGAGAAGTTCAAATCTTGATTACACATGAAGAGATCAGAGCCCTGAAAAGTTCCTGCTAGATATCCATGCTAATTAAAACCACCAAAAAAGACATACAAACAGAAGGTTGGACAAGTACTTAAGTCACACACAAGCTCAAACAATTTGCCTGGCCAAGTGGTTTAACACACTTAAGCAGCAGGTTAGAAAACACTCTACAACCAACTTCCAGTTGCTATCAAATCTATACCTTACTAGAAATACTGTCTACGGTTTTTTTTAAAGACTGTGGGCCCATCCATATCTTTCTGTTAAGTTTAAACTTACAGAAGGTCTTCTGCTGCCTGTTTTAGCAATTTATAAAACCATACTCCTCCACTATACTCAAAAGAATGGGTTATTCAAAAGTATATAAACAGATGATCAAGCTACCTCAAGTTTTATTAAAATAAATATGAAGCACAGTTTTCTGAAAGTTTCCTTGAGAAAAAACAAACGTCAGTGGTACCTGCATTTGTTCCTCTACAAAGATTAGAGAGTCAGCTTCAAAAAAGTGTTAAACTTCTAATACTTAATGATAAAAACACCTCAACCTGCTTTACTTCCTACTCTATTGTTCTAACATACTTTCAAAATTCTGCACCCATTTCAGCTTGTACACTTGTACAAGCTTGTACACATACAATCCCCAGCAAGAAAGGCTAATAATAAAGGGTAGTTTGTTTAGGTAGCAGTTCTCTGCTGAACAAAGAAAAGTTACATTGACTCCCTTGGACCATGGTTAGCCCTGCCCTGTCAGAAGAAATACAAACTGGGACAAGAGCTTCAAGCTTGAATGCCTACAGTACTTAAATATATGTCCTGATTGTCAAAGGTACTCAATATATGAGGCTTCACCAACATTACACACCTCATGAAAGCACTATAATAAACACTTATACACAAAGAAAAAACATTTAAAAACACATGACAACACACATTGGCCTAAGTGCCCAAATAGACAAACCTACATGTGAATTTTTCATGCTTAGCACAGTGGTGAAAGCTTGACTTGATATACACATATGGAGCAACACTTAGGCTCAAACATATTCCTATGTTTATACAGCCCAGTTTAAATGTTTTTTAATTCATATAGCATTAAACTTACAGTAGTAATATTTAGGCTCAATGTACACTTTCTCTAATTTTAAATATTGTGATAAAAAGATTAGTGAGATTCTGGAAAATTACTAACTGAATTCTTAAAAAAAAGGTTAAATTACCAACAGCATTAAAACAACTTAGATGAAGTCAAGACCAGTAAGTGTACGTTAAGACTGTGGAGTAGAAAAAAAATTCAGGAGTCATTTCTGAAGTTCAAAAAATAATGCCAAAATAATTTAAAGAAAGTGTAATAACAAATTAATTGCTTGCTCAAGGAAAAATGGTGAACAAGTTTACTGGGACTTTTCTACTCTACCAAAACAAGAGTTCAAGATTTTACTTTGCTAGTATAAAAAACTTCATGAAATCTGAACTTGTTCAGTTACTAAAGTGTAACATTGTATTTGAACTATGATGAGTATTATTCTTAATCTCTGCACAGCACTGAAGTCAGAAGTCCTCATTTAGTAGGTACTAGCAAGTCATTTAGTCCATAAGGTAACCAACAATGATAAAATACCTAAACTATCACAGGCAATACCCTCTAGCATTTGCATGTATGGGATCATTACAATCCCTGCCTGCCAAACATTTATAACCTCTAAATCTCTCCCTCTCAGGAAAGTCTATCCAGCTTCAGTGGAAGATGGAGACTTTTGCATGTAACTGCAACCACAAACCAAATCCTGCTTCCAACACTGGTAATGCGCAATAGGTGTTTGGAGGCTTGCACAAAATGAGCTGGTAAGGGTTTCTACACCACAACTGACTGCAGCACAATTACTATCTTAGTTAGGAAATTCCAAAGACAGACCAAGAGTTAAAGTGTTGCAAGACATTAAAGCCAGAAGGATGATCAGGTGCTTCAGCTTGATACTGTAATTATGCTGCACTTCCATCATGCAACTCATAACTCTGTGAATGCTTTAGAACAGGCTAAAATAAAGTGGTATCTCCAGTTTCTCAAGAGTTCTTTCCGTCTTAGCTTTAGGCTATGGTTTCTTGTACAATCACATTGAGAATAAACTAGTTCCTTATTTACGGTGATCATTACCATGAAATAATTTACTGAATAATCTTACCCTTAGTCCCTGTTTAGTATACTGTTAAAGCATGCTTTTGCTTAATAGTATTGCCTTTGGTGGCCTAAATGCAGTGAATGAAAGGTATAGGCCCACTTTTAAAAAAAGCTTTCAGTCATTTGTTAAAGTATAATACGTATTACACACAGCACACTTTAGTCTCATAAATTAATCAAGAATAGAAAAGAGCCAGTGCATTAAATCAATGAGAACAAAGACACACTATTCTTTTCTATTCTTGTTTACGTTTCACCTACAAACTGCAAACTCAGATCACAAATTATTCCCAAAAAGGTCATACCAAGAATACACTTGCTATTATTACACTGATATTCAGGTGTGCATAGTTTCTTCTTCTAAAAGACTATGCTAACAATACTACTGTTTACAACTTGATCTACTTCCTAAGCTGTTAGAGACAGGTCTGAAAAGGCTTATTTACTTTATTACCCTCTGTAAAGTGAACAGCATCATTATAGGGGTTTTTTTGTAGCATAGGTGTGCTATCTGTACGTCTTTTTACTTACACTTAAGCAAGGTATTATAACATTTGGGAGGGTGGGGTGGGGTGGCGGGGTGTTTGTTTTACTATTTTCCCCTCCCGTCCTCATAACTTTGCTAGCTTACCACTGACTGTTACAGTCATTATTCAATTGTGGCATTATCTAGATCACAGTAACTTGTAAAGGCTGAAACACTTCACTACCAATACACAGACTGACAAACAGATAATTCTAATTTCTGGATTAGCCTGTAACATAAAGAATGCAAATCCTGAGACAGTAACAAAGATGGCTTTTCAACATTAACTATTTTAAAACCTTTTGTTTGTTTGTTCTTACATACACATACATAGATGATTTAGTCTGCTTATACACTGACAGTTTCCAAAGAGCAGCCAAAACTGTAGTGCTAAGTAACATTTTCTGGAAATCAAATTTTCAGTTGAAGGGACATTTCTCAGCATCTCCAATCTGCCTTAAGTGCTAAATTACTGCTTTTACAACCCCCTGAAATCTGTTGGTTCTTCCTGTCTTTGAAGACAATGCAATACCAAGCACTGTAGCAATCCTTAGTTTAAAGGATATCATGGCGTGCAGAAAATGCATCTATAAGACACCAGAAAAAGGTCCATCCAAACAGGTATTGCCACCTACAGCTGGCCAGCAGACATACAAGGTGCAGACCCTAAATTCCTCATTGTTCTTTACTTAGAGCAGAGACCTAACAAAGTCAATTCTGCCAATGGTAGGTATTTTATTTCATCAGATGAAATGAGAAGCTGGACTTGTCAGCATGACACAACAGCAACCACATTTTCTTCAAAGTGCTCTCCTTTTACTCACGTGACTTGCCATTACTGAGTATAACTATTTTTTCAAGTTCCACAAACAGCCAAATTGAAGATATAAAAAGACTTTTTAAAAAAAGTCAGTCTCCTAGGATTCAAGTTATGCAATTTTCAAATTGGTGGCAAGACTCTGAAGCAAGTTTAAAATCCGAAAAATGGAAAACAACACTGCCCCTAGGATGCAACTAAAAAAATACCACCATAAATCTATGCTAAGCCACCATAAATCCTTTGTTGTGAATTATCTTCTAAAAGTATCTTCTCCCTTTTTCATCAAATACACAGAAGCAAAAGTTACAGCAAATGAAAAAGCCCATATAAACTCTAAAACAGCTTACGAAATAAAAAAGTATGCAAAATAGTTACCACATCAAAAATAATGTACAATTGAAACTTCTAGTTCTACTTTAATATGTTCATTCACTACTGCTTACTAACATCTTCAACAAGTATTAAATTATATCTGTAAAAATCCCATTTGTACCTGGATCAACCTTCCTACTACATACTTGCATACATCATGAAAATTCATCCAATTTCCTGACTGTACTCTTGCTTTACAAGCTAGTACTAGTTACTACTACTAGAGATTCTCAAAGGCTGTTCACAAGTTTCGATCCTCACATTCAGCTTTAATCTTCCAGCCTCTCCACAGATTTAATAACAAGCCAAAACATACATTCTATACAGAAAACATTTCCTCCACTTTTTTTTCTGTCCAGATGTAAAGGGATCTTTTAATAAAAATTTCTCTTCAAGAAGAAAATTACAAGAGATTGTCAGATAATAAAGAATACTTCAAATCTCTATGTCAGTTTTATGTGTTTATCACCACCTTTTTCTCCTTTCTCTTTTGCTTCACTCCTGGATGAAATGCACAAACAGGTGAAAACAACTTGCATCAGACTAAAGAATGAAAGCAACTCTACAGGAAATGCTGTCAAGGACAAGGAGACAGTTATTAGTTCTCTTATCCTTCATTCACAAAAATCTGCTTTTGAGTAATGGTAAACAATGTTTCAGATTAAGTTATTTTTAAATTCACTTACAGCAGCCTTTATAAACGCTGTAAAATACATTGATTTAAGTTTTCACTTTACAGGTGATTTAAGAATTATACAAGTCTGTACAAAATGTTATTGCAAGCATCCATAGCATAATAAAGCATAGTCTAGGAAGATGTAAAACTGATTTTGCAACACTAAGTATAATACACAAAAGAATTCACTGCAATTTAAGTATGGAAAGATACATATTTATGTTTCAAAAGCATAAAAATAAATGAAATCTTCTTCTACAGTTCTAGAGATGAAATACTAAGCTCAAAAGACCATGTCTAAAATTGACAGGATTTAATAACTGAACTGAATAAATTGAGGTAACTGCTGCAAATACAAGAAACTATGAGAATCATACACTAAAACAAGTCTATTCCATGATTCAAGCTAAGGAAAAAAAAGAAAAAGATACTTAATATCCAAAAAGCTGGCCTGCATTTTTGTAGATTGAAATATTAGAAGAGATGATGAATCTACCAACATACAAACATCTATGGCATACCCAACAGGCTGAAGAAAGACTAGTCAAAAGAACTGGGGGGGGGGGAGGGGGTGAGCTTTTGGGTTTGGGGGGGGGGTTGTTTGTTTGTTTTGTAAATACAAAAACTATAACAGAATTATTTGTATCCTCTCTTTAATAAATAAAGTTTGCAAATTAATTTTCCATACGGCATTCTGCCAAGCAGTTCATTTTTAATAACTCTTATTTCAAGTCATAGTGAAGATTAAAAAAAAAATAATTCATACTGGGGAAATAAAGGTTACCGTTTTCAAAGCAGATACATCCACACTGTCTATATTTAAAAGGCCATGCCCTGATAACTGGCATAGGAAGAGCTGCAAATGGTGTTCTAAAAACTGAACAGGGCTGAAGACTTAAAGATACTGGCGCGTCTTTAAATGCAATTATATACAGGTTTAACGAAAGCTGGGAGTTAATCTAAACAAGGTATTACATGGGTCAGATGTTTTTTCAAAGGCACACCAAATGGAATTTTACAGCTTCTTCACTGGCCCAATTATGTCATCACTTACTTCTTTCTCCTACCTTTTCCCTTGCCAGGTTTAGAATCAGTCGGAATGTATTGATATAAATCTTCAGTGGCACATGTGTGTGTGCACGAGAGAGAGAAATGGGGATTTTATACACACATACTTATAGGATACCTGCTTCTTAAATGTTTATGCACTTTTACAATATACTACCCTTTACCACCTGTGAAAGAGGGAATAATCTAACAAACAGGCAAAAAACTCTCAAGAGAACTCTAGTTACACACATCCGATGGCCAGAGAAGTGAGGAGCCACGCAGAACAACAGCATATCTTGCACTACCTTTACTGAGTGATGAGGTCTAAGCTCCAGACCAAAAGAAATTCCCAGTAAATATGACAATACAAATAATACCTTGCCCTGAGATCACATGGAAGCGGAAACAGAAGTAATCTCACAAAGATTTTAATGTTACAGGCAGATATACAGGGAGAAGTGCCGCTGTAAATTATTTCATTGTACACAAATGCGACCTGACCACTACTGCCATGCAAAAAAAACAAAATTATTTTTGGTGTCCATTTAATAGAGTCATATCCTGCTCTGTGTGTAAAGCATCTAAATGCTTTTCCAACTGCAGCTAAACAAAAGTATAGTCTACCTGGAGATGACAGATTGAACAAAGACACAACGTGCATGGGAGAAGAAAGGATATGATCTTTGGCTAGCCAAATATCAGAGGAAGAAGGTATTTCTGGCTATTGTTACCCTGAGGGATTTAAACATTCTGGGAAAAACTACCAATCATGACAAACAGCTAACATATGCTCTTAAAATCACAGTAGAGTCACATGCTAGATGTCATTTTCCAAAACACTGAGTATCAATGAGCTTATGATTCTCTTACTCAGACAGGATCCCCTGAAGGCTTAGGGGGCTTTTTTGGTTGGTTCGTTAAAAAAAGAAAGAAAGAAAAAAACCCCACACACCACCAAACACAAACGGGACCCATGAAGAGATGGATTAGTGTTCTGGTTTAGAAAGATCGAAGGAAGGAAAACCAAAAAATGTTTCTGAGAAAACTGACTGCTAGTAGCACAATGGTGACACTGTGGGCTTTAACACCTCAATCTGTCTTCTACCACCTTCATGTACTTATTGACTAAAACACATAATCAGAATGAAACAGTGTTGGAACTTGTCTTCTAGCACTCCTGGAAGACAAGCTGCTACTCATTATAGCTCTCTGGCATCTTAGAAAGACATGATGAAAGCCACTAAGGCAGTCAACACCTCATGATCAACATAATCAGAGACTGCTGATAGAGTTAGTATTTTCAATATTAAGAAAAGAATCCAGCCTCTCCCAGCAACCCGTTTTATTAACTTTTTTTTAATAATGTTTGGCCACTGATATTACTCCTGATTTAAGTTATGGCACCAATAAGATATTTAGGAAGTACTTCATCTCCTACTGCTATGGCATTTTTCCCACCTTGTAAGTGTTTAGTGCTTTGTCTCCTCACCTGGGTCTCAGTTTTTCTTTTCTAGTGTTCTTTTCTGTCCTCTCCCACATTCTCAAGGCAGGTTATTTATCTTAAAGTTACTTCTCCCATTAATGTAGCTTCTTCTTAGACAAGAAGTTATTTGGGAGAACCACCACAGTCTTCCTGTCCATTTCACAAGAGGTCCTCAATACAGTGAGGAATTCCCACGTGTAATTAATATCAAACAATTGCAGTTTAAAACTGTTCGGATCGTTTCAGCCTGCACACGCAAGGGCCTTTTACAACTGACACAGCTTCTCTGCACACAGTCAAAGAAATGAGAATATTCACATGCACATACTATTAAGACCAGCCAGTGGTCATTTATTTGAAAAGGTGAAGGTGGGAGAACATGTGCAGTTTCTTACTCGGACTGCACAGAACTGGTGCACCAGACTGAAGGGCTCACCAACCCTCCGCAGGCCTGAGCGGGTCTCACAATGGATTAATGCTTTGAAGCAAAACCACCAAGACCAAAAGCGCCCCAAGTTCAATTTAAAGAACCACAATGGTGTTGCTGAACCTCTCTTTTCCCACCATACCTATTTGCCTAAAGCATCTCTTGGCCGTCAAAGAGAAGGCTTCTACATACACCAGACTCGCAACTGGTTCAACCTGACTAAAGTCAATACTTGAAAAAGAGAAGCTGAGGCAGGATGAAGTCTAGGCTTGTGAAGAACAAAAAAAAATCTACCTAAGAATAAATATTAATTATTTCAGTATAATAAATAATCTAAACTACAATCACCAGCATACCCACATACCACAGTATTCTTTTGTCATCCTCTATACAATGGGAATACACACACTGTCACAGATTGCTAAACACAATTTACCCACGCAGTAGTTTCAGAGCATAATCAATACAACCCACCCCCTCAAGAGAAAAACAAGTATTTTAATATAATACCTACATGCGCTGGGACTTGAGAAACAATATTTCTAATTAAACCAAAACATCACACCACTTCATTTCACAGAATGGCTGTAACGAGACCTGCAAGTTAGTGCAAATCAAACTATCAGACAGTGTACCTTTTAATAAAGTTACAGGCAGTCTTACCTCTCATCCTCACCATCTACGAGGGGCGTTGTCAATGGCAGCACCTTCAGCGGAAAGAGGGAGGCAGAGGATGGCATGTTGCTGCTACCACCATCTGAAACAGCTGATGCTCCAACACCACTCTCACCACTGGCAGCTTGAGGTAAACCCACTAAGGAAGGTTCTGTAGGGCGTCTGCCATCTTCAATTTGGCTTACAACTGACTGAGCTAGTGATTGTGCGGGGAACTGTGTAGAGCTTAGCGGTATCTGCTGTGGCACACTCTGTGCCACTGGCATACCTATACTTGTTGATATCAAGGGAGGCTGACTAACACTTTGAGCCAAATTCCCGTTCTGCACAGCCGAAGCTTGTGCTATATTCTGTGGCTGTCCCAAACCTATAGAAGCAGAAGGTATGCCAGGAGGTACAGCTGAAGCAGCTTGGCTTGGTGCAGGAACAGTACTAGCAGAAGGTATAGGGCTAACTGCAGGCAGCTGCTGGCCAGTCATCCCTTGGACTACAGACTCCACTCCTTGTGCCTGTGGCTGTACAGGTAACAAGGTGTTTTGCTGAGCAATGACCATTTGCTGAGGAAGGCCTGAAGCACTAGCCTGTAATCCCTGCTGCATTATTCCTGTCTGCACAGGCTGCACTACTTGTGAAGATGGAGGAGCAGCTGTTGACGGCATGACTGGAGGTGGAATTTGGTTTGCAGCAGATGGTGGTTGCACCACAGCAGCTACACTTCCTTGCTGCCCAACATTCAGCATTTGACCACTGGTACCTACACCTGGTATCGCTGCTGGAGCATGTGCAACAGGCTGAGCTGGGGCAGCAGCCGGATGTGCTTGTACTGAAGGCTGCATGCTCTGTGCCTGGGCAACAGGAACCGGTTGCCCTGCTCCTACTCCTGTAGAACTGGGCTGCATGGCAGGAGCTGGAGTCTGAAGGATCTGCTGATGTTGAATGTAGTCTGGCATAGCCCCCGTAACAGAGTTTTGGTTCACCGGCTTAACGTGACCTGCGGCCATCTGCGTAGGAACTGTCTGTTGCTGCTGCTGTTGTCCATACTGCAACTGCTGCTGCTGTACAACTGGCAAAGTCTGCACAGGCTGCGCTGGCTGAGAATACGGCAGTTGCTGTTGAGCCATACTTTGAATGGCAGGTTGCTGGTGGCCCAGAGATGGGGATACACCTAGTATATTAACTGGGGCTGGCTGAACCCCAGTAACAGTGGTTAGACTGGCCTGCGCAGGAGGTTGGACCCCTGGCTTCTGCTGTGGATAGTTTACTTCTTGAGAATGCAGCTGGACTTGTGCAAGCTGTGATTGAGAAACACTCTGTGGTATACTAGATGCTGGAATTGCCGGAGGAGCAGCGCTGCTAAAATCCATCTGCTGCGGACCCACACCTTGAAACGCTTGCTGCTGTACCACAGTAGGTGCTCCTATTTCTCCACTTCCCACACTTTCTGTATAGTGACTCAGTGTGCTTACATTGCTGCTAACAGAACTCCCACTGGTGCTCTCCCTTTCAGAAGTCACTTCAAGCGGGTTTTGTTTTATCGTCTCTACTGCTTTGTTTACTGCTACTCCTTCTGACACTGCAACAGCGTTTTCTTTATCATAGAATTCAGTGCATGTCCATCTACCTTTTTTGAAAGGTTCAGAACTAGAATCTAATTTTACAACCCTAAACCTTGACGTGCCAGATGCAGGCTGCTGCTGGCTTGATCCCACTGCCATTCCTGCAGTTGGATTAGTAACATTGTTAATGACACTAGAGGAAGCACTCGTACCATTGCCAACACCGCTCAAGATATTCACATTAACATTGCTGCTAGTTCCAGACAAAGCATTTACATTACCAGTACTCGTAATGTTGCCTAAATTTATAGTACCAAGCATGCCGCTTGCCGCACTAGAACTACCACCACCCATATTATTTAAGGTACTAGTTCCAGTAGCAGGACTTACACCTAAATTGCCAGGAGTACTTGTAGTGCGGATATTAGACACGACAGACGCCGGGGAACCAGTGGATGATGCAGCAGAAACTGGTGCAGTTGATATAACATTGTCAGAGCTTCCAGTTGTTGATAATTTTCTAAATGATGGGCTGGGCGGTGGTCCTCCAGAAATTGGGGCACTGCCCACCCCAGGATGCGATGGATGATGGTGTCCATGATGGTGGTGGTGAAGATGGTGGTGGTGATGAACATGATGGGGGTGAACACTTCCGTTGATCACAACACTCTGCTGTGGGTGATGAGGCAGAGGAGTGTGCTGCTGAGGAAGATGAGGCTGGTTTGGAGAAACAGCCCCAGGAGTCTCTGCCTCTTGGAAGTTATTTAAAGTCTCTTCAGAGGAGCTCCTCTCAGGTTCTCCCAAGTCAGTGGCCCTGGATAAAGAAACATCCAAGATTTCTGAAGACGACAGGTCTTCAGTGTGGGACTCATCCAGGTCATCGTAGCTTTCTGTATCCTCAGCTATGCTGTTATTAGAGCTCATACTAGCTGATATTTGAGCAGGGGTCACACTGGTAATTTGGAAGCCACTTTTCTTTTTCATTTGAGCTCCAGTCTGTGCAAGAGGCTGTGGCTGGAGCTGAGACTGCGAGAGGAGGTTCAGGCTTTGTGGAGGAGGGGGTGTCGGCTGTGGACCCGCCGATGAAGATGCTGCAGGAGATGGAGGCGGCGGCTGGACCAGCAAAGGCGGCTGATAATCCTCGGCGGAGAGGGCAGCGCTCCCAACGCCGGTACCTGGTGCAGTGGGAGCAGTAACGCAGCTGCTGCCGCTGCTACTGCTGCTGCCCCTTCTAGGAAACATTGCCGGGTGCGCCATCTTCCTAGCACTAATGTCTGCGGCTGAGTCAGGCTGGTGCATTGTATCGGGTGTATTTTAAGAGTGCAATCCCCCGGTATGGAGAGAGACAGACATACACACACAGTTAGCTTTGCGCTCACGGCAGGGCACAGAGACAACCACGCACGACCCCCCCGGCTCCCGCAGAGCACGGGCTGAGGCGCCTCGGCACCGCCGCTAACCACCCCCCTCCCCTCCTCCTCCTCCCCTCCGAGACAGGGAGGGGGCGAGGACCGGTCCTCCGCCGCCTCCAGATCAGCGCCTCTGAATGTGACACTTTCAATCCTCCGCCATTCACTTTCTTTCGCCCTCCCCCCCTTTTGATTTCCACCACCACCATCCTCCTCAGCCGGCCGCCCCCCCCCGCCCCCCCACGACTGCGCCTCTCCCGGGGGGTGGGCAGCGGGGGGAGGAAATGCCCGCGGTAGCCGGCCGGCCCTGGCGGCGAGCGCCTTCCTCCCCGCCGCTCACCCGGGCGCCGCGGCTCGCCGGCAGCCGGCAGAACCGCCCTCCGCGCGGCGGGCGCCGCCGCCGGGCCGCCGCCTCCTCAGCGGGGCGAGGGCAGCCGGCGGGCCCTCAGGGCAGCCCGGCGAGGCGGACGGCGCCCCTCGCCATCACCGTTGTAGTAGTAGTAGTAGGAGAGCGCAGATACGTACGGGACTGGCGCACAGCAGGGCGGCAGCGGCAGGCTGAGCCGGGCAGGGACATCCCCGTCAGTGGCAGCCATGGAGCTGAATCATTTTGGGTATTAAAGAGACGGAATAAGGAGGGAAGAAAAGCAGCAGCAGCCCGACAAGAGAGTCCATAAAAAGGAGGGAGGGAGGGAGGGAGGGGGAGCCAGCCAGGCAGCCTCTCTCTCCTCCCTCTGTGTCTGGCTGTCTCTGGAGGAGGCTCCGCTCCGCACGCTCTTCCTTCCCCCTCCGCCTCCTCCCCCTTTATAACAGGCGGCACCCGCTCTTCCTCCGCAGAACCGCGCCTGGGATCAGTCCTCCTCCCGCGTGACGCGTCTGCCCCGTCCTTTCTTCCCTCCGGGTCTCTCCCGGCTTCCCTGCCGCCGCGGGTCTCTCCCCCTCCCGGCCCCGTCCCCTCACGGAGCGCTGGAGGAGGGCGCTGCGCCGATCTGCAGGGGGGAGGGGAAAGCTCGCCAAAGGGGAGGGCAGGCGAGAGACAACGTAAGATGGCGGCCGCCGCGCATGCGCGCCCCGCCGGCAGACATAAAGCCTGTCTGGCCGAGGCCGACGGAAATAGGCTCGGCTCGCGTGGCGGAAATTGCCGAGCGGCGCCGAGCCCGGGGAGGGGGAAGGGTGTCCCCGCGTGGCGGCGCTCCGAGTGGGGAGGGGGCGCCGGGCGACGGCAGGGCTGTGCCGCGGCAGTGGCCGTGGCGGCGGGCGGGCGGGCGGGCCGGCAGGCCGGCAGCCCGCCCCCCAGGTGCCCCTCTCTGCCTCTTACCCGGGCCCGCAGGATGACTGTGCCTCACATGACCCGCCGCCTCCTCCCTCCCCCTCTCCTCAGCTCCGTTGCAGATTTATTCAAGTTATTCATCACCTTCTCCTTCCTCCCCTCCCTCGGTCCAGAATATTCCTGCCCGTTCCTTCCCCCCGCCCATGGGAAGAGCAGAGGCGCCTCGCTCGGGGGCCGCCTTCCCCTTTGTGTCCCGGGCGGGGGTCGCCGCGAGTGACTCCCCTCACGCCCCGGCATGGCCGCCGGACCCCCACCCCCGGTGGTCTTCCCCGCTCAGCCGGCCGGGCGTGAAGCCCCCCGGGGCGGGAGGACGGTGTCACCGGGCGGTGACTGGGAGCCCGGGGTGCTGCCAGCGCGGCACCCGCCGTTGGCAGGGCGGGAGGTGCGAGCCTGATGCCGGGGCGCGCACTGAGGCGGCGAGATGGTGTCGGTGGCGTGGGGACACGGGGCTGTGGCGGGGCCGGGGACACCGCCGGTGCCGAGGGGGAGCGGTGCCCGGAGGCGGCCGGGTCAGGTGAAATTGTTCATCTGCACTCAGAGGCGACACGTGTGTGTGTGTGTGCGCGTGGAGGAGCTTCTGATGAGAGCTCGAGAGGAAACGCTGGAGAGGAAAATGATGCCGTTCAAAGGTATTTTTAAGTTACTAAACAGAACTGAGGTGAAATCCACCGATCTTCCCTTGCTGTTTCAGTGCCAGCATCCCGCTGGGGAAGAAAGACCACGCGGCCCTCTCAGAGCTGGGCGGCGAAGCTCGACAGGCCCGTCACAGCAGGGCTGCTCCAGCTCTCCCTGTCCCAAACTGAGCTTCTCCTAACTGTAGAGCCACAACCATCTGATCTCTGAAGATACTCAATGTGTGCATGTCCACCAGGAGATTTTCCTTCACGTCCTTGTAGCCGTTAGCGTGCGTGGAGCTGCCCAGCATGTAGGCAGGTATCTCATGGCCACACAAGCCTGACAGACTCGCACCATCAGCATTGCTCCACCTCTCCCATCAGCAGGACCCTCTCCAGGAGCGCTTTCAGAGCATGATAAATTGGGCGTCCCGCTTTTCCATGGAGAGGGGGACAGGTTTGCACCCTCTCCCTGTTTCTCCAGCAGCCTGATGGTAGGGTGGGCACTAGTGCCCAGAGAGCTGCTCATGTTTCCCGCCTCCTGGCAGTACATCCTTGTCTCCAAACACAGGCATCCACGAGCTGGTGGAGGTGTCTCAGATCGCTGCTTTGAAACTGTTCCAGTTTGCAGGGAATAATAAAATGTTTGCAGGACTTGACTGGCTCAGGCTAATTCTGTAACCTGACTATGAAGCCCGCTGGTTAGGGCAGTCAAGAGGGCATGGGAGAAAAAACAGGGCTTAGTGTTTGCTGCAGTGAGTATTTAAGCACATCGTGGAGAGTAGTAGAACTTCAACAGGAGCAAAGTTGTGAGTTGTCCAAAGTGTTACAGCATATAGCTGAGTCATTAGAGAGTTCTAGTGGGGCATGTTGGTTCCTTCAGGCAGAGAGGAGATTTGAGTCTCCCATGTTCAGTGCATGGTGTTTAATCACTGAGGTACTAAAAAAGCAGTTTTTCTAGCTCCATTTTGTGAAAAGGGTGAGGATTCAAGGTCACACACAGTGGGAGCTTTTGCAAGCCTGTTCCTAAATTTCACCCTTCCATTTTTCCTCTCCCTGTTAACCTAGCTTATCTAGCTCTCACTCAGTGTGGGGACAGGGGTGGCTTTGAGAAAATCTAGCCTTTTGCAGCCTAATTCCTTTTATGTCTGGAATGCAGACATTCAGCTCATGTCTCCAGGTATCTGAAAGGTAGACTTGCAACCTCCTTGGTCCTTCCATGGCTCTGGGACACTGCCTGTATGCAGACAGTGCCAAACACTACAAAACAATTGACACGTAATTAAATAAGATTCTGCCTTTTCTGAGAGTAAGACTATTATTTTTTAAGACTGATAATCAGATAGAACAGCTTGAAGACCACGCTACCTGAACGTGAGCTGCCTACGGGAAGGAGCCTTCATGTAACCCTCACAGATTTCAGGAAAGCATCACAAAGGTGCCCACAATCTGTCTGCATCTTGATGCAGCACTGAGGCCTTATATGTCTCTTTAATGAGATACTCACATGTGTAAACATTTTTGAGATGAGAGCCCGAGGTTGCAAGCCAACTTCCATTATAAATTCCTGTTCTGTCTGCTTATAACTTTCCCAGAACAACTTCCTCGAGGAATTAAGTCTTCTATGGTTACTCCCAGCTCAAAGATGATTTTTTGAACGTTTGAACAAAGTCCAACTACGTTTAAAGCACATAGGCTATGAATACAGATGAATCTGTTTCTAACCTTAAAAATTTGTGTAAAAGTAACTCAAAAAGGATTGAGCTATAAAATTTGTATGCACCTAGTAGACATCAACAAGCCTAAATTAAACCAGTTGTATTGCCATTGGTTAAATGTTTGCTTTTGCCCACACTAACTAACATAATAATTTTGAATAGCTGGTAGTCTTTTGGGCTATAAACTTCTTAGTACAGCCTGTGAAACAGTGCTTTAACTTGGGTCCATATAGTTCTGTTCTTATATAAGAGAAACTGAAGAAAAAAAGAAATTTAGATAACTGTTATCTGCATAACACGGGCACTGGTCAGTTAACAATCCAAATGATGGTCTAGACTAGACAAAGCACATCTGAAGTGGCACGTTTGAAATTAAATTTTTAATGCTGTTCCTAAATATGAACATTTTCATTACATCTCTTTTTCTTTGCTTATCTGTTTTCATCAGATATATGCTTACATTCTTTCATTTTTTGTAAGGCTTAGTCTAAGCATGAAAATGGGATTCTCAAATTAAAGATCTTAATTCCTTTTCATATCCATTAAGATTTATGAAATTAAAATTAAACCATTGAAATTGATAATTTAATTGCTATGAATGATGTTATTTAGTTGTTGTTCAAAGTAGGAAGAGAAATTTCATCATATACCTCATTTACAAAACACCAAATATTTAAAAATTCAGCCACAACACAATTGACCACCTTCATGTATGGACAGTAAGTTAAATTACCCAATGGTTATTCCAAACAAGTCCACCTGCTGTTTTTTAATAAACTGTATCAATCGACTAGCTGGAACCAGAGTGCTTTTGTCATCACTGGCTGGATCCAGCACCTCGTTCACCATGGTCACTGCTCATGACTACAGGGCAGACGGTCCTGCAGTCCCGTCATTACCTCAGCTGGAGGCTGAAGACTGCTGGAGGGTTGAAGGTATAGAGGAATCCCCTTGGATTGTATCTTCTACATACATGCTTCCAGAATGAGCAAGCACAGATGGGCTTGATGCAGCCCTTGCTGCCAGGCAGGGAGAGTGAGTGTCTGGAGGAACTCTTATTTCAACCTTAAAATCTTATCATTCAGGTTAGTGCAAGAGAACAAGATCTTCATAGTGTAAATATTTAGAGATCTGTCTCCCATATATGTAATATTTCTTCAGACAGGAAACAACAAGCCTTGTTGCCACCACAGATTCTCTAAGGATACCAGAAGCAGCAGTATTTTAATATTTTCTTTCTTTGTCTCCTTTACTGTTTGACACAGTTGTATGCTTTCATCCTAGCATATGCAGTAGTTTATGCCTTTGTACAGAGTAATTATAAAGCCAACAAACAGGAACACTATGGGTTTTTTACTCAAAACAGTCAGAATCATGGCAAATCAGTCTGATGTGTGTTTTGAATCCTGTGTGACTGCTTCATAAATAATTTTTTTAAAACTTTAATGAAAAGAATTTTTTTATGATATGAAGCTGCCATTGTTAGTTTAGACAGAAGGCTTTTCTGCATTCATTAATATTGCTGACTGTAGTCTCTAAGTTGATTTGCAAAGATGTATGCAATTTTTTTCTTTCTTCTTAGAGAAGTACTCATAAGAAAATTCTCACCTTCCAGCTCTGGAAAAGTTGTAATTCTGCTTCTGCATTTTCTTAGAAAGTTCAAGTCAAGTCTTGATCTTCCTTTCTTGTTTCGTTTTTAGTTGGCTGGTTAGTTGGTTGATTGGGTTTACTGACTGATTCCAAAACGCCTACTGAGACATTTTTCAGTCCTTATTTTAATTCTTATGAAACAATGTTGAACTTTTTGCAAAGGGAAGTTTTCTCACAAGTTTTTAATTAAATAAATGCTTGCAGAAATCGGCAATTCTGGCAATCTTTAAAAAAAATCAGCTTCCTTTAGTCTAGTCAGGTCTGCTCCAATGCAAATATACTCAAAATCAGATCTTTCTAGATCATCTGGAAAAGTTGTTTTAAAATATTCATTATACCTGCACTTGGGGAATGTGGCCAAGTAGGTAGTCTTGTCTTTTTAATGGGGATTGCATTGAAATTCAGATTTCATGAAACACTTCCAGAAGCTTTATCATCACTTTAAACTGTATAGACTATAGATGTATAGACTATGTGCACTGTATTGTAGGAGCGAGGGTTAAAAGTAAATCCTCCACCAGCCCATGACTGATGCATTACTAGCCAAAAGACCACCATGATTTTATCACTGTGATCATCTTGCTCTCCTTTACTTCTCCATTTTCACCTGCGTTTGTAGTCAACTGATGAAATTGCATCTTACAGAAGTGCCAAGTTCTGGAAAGTATTTCTTGGATACCTCAACCCACAACTGTAATGGATACAGTTCCATTGTAGTCTGAGATAATTTATTTAATTAAGTGTTTGTAGAGTACAGGTCTTAGATTGTTAACTGTTTGATCTTTGATTAGTCAGCCAAGTGGTATATATAATTAAACTAAGATCAAATAAAATAGATGATCAATTCATTGAAAAAGGGTCCAGTTGTTAAATAGACCGTCCCTTTTTTACCTCTGGAAAATCTACGAGCAAAGTAGCAAGTCAAACAGTTTTTTAGATTAGTTTTAGTTTTTATGAATTAATGATAAACATTTGCACAGGACTATTTAATAGTGTTGGAAATGTGAGCTCTTTGTAGTTCTCAGTCACAAAGATTGTGTGGAATTGTTTTCTTTTGACTGATCCTAACCCTGATAGAGGAAAGCATTTAGGAAAATGCTTTGTTTAAGAACGCATTTTGTGTCCCCTGACTACACTGGGAATTCTGTGATGTCTAAAAGTTCTGCAATTTATGTGTGATTTTCTTGAATGATCAGGAGTGAATGTGTCTGTTGTGATGAGGCACAAATCTTTAAAATCTCAGGCTAGGAATAAGTAGAGATTTTTGGATATTTTTTTTTCCCCCTGAAGCACCAGGCTTGTTCAATGCACAATTCTTTGGAAAAGCAGAATGTGTAGCTAGTTAGTATTTAGCACAGGCACACAATTTTCATCATTATATTATCACATAGTAACTGGAGGCAGATAGGCTGTCCTAGTTGTGAAGGGTACAGAGAAATCCTTCTTGAACTCATTTAATTGTATGAATCTTGTGTATCTAATTTTCATCTCCCTTTCAGCTGTGTCAGCAGTATTTCCTCCCATCTAAAAAATATTCTGTGGAAGCAAATATTTGTTTGCACAAATCCAGAATTTTCTACTGGACAGTACTTGAGCAAACTTAAACCTTTGGGTTTTATATGCATTAGTCATAGTGTAAATGAACTGTTTACTGAAAGCAAGGACAGACTGGTCATGAGCACAGCAGAAGTAAACAGAGTTTTTATGAGTAGTTACTTGGTATGTTTTTTCCATAACTCCAATAATAAAAATCCCCTGTACTATATTATCTCTCTGCTAAAGGACATACAAACTTATTCACAGTAATAGTAACTTTAATTCCTCCACTTCTGTGAGGTCTTTGGTTTGTTTCCCTACTTTATAATTTTTCAGGCATCTCCTCTTTGATTATCTCTGCATTTTAAATTACTGTATGTGACACTTTTGCTTCTGCACATACACTGACAAGCCCTGAAAAGTCACATTAAATGTCCTTGTGACAAAATTCTGTGGGAAACAGGTTTAGGATTTCCAACTCAAGCACCAGAAAAAATTGCCTTTATCAATTTCAGTAGAACAAAAGATGTCCAAAGTCCTGACAGTTCAAACACATAGTCAGAGGCTTAACTTCAGTCATGTGAACAGTCCCTTTGACTATTAACTTTTGGTCACTAAACCCCTAAAAACTTAACATTAAATGTGTAAATATTTGTAGGCTCAGAAGACAAAAAGATGAGGTATGTGCTAAGGTGTGGTCTTATGGAGCCTTAGGATTATGTTGACCTTTAGTTGGTAACAGTGTTGAGTCCTTATCAAGAAGCAAGTTACTCCATATGCTGCCAGACCAGGTATTCTCCAATATTTTTTGAAAGATGCTAACTTTTTGTCTGATAAGAGCTTTGTGTTTTAGCTTAAAAGCCAGCCTTGCAATATTTCACTGCTTTAGGATCAAGCCACATTACCTCATGTGCAGTTTTACCACTCGTTCAGGCATTTTAACTGTTGTTAGTAAGAGACTAGAAAATTGCCTATTTTAAATAGGGCATCAAACAAAAAAGCATGTTTCTATTGATTAGAAAGTGCTTTATTTCTGCTCAGCCTTAATACCTTTATTAGTAGTTCAGCATGGAAGCACTGATGAGAGTTTAAAACCCATTGGGGTTACTTGCCACATCTCACTGCCAAGTGAATTCTTAGATAATAAATGAGGAAAGGCAGAAATAGTGTCAAAACATGCCTCAGACTGTGCTGATGAAGTAGCCCATCCTACTTGAATAAGGGGCAGTATGTCAGTGTGCCTGTCCTGTGAGACAAATCCTGTGAGCGATGCTGTAAGCGAGGGCATTGCTTCCCACAGCTAACACCCCCTGCCCGGTGTCTCCCCAATGACTTGGTCATCTCTTAAACCATCTGTAGGAAGCAAGAGGCAAATCATGGTCAACACACATGCTAAATCTAGCTCAGAAACATCCAGAGCACTTGCTCTCAAATTGATAGTTGTCTTCTCAGCAGCTAGTGAGGATGGTCAAAGGGGAATCCTTGGTGAGAGGACTTCTAACAACTCCTTGTTGGCATGGGCTGCAGGAGACAGTACTTTTTTACTTTGTGCATAGAGGAAGAAGTTAATAGGATACAAATTAAATTCACAGACATGAAGATGAGAGGTGGTGTGGAAACCAGACAGGTCCAGGAAATAACATGCAGACTTAATATTTCCAGAAAAAGTACACTTGCTTAGTTCACATACTTAGTAAACACGAAATTAGGTATGATTCTGGAATATAAAATGGATGCAAAGTAACATTTTTAATGTTTGGTGACATTTGTAAAGATGCTGTTGCTGGTATACCCTAGGAACTGTAATAATTTAAGGACACTGTGGTTCTAGAAGTATATTGGAGAACTGGAAATAGTCTGAAGAAATGCAACAAAAGTGATGTTGGAAAAAGCTGGAGTTTCAGTCATAATGTGTGTTTGTTTTGCAAGTGTCTGCAGGTCAAGGCATTAAATCACAAGATAATAATCTCTGACTATTTAAAGGAGGGGGGTGATATTTCAGACCCAGGTTCACCCCCAGTGAGCTTCCCCTGAGCTTAGATCAGCTCTAGCACGTCTACGCATAGCTACCACCACTTTCAAAATGCTGCTTTCAGACTTCCAGTTAGACCAGCTTCTTCTGGGGTAGGGTCACAGAGAGGTTATGCTGCTTCTCAGCTAATCCTCTGAGGCCTAGAAACAGGTTTTTCAAGCAGAATAAATAACTCTGCTGAGCCACTATGCTCGTTACAAAGTGTTAAATAGCTGATTTCAGTGTTTTTGTAGATAATGATGAGCGAATACTGCATTTTGTTTCTTTTTTTAGCCTGCTTTCCTAGGGAAACAAAGCTTACACAACTGTTCTGCCTGGCTGTCCATCTGCTTGTCTGTCAGCCTCTCTTTAATAACTTTGAACCTGTTGGTTGATTTCAGGCTGGGATAGAGATCACAAAGGTATGCTGGCCCTAAATTTAATGCATTTCTACAGCTTGGGAGGGACAAAGTCCTAACGCACCACTCTCGTGGGACAACAGGCATCCCCACGGCCGTTCGTAGCGGCAGTGGCCACGGCATCGCAGTCCAGCCTGCAGGCTCTGGCCAGCCACCATGCGTCCCTCCCCGAGGGCAAAGAGCTTGAAGAGGGAGCATGTTCTGGTGAGGAGAAAAGCGTTGATGAAGTGGGAAGGAAGGAGGCCTGCTCTGTTTGGGGGACAAAAGTCTGTAGGCAACTGAGTTTCATTATTACTGCTGTTCATGGAACAAGTGTATTCATGACAAAGAAGAAAGCGCGTAAGAAGAGTTTCCTTTACAGAGGTCTTTCTCTTCTTGGACAGAGTGTATGCAAATCATAGACTCACAGTGCATGTGTGTCATGGTTTAACCCCAGCCGGCAACTAAGCCCCACACAGCCGCTTGCTCACTTCCCTCCCAGTGGGATGGGGGAGAGAATTGGAAGAGTAAAAGTAAGAAAACTCGTGGGTTGAGATAAAGACAGTTTAATAGGGAAAGCAAAAGCCACGCACACAAGCAAAGCAAAACAAAGAATTCGTTCACTCCTTCCCATGGGCAGGCAGGTGTTCAGCCATCTCCAGGAAAGCAGGGCTCCATCACGTGTAAAGGTTACTTGGGAAGACAAACACCATCACTCCGAACGTCCCCCCCTTCCTTCTTCTTTCCCCAGCTTTACATGCTGAACATGACGCCATACGGTATGGAATATCCCTTTGGTCAGTTGGGTCAGCTGTCCCAGCTGTGTCCCCTCCCAGCTTCTTGTGCCCCCCCAGCCTCCTCGCTGGTGGGGTGGGGTGAGAAGCAGGAAAGGCCTTGACTCTGTGTAAGCACTGCTCATCAATAACTAAAACATCCCTGTGTTATCAACACTGTTTTCAGCACAAATCCCAAACGTAGCCCCATACTAGCTACTGTGAAGAAAATTCACTCTATCCCAGCCAAAACCAGCACAATGTGTATTAATTTTTCAGTTGGGTGGCTCAGTCTTGGATTTGGGTCACTAGGTGCCACTGAAATACAAAGAGGAGATATTGATAATATTGCAGCAGGAATGTTAGACTTCATTCTTTGGTACCCAAGAGATGGAGCCTACAGCTTGCAATTTTCAGAGTCCTCCTGGGCATTCAAGTTTCCAGCTCCTCAGAGTCTTAATCTTCTCAGCATTGCTACCATTTTCAGCTGTTTATTCTTGCAGGAGGCTGGTCTCCAGATATCCAATATCCAGATACTCAATATTTGTCCTCTATCTCTCTTTGTGCCGTGGAAGATGAGACTTCGCAGCTGCTGGTTAACAGACTTCATACTCTAAGATTTTAACATCTTCATGCTTTAGCTCTGGAGGTCATGGTCTGAATTCTCAGTCATGGCCACTAATAGCAAATAAGGTAAATCATTTGATTCACATATTAAGCAATAAAGGTGCACATAATTACAGTGTCTCAAAAAAACAATCACAGTGGCAGCTAATACAAACTAGAGAACAAAATATGAACAGCTAAATGAGTGCTAAAAAAAACAACTAATGCATCTGGCATCCAGGGCTGAGAGTTGCTATATCATATCTGAAATGGGTTGCTGGTGGGAGTGAATTCTAAATAAGGTGCCATCAGCTAAACAAGTCGTTCTGTCAGCAACAGATTTAATGAGGTCTATTTCCTGGGGGTTTGCACTTCGTACTTGGATTCTCCATTGTCTAATATGGTAGCGAGCTTGAGCCAGGCTTTTCTTGTGGATGTGGCACTCCTAACCCCTTTCCTGTGGAGTTTCTCTGCCAGTGGCTGTACTAAATAAAACAGTCCCAGGGAACATTTCTGGCCACTTGAATTCGATCCTCATACTGTCGAATTGTCCGAATGGTGCTTGGCATGGTGCTGTCCTGTGCCCACCTGCAGTCTCCCAAATGGCTCCTGAGCACAGTTTGGGAGCAAGCTTTGGCTAAGGCCATTTCCAGCAGGTAGTTTGCATTTCGCCACATATTCATACAGAACCATAGGAAATAAGTGTGTTAGAAATCTCTGCTCTGCTGTCAGATTTGGCTGGAAGTGGCTGAGAGCTTCAAAGTTATTAGTAGGTGATGGACAGTGATGGGAAGGGGAATTCGTAGACGTGCAAATGTACACATGCATTTACGTATGTACGTGTGCTTGCATAAAGGCTGCAATCACAAACCTTTCCGAAGGAAATCAGGCTAGAAATGTGGTGAACAGACACAAACTGGTCAAATGCGGTAGAGCATGCTTGGATTGGAGTAACCAATCTCAGCTATTTTGATGGGGTTTAAGTAAGGTGAGCTGTAATTTCTCAGGGAACCTGGCCCTTTAGAGCTCTACATTTACTCAGGCCCGCTAAATTACCTCAGTTGAACTGAATTTTAAGCAGAAAAAAGGCTGCTGAGAACTAACACACGCTTTTTGAACACATCTGACTACATTGTGTAGCAAGCAATCTATGACTGTGGGTGTGCACAGATGTACATGAGCTACCATTAAACCAGCTTGCGGACTCTCAGCAGTGTAGTAATCTGAAACTCGACACAGATAGTAGAAACCACTTGGGTGATGGGGTAAATTCTTGGTTGGTGAGCTTGTCCTGAGCTAATGCATATGTTAGCATATGCAAGGTTAGGTCAAGGATATTGCAATATGTCCGAATGGCCTGCACCCAAATAGTGCCAGCACTCTGCACAGTCTAAAGCTTGTGCTGTTTTTGCTGTCCATTTCCAGCCTGAAGTATCCTCCGGCCCTTTGAAGTTGCAAAGAAAACCTTGAAAAGGGCAGCAAATCTTCCCAAGTCTCCAGGCAACTGAACCAAAGGTTGCAGGCGGCAAGAAAATAGCTTGTACTTTCTGTAGCATGAAATCTTCAAGAGGAGGGTTTGAGAGGTCGACAATGTTAGCTGGTTCACATCTGGTCTCTTCAGTAGATACAGTTTATGTTCAGAGCCTGAACCTGCTTCTCATGCTTCCCTTGATATACTATCCCTCCCTTCATCCTGCTCCCACAATGCCTGAACGTGGAATTGTTGATACGCTACCAGCTGGAAGTGGTTTATTTATCCTGCACAAGGGGAAGAAAGAACATGTGAATGTTGGTTTTTCACCCGCATTCTGAGCAATTTCCAAACAATCTACGCTGAAAAGACTCCTCATGAATTTCCATGAGGACTCATGAAAATCCAGGTTCTTCATGATTTGGATGGCAATTACGAATTTTTTCTATCAGGAAACAACAGAAGATCACAGTGGCAGCCTTAAAGATAGGATGGTGCAGCTAGCAAGGGTACAAGACATTACAGGCTGTCAAGATGGTATTGTTCAAGGCTGTCAAAATTAAAGACAGTTTATGCATTGTAAGGGCAGGCTAAAATCAAGGCCTTGCAACTACAGAAGAACCTAAACATTATAGTAGTCTAGCTGCTAGAAATATCTCATTGACTGAATGTTAATGCATCTGTGGGATTTTCAGGAGTGCGCATTGAGGGCAGCAGAAAATGGAATGGAGTTTAATCTGGAAGGAGACAAGAAAATGATGTCTTTCTCTGTTAGAATCAAAGCCAAGGAGAATTTGGACGCTTTCCATTACTTAGGACTGACTCAGCTTCTTTTTTGAATTTAGTGTAGTGTCTATTGCAGAGATGCCAACAAAGCTATCCATCAAAATGCTGGGAGGAAAAAGCACAGGTGCTCTCCTGCCCCAGCTATTTATAGGAAAGGCTTGCAATCGCATGTGATACAAATACCCTGGTTGAGTTTTTACATTCCAGAGCCCTAAATCCAGCTCTTTGGCTGAAAACGCAGCTCAAAAATTATAATTGGCTATCAGTTGTAGCTGTTTAGCAAAGGTGAAAAACCAGGAATTAAATTTAGCTACAGGAGACTGGGAAAGGAGGAGTAAATTTGGGAATCTTTCTAGAAAACATACTGGTTTGAGAGAAAGATGATAGGGCACCAAAGAATTTGCGCGGTATGTTAGTATAATAAAATTTTATGAAAACCTGTACATCCAGTCACATGCATATTTAGGATGCAGAAAATGCTATGGCTCCTAGATACAGACCAGGATTTGGATTGGCACATCTTTCACTAAACTTCCCAGAAATTTTCTATTTGTTCTCCTGCTGTTTGAGGAAATCCCAGGTAAACTAATTTTTTCTAAGATGATGAATGTTGCTGTGGGCTTCTGAAAGTTCTCATAATTTGTTAATTCTTAAGGCTAAAAATTATAAGTATGAGAAATGTCTGGGATTAAATCAGAAACGTTTGCAGCCTACTGAAGGAATCATTTAGAGCTTTGCATAATGATATGAACATGTTGCTTCTCTTCTCAACATGACTGCTATTGTCTCAGTTGCCATAATAATTGTTTAAGTATATTTTTAACCACTTCTTTAAATAAGTCCAAGCAGATTGCAAAGGCAGCAACAAATAAAGCAATTTCAGATTTTTACCTCTCTCAGGAATCTTCCAGCAGTTCTGCTAAAACTGATGTGCAAACACATTGACCTACTTTGGCAGAGATCTCCGCAAGAGTCTTACAGGACTTACAGTCTCCCTGCTCTGTTGTTATTTCTTTGTATATTCTTTGAGCCAGTGATTTGTTAGAAAGCCACATAATCAGTTGTTAAATTGCTGGTGGACAAAAAAAGTGCATATTTAGCAAAAAAAACCCCAGTCCCTATTTTGTGCTGTGTGAGGGATTCTGCTTGTTCAAAGGCAGCAGGCTCTATGCAGACTACCTGCTCGCCTGAGAAGTTAGTAGAAAAGACAGCAAAAATAAAGGGTGTGGGCAACAAATCCCAGGATATTCAGTTTTGCAGGAATACCAGACATCTTAGAGCCTCTGCCTCAGCTGATCTAAAGAAATCACGTCCCAGCAGTACTCCGTTCCGTCTTGTGCAAAACCCCATCTTTCAGAAAGGCACTTGAATACCTTCAGGGAGCTAATAAGGTGGGTATGACTATACCCAGATTTTGGTTGCAACATACCACAGACAGTATTTAATCCTGTGCCTTGTTTCCAGTGTGCCCAGTAGTTAGAAACGTTACTGTAGGGAAGCGATGAAGATCAGCTTCCTACTGATGAAAAGCTTTTTCTACAGAGCACAAGTGCCCCTGCCAGTGAGGTGCCCAGCAGCACTGTCCTAGCACTGTGTCTATAAATAAAGTGCTGTGACCATTTTAATCCTTTTGTTCAGCCATATGGTAGAAAGTGAAAGCCCTATATCTAATGTATTACTTTTTAAACCTAGTTTCCAAAAGATTTGAAACTTCTGTGAGTGCATATTTTTCCCATTTTTTTTCTCCAAACCCCATCAATTATATATATTTCTGGACAATATGCAATTTTAGCACATTTGACAAAAAGATAGAGGTCCCAAACACCTTTAGTTAGTACAAGCTTAGTGCAAGTAGAGGAGAAAGGTTATAATGCAACTTTCACTCCTGATATGGCATGAGGATGGAGAGAAGAGTGTAAGAGAAAGAGAGAGAAGCTAAGGATATTGTGTAAAAACCCTATAGTCATAGCTTTCCCAAATTTCACAGCCTCAGGGAACCAGGCTCTCCTAGTCCTGCTGCAGACCAGCTTGCAACCCTGTGCTGCAGCAGCTGTTGAGGGTGGTTGTATAGCCATTACTAATACAACAGCATATGTGATGATGACTTTATAATACTGACGTAAGGTAGGTGGGGAGGTGACACGCCAAGCCCCACACCTACCATAACGTCATAACGTCTCTGTGGAAACCCAGTGCTAGTCTCCCACAAATCCAGAGGCTGTCAAAACGCTCTGTATGTATTTCTCTGTGTGATAAGCAACGTGTACATTGCTATGATGCTATCAGAAGTTCTCCATGCAATTCATGCCATCTGGGAAGGGCAGTCTCATTCTGGAGCAGGGAGGTAAGCCTGGCACTGGCTGTATGTCCCACGTCCAAACCACTTTTAAAGCATGCTTAAAGGCTTGCAAAAATAGTGCAGGGTTCCTTAGGAGCTTAGTAGAAGAAAGGATCCGGTGAACTCTAAGGTTCATTGGCACACAGTGAAACCCTGATACTGTTGGGTGCAATGGCAGTCTGGGAAGACTGGGGTACCAAACAGAAACTTGAGAAACCAGCTGCTCATCAGTTCTGGCTTAGACTCCTGTGGTTAACGTCGTGCTTCAAAGTTTAAGTGACAGCTTGACATAGGCAGCTATCAAACATGATTTAAGTTCCTGGGTTGTTTTTTTTTTAATGCTTTGCTTTCATAGCAATGTTTCCAACTCATAATCAAAGGTGCAAACGTTTGCTTAGCTATAGTAAAACTAGCTGCTTTCATTTGGAGAGTGTCCAAAGTGTCCGAAACGGATTTGAGTGAATGTGATGGGGTGAGGCACAATTTTTTTTACTCTGGTGGAACCGAGCCAAACAAAGAGGCATTTGCGGGCAGAACCTGTGGGTACCTTCAAACCCTGAGCAGTTCGGCAGTCCCAAGGCACATCTCCTATCAGAAAGGTCAGTTTAAGAGCTGGTCTTGCTTTACGTCGGGAGAGGTGCACAGAAGTCTTTTGCCTGGCTTATCTAGTGTGTCTCTGATGAGGGGCAAGCAATAAAATGACATCCCACAGCTCTGACAAATAGACTTCATCACACTGTATGTTCAGTGTTCATGAGTTACTTTAAATATACAGACCAAGAAATGCAGGATTTTGGGGAAAAAAACCCCAAACAACTAATATTGGTTTCTTGAAGTGCTGAAATAGCACAAGATAAGCTTACTGAATGAAAGCCTAGCTCCACTGAAATCAGTAGGAGTATTGTTTGTGACTTCAAAAAAAAAGATAATTTCACCGTGAGCTAGTTTATAGCTTTCACTAGGCAGGGACTACAAAGCGAAACTACATCCCTGTACAGTAGACAGGTATTTGCCACCTGGGTTTGGGTTGGGATTAGAAGGAAATAAAATTTGCTCCGTTCTTTCCTTTCAGTCCTCTAATTAATTTCTGCTTAGTTCCGCACTGCCTTCTTTTGCTGCAAAGAGCAGACATTGAATTGGGATTGTATGTGTTGACAGTCCTGGCTTGAGCCTTCCTGCGGGTTGGCTGAGATTTAACAATACATTTTTTCCCATGGTATTTTCTGTCACATATTTTTTTAAACAAACACTATTCTGTCAGCTATAGAGGGCACAAAGAAAAGATGTGCTGTAAAACAGCAAACAAAAGGCAAATTCAGGTTTAGCGTTTGCGAGATTATATAATTATATTGGCAACTCTCCTTTTCTATAATCTCTTTATGAAATATATGTTCTATTTACTGTGCTATTCAGAGAAATAAAGGCAATTAAGGAACATTTCATTAAAAAGAATGACTCAATTTACCTTTGGCCACAGAAGCATAAGCTCTACCGACATTTTACAGAGTCACTGCCAACGTATCTGGACTTTGGCTTCAATCTAGAGGAAACAGACACCTGAAAATAAGCCCAGCTGTGCTTCTACTCACTGCCACACTAGCTGTGAAAACTCTGAGGAAACATGCAGAGCAGTATGATGTCACACGGCAAATATTTGGTGCCATCACATGGTTACTTCATGGTCAGAAGTAACCTGATAAGGTAGCCCATTTCTCCAAGAGAATAGCCTTATGGTGCAATTGCTGTTGACACCATTGGCCTGAGCTTGTTCCCTTTGAAATCAATGATAAAATTTCTATTGTCTTGAACAGGAGCAGTATGGGGCTGGGAAGCCATTGAGCTAAAATACCATGCGCAGCTTTGAAAGGTAAGGAAGCATTAAGGTCAGAATAATAATTTTCATTAAGTATGACAAAAATCAATGCAATTTGCACTGTCCGGCTATTCAGCTTGTTGTACATGCAGGTTATCTGCATCTGGTTATCACACTTAGTAATCCCAGCCTGGCACTAACTGAAAAAGTGCTTTACAAAACATACAGCCCAAGGCAGGAGACTCCATAAAGTCAATGTTTTTATTGCTTTTCTTATTGATGTAACAACCCTCTTGTCATGTAGCTTTTCTTTTCTTTCTTCTTTTTTTTAAAGAGAGGGAAAAAAAAATAGATGATACAAGATGATAACTTAATGCAATGATTGCTGGTTGTCCATGGAGAAGCATAAGCTTGACCCAGGATTTGGAATACAGCCAAGAAAACTGCTGAGAAGACAGATCCTTGGTATCACGTGCTGCAGGTCACCGTGGGACCCATTGCAGAGCCTGTCTGTGGGCTCTGGCTCCATCTCTGCAGGCACCAGTGTCTCCCTGTATAGGAACCACTGTGTTAGACACCAGGAATCAGTACTGACAGCTCTTCAGGTGGGAGAAAGATATTTGGAATTGAAAACTGCAGGCATGGTGGGTGTTACAAAATAAAAAAGAGATGGGGCAGAGGATGGAGGAACCATCCTGAAAGAAGCACTTGGATTCCTACCACCCCAAGACCTACCTGAAACAAAAAAAATTGAGAACAGAGACAGAGCTGAATCAAGTCCTACTCCAAAAGGTGGTACCACCTGTTGAGGTGGTAGCGGTGCATCTCTTGCTGCTGGTCCATTAACTTGCACACTGCTCTGATCACTGATGGCATCAACATTTAGTTTGGGATGGTGTGCATGCAGGGAAGAGGGAGGGGTGATTTTGCTTGCTGCAGCTTGCAGAAACACTCTGGGTCCCCATGTTCCTGTACTGCAATCCATTACTTCCAGAAGAAACATTGGGCTTATTCACAGGCATTTGCCCATGGGCTTGCAGGTTGAAGGTGGCTTGCAGGTTGAAGAGAGCTTGCAGGTCCCTTCCCCCTGGCCTGTTTCTTAAAAGGAAAGTGGCACAGTGTGTGCCGTAGCCTAACTGCACGTGCTGGACTGATGCAGCTGCCACTGGGTTGCAGAGGACAGACTGGCCAGGATGGAGCTGGCCCTGCCAGCAGCAGCAGTTGTCCCTGCAGCTCCCATTTCTGCTTGCATGGCAGCAACCACAATCTCACCTCATCTTTCTCCTCCCCACCCACGGCATCCTAGACCTGACCCCTGGGGCTGGCAAGGAGGAGGTGAGGGCTTTCTAGGGATGAGAGGGGAGAAGGACAAGCGGCTCCGGGTGTGAATCAGGGGGGAAGAGGGTGCATTGCAGAGTAGGGATGAACAACCCCAAATCCCAGGCCCAGCTGTGTTGCCTTCTGAAGTTGGACTCCTTCCTGGACAGGAAGGTCAGCGATGTACAGCGTTGTTCAAACTACGGTGAGAGAAAACCTAGTTAAACACAAGTGATGAGAAAAGCCTGGTGGGACGAGGTCAGAAGGAGGAACAAACTTCTAAAACGTATTGGGCAAAGCCTGACTGGCAGCTTCCCTGACTGGCCCACTGCAAGGGAAAATGTGCAGTACATGCAACTGAACTCTCCTTCCAGAGGTCACATACTGAAATAGTCTTTTGAAAGAATTTACACAAGCTGAATAGCCATATTTTGTTTCTCTAATAATATTAGTATCTGTAACCAACTGCCATAAAACCTGTAGCATGAAATACTGTGGCACGCTACTCAGGATTCATCACAGCAATGAGTCCACGCAAGCTGGTTACGTTTTTATATGCTAGGAGCCTGCTCGCTGTAGGAGGTATTAAGTTACAGTGAACATAATGAAATGCTATAATGTATGAGCCTGGACAGATGGGGCATTTCCAAGCAGACATCCCATCAGCAGCAGGATTCAGGCTGCTAACAGGCGTTATGACACTGGGCCTTTTTGCTCTCCTAAGCTCTTAGATAAAGTAGCTTGTTATTGCTTCTTCCCCAGGCACGGCAGAAAGTTCTTACTGCGTATGTCTCAGCTGAATTAGGTTGGCACTTGGCCAGCCTTGGTCACAGAATTTTATTGAAGAAACCTCATGCTGTTGGCTGCAATAAGTGCTTCATAAGTGGGTGATCATTACCGACATACATTAGATAATAGAGGAGTTATCATTCAAACACTGTACTCAATAAAGGTAACTGAACAAGCATGGCTATAACATTGGCGCAAATATAAAAACCTATCTATTACAAGTTTCTCTTTTTCTATCTAGTGTCATAAAATATGAGATGGAGTGTAACTTTTATTTCACATACCAGAAGAAAAATAGCTGAAATAATAGTAGTATTCATTATTTTAAAAAACCCAACTTTTTTGTCATTCTTTATAAAAAAGCCCCAAACTATCTGTTATTTATGGTCCCACCAGCATTATGTACTGTCTGACCATGCAGCACAGCTTGTCTCTGACAGCTTGGTTGTAAGAGGACTTTCTTAGGAGGTGGAAAATCTCTTTGCACCTCAATCTAGAGGAGTTCAAACCCACAGTGTCCACATCCCAGGAGACAACCATAGCTCCATAGGTGGTACACTCTCTGTTCTGGCTGAATATAAACCACTCTGCGACACAGGTTCATGGAAGCAAGATGGTAGGACAGGCTGAGGATGGCTTTGAAGGCTCAGGGTTTAGGAACAGAGGATCTTAGGATTTGTTTTGTGTTTTACCCAACATTAAATGCAGACACTGCCCTGGGATCAAGGACCTGCACTTCAGGCTTACCTTTCCTTTGCAAGTTCTTTGCTCACTGGTGTTATTAAGAACCATGGTGTTATTAAGTCCATGGGTTATGCCATTTCATATGTGATCAGCAGAAACAGACTACCTTCTCAAGGTCATTAATTACAGTAGAGCCCAAATATTCCATGTTTTTTAGGGGGTATATTCATTTAAGCTAGAAGTAGTATTTATTGAATTAAACATCTTCAAATTCTGGCTCCTAGGAAGTGAACATTCCATTCTGAATTTGAGGAAATCAACAGCTTTGTATCCTAACTACAGGCCAGAGTTTTATCCATGATGTTGACCAGAGTATTTTCCATTTGTATTGGTATAAACCCAGAACTACTCAGTTAAGATGCAGTGATTTGTAGTAGAGGCTGACTTACATAGTTTTAACCAATATCTGTCTCCATCCCAGTATTCCACACTTCTGAACAAATGTTACGGAAACACTGTTCTGCAGGAGGCTGAATATCCTCCCTTCCAGCTCAAGGTCCAGCCCGCTGCTCGCTGCAGTCTCTGGGAAGTTTTCCATGGCTTCAGGACGCACTGGAGCTGGCTCACAGTCTGTTCCTTTAAAGCAGCAAACTGGTTTAGCTAGCACAACCACCGCTTTGCAGACAACTCAGCAATTACGGGATCGTATAACTACAGTAAGGCTGAGCTGCAAATTACTGTAATTATGAATATTTCTGTTGCAAGGCAAATTTACAGCCAGATATGTCATGTCAAAATTATTTTATTTTGTGGGTAATTCTAATTTTGCAATACATTTCTAGAACTTCATTTTCCTGTTAAACAGCATTTTAATTTGAAGAGTCTATTACAGTGGTTGTGGTGGATTATTGTTAGAATTCAGAGACAGATTGTGAAATGCAAACATGCTCCATCACAGGCTACATCCTGATCCCGGACAGAATAGCACAGCTGGATATGGAGATTAATATCATTATAAAGGTATTGGACAGTGTCTCAGGGGACGCTCAGTTGTCTCCAGTTCCTCCCGTGTACCCAGATAAGGCTCCTTCTGCAATAAAAGGGGAGAGACAAGCACCTCCAGAGTGCTCAGCCTTTAGGGGTGTTCATCTCAGAACACAGAAGGAACGGGGGGGTGAGACTGCTCCCAACGTGCGTACCTGGCTTGAATGCCAAAAGCAAGGCAGCAGATCTTTTGCATGACTTTCAGTAAGTCACTTTATCTCCCAGTGTCCTTTTTTTTTAGTTCTTCACCTGTACAGGGAACAATAGAGACATGTTTTCAGAGGATATATTCACTGATGGCATTTAGGTTCCCAGAAACTTTGGTAAAATGGTCTTGCTCATTAATGAGGTGGCAATTTCCTGATCATTTGTTTATCTCAACCAAAGTCAGGTAATCGACATCACCGCTAACACCACCTCTGACCTTAGCTCCAGGATTTTGAAAGCGGTACAGACTGCAAAGTGGCGATTTCCACAGGTTTAAGTCTTTGTGGAGCACATCCAGGTACCAGCTATGGGACCATTTTTTAAGTAGACCTCCCTGTTTCCAAAACCTCAGCCTCTTCAAACTCTTCCCGAAGCTTCAGGCACTACCCAAGTGCTACTGAAGGCGATGCGCCGCACAGCGAGCGCGTGGCCTTTCCCTGCCCCGTCCCTGATTGACATCGGGCAAGTGTGGTGGCTTCACCCGGCTCCCAGCCGGCACAGGCTGTGACCCAGCGCCCGTGGAAAGAGCTGCGACCCGGGGCCGCCAAAAGCAGGAATGACCTCGTCACCTTTGTCTTCGTATCTAGTTACCTTAGGCTCCCTCTCAGGAGGAAGCCAAAAAACAGCCCCCTCCCTCACCAGCTTGTTCATTAGCAGTTAATGGGACAGGCTTGACCCTCATTTCCCCCGCAGCTGCCTCCCCCGTTGATTGCAGGGGGCTTGAGGCATGCATGGCATGCAGGGCCAGGCTTTGGGGCATGCTCCCAGCCAGTCCCAGGTGGAACCGGTGACCTGGGTTGGTTTTTTCAGGAACAGCTGCAGGCTGGGGCTGTAGCTGGGAGTTGGCCGCAGCAGCTCGCTGCGTTCAGAGGGCTTGCACCGCTGAGATGTGAGCTAGAGGTGCCACGAGCTTTCAGCCCCCTGACCTGGTGATGGAGGGTACTTTCGCCCTGTATCCCTAAAAGTTTTGGTCTCAGCAGTTGTCGCTGTGATACTCAGGAGCTCCCAGGTCTAATAGCCCGTCCCTGAGAAACTAAAACTTTGTTTTGTCTCCTTTTTCTGATGCAGAGGTAGCTGATAAAGATAGGGGGCTGTGGATTTACTTCCACTGCACTCTGTTTTCCTGCTGGCTCAGGTGTCTGGCAAAATCTCTCATCTAAATTTTAGGTGCGTGCAGATAGATCCAGAGCATGGGTGTGAAGACTCAGACCAAGATACGCAGCCATTTTGTAGACCAGCCTCACTCACCGCCTTACTGGTTCACAGCTGTTCCACGCGGTTTGTGTTGTACTCACAGATTATTTTCACATAGCTCATCTAGGCTCGAAGTCAAGCAGCAAGGCACTGACTCCGACCAAACAGTCCGCAATGGGATCTTCTCTTGGTGAAGTGTTTGTCCCCAGGCTAACACAAATGAAGCCTCTGTGATACAGGCTTTCCTGCACAACGGCTCTACAGCCAGTCTTCCCCTCCAAAGACGTGACCTTACCTACAAGCCAGTCCGTGCCACTGAACCCATCCTGTTTCTGAGGTGCCATATGCAGGATCCTACCCCTTAAAATCCTGAGCCTTTATTTTAAAAAATAATTTCAGTATTTTCACCCCCAAACGCTGTAACATCCAAGAAGCTTCACAGTGGAAATGACCTTTTCTGGGTGTCTCTTGCCTGCACACTTTCCAGAGAGCTGCTTTGTTCCAGCAGGAAAATCGGGAGAGCCTCTCAGCGAGCGAGCCTTGTAGCCAGGCTGCCGGGGACAGAGGGCTCTAACAAGTGCAGGGGCGACTGGGAAGAAATGACTTTTCAGACACTGAAAGGGTTTAGTGAAAAGCAGAGAGTAAAATGGCATAACAAAATATTGACATGTCGTTAACTTCTGCATTATGTCATAACCAAATCACTTAGCATCAGGATTGCATATGGTCTGGCCTTGCAAACGTCCCCTCCAATGAGGTTAATTCCCATCAGCTTGACGGCTGAGACCTGATAGTCCCCTTCACGAGGTATCAATTATTTATTCTGTGCACTTCAAAAGTCAGTGGGTCCTTTTGATATGCAAGACGACCATTAAATTAGCTGCTGAAGGACTACTGCTGCTTTTCAAGCTCTAGCCTCAGCAAGAGACATTCCCACCTCATCGCTCCTTATCTCACTCGTTTCCTCATGCAGCAAAGCTGATTTAAGTGATTTCTGCCCTGACTGCTTCTTCCCACCTCCGCACTGCAATTCACTGTCCCGTGGCAGTGCAATCGTTTTGTGAGGGCAAGCAGTAAATCAGGTCACTGAAATGTTAGTGCTCCTCTATGGGATGCTGTCAATGATTTCACCCAGGAGCTGGGCAAGAAGCTGGTTGTCCCAGCATTTCCTTCTGATGTTCCTCTGCACAGGCAGCTTCTCAGAGGTGTCCTTCCACTGCCAAGGAGGCCCACTCAAACCAGCAGGCAGGGCACTGCAGCTGCATCACTGTTGTCCTTCTTTCTCATATATGGCAAACTAGATTAAATTCCTCGCGAAATTCACTAGCAATTAAACTCATAATTAATGTAAATAGCCAATTTAAAATACACCCAAGAGGAGATATTTAAATATACACTTACTGGTCATTTATATTCTATTACATTACATTAGGCTGGAAGATCCATCTGTTATTAGCTTGCCCAAGACTTCTCATTAAAAAAAATTGTAACAGTTGTTATAATGCAGAATTTGTTCATGCTGGTTATCTGCCTCAAGCGAAATAGCCAAATATTATAGTTACCTATAAGAGTAAAGATAGAAAAAATATACGTGATCACTTGTGAAATAAACGTTCCCTCTATTTCCTTTGAAAATGTGAGGTGAAAACCTATGCATTTTTCAAATTTTAGAAGTGTAAATGAGATAAATCTTCTTGGTTTTGTCTCAGACCTCACATTTGCACTGGTCTACTCAGACTGAGAGTTGAGTAGCATGGTAGCTATTTTAGGTGTATAAAAATTATTAATCTAAGGATGTGTCTACAACAGAGTTTTTGTTTGCACTGGGAGAGTGCTTCTGAAATGCATCCCCCAGGCATCCTCACTTTGTATGCTGTGGTTTGCATCACAGAGTGGTCTTGGAGGCACCAGCTGGATCTCTTGCTGATGAAACTAAACCAAAAGATGCGCCCTAGGGACACATCTGGTGTGCTAATGGGATGAGGCTAGAGCGAGACCAATGTGTATAGTGTAAATGTCAAGTTTTCAGCACCACTTCTCCCTCTCTCAATCTGGTTCTATTGCACTGCCCTAGTTGCTCGCGTGTACGTGGCCTAAGTCAGTGCTAATCATCAAAGCTCACTTGCCATCGTGGAGGTGTCTGGATACACCCTAGCTAACTAACTTAGAAAACTCACTTCTTTGCAGTTCAGGTTAGAGAAGACGACTCCACCCCAGGCACACATCTATCTATAATTCTATCTACCTACCTACCCATTAGGACCATGCCTATGGAGGCAGCTTAACCTGCTTTCAGACTCCAACAAGTGCTTTCGCAAAACATGTATCTGCAAGTAAGAACCTCTGCTCTGAAAAGTGGAGTTGCAGCTCCTGAGTCCTGTCCCTCTTGTATCCTGGGAATGCTCAGAAACCTGCTTCCTGGCACGGCACAGCGTATTATGTAGGCACAAAAAGTAGCTAGGACTCAGGACTCGAGCAGAAACACTTCCTAATGATGCTGTGTACACTGGAAAGTAATTTCTGGAACCCAAACTATGTAAATAAAGTCTTCTACTGACCTCTTTCTCCCCTCTCAATTCCCAACCTTATAAATAACTCTTACTTCCACCTTCAGAATTTTTCCAGAGCTCTGCTGAGGCTTTTGGTCTGCCTATTTTTAGCTTTGCATTTACTGACAGTGGTTTCCTCCTTCTCTGCCTATTCAGGCTGCAGCCTAGAAAACACAAAGGTTATTTGATTCCCAAATTGGCTTTCCATGGACAGATCTGTAAAGTTTCTGAAGACAAAAAGAGAGGTCATCGTTTCTTTCCATCACATACATCCTCTGAGAGTCACCAGGGGAGCCACGCACTGTCTGCCTTCAAAAACGTCCCAAGACCTGGGAACGTGCTCTCTGATACCCAAGTACAATCAGTCATCTCTGGGGAAGCCAGCAATGAAAGCTGTCATGCACATAACAAGGAGTAGGAGGGCAAGATGCATTTTAGATAAGTCCAGTCAAAAAATATTATCACTAAATGCATAGGAAAACTGCTAGATTTTAATAATACAGATAATTTTTCCCAGCGGACAGCATTGAATCACTAGCCTTGTACTGTGCACATGAACTAGATATAAACTGTTAGCTGGGCAAATTTATTACCATGTGGTTGGATGTAATGCATGTTAAGCTGTGTGGGATCATGCCAATTTAGCGTGTTTGAGAAGTGCAAACAAACTTGTAAAGCTATATGGTATGCCCATACAGTTTATGGAGCTCACGGGAAGACATAGAGGTAGATAGATCCGTAAAGTGTGGCTTTTTCTGGTGTCTAGTTTTATTCCCATTAACCAAAAGGAAGCAAAAACCCCCAAACCATGGGTAGTTTTAGCAGCACATTTTATTTTACAGTGGTGGTCCTTTGTTGTGGGGTAATAATGCAGAAAAATGGAAAACGATGATAGTGTAATTTTAAGCCATAAAAAGATAACTGTTTGACAAACATAATAATTTATATGATCTTTTATGTTTGCTTGATGTTCTGCTTCAGGCACAGGATTTCAGACAAATCCAACAAGAGAGCTAAAAAGACCAAAAAAGCTGCAAATCGCTACAAAAATTGAATTTTCAGAGGTACGTGACATAAGGCCCGATTTTCAGAGACATGCTTAAAGTGGGACACATGATTAAAGAACTTGCTGAATCAGAGATTTTGTGTACAAAAGACCAGTTATGCAGCTAACGGGCTGTGCAAATAGACTGTGTGATTTCCTCACGCAGTTGTAACTGCGTACAGAAGAGCTACGTGTTCATTGCTGCTACAACTTACATGAACGCTACCCGGGAAAATATGACACTTAGTATGGCAGTAGCTCCAAAGATTTTCCACTGTGAATTGAATTTTAGCTTCTTGAATTTTACCTTCTACCTTGTCTCCACAGGTAAGATCTGCCTTGAAAAGCCAGTAGGTTAGATGTGGTCCGTGGTAGATTGATCCTCCAAGATTTCAAATGACTCAGACTCTTGATCTGAGGGAGTAATTGATAGCAGAGATAGGTTGCCATCCAGTCCTTTGGACCAGCAAGAAGGTGAGGATGATGGCACAGTTTGTGGGTGAGTTTAATGGCTGTTTCTTGCCAACAGAGGAGTGCCAGGATGGGTTTTGACCAAGACCATGGTGGAGAACATGCTCCAGCCTCTCCCAGTCTCTGCTCCGTTTCTTTTCTCGTCCCTGGCTTCTTGTCCTGGTCTCCTAACCTTTCCAGCTTTTCCTGTTTTCCAACCTGTGAGCTATTTATCCTTCACCCGGCCTCTCCTCCCAGTCCTTGGTGCAGTTTCTGCAGCACCCCAGCCCGCAGAGCCAGTGGCCTTACCGCATTCGCAGTCTTTGTTGCTCTCTCCCTTCCTTTCCTTGCGAGGCTTCTAGTCCTCAGATACTTTCCCCATGACCTCCCATCTTTGTGCCAGTGCTTGTTTCCTCTACCTTTGAGGTGGGCACCTCCTTCTCCGTGCAACCTGGGCACCAGGCAGGGGAATGTTGAAAGACCAGGAGAGACAGATGCCATGTCCTCCATTAGTGCACTGAGAGCCACCCTAGCCACCACCGGCAAGACCTGGTGACAGTGAGGAAAGACCTGCGTCCCTGAGCCGGATCCAGCCCGCAGGGGTCATGGCTCTGCAGTGTGTTTGGTATGTGAGGGCTTGTGAAAGGGTGAAGCATGCTTAAAGCAAGTGAGACCCTAGGAGAAGTTAGCAACCACATTCAGGCAAGATGAAGATAAAACCACCGTCTCCCCCACAAATGAGGCTATGAGAATAAATTGATTGATAACCCCATAGTAGTGATGAGTGGCACAGACGGGACCATGAAGAAAGGAACAAATCTGCCTCTGAGAAAGGCTTGGATAACGTGTGGTCAATGGGGCATTGGGCTATGCATTGAATAATGATGAAAATTAAAACACTGAACAGCTGCTTACTTGGTGGGCACCATCCTTTCTGTGCAAGGAAGGAGGCAAGGGCTTGTGACTGGTGGGAGGACAGTGTATTCACAGTGACTGGAGGATATCACAGCAATCTGGGTTGAGGGCTATTTGGAGGAAGAAGTTAGAAATCTAGTTGGTGGGGAGAGGTTGTGCCCGTGTAGCCTAAGACTAGAGGTGTGAATACTCCTTTATCATACAGTTAATGAAGTCCAGAGGCTTCTTGCAAAGCCTCTAAACTAGAAATTTTACAGTCCACTTTCATAGCAATGTTTCCCAGCTGTACTCCACTTTGCAGCCTAATGTTCCTTGAGCATAGTTTTGTGTGTGCATGCACAGCATTGTATAGATTCAAAGCAACACCTCCTACCACACCCACAAATGAATAGCTGGGACAGACGATAAGGCAGATGTGTAAGACATTTGCAGTATGAAATGCTACTGAATAAGCAAGCAGCTGTATACTGATCTAGCTTCTTTTTCCAGATGGTCGCAGTGAGTAGCATCCTGCAGGGAGCATTATAATGGTCAAGTCCTGAGCTGACAAAGGCTGAGTAAGTGTAATAATATCTGCGACTTGAAAGAAAGGATTGTACAATTCCTGCCAAGAACAGATGGCAAGATAGTGTTCTTAGCCACAACTGATACTGACCTACTAGCAGGAACCACAGATCTTTATTGCAAACATATCTTATGACGATTGATGCAATCCCTTAATCAAAGAGCCTTGACTGTTCCTCTAGTTAATTCCCCCATCCAATCAACATTACCGGGCAGTGTCTGGTATAAGGCTTAGCCACATAAGCAGCTCCTAGATTCCTATCTCGTGAAGATGCTGGCTTGTATCGTGCATTACATCAGCCCGGTCAGATTAGATAGAGAAAGGGGCTTTATTCAGACCGCTTATCAGCAGTACCTCACATAGATGCTGTGACTCTTAAAGGATCAAAGGACTGATGAGTGATCCAGATCCCAGACCTCATGGCATCAAGAGACGTACTTGTGGCACAAAAATTAGGCAGATCCTCTGCTGCAAGTGCCTACCGGGGCCACAGCAACTACTTGTCTTGTCCATCTTAACATAAACTGTGGCTCAGATTTTCCATGAGGGTCCCCTTTGGGAAATCATGTGAATTCAATGTCTTGATTAGCTAAGAGTAGGGACCCAACCAGCACTGCAGATCAGCTGATGAGGGGCAACTTGATCAGCTACTACAACTGCTTGCAGTCATGGACCTGTGCCTTTAATCTAGACAAGGAAAACTATTTTAGCACAGATTAGTCAGCTAGAGCAAAGTTAGCTCCTCATTAGCCTTCACTTCAGTCTGAGCCGTACCTTTAAATATATGATAATATATTAAAATTAAAAATATTCTCTAACATGAATGTTAAGAGGTAAGCAGTTAGAACACGCTAGCTAATGCATTTTACAATAATACCTTTCGTCCTAAACTAAACAAGTACTCACCAGCCATAAGGAAATCACCCCCAGTGTTTTATTTTTCGTTCATCCTAGCTTTCCTTTTTGCTATATGTGCACTCTCCTTTCTTTTCCCATGAGACCTTCCATATTTATACTTGCTTCAGAAAGCTGTTGCTCTCCAGCCTACCATACATAATACCAAGCCTGTGAAATCAAGTTTGCCCTTGACCGTTCACCCTGAAGCCAGCAAAGAAAGAGATGGGGAAGGTGAGGAGAGAAGGGAAGAAGGAATGGTTTTTAAAGAGATATACCAGTGCTGTTTTAAAAACCACACTTTACCCTCTGTTTATAATGGCTAAGGGATAGTCAGGACATGCAGATGCATACTGAAATGGGTAGGGGAAAACAGTCCTCTCCAGGGGGAAAAGAGGATTCCCGCGCGGAGGGAATGCCAGACCCAGGCTGTCTCAGTGGGCAACACCCTGAAGTATGGACAGACAAGGTAACTGTGGGGCAGTCTGGACCTGCCCCTATAAATGTGCCCCAGCCAGCCTCCAAGCATCCCCCCAAATCCCAGCACATGCTAGAAAAGTCCTGGTGGCCTCAGGGAGAGCCCAGGGCTCATGTCTGGTTTAAAGGTCAGCTCCGGGAGCCCGGGGCAATGCCAGGCTGAGCGTCTGCCTCCGTCAGGCAGCGCTTGTCCCTCACGCAGCTCCTCTGCACACCACCAAACTTGCCCGCTCAGCACAAGTCATCCTTTGTAACGTCAGCTAACGTGCATTCATTTCCAAAACCCACAAATTAAAAGCAGAAGCAGCCTCTGAAATGCCAACTGCACTTTTAAGAGGGATGGTTTTTCCTCTTCCATCCCTATTGCTTTTCATCTTTACTGCCGTACATTTATACAAACCGTCGGGGTTGGGTGGGTTACTGTCGACACTGTTTTCTTTTTGAACAGATGAAAACTTTATCCTTGCAGATCAGGCATAAGCTCAAATGATCTCTGTGCCACCAGAGACTGAACCCACCTCCAGGGCTGTGGGCAGGGCGTTTGCCTTCCCCTTTCGTTAGCTCAGTGGTTCCTAAAAACCCAAGTGCTTGTCTTTGATACTCTGCACTCTGGTTTATTAAGATTCACAGACAATGCTGTTGCAAACACCAGTGGGGATAGAAAGAGTCTGCACATACCAGCTGAAAGACAACAAAGTGACTTTCACTCAGAAAATGAAACATAATACATCTAGGGAAAAACCAGCTGAAAGGCAGATGTTCAAGGGGACGAGAAACCTAGAAAGTCAGAGCTCTCGAGGAGAGCCGGGGGCAACAGAAAGCGAAGGGCAACGTGAAAGGAAACGCTCAGGGTGATTTTGCCCTGACGTTACGAGACCCCACGGGCAGACGAGGCGATGCCAGTGGTACGTGCTGGAGCCCACTGCCCACTCGCTCACGCGTGATGCCAGACCATAAAGCTGAAGGCACAGCAGGGTGAGGTATCCCCGTGCTGGAGCCAGGCTGCAGTTTGCTTTCCCCTGAAGCTTTTCGGCATTATACACCTACACTCCAGCAGTCTGAGTAATCCTGTCTTCACCCAGGTGTCTTCCCAGCTGCCCATCACTGCTGTGCCACACAGTGACTAAGTTCTCTCCTGACACCAACAGCAGCAGAAGTGCTTTGACCAGACCAGTCCTTGAACCAGCCAGGTCTGCAGAAGCTCCTTTGTGCCTTGTGTTGCAACAAGAGAAATTCACTCAAGCAATAAATCAGGAGGTGCAATTTCTAAATGTTGGTGTGCTGCAGCACGGTTGTAGGCATCAAAAGGAATTTACCCATCTATACAGCTGCTGATGGCAAGACTATAGATCAAAGTTTAAAATTTATAGCTTATAGTGCCATTACCTTAGGTTAACCTTTCAGTATCTCCCTTGTGCTTCTTGGAAACGTAGGAAAGTACACTTCAAAGGGGCATTGATTTCAGTGGGACTGAAAGCAAAGTATGTGCTCAGGAGGTGGGCTGAGGCAGGCCCTATAAAGTCTTCTTTGAACAGGAGGTCTGAGATGTTGTATTTCAAGTGTATTTTGGATGCAAACATACTTACCATTCCTTAGGATCTGTTCTGCAATGGGACACACTCCCTTCATCCCTCTCAAATGGTGCAAAGAGAACTTTGCTGGTCAAAAACAGTCAGGGAAGCATCGGCCCCATGCAAGCAGACATCTTGCTCTGTTGCCTCCTTCTCTCTCCTACCCAACAGAGAAACCGAAACTGTGTGCATGAGGTCTGCAGAGAAGCTCTTACACATTCCCTGTGGATAATCTAACACACCTGAATCTTCTAGTGAAATCAGGCCACCGATGAACCTCTGTGACAGCTGTAGAAGTTAGAAAACTCCAGTGAATCCTAGCCTCAAGGAGCTGCTGGCAGGTTCCTTTTGCTTCTTTCCATACATCTGGGCTCCACGCAGAGGGTAAGGACCCTCATTTCCCAGGCTTACCTTAGCTCATTAAAGAAGGGCATTCTTTGTGACATGAATGGAAAAAGAAAAAGGAAAAAAAGGAAAAGCCGTACTAAAAGATAAGTCAAATGCATACTCTGTCTCTCTCTTGCACCCAAAATGTAATATAAAAGGAATATGAGATTTTACAGTGAGACTCTTTCCATTTCCCCTTGCCAGAAGCTCAGCATAAGTCTCCTGTTCCTTGGTCTGCCCTGGCTGGTTCCCTCTCTTCATGGCTGATGTTCTCGTGTGACACAAGCAACTCCCTGTGTCCACGTCCGGATGTCTGGACATCTTCCCCAACATCTTTAACTTGCAAGGGCTTTACAACAGCTTCCCTTACAGCCCTTCATCTGCATCTGAATGTCTTTTTGTGCATTTCCTCATCCTGGTGCTGGTATTCCTAAAGCTGCGTCCCTGTTCAGAGGGCTCTTGCTCATTTCAAAGAAGTTTTTGAATCATTTCCAATCCTAATCTACTCTTAAAAGCAGAACGCACGGAAAATGTTATGTATAAACATGGTCTAAGGCAGTTGGTGTAGCTACCTTTGATCTCATCTTTTTTTTCATACTTTCCTAGAGGAGTCTGGATAATGATGTCTTTCTGGTGGATATTTTCTGAGATTTTTTATTTTTTTGTTACATGGTCCTATTTTCTGGATAAAAGGATCCGTGATTTTTTCAAACTATTTTGATTTGCAGACATCTATCCTGCAATGCTGAAATAAGGAGTTCAAGCCTACCAAAGACTTGTTAGTCTCCACTGCTTTTTATGAACTCCTTCGAAGCAGTCCCCCAATGTCCAGGAAAGCCCTGGGCTCAACCATGTTTTGAAAAAATCTGAAGATGGCTCCGTGTTGATAAACAATCAGGGCCAAGACATTTGAAGAAACAATATCCTCTTTCTTATTCCCACCATGGTGAGCGTACGTCCAGCTGTGCAGGGGTCTGAGCATCCCATGGCCCAGATTCCTTTCCTGACTTGCAATTGTTCTGCTGCGTGACCTATCTTCGTCATCGCTCCCCATAGCCCTGATTGCTGTCACCCTCCAGTCCTGGGAAAGGCACTTAACCTCTCCAAGGTTCAGTTGTGACCTCTGCAAAAGAAATTGCTTCAGACCCTGACATGAGAAGCAGTCTGGAAGCTGGAAATGAGCTGCTTTTGCTCATTAACGGGAGCTCAAAGGAGTTAAAAGGGAGGAAGAAGTAGCGTATGGGCTCGATAATCCTTCCTGTTGTCTGAATCATGCCAGCCTGCCAAGAAGTGGTGCCCTGCTACCTGGCACGCCTGGTTTTCTGGCCCGTAACGAAGAGCCTGTCAGAGCCACACATCTCCCCTCCACTCGGTGGCTGGCAGGGTCCCAAACGACAGGCAGCTGCTCACAAGGCATTTCAGCTTTTTGCCCTGTGCTCTCTGACACCCCAGTGTTCGTGGGGAAAATATCAAACATTTTCATACGGTTTCATTTGTCCCGAGGCTTTGCTGGACAAGCCAAGTTCTCCCCAACCCTCCTGGTGGAAAATAGGGCTCCGCTGAAGAGCCCACTTTCTGGTGTGCTGTTTCATCGCGTTAATTAAACCCCAATTGCCTGCTCTTAAAATTTCAGAATTCCTGAATGAATTCCTTCCCTGCCATGAAGGAAGTTGTCTCTTTTGTTTAAGGATTACAACACATTGGTGCAGGTTTCATGTTAAAATGTCTCTCTCCTCCTAGTAACCCTTCATGTTCTCCAAGACTCGTCTCTTGAGCCGTGCAAGGAAGGCAGATTTATGTGTCATGGTTTTGAACATTTGGTTAATAACAACTCATTCATCTCCAAGGAGCAGACTAAATGCAAACAGCAATTACCCTGAAATAATTTTCTATCAATAGTCTCAATTTCTGTGTTTTATTGTGTCACGTACAGATGTGATTCTGCTTCCCCATTGAAGATTGAGATGAATCGGCTGAGGGAGGGGAAGCACGTGTTTAATTTTAGCTCTTTAGTGCATTTTGAAACTAAACTCAAATGTTTTAATTGTAATTCCTCATGTTCAGGCTATTATTATTTATTCATTGTGTAGGAAGTCTTCCATAATGTGAATATGTGGTGATACCTGACATAGAATATTTCTTGAAAATCAATCCATTACAATTTGTTAACACTATCATACTCTTTTAACATCCTCATTTTTAAGAATTTATCATCAATTATGCCATCAAGAAACTCTCAATTTCTTCATAATGACCACTTATAGTAACAGGATGATGCTTTGTATTTTTCTGGATGCCAAAATAAATATAGAAAATAATTTAGCTTTACTGGCATCCCTTCTGTGTGTGTGCTATTTGGGTCACTGCACAATATCCTAAAAAATATTTTCTGGTAATTCCACTTCTGGAACTATAAGTGAATGAGACCACTAAATCTGTGAGAGTGCCAGCACATTTTTGCTATACAAGCAAAAGGAAAAAATAACAGTAATTATTGTAAGTGTCCATTGAGACACAAAACATCAAAACAAGAGTGAAATCTCAAACAGAGAAACAGTTTTGGGGGGACATAATGATGCTGCTGCTAGACAAGTCACCATCACATATATGCAAGACTTTTCTATTTCTATTGTGTTTCTCTTACTCTTTCCTACTTTGTTATCCAGCTTCAAGTGAATATCAAGGAAGCAGGCAGCCCCATCATGAATGTTAATATTGTATTAGATGAAAGAGACCCACAAAGATGCCACATCCATGGAAAGAACACTATGAAAAATAAAATCCCACAACAAATAGATTTTATTCCCACTTGAAATACAATGAAAGTGTTGCATTAGCAAATAATTCAGTGGCTTATAAAGATGTGCCTCTTAGCATTAAGAGGTAGAAGAAAAATACAGTATAAAACAACTTGAGGTCAATAAAGTGTTACATTGCAGCTTATGGATGAAATTAAATCTCAGGCTCACAGTTTTTAAATTATGGTGCTTTTAATAAAAGTTACTGTTGGGTTTTTTTTAACTCATACTGTCTATTATATTTCAAAGAAGGAAAGACTCAACTTTTAGAGCATCTCATTTCAGCTTTCAGTCTGCGTATTCTGTGTTTTTCCATTTTCCTCCTGATTTTTGATAGTGCCTTTGAAAAGATAATTAAAAGATATGAATTAGCTGAGGGTGAGCATTACGATCAGCAAGCTCGCCAAGAGGAAGGTCGCAAGATGGATGAGAAGCGGTACGTACACGATAGCATTATTATTCTTTCCATTAGGCCATTTGCTGCTCTTGATCTGCAACAGAGCTCCCACTGATGTCAAATGAAGTCGTACGCATTGATCCAGAGGGAAGAAAAGGCTCTTGCAAGAGGAATTTTTTTTCCTGGTTCCCTGCGTGGCAGAGAATTGATCAAAGCATAAATGCTTGGGCTGGGGAGTTTGGCATGGCAAACTCAAGGCCTGATCCAAAGGGGAAGCTGGGCACCTCCGGGATAGGAGATGTGATACCCAACGCTTGAGTGGCCACCTACCAGCTATCTCTGATAGCCCAAGTTAGGCAGCTACGTTACCTACACAGCATGTTTAGGGGTGGATTCGGTGCCTACAGCTAGGCTGGTGAGCCCAGGGCACAGGCTCGGGATTGTCCCCACTGTTTTTGGGAGAGGTGGAAGAGTTCAGGCAGGAGGATAGAAGCTGCATGTACCATCAGTTCTCAGTGGCCCCTTTTCCCTGCCAGTACAGATGGCACCCGCTGGTGTACAGACCACAGTCCTGCACCCGATGAGGCTATGAGAGCTCTTCAAAGGGTTCCTGCCCTTTTGATGGTGACACTGCGAGGGCCAACAGCCAAGGGACAGCTCGCTCCCTGGGGTGAGGGTATTTAAGCCACAACTCCTCAGGAAAGGGCATCACCATATTCCTCCTCTGCAAACTGGGCCACTAATGCCAGGAGAAATGCAAGATTTGGAGGGCCAGAAGGACAGAAAGCTAAAATTTGTAGGCACTCAGGAGGTCCCTGTTCCCAGGGGTGTCTCTACATTCAACCTCCACCAGCCTTTACTTGCCTCAGAGAGAAGAAACATGGACACCATGGCAGTGGCTGGCTGAAGCCGCTGAGGTGGGGACGGGAGTGCTGAGGGTCTGGATCTGGCCCTCAGGAGGCTTCGAGGACAGGAGCTCTGTTGCCCGCTGAGGAGGTGCCGCAGCAGCCGGCGGCCACTGGGAAGGCAAGGCTCCCCGCGCCGGGCTTTGGGACGCAGAGGTACGGAGCATCATTGCCTGTTGCACAGACCGCACGACCCAAACCATATCGGATATCCCGAGCCCTTTAAAGACCAGCCCTGAAAACTTGCATGAACTGGAAACCTGGCACTCTGCAGGGTTGGGCATGGCCAAACTGGTGAGGCGGAGGCACTGCGCAGCAGCACGGCATCCCCCCACCATAGCCCTTGCGCTTCGGAGATTTTCAGGCCCAGCAAACTCTTAGCCCCTTTGCTCTTTGAGTCATGTCTGATTTATACTCATTCCCCACATGTATAACGTTTGTTTATTTCTGTAATATATTAAAATACAGTAACATTCCATACTTAGGGGGGAGCTTAGAGGGAGGGTAATGACTTACACATGTACTGTGCTACATTGGATCTTTTCCAGTATCATAAATAAGAGGGAAAGCAAGATTTTACAGCTCAGCTATTAATGAGAACAGTCCACTATCACATATGGAAAAACACTTTAGTCAGTAAAAGCTGACACAACATTGATGGCATTTAGCTGTCCAGTATGAATCATCTTCATAGAATAAATTCCAAGATAAAATATTATATCATTAGTTGATTTGTAACCTCATTGCAGGCAGCTGCAACTAAATGTTTGCATTGGTGTGCTCTAAAGCAGGCTAGCACAGCTCTAGAAATAAGTTAATTAAACTGTAGGTACTGGACAAACACACTCTATCAAGGGTTAAGCCTTCTAGGTGTTCCTTTGCATGACCTGCAGGTAACTCCTTTTGTGCTTTTTTCCTCCTCTCCATGCTAGGTGGTTCACAGAAAGAAAAACTGAGTGAGCAGTGCACAGGAGTCAGTGCCCTTTTAAGAAACGGGCATAACTTGAAGCTTCTTCACAGCATAAAAAACCCCAGCGTCCTCAGGAAGACACTCAAACAGTGGAATGGAAATAGTCTGAAAGGCAGAAATGAAGGTTCAATGGCTGTCTAGCTCTCCAGGCTTGTTTATGGACCACACTCCGCAGGACAGTGGTTATCTTCATTTGCAGTCTTGCAAAGCACCAAACCTGCTCTCGCTGCCCTCGGGCACCTCTGGCAGCACAGCTGGGAGCCTGTTTGAAGTAGGCTCCCTCCATGGAGGTGCGTGGCTCTGAGGGGTGGCTCAGGTCTGAATCCTCACCAAAAGCGCCTATTTTTCTCGCTGACTTGGGTGACTAAGCTCCAAGCGTAAGCACCTCTCCAACGTGCCTAGCATTAGGTGGGGACAGTGGCTGCCGGTACCTACGTGGGATATAAGTGCCTAAACGCCTGCGTGGATCCCAGCCCTTTGCCCTTCCCTAATAAGATGGTGAAGCTTTATGCCTGCCTACGCATGTAATGATGTTAGTAAAGTAAGAGCTCACAGTCATCAATACTTTCTATAGCTAATCATTAACATCACTTACATGCATTTGCCCATGCCTTGGGAGAATCAAAGGACAAGTTTTGCATAAACGTATTAGCAGAACCATTGTCAGTAAACTGGTGATTTTCTTAGCATTCAGTGCATGCCTTTAAACATCCTCCAAGCTGGGCCACTCCGAGCCGGCACGCTCCTTTGAGCGCAGTAGCTTGCACCACCGTAAGTGTACACAAAGTCTGGGTCTGAGATCAGATTACACCTGGGGCTCAGTCTTTTCTCACTGATTTATTCTTTTAAGGATGTTTCCTTTCTTCAAACTATTAAAGAGGAAAAAAAAAATCATATTTTAGGAAGCTGCACACTGTGAAATGCTTGTACTAGTGAATAACAAGTAGCTATTAAAAAGCTGAAAAATCTGAATTCTTGCCTGGGCTTCCACAAGGAGCTGATTTCACCCATGGTGAGCACTGATCTTCAATCTGCAGCCAACAGCAAAGCTGGCAATGTGCTCATCACTCCTGTCATGTGCATTTTGGTGGTACCTCGGGACACCGGGCCTGAATCTTTTGTTCCATTGAGCTTGAAGGATGAGTGAAGTCAACTGTCCGTGATCCAGGGTAACGAGGGACTTGGGTTCACCAAATAACAGAAAAATGCAGAAAATAGGGGTGAAGCAGGAGAGTCTGCTGGGACGTTTGAGCTTTTTGGAGCACAAAAGCAATTCTCAGATATGAAGTGACCTTGAAAACCATTCAGCTCATTTTCACATGAGCTAATTAGCCCAAGTGGCTCCTGCACGTAGGAAGGAGCTTGTGCCTGTGTGTCTAACCTGCCCTTGGATAAACCAACAGGAAATATTAACTCTGTGCCCAAGACCTAGATGTATGGGGAGTAGCAATAGATGGTGGAAGCAGAAAAAGGGAAGGGACACAGCAATAAAAGCACAGATATTTCTGCATAGTGCGCACCCATCTCACCTCTTGTGCTGACTCCAACAGATCAAGATAAGGGTTGTCCTGCCCTGGACAGAAAGCCATGGGCTCTCAAGCAGCCATTGCTGTGAGTAGTCACTGTCTGTGCAGCAGAAGCACTGAGAAAAGCCAAGCTGAGCATCGCTAAGTAGCCACAATAAACATGGGAGACATACTGTCTCTGAAGAGCTATATGGGTGATGAAAATCAGGAACAGGAACAGAAAGGCTAAACATATAGACAAAAGTAAACAGGTCAGTCTCTTGGGCCAAGCCACCTAATTCAGTACCAACTTGCTTGAACCCAAGCCAAGAGACTGATGTCTAGTGAACCTGATATATCCGTGGGGACTGGCATGATCTCAGCCACAATCCAAAAAAGTTTTAAAAAATTTTCGCAAATAGCTGCTTATGTTAAACAAGAGAGTTACAATGACTTCCTAGCCCTGCCACACTAGCACTGGGAGTTTCATCTGCACAGGGACTGTAGAATATTTTGGGTATCTGAAGCCTCTCAGTTCCTTTTTAGTTCACAGCTTTGCTCCGCAATAGTCTAATTAAGAAGCACGCAGCATACATTTGCTTGGATATATAATTATATTCTGACAAGATTTCCATATAAAGGCATATTATTGATTAAATTAAAAAAATAATTTTCTGTAGAGTCATCTGTATATGTTATGCCAGACCTCAGATTTATTTTGGATACTGCCAGCAGGAAACTTCATTAATGAAATAGAAAAGGGAATTGTATAAATTCTTACATTACACTATAGAAAAGAGTCCTGAGATTTGCATCCAAATCATATTGGATTTTCGAGAGATTCGAGCACTTAACCTCTCTTTGTTCCTTATCAACATATAGTAGAAAGGAACAAATTAGCTTCCCAGAAATTGCCTGATGGTTCTCATACCATCGACACCAGGAAGAAATGTCAAGCAAATCAGTCACCATATTCCAGAGGAATTACTGCCTGTGAACGAGGCTATTAGACACTCAGCCTTCTCGCACTCCACTTTGTGAGGATACAGGGGCTGGGGATTGACAGGAATAAATCAGTTTTTCACCCAGATATTTTTCTCACAAATGTTCCCTAACTAAATCATCATCAATTTCTACCCCCCCCTAACTTATGCAATTTGTTAGGTGCCTGAGTGCTTTCCTTCTTTGATTAAGAGTGCAAACTTTAGGACACAAAAACAATATTCCCTTTGTCTTTGTGCAGCACCACACACAAGAATAGGACTCGATAGGTAATTAGAATAATGACCGTAATGGCTTAGCAAACAGAATGAACTCTTGATGGCAATCGCAAAGGATCGCTCGCCTTAGCTATTAAGAGGGTGCTACAGAATCGAGGTCATTGTCTCTGCAGATGATCAGCAATTTAATAATAGTGCATTGCACATGGTTTCCATCTCTGCAATAGCTAAGCATGCAGTATGGTCTTTATGAATCTCATTGGAACAACTACAAATCTCTCTTTCAGATTGTTCAGATAAACAGAGATGTCTTGGTGTACCAGGAGTATCGTCTTTCCTCTGGGCAAGTATTAAGTGAGTTGATACCAAGGTTCAGGGCCTTTGATCTGTAATCCATTAAATATAATTTATACCTCCTCACTAGTGAGAATTATTGTTACAGAGCCAAATGAATAGTTTCTGTGATGTCTCTGATGACATTTGCTGTTTCTTATGGGATCAGCAGTTTGAATCATTTTGCATGTCTGGATAGTGGGGGAGAAGAGGGATGACTCTCTTTCAAACAGGGATAACTGCATTCAAAAGGAAAGGCACATATATTTTGAATTCCTGACCATAGTGGCTTCATCTGTAAAGTTAATGCTTGATAGGGCCTGCTCTGATTATCATGATTTGGATATAAGGTGGGTGGAAAATTGGCTAGGTTGCCAGAGACAAAGTGTGGTGGTCAGTGATTCAGAGTCCAGCTAGAGGAGTTTGTCAGGTTTTGATTCAGGAGCATGACCTGACAACAGGACAGATTGCCTCATCACTGAGGTCACCAGTGATACCAAGTCAGGGGCAGCAGTCAATAAGCTCTAGAGCAGGGCCATCGTGCACAGGGCCCTCAAGAGGCTGGAGGAGTGGTCCAACACAAACATTATGAAGTTGAGCACGGGAAATGCAAAGCCCTGCCCCTGGGGAGGAACAACCCCATGCACCAGTGGAGGCTGGGGGCAGCCGGCTGGCAAGCAGCTCTGCAGAGAAGGACCTGGGGGTCCTGGTGGCCAACAAGGTGACCATGAGCCAGCAGCACCTCATGGCAGCAGAGGAGATGAGCATCACCCTGGGCTGCATGAGCAGGAACACAGCCAGCCCTCTTCCCTTTGCTCCTTGTGCTCCATGTTGGATTACCAGCCCCACAGTCCATGAGCTGGGCTGCCATATCCATCCATCGGATGCTACTCTGTGTGCGGCAATTCCCTTTTGGTTTGGTCAGGTGCGGTCTCTGCTCGGGCTGGGATACTTAACTCATCCCAGTAGGTAACAAGGAGAGAGGGCTGTGCAGCAGACTGCGCTCGCTCAGCCTGCAGATTCCTTTTGCACGAGCTAAGTTTGGGCACAGAGCTCTTAAATAAGCTCTTGAACTTTCCATTCCCTTTTTGGGCTAGATTATCCCAGAGGCTGAGGCAAATAACTACCTGGCTCCTCTCATCAGCGGGGGATGTTCAGCATCTTGCAGGCTTGGGTCCTTCAGATACACAGCTCTGGTGTGGAGAGCAGGCCTGTTTTCGGCTGACATGGGAATTTGTGCCTATAGCTCATGTGTGAGACAGGAAAAAACCCTCTATTCATATCTACCACCAATGGGATGTCACAAAAAATATCAGACTAATGAGGCACTTTATAACAACACTCAGTCGAGACTTTTGTTATAGTCAAATCAGTCTCCATTTTAACAATTCCCTGTGGCTTGTACATGCTCATGATTATCATGGGCATGAGTGCGGTCACTGACTCCAAACACTGCCATCCGTTTGCATACCCCAGCTTGGAGGCATTCAGTCATAAAGCCCGGATCTGCTGAGAATCTGCAAATGGGAGTTAGCAACTTCTCACGTGCAAATGCAGGGAAGTGGAATGCATTCAAAACCACTTGGGTATGCTTGCATAAACCTTTTATGGCACACACTAACAGTTGGCAATTAAGTGAAAGGAGGAAAAACTAGACTGACCCCATGATTCAATAGCGATGGCATTTTATAGAGTACAGGGGGACTGCAAAACTGACCTCGAGATGTGGGCGAGGAAGTCATTCACTTTTGTATGCACACTAGAGCAGTAGGTAAGATCCAGTCTGGCCAATTTAAACACTTAGCTTGCACCTAGGTGAAGTGCATGGTCTTATCTGCTCAAATGTGCACTGTGGATGCCTACGTCTCACTAGTTGTCTGCATTCACAGAGGAGAGAAATGATCTTGTTTTAAGGTGCAGCTGCCTTTTTACTAAGAGAGATGTGTGAAACAGGTCAGGTGAATGACTTCCTAGAAGTGCCCATCCCTGCCCATTGACTACAAAGGGTGACTAGGTCTGACACGGATGACCCACCTAGGAATAGATTTTATGAGGATACAGTTAAGAGAGACAAATCATACCCTAGTCCCTCAAGGGTGCTGTAGTGTCAGCCCCAGCCAGAAAGCCTGTGTCCCAGCACAGTGGTCTACACTTAGGTGAGATGTCTCTCTGGCTTGCTCTTACCGGGGGTCTTCTCTCTCTGTTGACTTTGGAGGGTAGCTTCAGTGGTTGCATGCAATATCAGCACAAGCTAAGGGCCTGAAGGAGAAGCAGACAGGAGAGCTTCATCAGCCATTCAGAGCCTTACCTTGTATAAGGGATATAACCAAGCAAGAGGAGTTATGAACCAGAAAAGGTCAGAATTATAGCAGGAGTTATTGGAAAAGCACTCTGTCAACTGAGGACCCAGTCCTCCAAAGCGTTTGCAGCACATGTAGCCGTTATTCATGGGGTTAAGTGGTTTCTTCGACTATGCACACAGGACAGGGTTTGCTGGATTGGATCCCTTTTCATAGAAAGATTCACTATACTCAGAGGTTCGTTACAGCATCCTCCTGAGTGCAAATCATACAGTAGAAGTTGCAAAAGTAGTTTCTACTATAAAGCCTTGCTTTCATGGCATACCAACAATGTTGCCTTTTCAGATGGGATGTTCCAAGGTTGATTGCAATCCAAAGGTCACTGCTGAAAAGTCAGAGCAAAATGCTTTCGGTTAGTTGTGAGCTGTGATTGTCCCTGTATGTGCAGGGAATTCACTCATTTGCAACTTCCTCTACCGTCCTCTGAAGTATGTACCACGGACTGGTGTGGTAAAGCCATGATATGGGATTACATGAACCGCCAGGTTGAGTTGGTGGCTTGATCACTGTGTTCTCGAAACCTTGTCATGCTTATAAGCATCGCTGTGAACCCAGGGCCAAACCTGAAATGGCAGAGAAATTACAGTCTAGACATTTGTCAAATCTTTCCTGATAAGGCTGCGTATGAGACACTGGCTTGTCTGACAGCGTGAAGTTTAAGGGGACATTGCATACAAAGTGTCTTTCAACATTGCATCCTTCCCATGGAAATCAGCAGTCATTCTAAAAAGACTTCAAAATGGCTTAAATGCTTTAAGCACCTAGAAGACTTAATAAGGATTTAAGTTGGCTTTAATGCTTACATTGTGCTACCTTAAAGATTTAAGGCAGCTTAAATGCTTATGTGCCTTAAGAAGTTAGGGTAACAATCACTTTGTCTGCACAAAGCTCAAATAATCAGGATTTATTCGGTGAAACACTGCAGGGAGGTCTTCAAATCACCTCTTTTCTGGGGCTGCTAGAGGTGTCTTCATCAAGGGTGACCTGGCAGCACCAGCTCACAGTTTTGCTTGTCTGCCTAAATATCCACCACTTTTGCCTGGCACCCAGCACCTCAGTATTTAAGGTTTATCCCATCCAAGCATGTACGCTGCTGCGGGCCCAAGAAAAGCTCTTACCTCCCTCTTGTGCCTGTGGCAAACTGAGGGATTTGCCCAAGACAGCATAGGAAGCCTGATGCAATGCGGAAACATGAACCCAGGTCTCCCACCCACCAGGTCCCTGGGTGCTGGGTCTGCCTCCAGCCATGGCAGCTGGACTGGCTTCCCTACATTGATTTCTTTCCTTTTAAAGCACGAACCTTAACTAAGTTCCTTGGGCACAGATGAAACAGCATCAACAGGAGCTTGGGCTATTATTGTTCTACCTTGGGGCAGCCCCACTTCTGTGTGACCCACCTATTTCCTTGTGGCCAAAACCCATTTCCACTTTAACCCCAGACTCTCTCCCCTTTCTACTTCATTATACAGAAGCCATGAAGGCATTTTTTGCCATCTGCCTGGAGCATCTTCTGAGAAGTCTTCTCCCATTCCCTCTGAGAAGCCAGCTCTCTGCAGGAACTACTCCTACTGCTGGAGTTTGGGACTGCAGTCTGGACGTGGACCTGGGCAACCTGCCCTGTTTGAGCACGGGGCTTGGACCAGGTGACCTCCAGAGGTCCCTTCCAACCTCAGTCATCCTGTGATTCTGTGATATGTCCCACGTGCCTCAACATCTGCTCCTCTGAGGATTTCGAAGTAATTACAGAGGAAGCTCATTTCTAGTGCCTAGTTTTACTAGTTGACAGAGAAATTCCACAATGTCTGTTGGATAACGATTGTAGTCAGCCTGGAGAGAAGAGCAAACAGCACGGGACGGGAATGCAGTGGGTCCGGGAGGCACAGCTCTGGGAGTAATCGCTGGCAACTGTCCCTGTTTGCATGCACTTATTTGGAGTTACAATGTCACTTCTTCCCCTCCTCTGACACGTTCTCTCGCTTGCTCTTCTCAGAAATATCTTTTATATAAAACAATAAGTGCAGCCCCCACAGAGCAGGACCAGCTGTAGGCACGGGCCAAGCAGGCAGATACCCACGGGGAGGGCTGTCCTGAAGCAGGGAGGAGGGAAGGGGCTAGCTCAAGGTCTGTAACCCTGCTCTTCACTTTGCCTGTGCCAGAGCCCTGGAAACCAGGGAGACTGCTACTGATGCTGCTGAAGGAGAGGTTGGGGTGTAGCGATGAGCAGGGGCGCAGCCCCCCCGGCAGCCGGAGTTGTTCTGCTCAGCTCTCGTGTCCTATGGGCAGACGTAGCAATCTCAGCTCTCCATCCAGACTCCTCCCTATTTGTTTTTTTTTCCCCTTGCCATGACACGAACTGCATTCAGCCTTGGCCTGGCCTTTGTCCCTGATCCTTGGGGTAACAACATTCAATTTTGTGTGTAGTGCTGTGTAGCTTAACCTAAATTACAGGGACAAATTCAGCTCTGATGCGTGAGCGCTTTGCTCCCTATGTCGTTCCTCTGCAGCATTTCTCCCCGAGGCCAGAGGAGCTACACCAGCCCAGCCAGGGGTGTGTTTAATGCACTGAAGTTCATTCATTAGAAGTTCGTTCTTCATCCTTGCTGGTTCAAAGGCAGGGGGATGGGGAAGCGCTTAGGTCCGCACAACTGATTTGCTATTACCTGGCTGACTACTGAAACAGCATGGAGCAGAAAGCTTCCCATGGGATTAGCCATGCATTCGGCGTGCCAGGAGCTCTCCTGGCTTTTAGGATGGGGAAAGCAGCCTTACAGGCAGTGGGACTTTCACAAAGCACAGCCAGGGTGCCCCACCAAGGACGTGACTTGCCCTCCGTGGACACTCCGAGCAAGGGTTTGTCAATATTGCTAGGGGCAGAGCGAACCAATCCATTGCATTTGCACTGAATTTGTTTTGCAAATGTTGTTTTGAATATGCTACCAAGAAATGGCCCTTTTCTGGCTTTCCTTCAGTGCCTGGAGCAATCTTCAGCATCCCGTTCCCCAAGCAGGCCACGAATGGAGAGTGATGTGGAAAGCATCAGCACCATGAATAGCCACAGCACAAATTCTTCGTGTCAGGTCTTCTCTAACTTATGTCTCCTTCGTGCCAAACAGCACTGGGAGCTGCTTTTCTTCTGAGGGGAGGTTTCAAATGTAAGACAACCACTTTGGTATGCAAATGTGGTATTTACAAACTTTCCATATCTAATGTTATAGTTAATATTTAATAATGGTCATTAACTATAATAATTGTTATGAAGAAGTCTTCATCTTTTCTATCAGTACTTCGCTTTAAAGTTACCTACCACTATGATGACTAACTTTTCATGTCTTCTCTTTTAGTAAGCAGCTTTGGAGGAGCAAGAAAGTGGTGAGCACACATTTATACTAATGGCCTTACTTTGTGTGTTTTAACATACGAGATAGACATCCACTATGTGGGCTGGGTAACAGGAGATATACGTTCAAGTAAATGTATACACACTGAAGAGGAATGTGGAAACTCTTCCAGGGTTTATTTAACACGGTACAGAGCTATGAGGTTACTACTCATCGAGAAAAACTAGAGAAACTAGCTCTGATCCTTTAGAAAAGAGCAGACGAAGGGGACTTTGAGTGTTTTAGAAAATAATGACAAGAAGTGAGGGCTCTAAATAACTTATCGCCTTCAAATGCTGCTGCTAAGCTGCACGAGTTGGGACCAGTTTCATTTTGAATAGTGCCTTTCATGCAAATCACATCTCTGTATGCTTCAAGGCTCTAATTACAGTGTTATGACCAAGAGAAAAAGAAAAATCGGAGATATGAGCAAGTGTGGGTTTAGATAAGCTTTGAGTAAGATGGGAGAGGCAGTGAAGCGGAGAGCTAATGTCATCTCCCAGTAGGGGTCAAGAATTTACGCTCAGTGTATGCAGGATGGGTGGGCCCAAAAGGAACGCCAGATGATTTAAAATAGCAGAAGGAGCTAATATACAGGATGAGCTGCCATGGGGGAGAACACAAGCAGCTGGTAGAACAAGATTTTTTACTGTCTTTTGTGCAAATCGTTACAAAAGGCAGAGAAAAATACCCAGAGGCAAATCAGAGGGGACAGATTTATGCAGACTTCTTAACTCGGTCGTTAGATGGGCTGTCTTCTGGAGCATGCTACCGTATGATTAGTTCTTGAATTAATTAGGAAAATAACAAGTAGTCCATCCTCCCTGTGGTCAGTGCTCTGAACCTCATTAGCACCAGTGTACAGCCCATTAGTGGAGGCCTTGCAACATCAAAGCCTCCAAAGGCTTGCTGGTGAGCAGGAGGAGATCTGGGAGCCTTTAGCAAGTGCAAAAGCCACAAGCGTCCCAGGAGATAAATACTTACACCTGCGAGGATCAGACAGGGAGGCATACAGGAAGGACTTCGTGAACCACCTAGGCCAACTGAGAATACCAACACATTTTTGCAAGCTTGCTTTTTCTATCACGCTGGAGAGCACTGGCATTGCTTTGAACTGCTTGGTGCTCATAGTCTCGGGATGTGTTGTTTCCCAAGGGCCAACAAGAGAGAACTTGCAAACTGCTGATAGCTGGGCAAAAAAACCATGCAGTAACGTTTGGCTTTGCAGTTTCTTTTCTTACGAAGGTGGTTTGGGGTTATATTTTCCCCCTGAATTTTCACACATAACTACATTAGTATAATCTGAGTCATGTCTGCATATTTATAAAGAAACAGATCCCCAAGGAGTTTACGGATTTGTCATCTCAGCGCTGAATCTCTGAGAATGATCCTTCCAGACCATAATGAGATATTGTGTCTGCTCATGGAGACAAAGCCTGTCCTTGGACTCCTGTCCAACTTTTCCAAAGGAGTGAATAAGAGTCATGTGTACATAACCCTTCTGCCAGGACTTGATGGGCAGCAGTGAGGGCTGGGTTCAAGTGTAAGGGCATCACTACAAACACTCTAGCGTAAGCTCACAACCAGCAACCTCGGAAAAACAGGCTAAACTGTCTGATGGTCAGTCATTCTCAAAACGTTCTCCAACAAGAGTCAGATGGGTAACAAGAAATATGCTTATTAAAGGGGAAAAAGGAAATTTGAATGAGGTAGGTAAAAATCATCATAATAACAAATGCCTAAACTGTAACACTTCCACTTTCTCTTGCTTTGGGATATAACTGCTTGGCAGCTTTCCCACTCCTGCATAACCTTCACTGGTGGTGTCAGAGTTAGTCTTGCAGGATAGCAAGGACTTAGGCAGCTGTGAGTCCGTGCTCTGCCCTGCGCCCCTTGCTGCTGGCTGCTCCTGCAAACACACTACAGGATCTTCCCTTTGCAGCTCAGATGCTGAAAGCTGTGGGGCTAGGTTGGGGACCCACTCATCACAGGCTCTCAGTAAAAGATCTGGTTGGCCTGTGCTTGCCCACGTTATTGCAATCACTAACTTTTCTGCATGCAATGCTATTTAAGCAGCACATGCAAAATGAACACGTTGCAGCCCTGGCCACAGGGTTTCTTGTTTCACCTGGTAGCAATGGAGACCCCTGGGTTTGGGCCCTTTGGCCTGTGGGAATTCCTGGGGCTCCGGGGGGATGCATGGGGCAAGCGCTTCGCTGGAGTCTCATCCATCAGGTTTGCGTGTATTTTCACTGTCTAAAGAGAAGCTTTTTTAAATGGGAATTTATTTGACTTCTTACAGCATGTGCACGGCATCTCTACCTGACTGCAGACTTTTGCTAAGGACGTAGGTCCCAGCCCACTAGTTAAATCAGTTGAGTTATTTGCTTCCAGAAGTGTCTAATCCTAGAAGAAAGTGATAGGATCCTGGAATCAGGTACATTTGGAGTACATCGTTCATGGGATTTATTTTGTTTCCGCTAATCTTAGGTGATCACTCACTGGATCACATCTTGACGTGGGATGCCTCGTAGACCATTTTTTTTCTCTTGACATACCTGCTGGGCCTATTAGTCGTGTAAATACCAGCCATTCCTGGAATCTGGCTGAATTATCACTTCCAGCGCTACGTTATGAAAATCATTCCCGTGCATGAAGCATTTGCTGATCCTGTCACGAGAGAAAGAGGAAGGCACACACCTATGGACATGGCCCTGTATGCAGGCAGAATGAAAAAAAACACCTGCTCAGTTATGGCAATCAAGGTGCGCGTTGTTCTGAAAAACTAGCATTTCTTTTTGGGATGTTTATACCCGTTGTCTTTCATTTTCGTCTGATGTCACTTTGCTCTTGTGTTAAATAAAAGGAAATAATGTGTTCAGCTGAAATTCTCTGTGTTACTTCAGCTGACATGTTTTATATTATCTCAAGTCATTCTGTCAGGTTCCTTCATATTTACCATCACTCTCACCTGAGCCTTTTCATCTTTCAGTCTCTTCTGCTCCTCAAATCTTTTTATTGCTCTTTCTGTACTCCTTCAGACTATTTTGACCTAATCTCTGAAGTGCCTCACAGGTTTTTCTAGTTTCAATTAACCTGGGCAAATTGATGTCTTCAGCACATTTCCTCTTCTCTTCCCCTCCTCCTGCTCTGCCCACTGGGACACCTGTAGCCATGTGCTGCCTTTGCCATATTGCAAGAGAACTCTTGCTTTACACTCTTGTTGGCAATTTTTATCCATGACCGGATTTTACCCACGTGCGTGTTCAGTTTTCTGAGGAATATTTTTTAAATGCTACTGAGAATGTAAGTCTGTTTTTTAATCGGTTCTGCTGTTAGATGAGCTAATAGATGATAGGAGAGGCACAGCCTGTCCTTGCAGAAGCCATGCTGGTCTGCTGCTGTCCTGCTATAGTCACCAGGTTGTTTTAAAGTAGCGTTTCAGTTATCAGTTCAGCCAGTGCTTCCTGTTCCTGATTCAAGACTTCCTGGTCCACAGCTTTTATTTTCAAGACTGGTACAATCACTGTGCTTTGGAGGGTCTTAGCAGTCCAGAGAAAAATATCCCAAATTCCTTTAGGACTTAGGCGGGATGTTTTTCCTGGCAACTCAGTCTCCCATCAGTTCCAGTCCTTGGTTGTTCGATGCACGGTGCAGGAAGGAGGAAAGAAAAGTGTAATGAGCCTCCACAGTGTTCAGGCTTTCAGGTTGGGAAACAATGTCTGAGGTCCTGCCTGTGCTGGTTTTGGCTGGGCTAGAGTTAATTTTCTTTACAGTAGCTAGTATGGGGCTATGTTTTGGATTCGTGCTGAAAACAGTGTTGATAACACACCGATGTTTTAGTTGTTGCTAAGTAATGTTTGCACTAGTCAAGGACTTTTCAGCTTCCCATGCTGGGAAGCTGGATGACCTCAAAGGTCATCCCCAGGGAGCTCGGGGTGGTGATCGAGAGTGCTTCTGGCGGGAGAGGCGGCTGCCCAGAGGGCTTCTGCAGAAGCAGCTCCTCCTGGTGATCCGAGCCTTTGGTTCCACCTAGGGCCAACAAGGACGCTGGCCAACACAGAGGTGAGAAGAGGACTGACAAGTGTCACCAGGCTTTGCTGGAAAGATGGGCCACATTTGCTTTACCCAATGCATTGCCTCTGCCACGGTCAATGACAAACTCTTACCAATTCCTCTCGTATTGCTTCTTTCAGCCTACCAGTTTTACCTGTTTCTCCTGGCGAATTTACACGTATTGAACTGGGTAGGGGATATACCTGCAATAGTGGGGAGCCCATAGTTGGAAAACCCCTGCATCATGGTTTCTCAGTGGATGCACACAAAGGATATAACTTTTTGGGGGAAGGGAATCTTTAGTGTGGTTTGTGGTTATGTACATAGGGACAAGGGGCACGAGCAGAAACATCTGTGTGATAGCTGGGATTTACCAACCAGAGACTCTCAGGCAGGACGGTTTGTCCTATGAAACACTTTAGGACAGGGCACATTCCCACAGAACATAGCAGAAGCCATCCAAGGACGTTCCCGCTCTAGCTTTATAATTTCTATTAATATAAAAGTAGAGTCAAAGCCACAGAGCATTGAAACAATCCCTTCACTGTGTGATTGCCCATGGGTGTACGCAGACGGCGTGATTGCCCTTGCGCTGGGGTAATGATGGAGGATTTAGCCCTTTTTTTTAAGCTCTCATTAAAACCTAGCCTCATGTACACCTCCTGGTTACATGGTTGTTGTAGTACAGGATTGTGTTTTTCTCATTAAGAATGAAATGGGTTTTCCTCTGTCTTGTGGACAGTCTCTTTCTGTGAGATAGATACAGAGGACTGGTACAATGCATGCAAACTCCTCATTGCTGTAGTATTCAAAGGTTTTGGCTTTACTACATCTCAATAAATAACTAAATTGTTCCATCAGTCCAGTAGCATGGGGAGTGAGAACAATGTATGACCAGATAATTAAATGTCTTGTCTTTAAACAAGAAACAAAGTCATTTTCAATAGAGGCTGCTAAACCAAGCGCCCTTGCTCATCTGACATGCTTTCGGGGCTGTGTTTGGTGTTCTGTGACAAGTGATTGTGTGGGGATTTTGCTGGATGCAAACACTGAAAAAAAACTTGTTTATTCTGCTGTTCTGGCTTACTCATCCCAGATATGACTTTTCTAGTCCTGTTGAGAGCCTTAGAGACCATGGGTAACCCCGTTCAGCTCTGCCCTGCGTCAGCACAAAGAAGAAACAATACACAGGCAGCTCTGCATAGGCAGGGGTATGCCTTTGTCCTGCGTCCCAAAGAAGAAGGAGAGGAGCCATTCTCCGTCTCCTCTAGAGAAAAAGGTACTGTAGACCACAGAGAAGCATCCCCTGGCCTGGGTTCACCCTATAGATCCTCCACTGGGCAATGCTGAATTGCTCAAGAACAGCCTCCAGGGCCAAATGAGAGACACTGGCATTTGAGAATGAACTATGCACAAAAATCAAAACTCTTCCTCAATTGGCCATTTACGTTATGACCTACATCATATCAACCATATTATTATTTTATTTTATTTTATTTTATTTTATTTTATTTTATTTTATTTTATTTTATTTTATTTTAAATGTTGTGCAACAAAATTGATCAAACCAGTAGCTAAAGTAATTAACCTCAAGAAGGTAAACAGGATACAGAAGGAAGAAGAGAAAACAGCCAACTGTAAAGGGCAGTTGTGTCTTACTAGTCTACTATAATTCTTTGCGCATCTCAACAAATAAAAGCAGATGTACCATTTTGGCTTGGATATTTGTGAATGAACAACACAAAAAAACACCAAACCATAGAAGGGTTAAATAGTGAGGTAAGAAAAATTGCTAATTATGCTTTACTTCCAGATGAGTGAAGGCTGTAGGGAATTATGCAGGGACTTAACAACTCGTAGTCACCAGAGCAGCACAATGCTACGTGAAGTCCCTAGATGCCAAATGCAGCCTGATGCGTGCGGAGAGGAATGCCACAAATACTCAGGCATACCTCACACAGGGTTTGACACGCATCAAAACCAGTCTGAAAACAAAAGCAAAGGGACTCTCCTATTTTTCTTTCATGCTGCCTCAAAGCTTCCCATCAGCCACACAGCTGCCTCCTACAAACCGCTCCTGAAAACGCCTTTTGATTAACACATTTTTTTTTAAAAGGCAGCAGAGAATAGTCTGCTCATACTGCTCTCCTTTGTGGTCCTGTGTCTGAGTTTTTGCTTGTTTTATACCTTGAGCCTGGTGGGTTTGCTCTATGTGTCTGCAAAAGCTGACTGCATGCAGACCTGCTTCATTGGCCATGACTTCTGGCCAGCAGAGTGATATGAATAAAGTTGAGTGAAATTGAGGCACAACAACTTGAAAAGGCATTTGAGGATTTTTTTTTTTACATGTAATGTAGAATTAACTGACCATCTTGGACCACCACACCATAAGAAATCATTGAGATAGATGGCCGTCAATAAGGATGAGGGGTTTAGAAACGAGAATGTGATATCCTTTCTTTCTTAAAAAATAACTTTTAATCTCATTTTTGCAATGTCACAAACCAGCTGTGAAGGGACAGATAAGGGAATGTGACCTGAAATGTTACTCCCTAATTGTCCCTTTAAATGTTTCTTGCATTTGCCTTTCAAATATTTGTCTCCCATTATGCTCAGAAATTGGACAGGAGGGTAGATGGATCCTGGCTCCACGTGAGATGACAATTCCTCTTATTCCCAGCAAAACCTGTTTGGCTGCATTCGCCGGTTACATCATATACTTTATGATTCCCCTAAATTCCAAATTATTGAGCTGTTTTCCGGCTATTTGGGCCCGTTACACAACGGCATTCCCAGGGAAATCCCAGGTTCAGAGCAGAGCCACACCTAGAGCGGTCAAGAGACCAGCAGCCGTGGCTGGGAATTTGCTCCTGAGCTCCCATCTCCTTTCCAACCTCTCAGCAGCCTTATAAGCAGAGGGGGAAAAAATCTCTGCCGGGCCGGTGGATTCGCCGGCCGACTGACAGGCGTAATCTGGTGCACATCGCGGTCCCAGATTGAAGATCGCATGTGACCCCCAGCAGCCTCTGCATCTCCCGCCAGCTGCCTCCATGGGCAGAAGTGAGAATGTTAATAAACACCCAAATGAAAGGAAGTTGTTGGGTTGTAATTAACATATGCCGCTAGTATCTGTCGCTTTGGCCAGCCGCAGCAGACAGGCTGAACCCATACATACAAATGAGTGTCTGCCTGAACTGCGGGGAGGGGAGGGAGAGATGATTTCATTGTGAGCGTCTGGTGCTGTCAGCAGCTTTAAATCACACGGGTACTTACTAACAAAAACAGTAACGACCATTGTGTCCTGGAACAATAATAAGGCTTTTAAAACCTTGTTTTATTCAATAAACAGTTCTAAATGTTTGCTCACCCTCTTCTTTTCACCAGAGTTGCTTAATTTAAAAGATATTCCAAGGGGAAAAAAATAAAGCTCTGGCCCACCAAAGGTATTTTCGGCGCGGTTCGTCTGCACCTACGGCCCTTTCGCAGCTCTTCCCAGTGCCGCTGCCAGCGGGACAGGCGACGGCGGCAGTCCTGTGGGAATCACATCAACCCACTTCCAAAGAACCCATCAAGGGTTTCTGGAAGGTTGATAACGAGCCCAGAGCCATCGGCACTGGCCGGGGTCATTTTGCTGAAGTGGTGATGGTACGATTCTGTTTTCATTACCAATAATTACCTTTGTACGGCTGCGCACTGCCTACCTCACCAATTCTTCTCTCTTAGGGGGCTGAAAGATTAAAATGCACAGACAAGCCCCTGCCCATTGGCACTGCCGGAGACCTCCCCGTTAATTGCTATCACTCTCCCCTCACTCCAAAGAGATGTGTCAGGAACTGAAGGCTTAGCAGGTTTTATCCTCTCTAAAAATAAGGCCTCTGTGAATTTGAAAAATAATGATAATCTGTCACCCCCCAAATATATTGCTGGCAGTTAACAGTAATTCTTTTTTTGCAGCCGTCTTAGTCCTCCTCTAGGTTTTTAAATGTTTATTTACATAAGCGATTAGTTCAAGTACCGTCACTACCAAAACCAGTGGATCTAGGACTGCAAACGTGATTCTGCTGAATTGCTAAACTGCGGTGAAAAACAACAAAGTCAGAAACGCCTGGGCTGTGCTCCAAGACACAGGATTTATATGATCACATTCTGCATCTTGGTTCAGTCTGACAGAGTATTTTCCTACTTTCTGTATTAAAAGAGCTTCAAAGGTCTCTGCAGGAGTTTCTCTTTGGAGGCATTTGAGATGGCAGATGATAATTAGATATTTCTATAGCGCAGAAATTATTTTCTTTGCATTTCCCAGTTTGCAGGCAGAGCTGTGGTCAGCAACCCTGTCTGACTCAGCCTCTCATCTTCCTGCTTTTAAAACCCCACAATTCTCCTATTTATTGACTTTTTAAAAAAAGTCTTACTGCCTCTGAAAAAAACCTGTTCTGTTGTCCTTGCTTCCAGCTTTCTGCAGCAAAGCTGCCACTGTCTCCAGCAGAATTTGTGTCCAAGGAGGCAGTAGAAAACGGCCTTTTCTGCAGTAGAAACCCCTAGATTTGTCCTCGGTCAGCAGGTCCAGCTGGATGCAGCCGGTGCTCCCCGAAATGGCCTGGGAAAAGCTGTGGGACCGTCCCCTTCAGCTGGCCCTGCTCCAGGGGAAAAGCTGAAGGCCAGATAGATGAGAGCTGGCAAAGGAGTTGTTTGGTTTAATGGTTTTCCCAAACTTCATAATAAAATCCTTAGAGGTGGCTGTGGCAATACATCCTCCCCTTCATGCAAAGATGGACCAGCCGGCTTGGATGCACCCAGCGTCACTGGATGCACAGCGGGGCTGCAAAGTGAGGAGCCTGGTTTTCCAGCCTTTACACCTTCCATCTTAGCCCCGATGTAATTCCCCCATTTTCCTCCTGCTTTACATCACGGCGTGGGCAGGAGGCCGGTGCAGCCACCCTGCATCATTGGGACCATGCTGTGGTTGTCCTCACCACCCTTCACGGTACCTTCATCAGTCAGTGCCCTCTACTGGAAAGAAGACCCAGGCTGCCACCCTGGTTTCTCCAAGGACCCACCACCAGCTCCTGGCCCTACCTGGGGCTAGAGAGAAGTGGGGGGCCTGCACCCCACGCCGGGGGATCAGAGGGCTGCCGCCTGTATGACCAGGCTTGCTTTGGTGCCACTGCACCACCGCACTGCAAGATGGCACTGGAAGGATGTCTTCAGATGGGGACCTCAATGTGCTGTCATATTTTTGGGTGGAGAAATATCCCTGTAACGCCATGTCATTAAGCTGCTGCTTCTTGCCAAAAGACTGCAACAGCATTTATTCTACCTTCAAGATAAAGTGGGCTGGGAAAAAAGTACTGGATTTGGCACCTGCAGCTAGAGCCCAACTCTTCTGAAGTCTTCAGCCAGGCTGGGAATAGATTTCAGAAGCCTTTTTTAACATCAAGAAAAAGGAGATAGTCTTGTACTGTGGGTATTTTCCCCTCTATGAAGTCCCACCACCTGTAACAGGATTCCCAGGGAGAAAATTCAGGTGTTTTAAACCAGATTCCCAGATCAAGACCTAAATCTGAGGGAGCTTTATGGAAGCTGGTTTCATTGCTTTTATCCACAAAAACTATTTTCTGGATGTTGTGAATTTTATTCAATCTTTTGATGATGCTATTTTGACTTGGGAATCTGTTCCACCCAGAAGCGGTTGTTCAGCTACACGAGTTCAAAGGCACGAGAAGAAAAGGTTGCCAGTGAAAAGTTCCATTAGAAGTAGATTTAATCTTAAAATATGTGTATTCATCATTGCTTAATGTATTTAGTGCAGTGCCCAGGGCAACCCATTACGTGAGGTGGGGATACAGCTCCAGTCTCATGCTTTTTGCTCTCCATGGGTGCAAGTTCCATCAGTCTGAGCCGGGGCTACTGCTGTCCTGCTACCCCCTCCATCCCCATGCTCCCATCTCTTCCATGGGCCAGCACCAACACGTGCCTGGCCCCATGGTGTGCACCTTCGGTCCTTCCACCAGCAAGAAACATCCCTGCAAGTAATGGGTAGTTGTTTTCTGCTGGTCTGGCTCAGTGGCTCATCCCTCCCCCACGCTGCTGACAGAGTGGGGACCAAAGTGCCGTGGAGACGCACCCTGGGTTTCACGTGGGACTCCTGTGTGATGCCCTCGGCTCCTGTGGGCTTTTCTCGCGCTCCAAGTTAAGCAATCTTGCGCATGAGATTTGCAGGATCAGTCCCAACATTTCCACCCAGTGGTTTCCACATATTCTGATTTCTTGTGGTTTTTCAGGTTTTGGGGGAGCAGTTTGACCATGTTGAATGCAGCACCAGGGAGCAAGCAGCTCTGTTAGCCTCAGAAAGGGTTCAATGTTTGCTTTTCCTTTATTTTGCATATTTTAAAGTAGCTCAATGTGATTCTTCATCTAAATTTTTGCCATAGGTGAAAACATACATTTATAATTCCAAAGGTAATGAGTGGTAAAGCCTAACACACTGGAAACTAAACCAATCGTGCTTGTCCTTATTATCAACCATCTGCTAGAAACAGATGACAGGCAGGCACGTATCAGTTTTCTTGAACTGATGTACCTGCGCAAGAAAATGCCCAGAAAGGCCCATTTGCTCATCTGGAGGTAAAAAACTTCATCTCCTATGTTTGGCACCTCTGTGAGAATGAAGCATGAAGTGTCCCCATGAAAACCTCCCAGCCCCTCTGCTCTGGGGCATTGCACCCCGGAGCCTTGCTGGGCACCCTCCAGGAGCTGGTGTCCCCAGCGCCCTCAAGGGTGGGCAGCCACTGTTGTCACGGGCAGACCCCAACACCGGAGAAGTCAAGGGTGACTGCACCTTCCCCATGAGATGCCACCTCTACTGCACCACCGAGAGCTGCTGATCTGGTAGGCAGAACCCAAAACAGGGTCAGACCTCATGCAACAAGGAAACCAGGTTTTCTTCTGGAACTATTTTTGTTGTTGTTGTTTTGTTAACTTTCTTTACATAGAAAATGGGGACTTCAGGAAAAAGGAAAAAAAAAAGTGCCCTTTATGCTCTTTAATTTCATTAGAGGAAACTAGAAGGTTATGGAGGCCGGTATAAGAAGCACAGTAAGACAAAAATACAGCAGTTTTAGTATTAACATCTTTTCTTTATTAAGTTCTTTGTTGCTGTGAAGAAAAGCTGAGGATCTTTGTGATTTGTTTGCATTTTTGTAAGACAATCATGTATCCAGTTTCCAGTCTCTAAGACTCACAAATTAAGTGCAAGTATCACAGCATGACGGATCCCATAAGGCATCATTGTCTGGAATCACAGGATTACATAAAAATATTACATTTGATTTTTTGTAAAAATTTAAATTTTCCTTTCAAAGCTGTGACTCCCATATATACAGAGAGAAAAATAAAATATATCAACAGGGTTTTTTTTAGAAAATGGGTACTTTTTAAAGCTCATTTCCTAATTTTGAAGGGATGTGACTCATGCTTTCTTGCACGCTTGGATGTGACAGTACTGCTTGGTAGCACACAGACACGAGCATGGCAGCTTGAAAACGCCAGTTCATGTAAGAGAAAACCAGTTTTAACAGATGCTTTCTTCGTCTGTGATGTGGTCATCTGCCATGTGAGTTATCTGGACACGTGAGTGTGTATTTTTAAAGATGACACAAACCTCTTCTCCCAATGTCCATTAATCAATCTCTTCCCTTAAACACAGCTTGCACATACATAGCCCTACAGCTCTATGAGGTCCCATGTTTCTCCCAGGCTAACAGTGTGTTATGAGTAAATTCTTCCGAAGGGAAAGGTGAATTCTGTACCTAGTCTGAACTTTAGGTTATTTGTGTGGAAAGCCTTCATTTCTAGCTGCCACGTTGGAGAACCTCCAGGCAACTTGGCTTCTTCCATAGTACGTGTGTTCGTTGCTTTCAGAAACCTCACCTCCTTTTAGGATGTTGCAGGCTGAGTGGTGGAAATTGCTGGTCACCTTTGAAAACATGGCCCTTCGGCGTTGTCCGTGCGTGAGGATGACCAGGAGGGCAGCAAGCTGAGGGCTGCGGCCGTCAGCGGCCAGAGGAAGGAGGTTGCTGGTGGTTGCAGTGCTCTTGTGCTACTGGAAGTCCTTCATCAGTGAGTCCTCCTGGGAAAACAAGGGCAATCTAAATTTCTAATGTAGCAAAACAAGCAGGGGAAAAAAAAAAAAAGCCTACTTTTGAAGGCCCTTTTTATGCCTCATTAAAAAACTGAAAGAGACCCAAGTGAGGTCTCACTGCTCAGTCCCTCTAATCTCCTTAACTTTGTCGTGAGTTTGTTTGGGTTTTTTCCCCCAGTTTGTGATGGTGATAAGTCCTGACAGCCATGAGGCAACATTTCTGAGTCCCTGCCTTCACATTCAGCAGTAAGGGCTGAAGCCTCCCTCCAGGTTCTCCAGTCTGGAGACTGACTTTATGCTCCATGCATTTATCCATGTACTTAGCCAAATTCATTATTTTTCCATGTGATCTCCAGCATGGTCTGCACCTCAAGTGGCTGCAGCTCCATACCTGAACATAGGAAAAAAGAGTAAATTCTTTTGGCATCATGCCACAGCGGCTGCCGGTGCTCAACAGAAACGGAGAAGCCTCCAGTGGCCAGGCAGGAGAAGGGCTATAAATGCCATAGGCTGGCCACAATAATATTAAAGAGCCATGCTCTCCCACAACCTTTTAAAGTATATATAATTCAAAATTTATTTGACCTTTCTCACTGATTTTTTTATATATAGATCTGGTTTGACAGTTGTTTCTCCCTCAGATTTTGGAATGCTTTGGTGTCATAAAGGTGCATTTCTACTCGGAGACCAGATGTGTCCTCCAGTAACAATTGCGTAGCACAGAGTAATAAACCTACTGTTTAGCCCAGTAAATCAAGCTGTTTAATCAAAGAAGCCAGACTGTTATTTTTTCACTGTACATTTATAATGCTTTGTTTGACTTCTTATACATTCATGCATGTATACATACACACACAAATATATATGTTTCAGTGCTTCGAGCGCTGTGATCTGGAGTACAAGCAAAGTGGAACCCCCATGTTGGCGAGGGGCTGCTGATCCATCGGAGAAGTGTCCTTCTGAGCAAGCTCTTCTGAAGTCTCGCTGAGCCGGGATCCCCAGGGGTGCAAGCTGATGCTCCGGTGGCACCTCACCATCTCCCCGGCAGGAGCAGTGCTTCTCCTGGGACAGGCCATGTTGAGCAGCGGGCAACGCGGGGGGCCTGTGTGCTGCTGCTCTGAGCAAAGTACATGGCTGCTAAGCAAATGTGGGCATTGGGCAGGCGGGAGAAAAATTTAGGGGATGCCCTGACACCCAACTGAGACAGCTTGAAAGGCGGATGACCAGCAGTCACTGGGTTTAGAAGGAAGTTTAGAGCAGCCAGAAAAGCCAAATCACAGACACGAAACATTTATTAGCAGCCAGCGCTGTTTTCCCAGCAAAGCTGGCAACCAGGCAAGGGGAGTGAAGCTGTTTTTCTGATGATCATACACAACGACCTGCTCCTCCTTCCCCAAAGCACAGCGATAACCACTGAAAACCCTCCTCTCCCTCATCTGAGGTGGCCCCCGTCCCACAGTGCTCTCCCCCAGGCGCTGCCCCGTCCCTCTTCCCAGCCCCACACCTTTGCAATCAGGTCGGGTGAACAGGGAGACATGGGTGCCACCGATTCACCCCGGCTTCCTCGTGTCGTTGCAGCTTCCTCTGCTTTACGACTTGCCTGTGGTTTCTTTGCAGAAACACCCCCCTCCCCAGATATGAGAAAGGGTACCATCCCCATTACATGCATTTCCATAGGATTACGTCTCTCTGGGGCACTCCTGGATGGGCAGCTCTTCATCTTGTAGGCTTCCAGCACCAGGTTTAGCTCAGCTAAGCCTTTCCCTATATAAATAGACTGTTGGCAGATAAAACACGTGCAGGGGCTGTGTCCTGCCAATAAATCCTGGTTTCTGCTCCGAGCATCCACCTAGTCCTTCAGCAATCTGTCTTCCAACCATGCTTTTTCACAACAGCCTTCATTCTTGCCTTGAAGCTGTCTGTTGCAATTTTATAATATACTGTGGGAATAGGATATATCCTATAATTCTAGGAACTATATATCCTAATAGTTCTTCTTCAGGGACCTGGCACTGCAGAAGGCTTCTGCCCTCTGTTTTCTGGCTCCCTTTAGGGCTACCTGACAGTAAGCGCTTGATGTACTACCCCTTGTCTGTGCCTGGCTATTTAAATTCTCATTTTCACCTCCTATAACCTTTTTTCTGGAGTGAGATGCACAGATGAACTCACATCAGGCCCAGACAACCTGCACTGGAAATAATGCAGGTTTTGTTACATAGCTTTTTGGGTAAAAATTTTACCAAAAGCTAGTCCAGGCCATTTCCCCTACCAAGACTGCAGGCCTAAAGTAATTGCCATTTCTGTGCTGCAGCCAGATGCATTAAGTCATATCAAAAAAGCCTGATGAGCTCTTCCAAGAGGCAGCCACCAAAGCTTCTGCGTCAGCCTGGCTGTCCTCTGCTCTGGAGATAGGCAGTCCCAGCTCCCCGAGACTGAAAAAAGTGTGTTAGGTTACTGCCAAAAAGGAGAGAGCACTAAGTCAAGGGATTCAGGCTTGTTTCCCAGATTTGAAACAGTTGTCCTTTATGGCCTTGTGCAAAAAAAACACTTTTTCTCCGCTTCCTTTGGGTCCTTATCAGGAAAACTGGAACGTTTCCTTACTCCCAACCTGTCCTGCCCACCGGAGGGGTAGGTTTTACAGGGAAGGAGCTGGGTCTTGCTACAAATGGGTACAGCATAACCAGGTCCTGATCTGGGGGGAGTGGGGGCTGGCAGGATCATTTTCTCAATGCAGAGAGGCATAACTCAGCTGGATGTTTCTTTAAACTCCCTGATAAACCCTCAGGAAACAGCTACAGTTTTCCTCAAGATCAACAGGGATCATGTTCCCCACTGAAAAGCTGCCCTGGGGTCACCAGAAGTTTACAGCCCTGCAACCTTAAGATGCTTTGGCTTCTCCAGTGAGGACGTGGTTTTATGGGAATAGAGTGTTTATGGGAGGAAGATGGCTTTCACCTGGCAAGGCAGAAAACCAGCAGCAAAGCTTACACATTTTTGCTCCATCTGTTTTGCCCGTCAGTGCTACAGCTCTCAAACCCTTGAGAACCTCTTTTGGTTCCCAATTCTTTTTGATTTCTGCAATGCCCTTCAAGAAATTATAATGTAAATACCATCAGGTGGTTTTCTTGCGTGGAGCCTTCTAAGGTCTTAGTACATGAATGAGTTTGGTTTCATGCTGGGAAACATGCAGCTCTTGCACAATTTGCATATCGAGCATTGCTGTGGGAGGAGAAGGTTTTCTTTTTACCTAGGTATTTATGTCAAGGGATCCTTCCTTGGACCAGGTTTTGACTGGAGATTTTTGGAGGAAGCGACTGACCTGCATACTGCCAACCTGTGCTGGCAATGGTGGCATCTCGCTCCAAAAATCGGTCGTCTCCATGTGTCTGGTGTCTCCACCACCAGTGAGCTGCAAGGTGCAAACTTCTGCTAGGGCTCAATGGAGCAACAACACAAACTGCCCAGAAAAAGCAGCACTTTAATTTCAAAGAGCCTTTTGGATGTCAGCATCACGCATGTCCCCAGTGAGAAACAAAACCGTTCATGCTGATGTGCCAGTCAGGGCTGCAGCCAAGTGGACTTGAGAGCAAGAACAGCTGGATTTCAGTGGACTATTAAAGTGCTGCAGCCAAAAGCCATCGCTGTGGACCCACTCACATACCACAGACCTCTGGAGAGGATCATCTGCATAATTACAAGGATCACAGATCTTGCACTTCCCCTATCAATGAACATTTTCCTTTTGGGTACAGTACGTTCCTGTAGATTCCAACGATAAACTGCTCTAATGGTCTTTGCAGTCATCTGATTTAGCTACAGAAAAATGTCCTAGCACTGAGCTGGAAACGCAGCGCCCCGCCACATGAATCTGCATGGGAACAGGGTGTGTGCAGCACGTTCCATCCACGGGTAAGCTACTCCTTTCTGCAGATAAAAACTGCCAGCAAAACATAGCCTGAAAAAGTAGTTACTGAGGTTGTTTATTTTTTAAAGGATGGATAAAATTTCAGAGCGATAAAATCATTTCCTTGAAATACTTTCATTCAAATAATTTACTTCCTTTTGAAAGGCTTAATCTTTGCTTTCCTGAACTTTTTTTTTTTTTACTCCTAAGCAGGGTGAGCAAGGGCAGAGATGGCCTTGATCTGAATGGGGGGATGTGCAGCTACAAGACCGTGTTTTGTGATATGGGAGCACGTGCCATGCCAGCTGGAGCTAACGTGCGTGGAGGGGGGACGACTAACACCCCACGAGCCCCTCCAGTAAATGTCGCATTGTGCTGGTAAATGTCTCATTGTGTTAATTCACAGGAGCCCTGCAGACAACTACAATGAAAATTGTTGTGTGGTACCACTGCTCAAGCTGTGCCCACGGCTTGGATCGTGTGGATGGGCTACACCTTGCAGGGAGGGAGTCGGTGAGAGGTGCAGAAAGGGCACCGTGTACGCGTGCCAGCCAGCCCAAAGCGTCGGACTCGGGGACGGAGCTAGGGATTTATTTTTCAGTGAAGGCTGAGCTGCTTTGATTAATCGCATGTAACTTTAGGCAACACATCAAATAGCACAAGATTTTTCTATAAAGCCACAAAAAGCTGGCAGTGCTGGAGAAGTGGTGAAAAATGAATTGTTTTTTCAAAGTTGCATAATTATTTTAGTAAGGTTGGGAGCCAAAGCCTGGAAAACTCTACAGAGCAAAAAATAAAAGCCACTGAAAAAAATAAAGGGTACATCTCCGGCTTAAGTGCTGGCCTGGACTTCGTAGGGTATTCTCTACCCCTGCCATGCCATGCAAGCTGCCTTCTGGAAAGAGGATTTGCAAACAGGAGGATTTAATCTGACTGCTATGGAAATCAGTGCAGTACCGGGGGATCGGGCCGGGAGTCCAGCGCTGGTGGGCTTGTGCTCGCCTGCGGGATCCGAGAGCCCTCTCTGCCCTGAGGCTGTCATGCTACCAAGTCAGGTAGAGAACAACAAGGGGAAGCGTAAAATGTTAGTCACAAAATAGGTCAAAAGAGAAAGAAATGGCTGAACCTTCTCCCTGGGCTGGCTGATCCCCACTGCAGCCTGCAGCACGTGAGGACATCACATCCAGATGTCTTTGGCCGTCAACCTTCTTACAGCTGGCTTGATGAGCAGTGCCTTTCAGCGGGCGTTTTAACTGCCCCTCTGCAGCAGGGCAAGGCAGGAGAAGAGTGTTCAGCTCCTAAACAACAGCAACGAGGGAATGATGATTCATCTTGTTTGCTCTGTAAGGGACTTTGTAGGTTTACCTGGCAGAATTTTGTCTGTAAAGGCAAGTTTATATCATCACCTGGCATAGATTTAATTGGGGACAAAAGGAGAAACAGGGGATTAATGTCTCCTCTGCCCCTCCATATTAGCCACCAGATATCAACACCTATCCCTGTTCCTCTCTCAAGTAAAAGTAATGGCCATGTTATATACTCCCCTCCCAACCCATTCAGATGACTTGAAGCTGCTTACATCCATTTTTGGGTTGTCTGCTAGCCCATTTCCTAGTACTCCCAAAGCACCCAGCAAGCAGAGCACTATACAGACCTAAAAGACAAAAAGATGTATGAAAAATACGTGAGGAAGCTGAATTACAGCAACAGAAACTTAACAGGATTTGATGGAGCTGACATCAGGTTGGTTTTCCACCAGTGTAATTCCACTGATGTGAATGGCAACTAACTTACATAGGCAAAAGTCCTAATTGCAGTTGGGTCTGTTGCTGGAAGACAGTGAAAAGATGGCACCTCCAGAAGCTGAGCAAATTGCATGTTTCCTGGAGAAAACTTCAATAGAGAAGGAGAAGCAAACACAACTAGAACTAAAGTAAATAGAAATGCAAACATATCTGGACAGGGACTGATCTGAGACCAAATGAGAAAAACAAAGTGCATGGCCTGGGGCTCCTGGAGGGCCAGGTGATGGGTACTTATCCTGTACCCCACAGAGACGACAGCAAAGTGATTCCTGAAAAACAGGGGTTGTTCCTGGAGTCACTGTGTTGTTGCAGCTTTGATGGTCTAAGGATGTAAATGAGGCAAAGCCTATGGGGAGAGGTAATACCTGTCAGTGGATCAGCTAAATACCATTGAGGGAAAACAGCACATAAGCCTCCTGTGGGTACCTTCTCTGTCAGGCACTCATTGTGTAATATAAATTGGCTTAATATAAATTACATTAGGAGAACTAGGTATAAGTGCCTGACAGGATGATGGCAGGCAATTGGCTCTACTCAAAGGCAATAACAGCAGCGATTCAGTTGTAACACTGACGGTCTAAAGACATAAGCCAGGCAAGGGTACAGGGAGAGATAATATTGTGCAATTTATATATATAACTGCATTGTGCAACCAGATACAGGATCTCTGGTCTGTCATCTCCTGGGACAGAACCACGTAAAGGTTTGTTGTTTCTCTTCCAAGACCTTCTAGAATAAATTACACTAGAGATGCAAAATGAAATCAATAATAATATAAATGGGTGGCTACAGTTTATGTGATTTCTATCTCAATTTTTCATCTTCGATAGCTTTTTAACAAAGCTTAGCATCAACTGTTCCAAGCACACTTGAAATAGGAACTGATCAATTTTCCCAACACTCCAGTAAAACAGGTAAGCTGCCTTATGTGTTTTAGCAGATGAAAAACACTAAACCAAAAAGTGAAGAGATTTGTCCAAAGGCTCAGGGCAAGCTTGTGGCGGAGCCTGAGACTACATCTGAGGCTTCCTAATGCCCTACTTGCTATTTGGCATGTCTCTCCCCTCCAAAGACACTAGCATAGGAGCTTGCATAGGGTTCGAGATCTCCCAGAGCACTCACAATTGGCCCAAGTGGTTTCCTATATAAAAACCCAAGTGAAAATTCTCTGCCTGTATTTCTGAAATTAGGACCTCTGCAACAGAGAGGAGAGTTAATTGAACTAGCCTAGGGCACGGGAAATTCCTCCTCTCTGACTTCTGATGTGACCTGAGTAAGTTTGAGCCTTAGTCTCATTAACCCCAGCTTCCCACCACTAAAACACTATAAAACCATGAAACAGGAATGTTATTAGAAGAAATCCACGCAAAATTCAATGGTATATACTTTATATGCATACATACTGTATATACAATAAATATACTTTATATATGGTGTGGTTACTTCAGCACATAATGCAAAGTTCCTTAGCACCAAAACCGAATAAAAAGGGAGAAGCTCTCCTTCTCAGATTTTCTTTTTTGTGCTGGCATCATCTTATTCATTTAAGCTTTTCTCTTCGTCTTGTTTCCCTGTGCTTACCTTCCACCAGAAGAGCTTGTTTGCGTGTGTGCCATTAGCTGCAGTGTTTGCACAGTAGTTGCCACCTTTGGATTTCTTACTTGCTTCAGTAATGTGAAGAAAATGCAACTTTGTGGCCTGTAGTGGCAAAAAAATTTCCAAAAGCCTCTGGATTTCATAAAAAAGCCTACAAAAATCCTTCCCAGAACTCAAACCAATTTCTTCTGACAGACGTTTCTTTCCAGAAAAAAAAAAAAAAAAAGAAGCTCCCACACCTACTGTAGACCAGATTCTCTGTTCACAGAGCTAGGAACGAGAAGTCATTCCTAGTCAGCACAATTACAGCCCTGTAAAATTGCTGCTGCTGAGCAGGGTCGCAGACCTCTCGGTTACAAGCCCACCTATGCAGATGACAGCTTGAGAAGAAGGGCTGGTAGCGGGGAAGGGGGGAAGAGCTGGCTGCACTCCAAAACAACAGCATTAGGGGCAGAGATGGGCTTTGACATGCAATATTTGCTGCTCTCTGGCACTGGGACTGAATTATTTCTCTTTTTTCACAATTCCGTGATAAGCCAAAGATGCCAGCCCAGTTGAGGGAGCCCACCTGCATGAGCTGCAGCAGTATTCAAGCAAAAGGCTAGAGCTTTGCTCACCAAATAGCTTCTGACCTGCTCCCAGCGAGTGAGACCTGTCTTGTTTGAGCTCTTACAAAGCTAATGAGCCCTTTTCCCTCAGGTAAAGCAAAGCAAAGGCAGGAAGAAAATGGTAAAAGCACTGCTGAATTAGATAATCTACCTTTGGCAGCAGGCAGTGTCTGAGAATGAAGGATACCCTCTCTCAGCAAAGGAAGAACAAGAAAACTTCATTTGCAATGGAAGAATTGGGTATCAGCTCCTTGAAGCCACTGAACACAGCTGTCTGCCCAGCTTTATCCTTGCTAAAGGCAAAAGAAAGTCTCAGGGAAACCCCTGGAAGCCACCTCAGCCACAGGCAGAAGCTGACAGTGCAGCAATGACTGCTCAGAGTAATGACCATGAGGAGAAGTATAGCAAAGCCTTTGAAAGTGGAGAGTAGAGCAGAAAGAGCAGCCACCTAGTAAACAAACAAATAAACAAGAACCAACCAAATCCCTGAAAAACAAAAAAGAAAAAAAAAACCCAAACAAAACCAAGTCCTGCTCACCTCCATGGCTAACTCCCACCATCCTGTCTAGGTCCACCGGTTTAGTACTCTGGGAAATGGACTCTTCCTTGGGCTTTGAGGACTCAGATGCTAAAAGCTAAGTGAGTACTAATTATCGTCAGTAGAAGGTTTGTTCATAATTAAAAGTCAGTTTAATGGATTCCAAGTGAAAGTGGCAAACAGCATTTTCTTTGCACCATGAAGACACAAGGAAAAAATTATTGTTACTTCATATTTCTCTGTAAGTAGAGACAAAGGGACTCAGAGGAAACCAGCACCCTGTTGTGCTACAAGACAAACACAGAAGCCAAGGGAGACTTCACCCAGGCAATGTTAGGTACATGCATAAGCTCAGGACCGAAGAAGCCAAATAGCTCCTGAACAGTGCAAGCAAAAAGAGGGACAGAGACACTAGTTCATGCCATCCTTATGTACTTTACTCCTTACCTTGTTAGGTCTGATTTTAAGTTGTATAACTACGTAAAAATATCCCACCTTTCCCCTCTGCCTTTGGCTAGCTTGTAGTGCAAGTCCCAGAGCAGAGCAGAGCCAAGACTCAGAGACCACCAAGTCTGCTATGGGGTGCCTTTTGCAGAATGACTTGGATGGATAGTTTCCAGAGCTGAAAGCGAGTGTACAAGGCAGATCTTATCGCCAGTGCAACACCAAAAGCTGCACTGGAAGTTCAGGATCCTGAGGGAGAGAAGTTGAGACAACATCATACAATGCATTAGCTGAAAAGTGGGAGACCATGATTTGCAGGACAGTCCTTGCAGGGCAGACTAACCCAACCTTTGTCATGTTTAGAGCTGTTTTGAGACAATATGCATTTTTTCTATCCGAGTTTACACCATTCTCAGGCTGAAGAACTTGCATTCATGATGAGCGGCCAGCATGGCTTCTGGAGAAGTACACAAGCGGGATGTCAAAGCTGGATGCAGCTGCAAAGGGGGAAGCTGCAGAGCTTCCCATGTCATCTTGTGACGCCACCCACATGCTGGATGGTGTTAATGGAGAGGAATGGCAAAGGCCCACTTAATCCCCACCAGTAAATATGCTCCCGTATTGTTGCCAAGTCAAGGTCACATGCCAAGTGTTTGCTGCAGCATTTCTGCTTTGTGCAGAAAGGCCCTTGGTGGGTCACAGCCCAGACTGGCCTGCTCTCCTCCCATTTCTCTGCGGCATCCCCAGAGAGATGGGGAAGAGGTGCTTGCCTTGCAGTGCCGAGGCCATCCCCAGGCTTGATGGAGACATGAAAACCCCCAGCACTGCAGAGTCAGGCCAAGGGATTTCCTTCCAGAGGCAGTTTCCCTCCAGGCAGTTTCCCACCCGCCATCAGCAGAGGCATGGCAGAGCATGCAGACACCCACCACTGCAGCAAGCCAACACCACAGACTAAGCACATTTGACATGGTAACTTAAAAAAAAAAACATTTAAACAAGCAATGCTATAAACTTTAATGAGCCTCAGAGCAGCACTCAGTAGCCTTTTGTCTGTGACAGACAAAAAGGGGGAGGTATTGGTCTGCAAGGCTTGGCAATTAGAAAATAGTTTGCAAAGAGTGAAGAAACACTGGCTGTGAGAGAAGTAAAATGTGGTGCTCACCAAAAGAACGTAGGAAGTGACAGTCCTAATGGAACAACTGATGCACCTGAAAATCACTAGATGAGAGTATAATTTTAAGGCAAACAATTAATTTTGAGCAGCACCTGCTGCACAAAGGACACTCACAGCACTTGAAGCAAAATCATGGGCTGAACATGCTTAAAAAAAAAAACAACAGTCTGGTCGAAGGTAAGAGCACTGAAAAATAACACCAGTAGCAAGAGAATCGTATCAAACAGGATTTTAATCATGCAGAGAGCAGCAGCAGTCAGTTGAACAGCTGAAAGGCAAAGAGGGCCAAAGACTGATGCTCAGTGACAGGGACTCGCTGGGGAAGCAAGGAGATGTGTTATCTTTGGGGATTTAAGCAACATCCAGTCTATGCCGTGCTGGTTTTGTGTCTGACCTTGAAGAAGTCATCCAGCGTGCTTCAGTGTCCTGCCGTAAAATAGTCTTTATGAGAGTGTGTCTGGGAAGGTTGGTAGAGCACTTTGTGATGCTCGGATAGAAAGAGGCTCTTGCTTGTCAGGATTGAGAATTGATTGGCGTCTGAGAGCATTTATGCCCAGACATATTTATAACCACCCGCCTGTAAGGAGAGCTGGAGCTTTCAGCAACTCGGCCAGCAGTGGGACAGCTAAAGCAGCTAAAGCAGCTCTTGTTGCTATCCCACCTTAGAAGCGGAACTAAAATCCAGTTGTTAATGAATACGGCTGTAAACCTCATGCCCAAACCTGCAACTGCGCAGCTGCGGTGGTTGCCAACATGCACAGGCAAACAATAAGTTTATCCTAGGGTCCTATCTTTCTCCATGCTCCCTGTCTCCAAGGGTCCGATCCCTTATCTGAAAAACCTCTGTGGCTGTCTCCGGAGCTTGCTTGTTTGCACCCCAAAACCCCTTCGTTCCTTTGCCTCTCATTCTGCACGGCTTATTGGAGGTGTGGGCTGCCTGTGTGCAAATAACCATAGATACCCACAGAGCTCCTGGCAGACGCTCTTCAACCACCATCAGAAGCCACCATCCCGTGTCGTAGGCACGGACAATCCCACCTCCACTCCACTCCTTGCCACCAAGTGCAGATCCTCCCAGGGAAGAGTTAAACGGGTCCTTTTGGTTTCCTGAGACAGCCCATAAATGAGGCACAGACTGGTCTCCAAGCAGCCCTAACGCTTCTAGAGAGGACCAAATATGAGTCGAAGGTTTGAGCTTGACCCTCCTTCCTTTCCCATGCTGTCTCTGCACAGCTATTGCTCACCACATTAGAGAGATGCCTGCTCTTGGTGTTACCCCATTTTGTAATTGATCTGGAGCACAGCTGCAGATATTCCCATTTTTAGTTAATCCTTTTTGTTTATAGCCAGCGAAAGGTATGATGCGGTTGGAATAAAATGCACTGGATTTCCTCCCGCGTGCGATGCTCTCACAGTGGTGGCATTCCCTGCCAGAGGAAGCAGCCTGGCAAACCTTGCGGCAAGGCATTACGGTAATCTAATCAGGAGGAGATAAGAGACTGGATGAGCTTTGCAGTGTCTGATATGGATAAACACCAGACCAAAGCTTGTCAGCATTTGTGAGAGAATAAACCAAAGCATTTAGATAGCAACAAAAACGATCATCCAAATGATGAGAATGATTGAAACGAGATATAATTAGCAACTCACATTTTAAAAGCAAAACCAAACCGACTTCATCCATGTCTCAGTACTTACCCACTTCCTTTGGCAACAGAAAAAAAGCTTTAGTTTGATCAGCCGACTTAATTGCACACAAGTCCGAGCTGAGAGAACACTTCTCAGGGACTAATTTATTCCACAAATATAACATATTTTTCTGCTCACAGAATACCCACAAACACATTGCAGTTTCCTTACATATTTTTCTTTTAATTTTTTTGGCATATTTTCATGAATTGTTTGCGAGTTCGCTGTTTGCAGTATTTAATGCCTGGAATCCGAGCGGTTGGTTAGTGGCAGTTGGTCACGTACATCACATGCTATTATTTCTGCTGGTCCCTGGCTGAGACTGTCCTTCATTGGGTCCGATTCAACATCTTTTGATGTCAGTGAGAGTCTCTCTCTTTGACTTCAGTGGATTTGGGTCCAGCCCTTTGTTAGGGAAGGAACTGGAAGAAGCCGCTGGGCCCTGAGTCTCTCTAGCTGGGCTCAGATTTATTTGGGAACTCAGCAAACATTCATTCTTCCCACACAGGCCTTTCTCAGCTCCACTCCTAAGAAAAACTGAAGTTTTCAAACATCTGTTGGAGCCAACATTTTATTTCCTTGCAACTTGTGTAGTTATTCAGACCAGTGAAAAATGGGCATAAAATGGTGCCCTGCCTAACGTCACACTCCACACCGGTGCATTCAGCAAATATCAGAGGAGTGAAGGATGAAGCTCATCACTGGGACGCAGGGCTTGCCTTCAATTTAATCTGAGCACTGTAAAACCAAAGTCCTGCCTGCACCTCACCCCATGGAAGTCCACAATTTAGAAGTTCAAAACCCTTCTTTCTCACCAGGAGGCACAAACTCCCCTAAAATGCCCACGTTTCTTCCTGACTATCTCCCCAGGCTTATGGGCACCTGCCTCCAGGCACCTCCAAACCCACGTCTTAACAACGCCAGGCGATCAGCTGCCACAGGAGGACTGTGGGGAGAAGCTGGCAAACCTGTGTAAATTGAGGTGCCTGTTTTGATCTTTAGCACTCATGGTGCCGTGAGGCAGCACAAGAGCAAGAAGAACTGACACAGAGATTTTTCTTTTCCTACTCCCCTTGGGCAGTGCTGTGCTGGCAGCTCATTTAACTTTAAGACTGTCTGCATGTAAAAATACAAATTGTCTTCTCTTCAAAATCTGGTTTAAAAATAGCACTATTTGAGGAGTATATAAATAAGTAATCATTTGGAACATAATATTAGACCTCCCTTCTTTAATTAAATGGTTGCTTGATGCATTTCAAAGCTCTGTTCTGACTCAGTCTTCCTGCATCTCTGTACTTTTCCTGTTACGAACAAACCTCGGCTAACTGCACCATGAATTTTAAAGCAAACTAGATGGTGCAGAGTAATAGGACTATTAATACCCTAATTGCTGAGCTGTGCTTGGGATGAGCCCATTCTCGCACAGACACAGGAAGAAATAACGTCTCAGACATGCTGTTAAGCAGGAATGGCTTCAATGGCCATCACTGCCTCCGTTTGACACCTGGCTTACAGGAGAACACAGAGAAAATATTCTAATGCAAGGGTACATATATTTTTCCTCTCAACCCACATAGCATTTGCTGGACACAGCCAGGAATGTAATCCTGACTATTCAGACCAGCCCCTCTTCTGGTCCTGAATGCCGCTGGAGGGTGAGTAGAAAGGCCATGTGTTTCCCTTTGTTGAAGTGCATTCTTCATGTAATCCCTGGATTGAGTCAGGCTGGTGTTTCAGTATCACAGAAGTGGGGAAGGGAAAAGACACATGATATGAGGCCAGCAGTTCACCCCATCCCTGAGCAGGATTATTGACTCTGTTTTGTTTATTGATGCTGTTTCATCCACTAAGGCTCTGTCTTCTCCAGTTTTAAAATTTTGAAGTCACACAGCTTTTGCTCTTCTTCAGGGGTGCTATTAGAAAGTATAAATTCCACTTTTATTAAAAGCTCCCCGATTTCAAGGCCTATAGCTTCCCTTTCTTGATTTCACCCAACTACTCATGCTGTCCACTTAAAGCATATCAAATGCTTTCCTTGGAGTTTTAGGGGACCATTGGCGACCGTTTAGCTCCTCTGTACGTATTCAGCAGTTCTTTTTTGCTTGCAGGTCCTTGTCCCAGTGGGAGTCAGATTTCCCCAGCACATCACTCTTCACTTCTCTTGCAGGCTTGTGAGCGGCTGCCAAACAACCAGAAGCAGAGCACTGCTTTCTTTTTTTTTTCCTGAATTACATGAGGGGAAGGACAGGAGGTCCTAGCTAGAAGAGTGCAAGGAAAATCACAGCCTTTGCCTTCGGCTGTTTTGCTTACACACTTGCTTTTGGGAAGGCAGAAAAGGAGAGTAATTTATGTCCAAAGATGGGCTTTTTTCCTCTGACATGCATGGACCTAAACTTCTCCGGAGCCTTTCCCCAAAAGGTACCTTAAACTGAGTGTGCCATGGTCTGGTGTCCACACAATGGTATTAAAGGCAAATTTGGTGTCTAGAGCAGCCCTGGGAGGACATAGATATTTACATGGTGGAGCTGGAGATGAGGTGTGCTTCACAGGAGCTCGCTCAGTGCAGTGTCTAACTTGCTATGGTATCGTATAGGGAGTGGTACAACCTCCTAAGCCCTTTGATGGCTCTCGCCCTTCATTGATCCAGTTTCACTGAGGAGATGATTTCTCCTTCTCCCCCACCTGAGGCCAATGCCCACCAACCAGACAGATGCTGCTACGGCTCTAAACCAAGAGCCACCACTTCAGCCCCAAAGGGATGGACTGGTCCTCACCCTGCACATTCCCCCAGAGGCTGGCACGGCAGCATTTGGTCAAAGCTTGTGCGGGACCAGCCCTACTCAGGGTGTGTTGCACACATGATCCCACCACAATCCCATGAGAGGCTTTGGGGCTCAGCAGCAGGTTTGTCTTGAGAGCTCCTGAAAGGCCAAGTTAGTGAGGTCTGTGTTAAGATTTGCTCAGATACCCCGCAGAGATGAGCTGCTTTTAAATCCCATGTTTAAATCCACTCTGAATTTATAGATGACTGCTTTGAGTTGCCAGGCATCTTCTTTTTGTCCTCTAAAATGTGACCTCTGCATTAGGATGATGCTCACACATTGTACAAGTGTGCCGCTCTCTTTCACATGTTTTCTTTTGAATTCCTTCTAAATATGCAGTGATATTCAACAGAAGAGCTGATGTTCAGAGTTAATATAGGTGTACATTTCTAAGTACATCTCCTAAAGCTATCTTGAGTTCTTCATAATCTCACCCAATTTGCTTGGCTACTTTTGCTGTTATAAACATGAATCTGCCTGATTCTGATAAACATGAATCTGCCTGATGCCAAGTTCAGGTAATGAACAAGTGTTGGATGGAAAGCTGCTGTGGGAGGGGGATCATGCAGAGCTGCTTTTATATTTTCTTCAGCTCTTCTGGGCTTGAGAAGGGAGGAGAGACGGACCAGGCACGAGCGATGCAGCATCAAAGCACACCACGGGGCTGTGGCAGGGCTGGGAAGGAGCTCAGGCACAGAAGTTCAGGAAAGGCGATTCAGGAAAGGCAGTTCAGGCAGTTCAGGAAAGGCAATTTTCAGAGGAAAAATGAGGTGGATTCATCTGAAAGCAGTTTTTTCAATTAAAAAGAGGAAGCAAAGATACCGCCTCACTCACTTTGCTCCTTATGTTTAAGCACTTGGAGTGGAGTAACTTCACAGGAACATTTTCAACATCCAGAAGTGGTTCTTCTCGATTATACAGGATCTTCTGTTGAGTTGCTTGAGGCTTGTGTGGTAACAGCATTATTCAAAATAATAGTGGTCCGTCTTTTATCAATTAGGAGTACAATGGCAGAATCATCTTTCACTAATCCCTAATCCTCCCCACAACTGCTTGACATGCCCATTCACATAATCTTTTTTTTATTTACATGTTTGTTGGGATGGTAGCTGCATGATTGGATCAAATATCTTTCAGATTCTGGGATATTTTGAGCCTCATAATGGGAGTAAATGAAAGACGTCAAAAAGAAATGTTTAGGGAACAGTGCAAGAAAAGTTCTGCTTAAAGTTAGAAGTGTTATAATTGCAGTAATTATGAGATATAAATGAGGTATAAGCAATCCTGCACATGTGCATGACTATAAGGACTTCATGGGATTTATTCCCCTTCACAACAGACCAAAATGTGGCCAGCTGATTGCTAAGCCTATGTCCAAAGTTGGCAATGGGAGTTTTGTCATTGCCACCTTTGGTTTTCAGACTGGGCGTAGGGAGCTTGTCTGACTGTACTACAGAAAGCAGGATCATGCAAGCACTGAAATCTACGGACACTTCCTAATACGACAGATGGGGTTTAGATACAAAGCTTGGAGCCACTTGCCAGCTTTCAGTTTCTCTCCTGTTGCAGGTCGCAGTCTCCTCCCATGCAATGTCACGCCAAAGTGGTATTTGGTATTCTGGCTGGGTGCCATCCCCAGGGTTGATGATCATCATTGTGTACAGACCAAGTAACGAGGAGCAAAGATGTCTCCTGAGTGCATTTTGGAACGTCTTCTTCCTTTCTTGGTCATAACCAGTTCTGCAGGTTGGCTGGTTTGGAAACAAAGTCATCAAAGACGGTGGTTCTGGCATTGCCTGTTAGCAGCTCTTTCAGCGCTTGCTTGGAGAGGCTCTCTTCAGCTATTCTTTTCCACCCTGACTGTTTTTCCAGACAGATCCCTACTGAGACGATGTAGTCACACAGTAAACACTGCTAGAAGCAGGCCAACATATGGTATCACTTAGGTACAGATCAGTCCCGGCACCATCGTAATGGTATTTTGGTATCTCTGGTCCCACTTCTAATCCCAATCAGTCAGTTCATTTGTGCACAAAGTGGGGATGAAAAAAAGGTGTTAAAGAAACTTTTATAACCCATGGAAATAGTTTTAATTTGATACCATGCTTCATGCCTTCAAGAGGAAGAGACCTAAGGTCAGGAGGAGAACAATGCCCAACAAGCAGCTGGCTCTATAGTCATCTGATTGCTCTGCTACAGGCTAGGTCAGTGAGATGTTAAATAAAAATAGCTTTAAAGTCTTTAAAATTAGACTAGTATACAACCTTACCCAGCTTTGCTGGCCTAATACAAGAAATGCGAGCCACTGCAGATACAAACAAATCCACCAAACATGAGCCACTGGGACCTAACAGAAAACCACGAGTCTTACTGCGACTGCTTCTCAGTGTTTCAAGCAGCAGCTGAAGGTAGGACTGCAGGCAATGCAGCAGGAATCGGATGTGTAAAGGGAAGGAAATTCTGGTGTTCGGCAAGAGTGAACTACTTGGGACCTTGTCAAGCCATCTCCTCTGGGTTTGCCTGCAGGACCGGGCCAGTGTAAAGTTACTGAAGACTGCACAGGGAATCCAGATGTTTGGGAAAGGAAATTGATGGGAGCCTCCCAGAAAGTGATGGGAGGCTTCTGTCATGAGGAGCACCTGGGTTTGTAGCAGCACAAGCCAGGTCAGAAGCAGTGGGTCGCAGACTACCCGCACCAGCATGGGGTGGCAGGGCAGGAGCAATGGCTGCAGGAAGGGGAGGGTGAGGGTGTTATTTTGCCTCATAAGTGAGGAGCATTACTGTATTTGGCAACCCTGTACAAACCAGCTCCCTGACTGCCAAGTTGCTTTTACATAGCATGCAGCACCTGAAGACTCAAGCTACCCATAAACCTTTAGTGGGCTTCTGGCAAAACATGGCTCTAAGCCATGGGGAAGTTTGAGGAGGCAGGTCTGGTCCTCCAGGTCAGATGGAAATGTGAAGTCCCAGCTCTCAGGCTGAAGCTGCTACGCAGAAGGGGACTTGGGGCCCTGGAGGGAGGGGAAGGGGAGCAGAGGGGTTATGGTTGGGTTTGGTTCCAGCTGAAGCCTTAATGCACGCACAGGCTGCGGCAGCTGGATCCTCTCTGGGCAGTGGGCTGCGAAGCCAAGATAAGGCAGGTTGACCTCGTTTATGACAGCAGAAGATACCGTCCCTCACCAAAATGAGGATATGGGAATTGTGTAATAACGTACAAGATACACTGCACAGAAAGGAGGATGTGCCTAAGCCATGTAGAAAAGAACTGAAAGATTGTTCTTGCAGTTTAATAGTCCAGATGGGTACCTGTGGGCAGAAAATCCTTTTGAAAATCTTTTTTCAGAAAATCAGTTTCCTTTAACAGGAAATCTAAAGGTACTCAAGGAGCTCAGAGTCTCTCGACCTCAGCAATGTGGTGTTCACACGTGCCCCAGCACACGCTCACAGAGGTATCACACACCAGATTTTCAGTTGTGGGTAACTAAAGATATAGAAGTGCATCTATATTTGGAGCTATAAATGAGGCACCTTACAACTACTGAGCAGTACAGACTCCTCTTTCCTGCAAATTAAGCCACTTCTCTGCTTTAGGAGCATCAGCTTCCAACACCCACAATTAAACTGTGAAGTTTCTAAGGTTTGTTAGACATCCTTGCACAGGGAGGCCAGCACAGCGGAATCCAGCAGGCCACCTCCTCTGTAACAAGATCATCACTAATGAGAATGTGTTATCATGCATTTTTCCAAATCAATTATCATCTTGCTCTTTTTTGGGTCCCTAGCTTGAAGCAACTTGAAGTAATTGCAGTCTTCCAAAGACAGGTGTTCAACGCCTTCTGAAAAAAAAATAGGCTCTTTTTAAAAGCACCTTATATTGGACAACCTAAAATGGAAGTACCAAAAATTGAGGCATTTTGAAAATTTTGCTGGAGCAAAATTGCATTGACTTGCATTGACTCAGTCCTCAAGCAATGAGAGGTGCTGGGACTGGTGAGCAGTTGCCTAAACACAAATAAGAGAGACATGGTGATCTCAAATAAGATAAGAATATTGTAGGTTGACCTGTTACTGAGAAGTTTACTGTACAGAATTTTTTTGTTTTTTTTTTAACTTCAGGCCTTAAAGAATAAAATCATCTCTTGAAGGCTTTTAAGAGACCACATGAAGACTGGAAGCTGCAGCCTGTGTCCTCACCACCTGAAGGGCTACTGGGGACTCTGGCGGAGCCCCAGTTCAGGTAGGAAAACAGCTGCTGTGGACCTGTTGGGGGAAAAACAAATGGACTGCAGGAGCTCATGGAGGTGCCTGAAGTTAGTCCTGCCTGAGCCATCTTCAGGATGGTGCAACAGACAGTGTGGCCTGGTTTTGCAGACCTTTTTTTCTCTAAAAGCTCTGTTTCTGCAGTAGTAAAAAAAGTGCTGAGGTTGTCACTTTGTTTGTTAGTACACAGATCCACAAAAGGAAGGAAGGACAGGGAGCAAAGCTGCTTGGGTGCTCGCAGTAAGCCTGGGTGGACAAGTGCCACGATACCCCCCAGAGCCAATGAAGGCAGAAGGCTTCATACCCAAATGCGGGTACCAGAGGCTGCAGAAGGGAGACATAGCCCTGGGCTGCAAAAAAAAAAGAAAATCAGACTCATTTTTAACAAGCAGTGCTATTTCTGTATTGCACAAGAGCCACACAAGTCATGTTGAGCCTTCTATGCTTGGTATGCATATGTTTAGACTAGTGTTTCAGGAGTTTCAGAGAGAGTCCCAGGACTGTGGGAGCCCTTCTACTTATAGCTATGAATTAATTCTAATTAGCCTTGGAAATGGGCCTCTCTGGCTCTTTGTTCTCTGAAATTGTGTTTTTCAGATGCAGGCTTCTCAATTAGCAGCTAATTATGATGGTCTTGCCGCCTTGCGGCTAAAGGGGGTATAAAAAACCACAGCCCCTGACAGCTGTTGGAGATTTGCCTTCAGCTTGAGCAGCAGAATTATTGATATCGATTTCTGGGGTCTTTGGCTCTTGTCCGTAAATCCCTCACAGACCTGAAACAATGTTATTTGTGGCACTACTGAGAATTATTTGATGCTGTGAGTTCTGGAAAATACATCGCATTTCCAGCCCTCACCAAATGTAGTGAAAGCAAAAAATAGACAAGCTGTGTGTCCAATAGTCTGCCCCTCCTCTCCTGGAGCAGCATATGAGGAATCCAGATGCAATTTTGAGGAATAGCTAGGTGTTCCCAGGCTGAGTTTTGCTATCACCAACCTTTCTCTACAACTGTCGTTGGACAATGGTGCTAGTAGATCTAAGGACGCTTAACCTAGATCCAGATCTAGTATCCCTTATGCCAATGACCCCAGTTAGCCATTTCCCCACAGGCCAGCTCCAGTTTTGTAGGCTATTGCAAGCCCAGCAAAGATCCTTTTTACCCCTATGATAGGTAGGTTTGGCTCTGGAGTCATGGGCAGGGCAGATGGGATGGGGAGGAGATGCAGTTCATAAGAACATAAGATTTGCACGAGTGGGGTGAGACCGATGGCCCTCCTCACCCTATATCCTGCCTCGGTTGGTGGTGGCAGGACATGCTGTGTAGGGAGTTTGGTGAGCACGATCCTGCTTATTCCCTTTAATATCTCTTTACAGACCTGTTGTCCATTAATTTATCTAACCGCTTCTTGAACTAGCTGGTAGTACCTGTACCCATAGCCTTCTGCAGGAAAAAAATCCCAGAAGTTTGCTACTCATTGTATAAGAAATAGGGTTTCTTTCATCTGTTTTAAGATGACCTTCTAGTTCAATCATCATTTTTCCAGCGTCTCCCCTCACTTTCAAGCTGCATACAGTTCCTTCTGCATGCAGGGGGAGAAAATGGTTTGTTTGTTCTTTAATCTGTCTGTCTGTACTAGGTCTGTCTGTACAAAATGTATCTGCTGAAGGACGTGACAGAATTGTACTAGCATCACAATTTTCAGCTACTTGTACAGTTGTTCTCAGATAACTGGAAATACAGTCTGCTCAGCAGTTCTCATGTTCTTCTTGTATGACGGTTTCACTTTGGATCTCCATGGAGCAGTTATTGTCTGATGTTTCTGTGGTAATACCAGAGGGGGATTAGCAGTACTGGAAGGACTCTGCGAGAGTACTGTTTTGAGATAAAATTTCTTTGCAGTAAAACTAGAGATAAGACAAACCCCAGCTCAAATCAGCCACAGACTTTCCCCCACTGCAGATCCACATCTGGATATGAACTTGATGCAGATGCTAATTATTTCCGTGCTGCAGCAGACAGATTCCCCAGACCCGGACTAAATTTCAGCTCCAACTAAATCACACAGCCTCAGTCTAGAGCATGTATCTGGGAAAGCGAGAAGCCTAACACCGAATAGGTACATAATAGCACCTGCTTCCACATATATAAAACACAGCTATGAAAACTTGTTTCCATGTTGCAGGCACTTGAGAAATGTGGTGTATACATTACGACTGTAGCATTATAGCTCCCCGTATGTTGTAGTTTCTCTCCCAATGCAAAAATCTATGTCCTGAAGGGAAAACAATCATCTTTAGACTAAATTAGATTACAAAACATTTATGCTATCAAATAATCTCTATGAAGATTTCTAGCATTTCTCTTTCCTACAGAAAATTGAAAGGATCATAGCAGAAAATGAATGTAGTTTGGCTGGTTTAGGTTGAACTGTGTATAACTTGTCATCAGCTATGTATTTCAGATCAGAAGAAGTGGTTGAAGATATGAAAGTACAGGGAAAGGTTGTCCAGGGGGACTGGAGTTTGCAGCACTGCAGGGCTTCAAAAACAGGTAAGACAAACATCAGTCAGAAAGGGCGGTGATGTATTTGATCCTGCCCTGAGCACAGAAAGGAGCGAGATAACTTCCTCAGGTCCTCTCCAGGCTAATTTATGTGATTCCATAAAACAGTAACAAACTAACAAAGTAGAAGTCTCTGCCTGCATTTCACATAGCACTTCTCAAGAATGTCTGCTAAGCAAATTTGCCAAGTCTGCTGCCTCCCTAAATGGCATGCTATAAGCAAAAGAATAAGTTGCTTTAAAAGGGACAACATAGAGCATTCAGACAGAAATACTGCTGCAAACAAAAAACTTCCCTAAGATTGCAACATCCAAATGTTCATCCTTAGCAACATAATTCAAACTGGTGATAACAGTGGAAACACAACCGCAAAGAGGAAGTAATGAGGGAAGGAAGGAAGGAAGTAATGAGGGAAGGAAGGAAGGAAGGAAGGAAGGAAGGAAGGAAGGAAGGAAGGAAGGAAGGAAGGAAAGAACGGACATCAAAAGAAACCTGGAGCACTGTATACCCCACACTTAGCAGCACCAGGAAGGCTCCACTCCAACAGCTACAACTCATCACAGGAAAAGGAGAAAGGCGGCTCATGCAAAGGAGAACCTACAACAGCCATTACTGATGGCTAAGAGCAACAACTGGAGGGGAGCATGAGGATATGAGTCAAAAAGAATAATTTACGGGAAAACACTAAAAAACCAGGACAGACTTAAAGCAAGTGTGTGTGCAGTTGCAAGAGAAATGCATGCAGTGTTCTGTAGCATTCTTAATGCTACGTTTTTTAAATTACCATATTACAAGCCTTCCCAAACAAAAAACACTGAGATCTTTTATAAAACTCAGTGTTATTACACTTCCAACACACTCATATGGAGCCACTTTCCTATTGACATAAGCCTGTGAATTAACATACTTTATATATTTAGGTCTGTTTTCTGCTCCTCCTCCCTTGTCAAATCCCTTTTATTATTCCCAGATATAACAGTGCCAGCATTACCACTGAGCACTAAGGACAAGTTTCCATCCCTTAGAAGTCACCCTCCATCAGCTGAGCTGGAATCACTGATCTTACGCAAGCTTTCAGCCTGCCTCATCCGCGAAGTAAAACACAAGTATTTAAGTGAGCCCATTTCATCTGGCAATTGAGGCAGGCTAAGAGCACACACATGGTTAATTAGGATGGTTCAGCCAACAGGCAATAACTCATTAAGCTGCAGTAACTCGACTATGTTTGATCATGTGCTTTATGCCCCAAGGCACTTCATAAGTAAAGCAGTAAAGTCAACTTATCTACCATCTCAATTTCTCTCTCCCTCTCTCTTTTTTTTTTCCTAACCACAGAAAATCGTGGTTAAACCACAGAGGATAATTTCTGGACACAGAATAGTTCACCACCTTCCTCTTTTTGGCAGGCTAACTGCGCTTGAAGATTGCTATTGTGTCTCCTTTCAGCCTTGCCTTCCCCGGGCTAAATACAAATGCTTTCCCTCTCCTCATAGGCACTGTTCTGTAGGCTCTCCGCAGCCTTGCTTTCCTCAGGACCGTGGCCACATCTTCCCCGAGGTGTAATGCCAGAAACTGGTCCCAGTGATCCAGCTGAAGCTTATCCCTCTGTGCCTAACATGCGACATCCCCATCTGTCCAACCCAGCCCGATGTTTCTTCCTTCCGCAGCTGAGTCATTGCTCCATCATAACCTCCAGCTCCCTCCCGGCAGAGCTACTACCTGGCTGCTCTCTCCCACTGTGTGCCTGTGGAGCTGATTATTTCAACATAGGTGCAGATTTGCGCTTGTCTTCACTAAATTGCATCCTGTTTATTTCCAGACCGCTCCTCCAATTACTGAGATCTCCTGAGCACCCATCCTCTCCTCCCTCGTGTCTCTTGCTCTTAGCTGAAACTCTAACAAAGGGACTCTCTACCTCTTCATCAAAATTATTAATGAAAATACTGAATAGTCCTGAATCCCTGGTCCCATATCCCTAGGGATCCAGCTCAATAAATCTTTCCAGTTTGACAGTGTCCACCTGCTCTCTGAATACTCCCAGTAATTTCATCTAAACCTTTTCCCCCTGATTTTCTTATAAGAACACTGCTTCTCTAAAGGCGAGATATTGCAGCTACAGCTTCTCCCTATTATATGGGCAGCAAGAAAACCCATATTTTTAATAGTTAATGCTAAGTTAGTTAATAGTTAATGTAGATTTGTAGTAATAGTTAATGTAGAAGGGAAAGTAACATCAGACCTGACTTCAGCCAGCTTCTGTCTGTGGAGGATTAGGATGTGACCAAATGTCACAGCCTGCCTATTGCAAACCCATTTCAGCATTCACCAAAAGCATCTGATGGTGGTCCCCACCGCAAATAGGATGATGGGCAAAATGGGTTTGGGAATAATTTAGTGTAACAGTTCCTAAATCATGGGCTTCCCAACTTCCATGAGTTTTGGATCAGGCCCATATAAGTCCAAATTCACTTTCCAACTCCAAATATAAGGGGTGGGTTTCCACTAGCAATCGCCGCTCCTGCATAGGTAAAAATTGCTGAGCTTCAAACTCAACATCGGAGTGGGCTGTTTGTTTTTATACAGGGAGAAGGAAGTCACCTATTTCATTCCCTTGTGCTCTAGTAATTTTGTGATTTCCATAATGAAATACAGGAAGATGGTGGGTAACAAATCCAGATATACAGAGAACTTCTTGTGCTTTTCACATCATGCTGGAGAACAGCAGCATGCAAGAAGGTAAAATAAAATATAACCCTAAACACCTGTTATATTGCATGGCATGGTAATAAAATATTGCTCACTTAAGCAAGAACCTTTGAACTGCTCACTAGAGGAGCCCTTCCCTCTCCATTGGTTTTTATAGGCAGCCTAGGGAGATTATGTGCTTAAGTTAGTCCTTTAAATTTAGATACCTAGAACAAACATTGCAGACTCCCCTCCTCCCTCCCAGAATAAATACTTCATGATGACATAAGACCATTCTCTTTTTAAAAAAGAACCAGTACTGCAAGAAAAAGTTCAGGAGAAAAGAAGAAGTATTTCACTCGCCCTTCAATGCGGTGGTTGTTTTTTTTGTTCTTCTGATGTCAATTGTGCCTAATAACTGAACGGGAACCGATGCAAATTAAGCAAGGTCATTTCTGATCATTGGCCGAGCGCTCGCATTGTGCTAACGAGAAACTGAACTGTAAAATTAAGTAAAAATATTTTTTCCGTGGTTCCCAGTGGAAGTCAAAGCAAACGCACATTTGTGCTTCCTCTTGCTCCGCAGGCGGCTTGGCGCCCCTTTCACTGACTTCGAGTCCTGCCAGAAAAGCCCATCAGGTCTTTCAGGTTCCCACTGGCACGAAAAGTACCCCTCTCGTTGCACCAATATTTGGAAAACAGAGAATGTGCTGAGTCTCAATGTCCTTCAAGTCTCCATAAATCACTCATAGAAAAGAGCGGGGATTAGTTGGGCAGCACATTGTATGCCCAAAACTGGAGCTGAAGGAGGACCTCCAGAGTCGCTATAGAGGGATTTCATCACGAGGAAGGGAGGCTGAGCAAACAGCAAGGATGCCCTGTTACAGCAACATCCTGTCCTTGCAAAGAGGAGAATGGCTTTTGAGGGAATGACAGAGCTTTGGATCTCAGCTCCCTGAGGCAAGTTCAGGCAAGTTCAGACTCATTGCTTTTGTGTGATGGAAGCTTTGGGTTTATTATTAGATCGAACTCAAAAGAGCCTTGCCAAGTTTGAAAGTTCATGATGTTTCAAGCAAAGAAAGGAAGTGTCTTACCTCTTAGAGAGGCTAGTCTCTCCATTATGAAACAGGCTAGGAGTTATTTAGCTCTCGTTCCCAACGATGAATGGAAGATGGATGAAGAATAGTCTGCTGAAACCCAGAGGCAGATCTGCCCTTCACAGCTCGCGAGCGAGGGCACCGCGGCGTTTCTCCTCAGATTGAAATTCCCATTTCCTGGGTTTGCTTTTTCTGCTGCGAATGAGATGATAAACATTGATGCAGCACAGAGCAAACAGAGTCCGCTGTGAGGCTCATCGAGGGATTACTGGCTACTCAAACAGAAAAAGATAGGGTGGGAATTAAATTCATATAACCTCAAGTCTTGCCCCCTTGCTTACAGCTCTTTCTCACCCTCCTCAAACTCCGTCTTCATGCCAGCTGGGCATTTGCCTCTGTCTGAAGGCTGTCCCAGAGCCTTGCTGCTCTCAAGCTGGAGACATCACCTAGTTTCCAGCCTTATCTAATAGCAGACAGTTCAGACCCCTTCACTTTTGTGTCAACCACCGCCCCAGCTTAAATAGTTTGTATCCCTCCTTTGGAGTTACCTGCATTATTTCAATAGACAGCAACCGTAGCTCCTCTCAGCCTCAGTTTTGCTAAGGAAAGCAGGCCAAAGCTTTTTATTCACCTTTTATCAGTTAGGTAATTTTTTTCCCCTTAGCCCAGTTTTATATCCTTATCTGCACTTGATTTCAGTAAAATTTTTCTCTCTTGAAAGTGGGTAATCGGAGTTGTGTAAGTCAGGGCTTGCCAGTGCCTTCATTAGGGCTCAGTATATCCTTCCTCCATACTAGCTTTCAAACCTATTGAGGCTACTTTGCATTTTTCATAGCCGCCTCACATTTGTTCTCCATAGTCACCCATAGCTGAGTCCTGTGCTCGGGTCTCTCCAGCCTGGATGACTTTCAATGCACAAATTTCCCAGAGTGTAGCACAAAATTTCCTTTGTGCATCACTTTGCAGTTCTGTGTTACCCCATCTCATCTCACACCTATTACCCCCTCCTCAAATTCAACCAGTTCTTCCCAAAAACTGCTCCAATCCCTCTCTGTAGTGACAGCGCATTAAAGCAGGATTCATCAGTATGCTCCCATTTGTCTGCGCCAACAACAGTCATGTAAGTATTTAAGAAAAGCAAACCCAAGACCCGACTGTAAGGAATGCCACTGGCAGGTTCCCTCTGGCTTGATGCTCTCCTAAAGTACCAAAGCTGTTTCTCACTGTGAGCCAAACCTTTATCCATCTCATCATTCTTACACGAATGCCTATCTTCATTAGCTTCCCTGATAATTTTCCAAGTATCTCTGTATCAATTAATCAATTAATGATTTCATGCAATCTGATGAATGAGTCTTTAGGTGTCCTGGGATGGAGATGATCTTGTCTATGTGGTAAGATGCCTTGACCACACTGCTTTGTTTTTACCCATGGTGTGGTCTCTTGAATTTTCATGCCCTAATTCCTAACAGCTTCCCTGGTTTTACCCCAAGTATTTAATATCTGCTTATAGAAAACTGAATTACGGTGTTTTTTTAGCTTGATGCACTATCTGAACATGTCTTGTACTTGCCTGTTCCCTTGCTGCCTCCTTACTCACCTCTTGTCTGCTTTCTGTTTATGCTATGGAAAGGACTTAGCTGCTTGCTGTCCTTGCAGGGCCTAACTCAGCTTGATTCACAGCAATTTCCTCTTTATATCAACCCACAGAGACCCTTTTGCTTTTCTCAGTTTGCTTTTGGTCCCTCTTCCTCCCCAGTATCCCTCTGTCGCTTGTCCAAGTAGGTCTGGAGCCTTCCCTTGCAAAGTCCATCCAGTTCATTGAAGTGACACCCTGCCTTTGGTGTCTCTTGCTTTAGGAAAAGCAGTCTCAAACCCCGACCAGGGGTGGAGGGGGATGTCCCAGCGGCCGAGCACTCGGCAATTCCCTGGGCGGGGAGGTGCCACCTCCTCCTGAACAGCTCTGTGACACCCGTCCCAGCACAGGAGCTGCCTGCACCTCCATGCTGCCATGCTCCCCCAAATGTGCTCTTCTGGCTCTCCAGCATCTGCGGCTCATCTTAATCACAGAGCGGCCCCTGAGCAGGCATTAAAACAAAGTGTGAAACATATCTCCCTGTTCAACGCTTCCAGGCCTGGGGTTTGCTTGCTCAATGAGGTGCCTCATTCATCAAAACGGCTCTTCATCCCCACAGCTCCCAGCTTTGGGTGAAAAAAAGGGGCAGGTGTGTGTGTCCAAAGCACAGAGAAGTGGAAGTTGCTTTTCCTCATTGCTTTGACAGCACTTACTGGTGGTAGCGTAACTCCAAAAGAGAGAGGTGGCTGGAAACAAGGGTCAAGCTAAAGAAGACTGAAGAAATTCATTCCTCCTGTTGCAAACTGGGATGCTCAGACCATCCAACAGAGCCTGACTCAAGGCTGTGCCATATGTTTTGGAAAGATTTTTCTCATCTTGTGTGTATGGGAAGCTCAAACGTAAAATGCCTACCTCTAAACAGAGGTTAGATTGAATGAGGCCCGACTCAAATAATGCAAGATTTTACATAGGAAAGGTTGTGCCATTGCCATCAGCCCCCTTTTATCTCAGCTGCAGCTACCCCTCTCTTTTTCAGCCGCTGCCCCTGCAAATTGCAAAATATAAATATTTTTTTTCTGAGGACCCCTGTCCACCTGCTGCCCTGGATCCAGGGAGTGCTCCTGCTTGGGTGCTTGCTGCTTGGAGCATCCTTCCCAGTGGTGCTGTATCTGCGGCACCGTCCCACAATACTGTCCTGTTCTGGGGGGCTGAACAGCAACTGGGTCTCTGCTGGTGTCTCCTTTCCGGCGTGCTAACTCTGAATGATGATGTGGCAGCAGCGCTGATGTTACATGCCAGACCAAATGAATGGGAAATAAATATTTTCATATTTTGAAATGCCAGATTGATTTCACATCCAGCTGGCACTACTGATATATCCTCCTTTCCCCCCCACCTCCTTTTTTTTTTAATAATGTCCTGATTTCACAGGCTGTGATTGTTTCTGCAGCCCCTTCTCAGGCCAGAGCTTTTGAGAGAAAAAAAAACAAACATGGTTTGGGTTTTTTCCTGCACTAACATCATTAGCTGCCCATCACTTTCACAATGAATGTGCCAGTGCTGTCATAAGGCATATGCTGTCAGTGGGGTTTTCTTCCCACCCCTGCTCTTTAAACATAGCAGAAGTGCCCTTTTCTCTGTAATGAGAAGCTGAAGAAAAACCAGCCAGGACTGGCACCGGCACAGGCACCCCTACTCGATAAGAAGCGAGCAAACAGGCTCAGATAAAGCTCAAACCCTTGGGAATTGGGCTCTGGCCATCCTTATTTGGTGCATCTGTCTGTCCTATGTCCAAAACATCGATGATTTTTTAATTAAGCGATTATCTTGGCCCCAGCTCCTTCCTGTGAAATGCAGCGGGACCCTCTGCCCGTGCCCTGCCAGCCTCCTGCCCGCGTTCCCCCACGAACAGGAGAGGCTGAGGGTGATGGAGAAGTGGTGGGGAAGGGGAGCGGGTCACTGGACGCCAGGCTGGGGACTCCCAGGCCCTCGCCTTCCCCCCACGCTGCCATGCTGCCTACACCGTACTGTGGGAGAGTTTATCTCATCTTGCCTTGAATACATCTACTGTTTGAATCATAATTACCTCGCTAGGCAAAGTACTTGTTATCTGATGTCCTTTCTGGTGGGCATTTTCTTCCAGCAACGTGAACTCAGTTGGGCTTCTCTTAAGCATCAGTCATTTATTCCTCTTTCTGCTTGCGGTACCCAGCATTAGGAGTTGCTTTTTTCTTCCACCCAAGTGTTATCCACTCAGTAGCTGTTTTCTTCTGCCCCAGTGTATCAGTGGGGGGGAAAGACTGAATTTGTAACTACTATTTTACAACCTTTTTGCAGGTTGCTTTTTATTCAAACAAGAAACTTCATGCTTTTTATTCAAACAAGAAACTTCAAAATTTAAAAGCTGTACAAAGGACTGCAAATGAAAATGGAGTCAAGCCTTTCAAATCTGTGAAGGCAGGTGATTTCGGATATGTGGACAACAGCCTTTAAAACAATCTGCTCTCACATGCTTTCGAAAGGTATTCAACACCCGTCCCAAAGTTACGCAAGCTGAAACTTCAGAAAAAAATGACTGAGGAAAACAGAGTAAGAACATGAACATGAAATATCTCTTCCTTCCCAAATAATTTCTGAGCTTTCAAGCTAATGCTATTAGAGCCCTCAAAAGTGAGCAGAAATGCCCTAAAATTAATAGGAAATGTTATAACTAACCAATGAAGAGATTTCAAAGCCAAGGTAATCTGATTAAATACTCTGAATCCAGTTGGCATCCTCCCATATCACTCTGTATCAGCTGCAATCTTTTAATAGCACAAGCCGTGAGGTACAAAAATAATGCACCACAATGGCATACAGTTCCCCAAAATACAATTAAATTTTCATTAGCCAAATTATCCCATAAGAATAATCACTTTTGGCTGAATACAGTCATATTCTTTAGTCTTTTTGTATAAGCCTGATCTAAAATATTTGACACGGTTAAAAAAAAAAAATACAGTAAGAAAACCCCCAAATACAGTGGTTATGAAAATCAGACTTTCCTTGAGGATGTGAGAAGAGGAAGGGAAATTACCCAGAAAGGGTGTTTGCAAATTCAGCACCCCCTTCCTTGGCATCAGATTGAGTGGCTTAAACAACAACAGAAGCAAAACTGTGGCTTGCTTGCCTTTTTTTTTTTTTCCTTTTTTTTGATACAAACCAGTGCTGCTTGAAGGGAATGAGCGCTCCTACGTGCTGGTGTGCTGGAGCCTCTGACGTGAGAACAGAACTGTTTTCATAGTTAAGGCATGATCTCTACACGTCCCCCAGATTATAACCAGAAGGCTTATGCAGAGGCAAACATACCAAGAGGACGTTGCCTGGCTTGTCAAAACCCACCGTTTGGCATGGCAGAAACCAGACTTTCCTCTGAAAATGCCAGCGCAGCCACAGGGTTTCCACTGCAGGCGTCAGCTCCCCTTGCGCACACATGGGAAGGAGCAGACCTCAGCACACCCTGCCACAAGGCAGGGGTCTGGGGAGGTTCAGCTCTAGCCAGCCCCCTCCTCCTTCGTGGCTGCAGTAGATCCTAAGAAACTAGATTCACCCTGGAACTTGGCAGTTTTACTTATTTTTAGACGCCTTACGTAGTTTCAGCAGCAGCTGAACGCACCTGTCGTGGTTGGAGTTGCATAGACCCTTTCACGGTATTGTTGCAGTGATCTTCAGAGAAAAATATATAGGAGTAAACACACCATGTTGTAGAATAAAATAAAAAAAAAAAAGTAAGAGCACCTAGGCTTGGTGTGGGAAAACATCAGGAATGAAAAGCCAAAACACACCGGGCGTTTGTGAGTGCTGTAAAAGGAGCAACGTGCTCATCGGAGCTAAGGAACTATTTACTCATCCGGAGTATTTCCTATCATACTTAAGGACCTGAAACACATTCTTAGATTAGCAAAAAAGGGAAACAGTGAAAGTAGTACCTATGAGAGGACTGGTTTTTTTCCAGACCAAGCTGTTGGGGTTAAGAGCCCATCAGTGCATCACAGCTGTGCTGGAGGCAGCCATGAGATTCCTCCTTGCCCACACACCCAAAAACATGCATGGATCCTCCATTTACAATAATTATTCAGACATCTAGGGTTTTTTCTCTCTCGAGGCCCAGATCTGCCCTCCTTCTTCATGGACAACTGCAGTCCCTTAGAAATACATGACAACTGCGTGCAAGGTAGGCGAGCAAAGGTCTGAGCCTGAACGCAGAACCCTGATTAGACTGAACCAAAAAGCTTCAGTTGCTGCCTAACCCCCACAGCACCCAACATCACCCTGTTTTACTTCCAAGAAGCCTGGCATCCTTCTCTTGCACGCGATCTCGAGGAGCCCCACAGTGAGCAAGTCAGGGCTTAGTTTCACCTAAGGAGGAGGCGAGTTCAGCTTTGCCACCAGCTTCCAGAGCTGCTCGAGCATTTCTTATTGAACACTCCTATTCTGCCTGCAAAATACTTACGGCACATTTCCGCATGGATAAGAAAGATAATTGCTTTAATTAAATATCAAAGATCCCATTATTTTGTAACGGAGAGAAAATTCAAAATATCCGGGACCTAAAGCATGTCTTTGCCCATGGTACTCCTGGCAGAGGCTGGGTTGGCTCCATGGACTTCAGGACTTCAGGATTAACTCCAGTAGCTCACATTGCTCAACTTCCTTCCCATGAACCCTCCTGGAATAAATCACACACAATTTTGTAAGTGCTTGGGAGAAAACAAGGAAATTAATAACAGCCAGCATGCATCAAACTGATCTAATTGTATCGAGTTATGTCAGACCAATCTAAATTTGTTTTTACGACAAGATAGTGGGAGAATCAGTAAATGTCACATATCTTGACTTTTCAAAGCTCGGAAAGTATGGTGTAGATTAAATTATTTGAGGTGGTTGCAAGAGTGGCTGGAAAATCATAGCTGGAGAGTAGTTCTCAGTGCCATAGTCTCACCTCATAGTCAGATTGAAAGGACATTCAGGCAGCGGTCTGTGTGCTCTGTCCCAAGTCTGATGGCACTCCACATATTCAGTAACAACCTGGGAATATAAAAGAAGGGACATTTGCTAGTGACGTGAAGCTGGAAGAGGTTGTATGTAAGTTAGTGCATATATTAAGAATTAAAAATAAATAATTAAGAAATCCCCTGCAAAACAGTATGACTCGGTTTTGACTAGTCAAATACAAAGTTCTGCATTGCACAGCAAAAAACAACTTCACAAAATCACACCAGGGAATTACCAGGTCAGGAGGAGTTTTGAGGAAGTGGGCTACAGGCTGAGCATAACCCAATTATATCTTATTGCTGTAAAAAAGGTAAGTCTTCTACTGGATATATAAACACAAGTGTCCCAATGTGAAAACACAAGATAATTCCGCTCTGCTCTGCTTGATGATCTTCTCTCAAAGCCCTCAGTGGGACTGAACTGGACAATTTGGGCAACAGTACTTCAAACACAAGCTGTATGATGGGTGGACCAAGCAGGGAGAAGTCAGAGGAGGGCAGCCAGGCCTAGAACAAAATTATTTAATAGTAAAAGTGAGAAGTTAGACATTAGGGCATGGAAGGCCTTCTAAAACTGAAGCACTGGAGAAGATTGTCTGAGAAAGCTGTGGTTTTGCCATTGCTGAAGGTCTCCACCATTGATGGGTGGGCAACTTCTGTCAAGAATGATGTTGCCCTGGTACTGAAGATGGACCAGAGACCCTCCCCCTGCGGAGTGGGTGCATGCCCTGGGACAAGCAGCATTTCAGAGAGATCAGGGCATGAAGCCAGACTCCTGGCTCGAGGGGACCAGAATGCTAGCCTTAAAAATGTGCTGGAGGTGCTCCATCCCTAACTTCAGATTGGTACATGGGTTGCTGCAGCTACATGCTAGACACATAGCAGCTGCACCACCTCCAAAAGAGAACATAGCTAATACCAGTGGAGAAGAAGGGATGTTAGCAGGAGAAAGAAAAGCAATAGGTAATATCCGGGGAAGGAGGTAATTCATTTAATTCCTCTGGAATGTAAAGTTGGGGAGGACTGTAACGTACCATAAAACTGTATCAACGACGAGTCTGTAGTTCTTGCTAGGCAGGAAAGCTGCAAGCTTAAGTTTGTGGATGTATTTAAGTCTCCCAGCTCTGAAGTAAGCTATCTCTGTTTCACACCTGAAGAAGGATTTCTGAGCCTGAGTTCTTAATACTTTTTTGCAAATAAACCAGTTTGTCTTACAGAACGTGCTGTCGGTATCTAACCGTCACCTTACCATCTTGCCTTGGAAAAGAGAAGCTTCTGTTTTATGCAATAATGTAGGGAATTATGCAAAATAGGCTGGAAGGGCCCTTTTGTCCATGGAAAGATTGAACATATTGGTCTCATTTCTGGTGAATGCCCTTCTCAAACCGTCTTAAAAATCTGCAGCAATGGAGATCCTGCACATTTCCTAGGCAGTCTGTTCAGATGCTTCATTATCCTTTCCCGCAGACAGCATTTCCTAACACCTAACCCGTATTTCCACTGATGTAGTTTAAGGCCATTACACACTTTACACAAGACACTCCTGTGTACATACTTAATACACTATTGATTCTTTTTTTGCAAAATCAAAATGATACTGTCTTTACCAACTTGATTGGTCCTAAATTTAGTCCCTTTTGTCCCTTTCCATAAACATTTGTAAGGGCACGGTGCAGCCAGGTCACCATGCAGCCACAGTGATTTAGCCTCTGAGCCCTCATAAAGTTAAATATATAGTGAGTTATTTCAGCTCTTCATTGTCAGACAAAAATGAAAGCCAAAGCAGACTCCAATTGCACATACCAGCCATAGTGGAGAGAGCTGTCAGCTCAGGCTTCATGCTCAGCTGATTGAAATGCTGATTGATGCACTTAAAATATACATATATGAATCATTGTTAAGGTTAAGAGCTCAAGGGGGGAAAAAACCCAAACAACAGGAAGTTTCTAAAAGAAGGAAAATATTTCTCTTCCCCTAAAAAAAACAAAACAAAACCTGCCCCCCCCAAAAAACCCAAAACCCCCACCTAACCCGGAAACAAGCCATGAGCAAGGCATATTTTGGGTGTCCTGTCTCCTCCACCTCCTGGTGTTCCCAGGGAGCTATTGACTGTCAAGGACTTTGAGAGGTGACATGAACAGCATCAGGGATAGCTTCATTTTCACTGTCCTCCATCCATTCGTGTGCACTGTCTACGTTATGGCTCAGGGGCTTATGCCAGCGGAGCCGATGCACAACCAGACAAGGAACATCAAGCAGTAGCTCCAACTTTAATTGTTTCCTTTTGAATGTCACTGCTCAGGAAGAACATCAGCCTGGCAGCCTGGAGCCTGCTGGTTCATTTACAGATCAAATGCAGCAAGAGTTTGGTGATGCCAAGTCTGACAGTGCAGAGTAGGGTTGAAGTGCCCGGGCAGGGAGGGAGCAAGGGGTAATGTCTCTCCAGCCCAGCTACAGACTTTTTGGGCAGTGGTTCTCGCCATGAGAAGGTTTTAACCCTGCAGCTAATCACTGCATTCCACAACTGCTCAGCACGCGTCCAGTGGCAAGGTCTGCCGACCAGTGAAGGTGGGATTGGCCATACATCTGGACTGGGGATGGTCACCTGCAGTTCCCTCTGCACTCAGACAATGTGGTCCTTGTTTCACAGCCCGTCCACCTCCTTCCCTGCTGTTAGGCAGAGACGTTTGGTGGCTCAGATTTCAGACCAGGTCCATCTTGCCCCCAAACACAGCTCGGGGATTACAGCTCACACCAGGCATGGCTCCTGCCCTTGCAGGTAGCCCTGGTAAGACCTCCTCAAAATAACATGCACCATTGTGGTCTTTGCAATTCAAGCTGCAACAGGTACAGAGGACAGAGATGGATAGAGCCATTTTTTTAGCCTTCTTTAACAAACACATAGTGAAAGCTGCAGAGAAACCTATATGGCTGCATCCAGACGTATTTTTCATTCTGAAGAAAAAGTTTCAGCTGGCTCTAGTTTGGAAGGTGAAAAACATGTGGTAGCTAGTTAAACAGTACATGTGATTAATAATTTACCCCAGCTATTTAGGACTTGAAGCCTTTACCCAGGTGATACCAGGAAGGAGTGACAGGGAGCCATGCAAGCCATGCGTGCTGCGCTGGGACCCACAGTCGATGCTTTGCATAGGTCAGAGGTGGAAATGATTTACAGCTGTTTGAAAGTGGAATACCACAAAGCCTGGAGGGAGTGGCAAACCTTGCTGGCTACCATCATTCATCTCCTCTCTCTTGCGTTAGTCTCTAATTTTAAAAGTCAGTTTCTTTTAAGAGCCATCATTATGTTTTCAATCTCCAAACCTTTCAGTTTCTCTGGAGAAACAAATGAGGGAAAAAAAACTTTTCAGAGCTCAGGAGGAAATAATGGGTTTAGTGTGATCCTTTCCTTCTAGGAGATGGGTTGGTAAAGGATTTCCAAGAACAGACTGAAATCAGTGTGTGTTTTGCATTCAGTAATATTGCCAGGGAATTTATACACCTGTCACCTAATTGCCGCTTCCTTTGTAAAACAGAAATGGCAAATCCAAGCCATTTGCTTTTATTGCCTTTTTTTTTTCTTAATAGTGAAGTGCTTGACACTCCTTTGAAAAGAAATAGCGGATTTCCTCCACACTTTAGGATTCAGTGCAGGCTGCAGTCTTTGAGGTGTAAGCAGAGTGGGTTTCCTTCCAGTCATCATGGTATCAGATGGTGCAATGTATTATTAAAATCCAAATTAAACTTCTGACTCTCAGGTGCCAGATGGCCAAACTATGTTTGCAGTCCTGGAGTAGAGCTAGGATGGGCTTGTCACATGCTTCTGCCATTGTCACATCTATCTAAACAGAAATTTCTAATGTCACTTTGTTTTTTAAGAAGTTGGAAGCCTGTTGGTCATTTCAGCCCTAGCACATCTAAGTGCTTTATGGGTCTCCGTCACGATGCGCAAACATTCCCACGACTGTAGAGGTCCTGCTTAATTCTTGCAAAACTGAGGTCGTCCTTAGCCAAGTGGTGGGAATACAACTGGGGCTGGACCTTAATATTTGTCTCCTGTTCCTCTGCCCTTGCTGCAAAGGCATGAGAAAACAGAGCAGCAACGTGCACAAAGAGACTACATTCCCAAGGCCTGACCAGACTTTTCAGCTCAAGACAAACATGAGGTTGGGAGCAGCTTGTTAAACAATATAGAGAGAGAAATTGAGGAGAGACATTTCTTATATCTCCAGAGTTCAGGGGCTTTCTGCCAGGAAAGATTTCTTAATTTTTTCATCTGTATGTATTTCTCACTGGAATTTTCTTATGCTCCATTACATTTCCTATTGCTTTGTAACTGAGGATTTTAGATGGGACAACTTTTGAGCTGGCAGGGTAACAAGAACTAGAAAATTATATAGGATGTGGCTTGAACAGAATTTAGCCCAATGACATCATGGCTGTGTTACAATCCCTTCTGAAAAAAAGTGGCCTGCAGATCACCTAAAGAGCAGGGCATCCTCTCCAGAGAACTGTCCCATGGTTGTCCTCAGGACAAACAAGATGGCAGATGTGGCTGCAACATGACTACAGGGGAGGTGGGCACGTACCCTCCTCTGGGGAGGGATGTGCGGCCGTTTCGGGCTCAGAAAGAGCACCCAAGCACTTCACTGCTAGAGCTCCATGCCTCTGAGGGCTGTCTGCATTTTCCCCAGAGAAAGGATGGAATAAAACCTGCCCCACGAGGACATCTCATGGACCTCCTTGCAGGCTCTCTCTATGTATTTCCCTCAGAAAAGCAAAAATCAAGCTGGTTTCTCATTCATACTAAGGGGAAAGGAGATCCCCCGTGGGAACGAGGAATAAGGAGAACGCCAACCATTACACAGGTCATTGTATGGGGATTGAGAAGCACTCAAACTATTTGGAGGCACAGTCTGCCCCCCTCATGGCTAACTCGGTGTGTTCAGTAGCACGGCAACATGACCAAGCCATCCTTCTCGACGCTAATACCCCATGGGGAGATTAACTGCAAGCAAGCAGGCAACAATAATGGGCTCATTGAAATGCAAGGAGAGCTCTGCTTCGACCATGTTGAAATACCCCATGTCCATTTCGAGCTTCTCTCCCTGCCGCTGGTGCGGGTGCCCTGCCTGCGTGGCACGGAGAAGTCCCCCCTTTACGTGGTGGTTGTCACCAGCTCCGTGCCTCCAACAGCAGCGTGCCTGGGAGGTGTTGGAGAGTGATGTGAGATGGTGGGACAATAGCAGGGACGTCCCCAACCTGACGCAAAGTTGGGGCAGGAAAAGGAGAGCGTGGAGGGGGTTGTGGAGCTAGGGGCAGGTGGAAAACTGGGATGCAATTCCCAGCAGGGCTTCCTGGAAAGGGCTGAGTGACACACCACAGAGGGGTTTTCTCCCCTCCTCCTCCTCCCTGCAGGCCACCAGAACAAGTTAAACAAGGCGTCAGATGTTTCTATTTTAAGAGCAACGGGGGAGGCTGGCAACTACAAACTGAAAAGGAGGGGAGGGCAGAAGTTGTCTAGCAAAATTAGCAACACATTTCTCTCCCTGCCTTCCAGAGAGCGTGCCCCCTTCTAGCAAGCTGGGGTCTGCACAGCATAAATTATTCCTGTCTACATTTGAGCCTGTGCTGTTGTTTCTGCCAAGTGTTTACTCTTGAATGCCATATTTTTTCAGGCACAGATGACACTGGGTGACACGTGTCATCACAGTACGTGTCCTTGAAAAATACGCGCTGTGAAATTGCACCGATGTTCTCCAGGACGTGCTGCTTGCATGCACAGAGAAAGCAGTCAGAAGGTCTTGGTCAAGACACTACTCGTCCGTCCCACCACGTCAAAGCTGGACTAAGGGATGGGGAAGCTCTCCGCTGCCAAATGTCACCGAGTTCACAGATCATCACCGAACCGTGCGTGTGTTTGGCTTGTACAGATGTGACCTCTGGGCACCTTCTCCCTCAGATATCTCTGCACTGCTGCTTCCCCCATGAATGAGACCTGTCCTCCTCACTGCGGTGTGTAAAGTCACAACGTCACTGTCTATCACAGGTCCCTTAACATCCAGAAGCTGCTTCAGGTGCGCTCCTCGCAGCATAGCAATATTGCACCACTGGCAATCGCCTTAAGGGCAAAAGAGAGATGCTGGATAAATATTTGACAGCTATTTTCATTCTCCCAAACCCACATTCCTGTTCACCCCTTTTGGCCACATGCCACCTGCCAGCACTGAGACCGGAGCTCTTTGAAAAGGTTGCATGATCCCTTTTCGGTTATATTCAGATATGCTGAAAGCCCAGATCCATGCAGCGTGATTGACAAACCCAGTCACTCGAATACTGTGCAGGTCTATTTTGGTTGTGCCAAGTAATAGACTTTTATCGCTGGGGATGCAGCGGCCGTATTCTGTCATCGAAACAAAGATCTCTGGACCGGGCAAGCTCACCTGGCTCCTAATCAGCTTTGGCCTTTACCCACTCGTAGCTTTCTGTCCAATCCAAAGCACACAGATTAAAATAAACTGTACATTTAAAGAGAAGGCTTTGTACCCCCAAGTATGGAAAAATGTTTTAAGGTACTGTCTTAAGCCCCGGCGTGTCAAGGTTAGAAATATTTTTGTTTCATTGCTCTGATACCATATGGCCAAAGTCAACAAGAGGCTGATGTGAGTGTTTGATATATGGCAGCCCAGCATGTTCTCGTCTTTGGGAGGTCACAGGATTAGTGCATAAAACAGTCTGATATGATTAACATTAGGCACTATATCTGTGCAGAGATGTACGGGTCTGTCGCTGTGACTACAGATGGAAAGCCAAAGCTGGATGAAGGTCAGACAGGGCATCGTGACTGTCCAGGCAATCAAAACCAGTGACATCCTATCCTGTGTGGTGCTACTGGTAGAGGAAAGCCACTTGTCCCAGAATGCCTCTCACTGCCATCAGTGTTATTGTGCTTCACAGCTTAGGTTCACCCAGCACACCTGTCTGCTCCAACAGCATGCAGCAAATGGAGGAGGACATCTGTGCTGGGGAATTGGTTTCTGCCATCTTCTGCTATTTTTACTCAGTGGCTGCGAAAGCTTCCAAAATGAGACGCATTGCCACAATTAAACTGAATGCGTTTAATAGCAAACTATATCGCAAATTGCAGAGCAAAGCCACTTCATATTTCCATGGGGCTTGATAGAAAAATAGCTCCAATTAATGAGGCACATTATAGACTTGTTTATATTCACTCAACTCTGTTCAAGCAACAAATTATCTGTGTGTGATTATGAGGCCAAATTCACCCTATAATTTTTCATTTAGCCTTATTTTACTGCCTGGCCTGTTCCACTGAGCTGAGAAGATGTTCATGGAACAAAACCTCTCTGTCCTTGCTCCCAAGCTTCAGAGGACTTTATAGGTGTTGCATAAAGTCGCAATATCCCATGCGCAGCCACCGCTCAGTAGTACCAGCTTCCAGGTTCAGAGTTAGCAGGCAGAGGGCTCGGTCACCCTTCTGGCTTGGTTTGCTTCTCTTAGACTTGGTAACCAGAAACTAAGCAGAGAGGATACTCTAGAGTCAGCTTGGAGTGGTAAAATTTATTTCACAAGCGTGCGCCAGCCCCGGAGAGAATCAGGGCCTTGGCGTTTGGAGGGAAAGAGCCTGTTCTGCTTTCCCCCCTGCCCCATGGCGTTTGCAGGGAAGCACATCCCCGGCGTGCCTGCACAGGCCATCCAGGTCCCAGCACCGTAACTGAAACCAGCTAACGCTGCAGCGCCCTGCCACGAAAAGCAGCAGAGGTTGCATTTCATCACTAATCTTGTGGTTTTGCTCACAGCTACAAGTAGCGCTCCCAGTAAAACAGGCGCAGGGAAATTTTTCTGCGCTCTTCGTGCAGCCATGTGGGAGGGTCTCTGGGCAGGAGCCTTCCCAGACTTGAGTATTTTGGGGTAATTCAGGCCTTGTAATGATGTTTAACTGCACGTTTTAGAACAAGCCAAGTGTCTGCCCCAGCCACTCATTGCCGTGGGCACGCTGGGATTTCCATGCAAGCCGTGATGGGGCAGGGATGAAGAGAGACAGAATAGCCGTATGTTACAATCCTGAATTAGGACAAACATCCCCAGCCCTTACATAGTGTCTCAGCTTGTGCCACATAAGCAGTACCAACATCAAAACATCAAGCTTCTCTTTTCCCTTCCCTAAGGTGCTGGAAGAGGCATCCCAGAGCAGCCCAGCAGCAGAGCCCCCATCACGGCACCGATGCCAGGCGCACACCTTGGTGCTCAGTCCCAAGCACAGGGACACGGGAGAGATTCATTTCCACAGTAACAGTTGCAGAGACTCTATATATTTATAGCCTCCCACAAATGTCCTGAAGAGGAAAAGATAACATAAAAGCGCCAACCAGAAAAGCAAACAGAGAAGATCAGTGCTGTGTCCGTGTGGTTCCACTTGTTGCTCAGATGTCTTTTATTTTTGGTGCCTGTCCTAGCAGTTTCCAAGAAATCTCCCCCTATCCTGTTTCTAAGGGGAGGTATAGCGTTACACTCCAACCCTTCTGGCATGAACATTTGAGGACAGACTCAGGCCACAAGGTCAACCCTGTATTTATCATACGAGACGTGAGTGGGGCCAGGTCACTGGAGCAGGCTGCACTTTCCTGAAAAGCTAGAAGATACTCCAAGGGTCCCCGGGACGATCAGGAATTACCAGTACAGTTCTGAGGGGTTTGGTCTGCAGGTTTGCACCAGGCAGAAGAGCTGGACGGGGAGATGCATCGCCTCCCTGCCACCGGACACACCTCGCCCCTTCCCTGAGCAAGCCAGTGCCTCTCGGGAGGGCTCGGCAGGGCATGGCCAACACTGCCCAGCACTAAATTCAGGTCAAATCTTGAGTCTCTGCTGTTTCACCTGGTTTGATTTTTAGTGGAAAGACCCTCATTTTATTATACCAGTAAAAGCATGTCAGATAACATTCATCATTGTTACTTCTACAGGACTAAAGCATGGGTGCCTTTTGCTAATTCAGATTTTTCCTTATATGAAAATTTGTATAGCTTATCCATTTCTCCTTGGCAATAAGGTCCAGGTAAGACAGAGGCAGACATTAGCAAGACATACCAGGAGCAAACTTACTCAGGAACATTCCTGTGGGCAAAGCGTCACCCAAGCACTTGCTTTTTTTTTTAAATAAATATGTCTTAGAAACATTTTAATGTGTGGGAAAAAAACCCCACCTCTTAGCCTCTTAGGTTCCACCAGTCCTGTTTATTTCTCACAGGGAGCCATAATCCTTTCCAGTGGCAACTAGTTGGGATGTCACAAATAAAGGATTATACCTTCAGGTGAGGCAGAGCTTCTTATGAGCTTACTGCTTAACTATTATAGATCCTGTTCTCATGCAGAAATTACATGCACATATGGATGTGTGCATTATTTAAGATGGAGCAGCAAGACTGCAGATGGATGGATCTTCTAGCTCAGGAAAGCAGGAATACTAATTAGTGTTCTTCCCATGTAGCCATCCAATGCTGACGTGGGGAAAATGATGTGCGGGGCATTATTTGGTCTTTCAGATATACTTTCAAAACACACTATTCAGCAGGGGAGAAGAAGTTATTATCAAGATGTGCTTCTTAAAATCAAGTGACCAACGCTGGATTTGGGTTGATGTTTTGACAGGCTACAGTTGTCAACCCCGCAGTCAGGTTATTCCATTTGGATATTTCTGACCTTGTGCTAAAATTTCAAGAAGAAAGTGCACTTACATTTTTTTAATGCGAATCCTGCTGACACACCACCTTTCCCTGTGGGAGAAGCAGTGTTTGAGGAGGGAAGAGTAAGAAAGAAGATAAGTAATTCCTCTCAGTTGGATAAACTCATTGATTTAATGTGCACAAGATTAAAAAAAAAAAGGAAGTCATCATTGTATGGTGTTTATTATTTCAGTGTGTGGCAAAATGTCATTTCTAAAAATAATATCAACCTACCATGGGAAGCCACATAATTTTTATCAGGATAATTGATAAATCAGACCTCTATTTAATGTTTCTCTTCATTGAAAATTACAGCTTCGGAGAAGAACACATTATTGCAGAGAAAGTCAAAGTGAGCACTGAAGAGCTGACAGCCCTGGCTGGAGACAGAGGTTGCTTTTCATGGATAACGCAATGTTTTACCAGCGCTAAACTGATTTGGACCATATGACAATCAAAGTAACAACATTTATGGAGCTTAATCTGCTCTAGGACCCACAGCAGCGTAATGAAGACTGCCCTTTCACTGCACTTATCATCGAAACGTGTAATGTATTTAAAAAACACGAACTTGGAGTAAGTCTCCAACCATCATGTGTTTTCCATCATTTCCCCCCCAGAGAAGAACGATCTGCTGCTCTGACACCAGATTAAGCCATTCCTGGGACCTGTTTTCTAGCATCGCCCAGGCAGAAAGCCCACTGCGATGGCAAGCGCATGGAGCGGCTGGTCTGCAACCGCTTCTGACAGCCTCGGTCATGGCTCCTGTCTTCTTCCATTTCCTCTTCTCCAAAAGGGAAGCCAGGCAGATGTTTAAGAAGCTTTGAAAAAATCTTGTCAAGAATTTCAAAGAAGAAGGAGACAGTGTGAGAGTGTGTGTGTGTCTCCAGGTTTTGGCCCATCTCCAGTTGGCTGACAGTATGACGCTGGCTTTCATCTTTGTTTCCAAGCTGCAAAATAACCATAAAAACAAAAACCTAAGTAACGTATTAATGACTTGCTTAATTTCACTTTTTCCATGTATTCCGGTACTCGTATGGCCCCAGAGATGTTTCACTGTGCAACTATAAAAAAAGGAGGGGGGAATGGCCTAGCAAGCAGTCTCCAGCTGTGGGAAAGGAGAGAGGAGCTGGTGTGAGTTCACCAACAGTAAATAACACTCTGCTGTCACACCTACGGCTTGCAAAAAATAAAAAAGGAGATGTTTCAGTTCAGGGAGAATTAAGTGCCCTCTGAAATTTTCCCTGAGTGCCTGAGAGCATGCTAACATGCAAACAAGCATTTCCAGGAGCACCAGAGAAGATGGGTACATGCTGCCTTGGATTCCCACGGAAACTCCTGTTCCTTCGCGGCATTGGGTGATGCACAGTGGCAGAAAAGCTGGATTTGTACTGCTCCTGCTGACCTCAGGGTGGTCATCCTGGAGGCCAGGCCTGCTTTTTAGAAACTCTTTTCTTAAGAAAGCAAGTCCCAAGAAAGGCAATAGGAAATAGTTTTTGGTTTGCTTCATTGCCTAGCTGAATTCTGGTTAATATTTAAAAAAAATCAAGCCTGAATCACTCAAAATTAGTGTTGCTATTCAGACCTTCATAAGCACAAATGTTGCATCTTGCGCTTGACCTGCCATTGTGTAAATTCCCCATAAATTTAAAAAACTAAACTAAATTTAATTTAGTTGAGGTCTTAGCTCTGTATCCAGCAGAACACATACAAGCATGTACACACCCTTTCGCTATCTGCGTTGTAAAATGCACACATGATTTTAAGTAACACAAGAAGCCACTGGCGTGATTATGGTAGGCACTACAGACAAATATCTTTTAATGACCATTTTATTTCTTCTGCTTGCAAATGATCACTTCTTGTGGTGCTTTCCCCAAATATTATTCATTTTCTGTCACAGAGCTGCAATAAATCATCTGTCTTCTTTCACAATAAATCGGCAAAGAAAGATAGACAACCTAAATCCTGACTCTGGTCCTTCTACAGAGAGGGGTCAGGTTAAGGAAGCGGGGTTTGACATAGCCTACCGTCCAGCTATATTTTATGCCTTGCTGGCTTTACTAGTCGTGAAATGTCCATGCAAAGCCAAAGGACCCTCCTAAACACTTTATTTGCTTTGCTGTGAGTTCTTTATTCTGCAGAAGACCAAATTAAGAGCAATGCTAGATAAACTACCCAGTCTTTCGCAAGACATACCACTAGCATTTTCAGCTTCAGAGTCCACAAGAGCAGCATGATGCCCTTGCCTTTTAATTAGCTTAAGCCAGAGGGAGCAAAGAGAGCCCGAGACAGCTGAAGAGCTGAGGCAGAGCTGCTGCCGCCCGCCATAACCCCCCCTCGCCATCAAGTCCCCATCAGTGTGAAAATGAATGTGTTTACTTCCCATCAGTGGGTGAAATCAGAGCCCTCGTGCAATTTCTGTCAACAATTACTTGATCGCCCTATTTTTGTGCAGGTCTGATGATTGCAGTGCAGCGTCTCTGTCAGGGGACGGGTGAGAGGCTGGAAGGGATCAACCTATTGCTTAAAAACAGAATACGACAGCTAGAAGAAGTGCATGTTTTGCAGAGCTTTTTTATTCACGTACTAAAATTGTTTCATATTAAACAAGCTAGGCTAAGAGATGTGGCAAATTAAATGCTAAGTCAAGCCTGCCTTGGCCCGCTGCTGCAGCTGTTAATCTGATTTTTGAAGCCACCAGCTTGCTGGGCAGTACGAACGCAGTTTGCTGGATGCTCTCATGGCTGGTGGTGCAATGTAAGCACAACACTTGGAATACAATCCACCAGTGTCCCCACGCCAGATCCCATAACCTACTTCCTAGGCCTGCTGCCAGTGTTGTGCTATGAGTCACGAAGAGAAACAAACACAAGGAATGTCAAATTAAATAGGACACAACACTTTCACAGCATTTAAAAGCGGAGCAATTGTGCTGCAGCGTACAAACCTCCCTGGACTCCTCTTGGACTGCTTCTCATCTTGGTAATAAGAAACATCCCTTTAATTAGTTCCACCTAATGAAATTCATAAGCCAGGGAGTGGGAGTTTTGCTCCTGGGTAGAAACTGAAAACTTCTCTCCACTCGATCTGCCCATTTTCTACAGCAGTCATTAGCAAATTTTATCAAATCTCTGCGTTAAACAGTAACAACTATTGTTCACCCAGAACACAAGTCCATTTATGAGCTGCAATACGACACATCCTGGAAACCGCAGACTGAAATGCACTTCTAAAAAAAAATTAGGACTGGCAAGAAAAAGTAGTTTCAAATTGTCAAGAACAAACAATAGAGAAACTTCTACCTGATCTTTCTGGCTGCTGAGATCAGAGAGGTTCCTTCACCTTTCTGGGTTTGGGCAAAATAATTTACAAAATTTATTCCATCTTTCCTTACAGTTAAGGGGCATCCATTACCTCTCTGGCTGAAGCTCTGGGTGCTTCATGCTCCTTGCATCAGGGACAAGTAAAATAATTCTTGGAAGCCTCAAGATGTGCATTTGCTCCTATGGAAATATTGACCCATGAGGGTCTGTTTAAATCCATTTTGGTTATGTGCCTCTCAAGACAAAGCGATATCCATGGCAACAAACAATTTCACTGCAGAAGAGAGAGCACATCCAGAAAGAGCGTGTAATCGCTCTGTTTATCGATGACTAAGAGCCGAAAGCACAAAGTTTGAGCTCTCAGACGCAACACCAGCGCTCTGCAGAATACCAGGGCCTTTTACCGGGACACTTCTGCAAATGTCCCTTGTAGAGGACAGAGAGGGAAATCGAAGCCTTGCCCGCTGTTTTCATTTCCAAACTCTTTTGCAAAGACACGTGGCTTGCTGCGTGGTTGCCCTTTGAGAAGGTAACAGAGGAGGGTGAGAAGGAAGGAGCCGATTCTCAGCTACATTTGGAGACAGCAAAAGCACAAATCACCACTAAGGCAAACTGTTAGGATGATCAGGATTTTGGTATGAACTGTTTTCAGCACCTACTGGGGCCCCTCGGTGTATTTCTATGTTTTTCTCAAAGTGCCTGCTGACCGATATGTTCATCCTGTTATTTCACATTGGGTCCCATAATTACAGAGCCTGATTTACAGGGTTGGTTATAGCTACTATTACGGGAAGCTATGACGCTGGACGCAGCTGCAGTGCTGATGGGGGAAGGAGGGAGGAAGATTGCACGCAGCAGCTCTTGCATGAACGCTCGCCGCACTGGACAGTGTTAACAGAGGGAAAGGAAGAGGAAGCCACAGCCCCCCTAGGGTCTTCCCAAAACGCCTTCCCACTTATAAAGCCATCTTTGATTTGGGCTGAGAGGAGTAATTTGCTAGTTTAGCACTCAAGGGTGAGTTTTTCAGAGCTTTCAGTAATAGCTCAAACCAGCCCTGCTCTCAGGACCTGCTAGAGGAAGGTACCGGCGCAGAGTACATCTGCGGTACGTCCTGTGGTCCCACTGGAGCTAAAGGACTGCTTTGCAAATTCAGTGCATTTTAACCCAGGAGTGTCTTACCCTGACCTGAATCCTCTTCCCCTCCAAACCTAGCTGCCTGCTAGCATTTGCCCTGCTCTCCAACCTCCGTGCTCCGATCTCCACTCGGTTGAGATAAAAAGCTCCCCACAGCATTGCTCAAGGCCTCCAAGACAATTTCCTGAGCTGTTGGGATCCTTCTACCTGCAAACCAGACCCAGCACTCACTTTTAGCCTTGAAGATCTGTGGAGGGTGGGTATGGGGTTGCCAGACAGAGGGACAGACATTGCTGCAGAGGGAACACAAGAGAGAGCCAAGGCTAAATTTTTCAAGCAGTGTTTTGGTGCCATGACCTGTCTAAATGCTACACAGCCACTTGCAAATGATGTAATTGATTACAAATTACGTCAACACCACCCCATTGGCCCTTCTTGCCTACAGTGGTGCTGACAGAGCACCCACCAGCTTCGTTTCTGAGAACCCTAAATGCAAGAGCTATAATGTCATCACCCTTGCAGGCGAAAGAAGGGACCCTTGTTTTGAAAGCCAGAGCACCTCTATTAGGAATGTGAGGTCAAGGTACTCAAAGGGGCATACACTATCCCCTAAAGATGTATCCAGGGTGAGCACACCTCCCAGAGAAAACACGAAGTGCGAGATGTTTGCTTTGTCGGGGAGGAAGACCAGGGTAATGGTTTCTTTCAGGGGTTTGGCTTCTCATACTGGACCTTCCTGTCCCAAAGAGGAACAGGTCCTACTTCTGGAGGCCAAAGCTTATCCACTGAGCAGAGCAAGCTGTTTGAAGATTAATACTGAATTTAGCGTCTCTAGTTGAGATCAGGAGGTGCTTTTAGGGATTAGACTCACCTGAGTGAAAAAAGCAGAGGCACTGCCTCCCCCACCCATGCACTTGCAAGTGCCCACGAGTCCCCCTCCCGTATCTACCTTACCCCACCACCATCCATCTGAGAAACCCCACCTCCGTTACTGCAGGGGTTTCCATTTCAGCTGCCACAGAGGGTGGCCTCTCGCTCTGCCGCAGCGGTGATATATTACCCACCCAGGTACTGACCAGGCTCCGCACATCAGCTTCTCTGCCGAGGTCTACTCCCGTGACCCTTTGTCCCCGTTAGCCTGCTGAATTTATGCTCCTTCTCTGATGTATTGCTACATGAAGCTGAAGGCAATGATGAAGTTTTTCCTGGTGGTGCAGTTAAAACTATTAAGAAAAAAGAAAAAGCCCGTGAGCAATACCGTCTCACTTTACCGAGATCAGGTGGGATGCAACCTTACTCTCTTGTTTGGAACATAGCAAATATCAGTTGATCAAAATGGCTTCAGGTATAGCATTTTTAATACAAATTTGAAGAAAACATAAGAAAACATCAGTGCTGTCTTGGGGGGATGCTGGCCTGAATTTAAAGAGACCTTCAAGTGACTGGAGCTCAACTACATGGGTCAGAGTGAAAATCTCTACTTCAGTGATTCTCAGTGAAGAGACACAATGCCAAGCCAGGTTTTTACTATGGTTAACCCTTTTGATGCTTACTGCTGGAGTTATGGATTTAGATGCATATTTAGATACTGCCGTTGGCTGCTGGTATAAGCAGCATCTTCTTGAGTCCAGAAACCAATGGCTGGTTGCCCATCTGTCTCTTGAGTCTTTTCTCCCAAGAAATTGTGGGTATTTATAAGTCAGCACCCTCTCATTTGCTTGCCCTTAATAGGGCAATGCATTCCCAAAGCCATCTATCAGAGCTGGGCTGGCTACGGAGACTGAACCATCTCCTTCTCCTCCCTCCCCTCCCACATCATGCCCCATAATGCCTCCCTTAGTGGTGGCCAAGATCCTGCTGAAGCAGACCAAATTTCAGGCTACTCAGCAATCCCAGCTCTCAGGGGAGCATGAGATGGGGGCTGGAGAAGCCTTTTCTATCATTACTCCCTGGAGCCATTAACAGCTAAGAAGTGGTTTTGCCGGATCTCAGCTCCTCCCCGGTTACATCCCCACCACCCATGACCCTAAGCAGAAATCCCAGGCTTATAAAATCAAACAGGCCATTCCCACGAGCCACGCTGGGACTCCATGCTTGGATGGGATCAGGGGAAAGAGCAGAGGCACGTCTGCTCCCGGAGTAGCACAGAATAAGCAGTGTACAAATGCAGGCTCCGAGATTTCCTGGCCCTGGTTTTCTCATAGCTGCAAGTCAAACCGGACATGGATGTAGCACAGTAACCTATTGAACCAGAGCTCGTTAGCTAACTACAGAGAAGTCTAGCAGACCATTAAAAATTAAGCTAAATATAGGCACACATCAAAAAAATGGTAACTCTAAAGCTCTGAGCCTAATTCATCAGGGAGCAGAAAATCGTAACACATGGGATGTTCTTCAGACGATGCAACTGCGGCTCTAGTGAGCCAGAAAGCTTTAACTAGATCTCCCCAGAACCACAGGGAGGAATGCTGTGCCTCTGCTCCGCTGCCAAATATCCCAGCCTCCTGCACGCCTGGTTATTTTCCACGCTCAGACGGGCGAGCTCACATGGCAACCCAGGGATGTGCTACCTTTTCCAGCCTCCTGTGGCTCGCTCCTGCTTTCAAGGCTCGCTTGGTAGCCCAGAGGACAGCGCAGGCCATATTTGCCCTTGAGACCAGGGGTGTTGGTGGCGATCGGTCATGAGCAGGACTGGCAGCCGGGGGCCCGATAACCCTCACTGGGACAACCTCCCGGTTCAACCCCGTGAAGCTGCTGCTGTTGCTCCTGGGTTCAGCTCACACCTGGGCAGCAAATTCGTTTTCTATTCATCACAGCAAGCCAGGTACGGAGCATGTTAAACCTGCTTCCCCCTCGCCAGTCTCACCTGTGCCTGGCTCCCTGACAAACCAACCAAGCCGAAAGGGTGTTGGGTGGTTTCCTGATTTCTATACTGGGGGTACAGTTTTCTGCACCGTTACATGAGTGCACAGGCAAACGGGATGGCTAAAAAGCATCTCCTTCACTTTGTAGTAAAAAAGCAGTGCTTTACTTTCTAAACATGGGTGATCTGCCTGAATTGTGGAAATGTAACCTTGGCTTTGGGGAGGCTGAAAGAAAATTGCCACCATCAGTGTTTGTGCTGATCTGCTGCTCTTGTGACCAGTGGGCGTCTGTTCAGACCAGAGTGCCTTTTAAACTCTGCTTTCTCGGCAAATGTTTGGGGCGAAATAACTAGATTTCCCATTGGATTGACTTACAGATGGACCTGGGCAAGTGAGATTTTTTTTCAGTTCCAGAGATGGCCTGAAAAATCCCTAAGTATGCTGGTTTGTAATAATTTCAGAGGAGATTTCTTTGTGATGTCTGACCAGAGTATAACATTTTTGAGACCTGGGCTTCAGATTGGTGAAACGTTTCTTTTCACTTGGGACAAAGGCTTTTGGTTTCCATTTTAATGGAAGCATGGAAGCCAGAGCAGCTCCTCCTCGGCGTGGGAGAAGGTGACCCCCATACCCAGGCTCCCGGGAGAGGGGTGCTTGGAGCGGTACCCTTGGGGCGTGTGGGTCCAGCCGATCCCATCTCCTGCCTCTCCACAGCTCTGCTTGGCCCAAAGCACTTCCCTCCCGGCAGAAAGGAGGAACCAGGCTGCTTTGCCCAGCAGCTGAACCTCTCGCTTGAGAGGCTGGACCTTTTCAAAATGGGAGGGGGGCAAGAAAGCCAGATGATGCTGGAAAGAGGCAGTGTGATGCTTGGAGTATTTCTGGGCAGGGAGATGCGGGGGTCCGCATCCTCGGGATAATCCCCTCCTGAGCAAGTGCTTTTGCTGACTTGCCTGCTAATTAAAGCTGTCTGACTCCTCCTCCTCCTCCTCCGCCCGGGTTGGGGAGTCTGGTCCACGCTCTCTCGTTCACTGGAGCTATTAAGTAAATTCAACCTGAATTTGAAAATAGCAGTGGGATTACTTAAATCACATTTCTCAGCAAGTTCACTGTTGCTAAAACTCTTCATCCTGCTGTACTTAAATCTAAAGCCTCTTCTTAATTTTCATTTGGTCTCTTAGCCAAGAGATTTTGACTTTTGAGGGCAAGATGTCAGTATTGTACCAGGCAGCGTTGGAGGGAAGGTGATTGCATCATATAGCGACAAAATATTATTGCAGCTTTCCAAAAGTGGAGGCTGTTTCCCAACCTTTCTATTAAAGCAAATTCATTCTGAATTTTGGTGCCTGTCTTGTCTTTTGTGCTATTAGGTGATACTGTTGATACAGGTTTTCTCACAAGAGATAACGAAATTTGTCTGCCCTTGTGCCGTGGAGAGAAAATACCAATAACACAGGGAAAAGATTCTCTTTTATTGCCCTTTGGTTTCATGGCCAGGAGCACATTTTCCATATCAGTTTCAGATGAGCATTTCTGAGAACCTGATGTGTGTTAGCCCAGGTCCTCCACCCACGCACAGGAGCTCATAGCTGGTGTCTGAGCTCCTGGGACACCCTCTGAGAAAACCCCAGGACGACCAGAATCAACACGTCTGGTGCTTTCCAAGGAACAAGGGTGGTGCGGAGGGAGCAGCATTTTGCTCCATTTATGTATTTATTTTTAAAGTGGATTTAAAAAATGCGTGGGCATTATACTTGAACAGAGATATTGGTAAAATAATGTAAATCTCCAATATTTATGAGAAAAATATCCTCATATTGGTGGTGCTGTGGCCATGCTAGGCAGGTACCCTATCCCCTTCGCCTGTGGGAGGGCTCCCCACTTTCTGGCATGGAAAGCATCCGAGGGACCCCCGGCATAAGCATCTTGCTGGAGCCTTTGCTACACAGTCAGACGTGGTGTAAGAAAAGCAGTGATGTGAAAAGTGATTCTCCTCTTTTGGAAACAACTGAATCATTGTCGTCGTTGAAGTTAGAGGCAGCGTGGAGCACAGGCTGTTCTCGGTGGAGGATTACGAGATTCATTCGGGATTTAGGGACGGAAATGCACACAGGATTTCCTTTTAAAAACCCGGTGCTTAAGTAGCTGTTTTGTTCCTATGCTAAAAATGAAAAATCTCAGGCTAGTGGGCCGCTTTCTGAATTTTTGGGGCGTTTTGGCTCACCCTGCAGCATGCCACCAGCAGCGTGACATACTGGCACGCCATGCCACGTGCTAGAAATGCTGCTCTGTAGTAGAGTTTCTTGCTGAGGGTGCTGCAATGATCTCCTTCATTGAAATACCAGAGTATGCACAGATAAAAAGGTGGGGGCAAGTCACCTGTGGAGGGTAACGCTAACCTGCCTCCTACCCCTCTGGCCCAAGGGGAGGGGAGTGCTGGCTGGGCACAGGCAGCTCGACGTTTCGGTGCGAGTGCAGATGACGGTGCTCCATCCCATTAAGCCAAGGAAGCCAAGACATCAGCCCACTAACACGTCTGGGTCGCGAGGCCAAGGCGACATCCCTGTGACCCACTTTGAATTTACCACTTAATTCATCTTCTCCAGCGCTATAAATAATTCAGCCCAAGGCAGTTCAACGGTGATAAATAGGACAATAAACCTCATACTGCAGTGAAGGCTACAAAGAGAGCAGTGCTTTTTAATCGACTGTTGTGCGGTGACTAGGAAAAGCAGAGAAAACTCACTCAAAGCGCTGCACACAAACGTCGCCGAGCACAAGTTTGGTGGCTTTGACGTTTCCTGGAGTAATTCAGCCCTTATCAAAGGACCGTGTTTCACATAACGATGGAGGTTTGAACCAGAAGATTACTTGTGATCCCAGACTCTTTGCACAAACTAATTTAACCTCATGGGCCACTGTAAAGGTCCTGTTTTATATCTGGTAGGGTCTCCCCTCGGTCTACTTCATTCATTCTGCCTCCATGAGAGCCTCATAAAACCTGAAGGCTGTAGGTGGGGAGGTCCATAGCTCTTGCCACCAAGCCTTGTGCTCAGACCACTGTGCAACACCCATCTCTCAATTAAAAGATGTTTCCTTCCGACCACATATTGCATTTGTTCCAATTTCTTGTCTCATATTCCACAACAAAGACCCAGATCAGTGTCTTCACGATGATGTTAGTTAACCAGAAAGAAAACGTTCAGCTGAAATCTGTACTGGATTTCCCCTCACCCCAAACAACAACTGCTCCTGTGACCGCTTCGGCATTTCGATGTGTCAGATATTCCTCAATGCAAGCTTTATTTTACTGAGCTGGTACCACTTTTATACAAGAGCCCAGGCCCATACAGAGTCTATACAACTTCCTTTACGTATACAATAAAAAGATGGAAAAATTATACTGTGCCAAGAAAGCTGTCTTACCAAACAAGAGCCGCTGCCTGAAGGGTATATTTAGAAATTAGAGGACAATTTAGGAAGAGAGTCACACAACATAAGCCAGAAGAGTCATGAAAAGTAGGGAGAGTGGGAGTTTCTTTTAGGTATTGAGCACTCCCAGACAGCATCAATGAATACCCAGACTGACACAACTCTTTTTCACCTCACCAACTAACAGCAAAACCCAACACTTACGTAGCATTTTTCATTCATCTGTCTCAAATCGCATCGCAAGGAGAGTTAAAGCGTTCAATTTAGAATCCCTCTCTGCAAACCGATGCACGGAGCTGAAGTGCAAGGCTGCGCAAAGGCAGACACGAGGGACAAACGTAGGCCGTACATGTCTGTCCATTGTTATGGACGCTGAGTTTGGGCCCTGGTACCTTCTCTTCAATCCTCGAAGCACCCCGTCAGCCTTGTGTGGGCAGCCTGCGGGGTTTGCCTGCTCTGCCATTTCAGTAGGGGCAGAGCTTCCAACGCAGTGGTCTTGCACCAAGAAGTCATCTTGAGCAACACACCCACTTCGGCCCATGGACTGCTGAGGCTGGCGGGCAGCCCTGGAGATCATCCAGCCCAACCTCTCACTCACAGCGGGGTTAGCCACAGCAGGCTGCTCAGGGCTGCGTCCTGTCGGGTTTTGAATACCCCCAAGAATGGGGATGCCACAACCTCTTTGGGCAACCTGTGCCAGTGTTTGACCCCCCTCACAGTAAAACGGTTTCTTCCTATATTTAAAAGAAATTTCCTGTATTTTGGTTAGTGTGTCTTGCCTCGAGTCCTGTCCCTGGGCACCACTGAGAAGAGCCTGGCTCCGTCTTCTTTACTTCCCCCATCAGGTATCTCCCCACATGGATAAGATCCCCCTGAGCCTTTTCTTCTCCAGGCTCTCTCAGCCTCTGCCCATATCAAAGATGCTCCAGTCCCTTCATCATCTTTGTGGCCCTGCACTGGACTTGCTCCAGTATGTCCACGTCTCTCCTGTACTGGGCAGCCCAGCACTGGACCCAGCACTCCAGATGCATCTCACCAGTGCTGAACAGAGAAATGACCACCTCCCTCAACCTACTGGTGACCGATCACAAGTCTTTGAGCCTGGCACTTCAGCTAGTGTTCAATCTACCTCACCATCCGCTCACCTAGCTCATACTTCACCAACAAGGATTTTACCGAAGACAGTGTCAAAGGTCTTGCTAAAGCTACAATAAGCAACATCCACTGCCCTCCCCTCAGCTACCAAGCAAGTAATCGCATTGTAGAAGACCATCCAGTTATCAAGCATTTCTCCTTCATAAATCCATGCTGACTAAATCCAAACACCTCTTGTCCTTAGTATGTCTGGAAATGGTTTCCAGGCTTATCTGCTCCACCACCTTCCCCGGGATCAAGGTGAAGCTGACGAGCCTGTAGGTCCCCAGATCCTCCTGAAGTGATATTTGCTTTCCTTCCAGTCCTCAGGAACTTTCTCCAATTGTCTCGTGCTTTTAAAGATATTCAAGAGCGGCCTCACAATGACATCAGTCCATAGTATGCCAGATTGTCACATCTGGATAGCTTGGGGAATGCAACATTCCAGCCCAGACTTCTGCCTTTGATAGAACAACCTGCCCAAAGAGTTTGTATTTGTTCCTCCACATTTTTAAACATCTAAGATCTACTAGGACTGTATGACTTATTCCTGAGTGACGACTGCGCCGCATGACTTGGATTAGCGGTTACAGGAACAAGGGGAAGCAGAGGGACACCCAATTGTAAGGAGGTGACAGAGAGGATCAGAGCACTGACAGCAGGGACAGCATCTCCCTTCAAAGCAGAGCGAATCGAACCACCCCATCTCCTGTGCTCTCAATGCAAGGATTGCAACATCAGCACGTAAAATCAGCTGCAAAAGCCCCCACTGACCAAGTAGTCATAACTGATTAGAAACACACAACACTTGTTTCCCTTACCCTCATCTCAGGAGCAGCTGTGCTGTACCATAAGTGACTTTGTTCACAGCAAAGCCCAGATTGCCTAAGCTGTACCACCACAACAGAGTAAAGTCCGTTTTTTTTTTTTATTCTCTTTCTCAATTGTTCTAGCTCAGTAGGTGAGATGGACTTAAACAAAAAAACACCAAAGCCCAAGGGTACTGAATTTAAACTAGACATTTAAACTACATTTTCAGTAGCTAAGTTATAAAAGAAGAAAGATAAAAATAAAATTTCAGAAGTGTGAAGGTTGTCACTGGAATATTTTTATCTAAAGTGAGTCACAAAGACTGAGAAGTAGGATTTTTTTTTTTCCTAATAACACTGCAAAAAAACTTTAAAAAATCAACACAAAACCACCACCCCACACCAAAACAATAAGTTAAAAGCTACACAGAGCTTAATCAAGACACTGGTTCCTGCATCATGTCAGAAGCAACAGGTTCTTCTTACACGGACACAGAGAGGCATCTTTATAAGAAAGGAGTAAACAAAACCCACCTCTTAACCCAGAACAGGAAAGTTGCAGGGACTGGAGAAGCCTATAGGCATTTGACAGTACCAGAAAAGGTCATTATGGCAGCTTTCCTATCCAAAGCACTAAGAAAGCACATTCTTGAATAGCAGGAAGGGGTAGGTGAAGTCTGAACGCAACCTGAAAGAACAGGAAAAGAAAAGTGGGGGAGAGGAAGGGACAGAGACCTTCCATTCGTTGACCAAGACTGCAATTCAAGGTTTAATATCACTGCAGTGTATGTCTCCGCATCTGCTATATGGGTTGGCAGAAATGGTTCACTACAAGAACAACAATAGCAGTTCTGCCTGTATGCAACAAGTCCTAGGTTAAAACTCCCGATTTATGCCATGCTGGCCTTGTACAGATCTCCCCCAAAAGAAACCCACCTCTTCCTATCTACATTAAATAAGACTTTTAAAAGATTTTCTTCTGACAAAGCGTTTGGTTTTGTGTGAAAGTTTAATATTCTTAAGTCCATAATGACAACAGTATAAACAATTCAGATTAGGTTTTTTGTTTTTGTTTTTAAACACAAGGTCAGAGCGTACAGCCAAAGAAAGCTCTGCCATCAACTTGATAGGGACAGAAGCATGTTAAGGGTTGATTAAAGTGCAATTTAGTAGCAATCCTAAGACATCCATTTCTTTTCCTGCAGCTGATACCCATGCTTTCAACAGCACTGGTACCACTCCACTCCGAAATCAGGTTCTGCCCGAGTGCCAGATCTCCATGGCTTAGAGTCCTTTGCTGGTATTTTCATTGCAGTAAAACTGTAAGAGCCATAAGCAAGTCAGTGAGATTGAGATGGCTCGTGGGACCATCATGGGAAGAATGAATCATCTGCCTTGAAAATATAAATGTTTATGATCACTGCTTCTATTCTGCACATATATTCTTAAGACACACAACTTTTACAAGGGTGTTGATATTTATATAATTCCGTAAATTTAGATGGTGCATTACAAACACAATATGTGGTCGTAGCTATAAATAGCAGAGCAGTGGGACAGAATTTTCAACTATTTCTTGTTTTCTATGCACCACAAATGAGATGTATGGCACAAGTTAAGGAACTAGAGGAAAGAAAATAAATACAGTTATTAGGCAACAAAAAAACCCCATGAGTCTTCAGATTTTAGATGGTGGAATGGAAGGCTAGACTTGTACCAAAGAACAAAAAAATAAAATCAGTCCCTGAGATTTAACTCCAACACTTAGCCATGACTAAAAGACAAAGAGCAGAGAAATATTCTGAAGTGGAGGTTCTGATAATAGATTATTTTCATGGCATGTTTTCAGTGTCAACGTGACAAACTAACACCTGCCCTTGACAAGAAGGACTCTGACAAACAAATGCACAATGTAATCAAAAGACTAAACTTGATTCTAAACCTTGGCTGATGCTTTTTTAGTGCTCACAACGCTATGGATGTAGGCACAAATCTATGAAAATGATCACTGGATGCTGTAGGAGCATCGTAACAATGCACCAAGGAAGACATTCTTCCAGAAGGCCAACTAATAAATTCCCAATGCATACTAAAAAGGAACAAACCAGTAACTCTTGGTAAGCCTTCTAAACTTTGATAATACTCTTAGTATTAAGAGTTTGCTTCAAGAGTTAATTTGTCAGGCAATTACTATAACAGCAGTTAAGGTCTAAGGCTTAATATTGGGTACCTGAGATCAACCAGCAACCTAGCACTGACGCAAGCAGTGAGCAGTTATTGTATCTTTATTTTTTATATATTTTTAAAAAGGCTTCTTGCATCAGCCTGCACCCTCGTTTCCATTTCTCTGCTCAATTAACAAATTAGTTCAGAAAGGAGGAGACTCCTGGTGCAAGCAGTACTTTTAGAGCCAGGTCAGTTATATCTTCCATTTCATTTCTTCATCTTATACTGGATATATTACATTTATATTGGATATATTATATCAAATAACAGCTGGGGAAAAAAAGTATGCACTGAATTACTGTTTCAAAAGTACACTGAAATACTTCTGGACACTCGGATGCTCCCAGACACACCAGACCGTGATTTCACATGAGGAAGATCCATCCTTCCGCAACACTATTTGGCTCTGATGATGGACTGACACACATTTCATAACAAGGTAAAACATTCAGAGCTCTGAAGCTTGAAAGTGGGGATCCACACCTACTCTAGGGAAGGTCATACTCTGTGCCACTGCTGCCCTTCTGCCATGGGGAAACGCAATCACTCAACGCGGATGCTGTTTTCACAAGGAAATGGCCATCTCGGGCAGAACAGATCAGAAAAGTGGTTTTAACAGCTTTCAGTATGTACTTTAATGATTATATTGGTATACTGATGTCTTTGTCTTTCAGAAAGCATCAGTCAGGTAGAAAAGGTGAGCCTTTGCTTTATTGTCCGCAACAGACACTTTCTACAGTGCTTCTTCACACTGAATTGACGGGGTTTCCCACGTGTCCTCATCTGCCAAGTGAGCCATCTGTGAAGTCTGATCCACAGGTGCTTTCTCACCCTGGGCTATTAATAATGCATCTTCTCCTCCTCCTGTTAACTGAAGGTCAGAGCTACAAGAACGATTAGATTCATCAAATTTGTCTGTCAAAGACTCTGCTGTAGTTGTAGAGGACTCTTCAGTCTCTGTTTCAGCTTGTGGTTCTGTTTTAAAATGAAGTCCAAACATGTTATTTCGGATGAGGTATCGAACACACTGCAAAATCACATTCCTTTCATGTCGGATGTCCTGGGCCAGTAACTGGAAAGAAAGAAGAGAAGATGATGCACGTTTCCCTCTATTGCTCTGTAGCTGATACAAGCCTAGCAAGATACACAGCTCTACTCAGTAATTTTGAACATATCTGAATTTAAATAGGTGGCTCTCTCGCAGAAGTCCTGGACACATAGAGCAGGAGACTGTCTTACGAGAGACAGCACAGGAAAGCCATGGATTCCCACACTGGGTGCTTTCCCACCGACTGACTGGGGCTTTGGCAGAGCCAGTGAGCGTGTCTGACAGCACTACTGCACAGCTTGCTCGGCTGGGAGATCTAAGGGCTCACTGTCCCTTCCTCCCTCACGCCAGCTCGCACTGATCTTACTGCATCAGTTCAACTCACCAGCCAGGAGAAAACAAACCTGACAATTAGCAGCAAGTAGTGGGGCGTTCTGGGTTTTTTTGTTTGTTTGCTTGGGTTTTTTGGGGGATTATGTGTGTCAAAAACTGAACAGAGTGAGCAAAAGGCCCAGCATAGCAGAGAAGAAGAGTTGGGATCCGGCATCTGGAGAGGAGGTGGCAGGGAGGGAGCTGCCCTTTTGGGCAGCAGCAAGCTGCTAGAGCAGCGCAGGTTGCTGGTCAAACACTACTTTTACAATGACAGAGGCTCATAATGGCCAGATTCAGTATGGTACTGGCACATGACTGTACCACCGAAATGGATGAAAGATACACATGTGCCTAAAGTGCAAACGTTTAAGCACCGCTCATTTAGCGCCATTAACGCACTAAGGCAGGTAGAACAAGTGACAAATCTGATGGTATCTTTTGGATTAAGCTGTCAGTCTCAGTTTGCTCAGGTGGTAGAGAACGTCATGGAATAGACCTAAATACCAGGAATTTCCCCCCCAATTATCTGACTGTAGACCCAGATGACGATGCTCTCATATCATGGACTATAATTAACACCTGAAACAAAGAACGCATCCCAAGACACGTATTCCAGTACATCAGGACAGCAAGTCTATTAGCATCTTTTACACTTTCCAGGTTATACTGTATCTGTAATTTAATATCCCATGCATTTTTAGAAGACCCCTATGAGTAAAAGATACTTATAAATACAAGGAAAGGGCATGTTTCATCAGGTGACAGACTATGGATTTAAACAGCAATAACTGGTTTGGGCTATAATCCACCAACCTAAGTCTAGTAGCTTAATCAAAATGCCAGAGGCCTCCCTCATCTCCTTTAACCTCACTAAAGTTCATTTAAAAAAAAAAAAAATATCAGCCAGAAGGCTGAAGGACCTTTTGTCATTGTGAGTGTCAGCCAAACTAGTACTCTGAACAAACAAATTTAAAGCAAGCGGGTAAATCTGTAACTATCTGATCATTTGCAGATCTGTATTACACATCCTAGCTAAATTTGGCTTGTAATGTCACAGAGAAGCTTTTTTGTTGTTATAAGTTTCAACAGTGGTTTAACCAGCCACTTTAAAGTGGGCATATTTCTATTTAGACTAGTTACTAAGAGGTGTTACAAGCAGCTGACACCTAAAACTGGCCTTCAGAAACCTCGCGTCTGAACTAAGAGATGGACATTAGGGCAGAGAAAGGACAGCGCAGTGATGTTCTCTTTCCCGGACTGGGAGAAACTGCTGAACTCCCAAACGGCCAAATAAAGGCACAGATGGGAGGCACCATCACCTTATTAAAGACTGTATCTTTGTATTACATTTTTTAATGCAGGGATGGGTATCAGTGGAGTGATGCTACACAGGCTTTTTATTTTGTCAGCATACAGAATGGGTAAACAAACATTAATGTTTGCATGGCTACAAACATGTTTTAGTAGTGCCCAAGCTCACCACTGAATGAGTGCCAATAGACATCTGCAGCTATTCTCCTAACTCCCCTTTTATTTTTTTTAAAGCATCATTTCACTGATACACCACCTTTTTCTTAGCAATCCCACTTCCTTACTTTTTGGATACATTCTCAGCAGTCACTCACTAAAATTTCAACTTTGCTTCCTCAAGGTTTTTATACACTAACCATTTCTGAGAGATGAAGCCTACCTGCAAATCTCAGGTGCTCCTCTGTGATTCACAGCCACAGTACACATCCTTTAACAACAGTTTTGAGCAACATTAAAAGGCAAAAAACCCCCACCAAAATGCAATTTTAAAAATGGACTATACTGGCAAGCTACAATTCAGGCTTCCAATGTTCTGCCAGCTTCTCTCAGCATGTGGGACTCCATATGACTTTTTTCCAGAGTCCTCACTGCTTTGATCACCAACAACTCTGAAGAGCAAGAGATAAAGACGACTGCATGCTTAGGGAGCTACACAAAGGGCAAACACTTCCTTTTCAGTCACTAGGATTTTTAATTCTTGGCAGCAACGGTAGTATGTGCTAAAAGGACTATCAAGGGATTTCTCCCACATCTGCAGCTTGGGATGTGGCTTATCAGGTATCTCTTGCCTAAACATCCTGTGCTGTTTCAGAGCCCTGGTGTCAGTGGCACCCTGCTTTCTCCTGTGCTCTGCCCACAGCAAGTTTTCCTTTGACAGGGGAGCTCTATGCTGGCTATTTACAGAATCACAAGGGTAGTCTACCTATTTAATACTGCTTTTGAGCACTAAATGCAATAAAAGCTTCAAAGTTTTGTTTATACTAAAGAAAGCCACCAAGCTGCCAAACAGGATGCTTTGCACTGTTACTGAGAACAGAATCATAACAACTTGGACTCACCCCTACAAACCTCTTTTTACCCTTCTGAGACACCAACCTACTCTTCAAGGTACCAGCACTGTCACTTCCTCAGATTGGCCTACACGTGCCTACAGAGAAGAAACCCATGCATGCGCAGGTTGCAGCTCAACACTATACAGTTTAAGTCACCAACACCCTTAATCAACAAGATCTCTTTGACTGCATCTGACAAAATTGTGTGCTCCTTGATCAGGGGAAGGCAGCTGAAAAGCAAAGCCAGGAGCAAAGGGAGGAAGACTGGAATAAGGCTGATGGGATCACACACAAACAAAACCGACTGCATACTACCACAGAGAGGTTAGAGGAAGGAATAAAGGTTTCGTCCTTTGTGCAGCTCATTTTAGGCACATGATTAAGTTGTCATCTCTTGCTCACCAAGTCAGCCATTAACTGAATGCACACCAGCGTATTTAAGCATCTACACTTTCTCCGAGTGAAATGCTCACTTCGCTATTTTAAGACAGGACCTTTGCTAACTGACTGCTCTAACTTCCCACAGGGAAGAGGAGAACCACTCACAAACAGTGCTACTCTTGTACAGGAGGCATTATTGTAGCACTAAGACTGTTACCATTTCCAGTAGAGTTGGACGGCGCTTCGGAAGGAGAGGTAATGTTCTCTTGCCCCAGTTATCAGGCCCTCTGGGGGGACGTGCATTTGAATTCGAGCTTCTTAACGTCGTGCCTGCATATTCTGGACGTTTTTGATTCGGGTTTCGACTCCAAGGAACATAAGTAGTTTGAGGCGTATTTCTGAGCGCAGCCTGGTTTTTCTCAGCTTTTGTTGCAGTCTTGACAGGGATTTCTTAAAGAAAAAGAACACACTTTCATCTCAAACTTAAAAGCCTCTTTAATATGCTTATATCCCCATGCACTGGCAGTTCATTAGTACTATTCTTGCTCACATACCCTGACGTGAAGATGTTCAAGGTTTACTTGGAGGGAGGGAGGATTTTGTTTGGTTTGGGTTTGGTGTTTCTTTTAAAATACAAAGAATAATCTCTAAACATTCACAGAAAGGAAAACAAGATACTTAAATTCAGCAATACAGAAAGAAAAATAGAAGTAGTAAGAGTTGAATGAGATTTTCAAACTTCTGCCTTGTTATCACTTCGAAAGTACATTGCTTCCGCTTCACAATATAGCTTGCTGCAAATTTGGCTGCTGAGAAAATCATGATACATTAGGGCAGAGGATGCCTAAGTTCAATTCCCTGCCTGCTAGACGCTCTCTGTAACTTTGGGTAGGCCATCTAGGGCAAGTAAGGCATAGTGAGTATCTGCAAAAACAAGGAGCAGCAGCAGTTCTTTACCATACACCGATGTATACACTCAGAGAAGCACAAAATCCAAGTACTACAGAGTTCAAGTCTTACTGCAACACCCAGAAGCCTTCTATGGAAAAAGCCCTTAAGGACATGGAAATTAGTTCACAGGTTGAGCATAACAGCTTTTTTCTGGCACTATTCAAACGTGATTTGAAGCAAGACTGAAGACAGGCTGCTTTTTTTTCCCCAACTAGGGGAAAAAAGGCTTGGGAAATTCGATGACACACACCCTAACCAAAGACATTTTATGCCCCCCCGCCCCCCCTTCAACCCAGGACATGCTGCTGAGAAAAGGCAAGCAAAGGGGGTAAAAAAACCCCACTCAATCTTTCAGGAAACTCTGTTTGAGGCTTTCTAAAGTATGCTGTAGGGCTGGGGGGGGAAAGGCATTAAATGCGGCACAGGCCAAGTGGACAAGGCCATCCCTGTGCACCGGCTGTATGCACAAATGCTGTGTTCTGTCTGGGTGCTTCTCTGAGACTGGGAGCTATCACCATACTGGGAACAAGTAATAGCTCACCTAGTAACTCCGGTTAGTGCTCAAAACTGGGAGGAGGGAGGAATGGGGAAATAAGAGGAGCAGAATAATGGCATATCCTTTTATTCCTCCCAGCCTGTCTTTATGCATGGCTTACACCAGTACTAGCGTTCACTGTCACTGAAAGCAAACTGGAAAGGATCTGTACACAGACCGCAAAAACATCCCTGTGCATAACCTTTTACAAGCTTCTCTCTTTACTTGTTTAAGCTTAAAAATCAACAGGTACAAGAAAACTCTGAATTACAGCACTGGTAGGCAGGCCAGAAATCAAAAGGCATTTCCAAAGCCAAGTGTTTTGGAGATACAGCCACTGAACTGGCATTACACTAACAACTTTGCTAAATATAAGCCACAGCTTATATGTTGTATTTTCTTCTGCAACACCTTTGATTTCTCTTTTTCTCAAGTTTTTTCTCAAGAAATTGTACGTACTACGTAGGTTCTGTCTGACACCGATAATCTGCAGCATTCCGCAGCTGGGGATGCAGCCGTAAAGAGCTACCACTGGGCTACTGCACTCATAAATGCTGCATTTATAAGTAAATGGGACCTGGACAATTGGACGGGAGATGGCAAAGGACCAAATACAGAATAGGTGAAGCCCCTCACCCTTCCCAAAGAAAGGTCATTTGTGATCAGATCTTATCATTGCTTGCAGTGCACACCAGCACAGTGACGTAGGGCAGAAGGGGAGAGGAGAAGGGCAGAGGACACACTCCTACGCACCTTCGGGCTCGCTGTCAGACATGCTGCCGTAATTGGCCGACAACGAACTCAGGGCAGAGGTGACCTGCTTGGGAACAACAGTTAATCCCAGCCTCCTGTCTTCAGCTGGTGCTTCGTCCTTGTCGGATTCTGCAGGGAGAGAAAAGTCAAGAGGGATTTTTCCCAATACTCCTGCATGCCAACAGCCAGCCTTGCTGCTGGTATCTCACCACTACCCAAGACCGATGTCGAGCACCATTGCTCAACACCGTGGACTGATTAAAAACACCCCACACTTGCCTACCCTCTACAGACATTCGGTGGCAAAGTTGTCTCACCACTGGTTTACAGTCCTGCCAGCAAAGCTACAGAAGCAAAAAAAAGCTTCCTGAACAAGAGCTTGGGCTTTCTGGCTCTTTCTTCACATACCAAATGTAATTATAGGTTTTACTATCAAGCATAGGTAAAGAGAGAGAGGATTTCATAGTATGTTTTGAAGTCTTGCTCGATTTAGTCCTGCAGAGGCAGGGGAGAAGGATTCAAAAGCCAGTCGGGGCAGGGGGAGAATTAGGCTCATTCAAAGCGAGAATTTAAGAGCAAGGCAATTCTCAGATAGTAAAAAAGTTCATAAGGGACACTGAGAACCAAGGCTACAAATTAGACGATCTGTTTCCAGCAGTACTTCAGACCATTTGATACTTAAATCCCCGCAGAGCATTACGGCTGTGCATGAGTAAGCAAGGTATTACAGTCTCAAACTGCCCGAAAAGAGAATACCAGGAAGACAGGAGGCAAGCGGACCAAAAATGCTGAAATTGAGGATACTAGGAAAACAGAGCCCTACCAGAAAATGATTCCTAAAAATAAACATACAAAATTGTGATGGCTTTAGTGTGAAACAAAGGATCTATATGCATTAAAATCTTGGAAAGACTCTCAGGTGAACAGTGCTAGAGTCAGCAGCAAAACTAGAAAATGCTTTTCAGTAATACACCTGCATACAAATTTCATGTGTGTATATATATATATACACACATACACACACACACACAACACTACTAGAAACATTTTGAGAAACTAGTAGCCTGTTGAGACTTCTAGAAAAAGACTGGTTGCAATCTTATTTTCACAAAGAAAAGGAGTTGTGCCCTCTCCTATCCCCTCTCTGTCTAAGCCTGCCCCACAGGAAAGCTGCCTCACGCTTCTTAAGAAGATTTTACTGAAATAAACACTTTTGAGATCTTTATTTTGAAATCACAAGCGTTTCTCTATTCTCTTCTAATATATCATTAACAATTGGCAATTTGATTCATTGGAGTTCGTGTCGTTCGATAAAACAACTTTTAGATAAATACACAGGTATTTATCTAAACTACCTACCTGCCTCTTTTTACTTTGAGCTCTTTTTGAAAAGGTTGATTCTCACTGGTTTAGTAATCATGCCAATTTGCAATTACACTGGAAGCTCATGCTAAATGCGGTGCATTTTTCTAGTTGAGAATACAGAGCGTCTGCATATACTTAAGCAATTATAAAAACAGCATTTACTCCAAGTTATTTTAGTTCATTGCTGCTTTTTTCTATCTCATCCAAAATGTTGAGTGCATACTGGGGTTGGGTGCCTTTTCTTTTTATTTTCTTGAAATTTGAAAGAATTACTTTTCATTTGCTTTTTAGCAAATTAGGAAAACACATTTACTGGAATACATTTTCTCTTTCAGACTAACATATTTGGAGGAAGCGTTATGCACTATGGAATACAACTGACTGTTTCTGGTCAGTAGATCCCTCAAAATTTTACACCCGACAGGCTCATCATCTTATCTTGTTTCTGCTTATAAACCAAGAGGAAAATTCTGTTTTCTCATCTCCCATTCAACTTCTTAGCTTTGAAGGAACTAGCCACTAAACAGAACTTAAGTGAATGCATTATGCAAAAAATACATTCCCTCTAGAGAAAGGGCTGCTGCTGTTAGAAAGGTTTAAATACTCCAACAAAAATGTACCTATACAGCAAAAACACGGACTTGAGTTGTATGATTTTTTTAATTCTACCTAGTTATATTGTGTTTGTTATTATTTGCTATGACTATATTTCTCAATAGTATAAAAAACTGCAACTGGCTTTAATAATGTGTAATAAGCAAGTAACACATTCCTTTTCTACCTATTATAACAGAAGTTACTAACTGTACTTTGGTATAATTAGACATTTTATCATTAAGTAAAACACAGATGCTGTGGGGAAATAGTTATATTTAAGCATACTTAAGTTTCCCAACATGCAGAGATTAGTGGAATAAACAAATTGCATAGGGATGCTGAGTTCTTGTTCCCACTAATTGAAGATTATGTTTTCAAGAGGAAAAACTCAGCATCAGACATCTTTCCAGGGGATGCATTCTACAGTATGGCTACATAGCTACAGTATAAGTCAGCTTACATGCCTTATTCTAAGAGTACTGCATCACTACTGACTATTATAAATAGTTGTATCTGGAGAGTTTATATTGCTGCCAGCATGTGGAAACAAGACATGCTCACCAAAAAAACTAAGCAGCAATACTTCAGAAAACACACACATATGGGCAGTATCAAGAGTAAATTAGATAATGCAGCAAAAAAACAGAATTAAAAGAAAAATGCTGACATTTTAAGTAATTCACTTAACTCATACAAGGAAATCCATTTGTTTTCACATTCTAAATACTGTTATTTCAAAACCACAAAGGGATATTTAATAGTCTTTAAAAAATAATTTGATTGTCAAAGTACTTTATTCTTCTTCTGGCTTTATAAAGATTTTGTTATTTTACACGTTGGTTTAGCAACCTAAGTTGATGCACGTCCTTTAGGCTATCATACAGTATTTATGGCAGAACATGTAATATTGCACACAAACTTTGTGGCAGCACTTCCAAAACTCTGACTAGCAAGCAGAAGTTTCAGCATCTAAACTTAAAACAACTCAGATGCTATTTCTTTTCCTCTCCTTCCTGAAGTTACTACAGCATCACTTCCCTATGGCTCAGATCATGTTCCCTTTGCTGCCTTTCCCAGCCAAGTGTTTTGGACAAAAAAAGCATTCCTAATCAGGAGATTACAGATAAAATAAGATTATTATGGTAAAGTACTGGTTAAAACAAAGATAGAATTGAGGTGCTCCGTTAAGAGCCCAGAAACCCTCTTCAGTTTGTCAGCTAAATATTGATTTAAAGCAAGTAATGCATTTTAAAACATACAAAGCTAAGACAAATAAGTATCCAGCGTGGATATTTTTCAATTCCAAGACACTCCTACATTCTGTCTCCCAACATCTTCTCCTCTTCAGATTAAGCATTTTTGGATGATACAGAATAAAATTTAATGCTTCCTAATTTTCACAGAAAAATCAGAAAGACATAAAAGCAGCCTGCTAGATTTTCCCTGTATGTTTATAATAAAATCAAATTGGCTTGCAAGCAAACTTATGTAGAAGTGCTTAATGCAGGTAGTATCTTAAACATTCTTGTGTCAGCCTTTCTAAATCAGAATTTTTCTTCCTCTTCAATGACTTTGTATTTCAGCTTCTTTCCAAACTGTATCTCAGCCAAGTCTACTAGTTTTAGCTCCTTCTACCAGCACATGTGGACATGAATTCAGTCAGACACACACAAAGACTTCTAGGCTACTGAGATAGTTTCCTCTATAACTGGCCAAGCCTACTAGGGCAGAAGCTCCCCAAAATGCAATGACGATTTACACCATCTCCTTTAGATAAACCACTAACCCACATTTCACAATAATCATACTGGAAATTTTTCTTAGAAGACCATGTCCTGAATCAGGATATCTCTCTACGGAAATTTCCATTTAAAAGGAAGTTCTAAGTAGAAGTTTTAGGTGCAGGGGTGTTGGACTATCTTCAAGCTTGTGACCCTGTTGGCCCTATTGTAGGCACAACACAGCAATCCTGAGCTTTTTTTTTTGTTAGTAACAATGAGAAGGTAAGTATGACAACAGGCTCCCCAGTATTATTCTCCAAGCATACTGTAAAGCCTTGCATCAATGCATCAATCCCCTACTAAGAGAGCGTTATCCCATTTTAAACATGCCCAGTTAGCCCTCTTTCAATCAAGGACAGAGTTTACATGTTTTTCTAAACCCTCAGCTCTCCCCAGAAGTTGCTAGTTCAAAACAAAAGTTGAACAAAAGTTCAGTAATCTTTTCAGCAGTACTAGTGCAAATAAAAATTCTCCAAGTTCCTTCATCTTACCAATGTCACTGTTTGCCAGAAGACCAAGAGGGTCCACATCCTTCACGTTCGGCTGAGCCACCAAAGCACGCTGTTTTTCATGTCCCTTTTCACACATGCTCTTTTCTGGTCCATTGGCTTCATTTTGTGTTCTATGTACATTATAATCGCTACTATTTTTCCTAAATTTCTTCCAGAATGGGCGCCTTTGTCTTCTCCTCTGTCTTCCTTGCTGCTCAAACCTCTCTTCATTTTCTGGAGGTTTCCACATCCCCTTCATTTTGCTGGAGAATAGAAACACAAAGCTGATACAAATGACAGCCTATGAGAATAAAACCAATTGATGTAACGAAACAGCTCAGGACCACATTTAAGTTTCAGCAACACAGCACAATGCCAGGACTTACTCCAGCTCAGCTAACATGTGGTGACAGACCAGACAGGTAGTCACAGCTCATCTCATTGGCAGGGCAATGTGACAAAGCTGGAACCTAAATGAAGAGTTTGAAGTTGATGAGTTTTATCTTTTGACAAGGCAAAGGGTACGAGGGCTAAGCAAGTTTCTTGATCATCTACAGTGTGAGAACATAGCGTTTCTATTTCACATTACAAAGCCAACAAATATTCCCTTCGCTTAAACTATGAAGTCATTAAAAAACAGGGGGAACATGGGATTAAAAGGGAATCGTCTGCTATAAGCATACTTCCACTGCTGAAGACTCCTTTTTTCCAGTTACAGCTCAGAGAGGGCTCTTGCTGCACTAAATCCATTCAGCCACCTGACACCATCAATTGCAATAACAACTACCTACTCCTGCCTCCAACTAACATGACGTTCATCTTTTCCACTCAGATGGAAAAGGAAGAAAAAAAACTTTTATCAGGACAATGGATTTTAAAAAACCCAAAACGAGTCCTAAATTATGGAAAGAGCACGGCATGCTGGTTCCACTAATCTTTCAGGTTATCCTATAAACACCAAACATGTTTATAGGAAGGTACCTGGAGAGCCTAACAAACTCTCATCAAAGTCTATAGATACAAGAATAGGTGTGACCCAGACAGAAAAGCAAATATAGAAGTGACAACATAAGCTTCCTGAAGATATTTATTTTCAAGCAACAGAAACTTAATTCAGCAAAACAAGACTGCAACTAATCATCAGCACATTACAACCACAAAAGACATACAAGATCTATGGTCTTGAATGAGCCCCATGGTTCGTTTTGCTCTGTACTCTCTCCCTCAGCCTCACCTACAGCATGGCGGAGGTCCTGTTATCCCTAGTCAACCATATAATACCATACTTGGGCAAGAGCTTCTTTCTGAAACTTCTCCCTGGGTCTAGAGTTATACATCTGCAAGCAGAGTCTCATAGGTGTATTTCTAACCTGGTACCTTGTCACTGATAAGCAGCCAGTGGAACATGTGAGGAAAGAAAAAAGAGCATAAAAGCAGGGTGAATGGTCACCTTTCTCCTCACCTACTTTTCAGCAGTGTACCACTTAGAGACCCTCTCTGACTAGAGATGCTCCCAAGACACTGATGGTTTTGCATCTCATGCTGTGGGATGTTGTGTGAATGTCTGACATCCCTGAAATCTTGCAAGCAAGGTGTTAATATTTTGTGAAAAAAGGACTTACCTTGGTTTGTCTTCATTCTGATGCCTAAAACGGTCATTTGGGAGCCCCATCCTTTTCGAGTTACAAGAAACAGTATATAACCGCATTCTATTCACCCGTTCCCACCTATGCAATTTTTCTAAACCTCCATCATACAGCCCTTCCAAGCTACCCACTTCTTTGCTTGTACAGAAATGTTCCCATTTACCATCATTCCTCTCCAGCCTAATTAAGTCCTTCTTGAGAGGAGAACGGGGCCTGCCATAGCATTCAAAATGGCTTTATATCACAACAAAACATATTTCATTTCATTCTCCAGTCATTTCATGACAGTGTCTAAGTAAGTGTCATTTCTGAGTGTCATTTCATGACAGCTCAGCCCTGATAGCGTCATCCACCATAGTGCTCCTGTGGCACAAGAGGCAAGCCGCCACCTTCCTGTGCATCAGTCTCTCATCCACAAAAGAAGGCTAATATTAGTTCACATAATTCAACTCCATCTAGACAGAGAATTGCATTTCTGAATTTGTACAACCAGGCTCTAAATTCAGGATGTTGTTGTATAACCTAGAAGATACTGAACAAATATAGGCTCAATTAGAGGTGTTGTCCTTGACCAAGGGTTAAAAACAACATTCTGATTTCCCTGGGGCCTCAAACACCCAGAAAGAAACCCCAAGGTCACAAACACATCCCAACAAACGTCAGACTGGCATCTGCCTTCCACCTTCCCTTCGTGAAAGAGGTACTCTTCACTTCCCGTTCAGAGGGGATAAAGAGCCATGCGCTATTAATCAGCTGTTGCAAGACACCACACAGACTGCCAAAGTGGTCCTTCTGCATCTCTAATCTCACATGCAGGGATGCTGAGAATTAGCAGTTGTAAAGCACTTCAGCGAACCACAAATGGAAAGCGCCATAGAAGTGTTAAGTATCTAATCCCTTCTAAATCTTACTTAGCTATTTGCCTTAATAGTACAGCTTGCAGAGAACAAGCTGTATTCTATTTTTGCCTCATGCATCAGTAAATTTGCCAGACAACCATCAATTCCAGAATCTTTACTGTTGATATACAGAGCAGAAATGACAGCTTTTTGGACAGTTCATCAAGTCTATAGTACTAGCAGTTCAGGGAAGGGAGGGGAAAAAAAGAATAGATTTCTAACATCAACAAGAGTTAAAGGTCACTAAGTGAAATCAAACAGCAACCAACCTCTAGTTTTGAGGGCTCTGTTTTTCCCGAACAATTTTCCAGATATAAAGTTACTAACACATGTAATAGATAAGTATGGAATTGCTGACAGACATTTAAGACTACATAACGCACCAAACTCACAGCCACAAGTTACCAATAAGACACCAGTTTGTTGCTGTGACAGGCAAAACATATTGTTGCTCATGAGAACCTCCAAACATAATTCCATATGTTTGCGGCTTTAGTCTCAATGCCTAGGTGTGTTTCTTTGGGTCCAAAGCACTTCTGCAACTTTATATCTTTTGAAGGAAGTTTCTGCTTTAGTCTTTTATAAACTCTTCCTTCCAAAGTCACAAAAGGCAACTTGCTGGAGGGGGTGGGTAAGTGTTGGGTCTTCTGAATCACATGCTGCACCAAGGTAATTTGCACTATCACCATTTAACAAATCACACTAGCCTGACACAAACTGTATTCTGTACTAGTTCAACCACTTTACCATGGTGCAAGTTTTATTTTGTTTGGTATCATCCCCTATTAAAAAAAAAAAAAAAAAAGGCAGACAAGCTCCAGCTTCACTTCCATGCAGCAGCAAGTGGGATTTAGCAAGAGCACCTTAGAAGTGGGTCTGCTCCTGCCCTCCAGCTCAGTCTTTTTCATTTAAACAAGTGATATTCTCAGGGCATGGATCATTATAACATTTTAAAAAGTCTTCTCACAGGCCCTAACATAGAGCTAATGAAGTTAGCTGGCTCCACATAACACTGACACTGCGGGGAGGAGAAAAGAACAAAGATCATACTGGAAAGTCATTCACAGTATAAGGGAGAGAACAGCTAAAAATCCAACAATATTAAGTATTAGGCCCAGAACAAAGGTAGCAGATAGATAAAGATGATGGAGGGTAGAAGAAAGAAGTAGCACTACTTAAGCTATGAAAATAAAGTTAAATCTTCCTCCTCCCTTCACTTGATTATTGATTTATCATCTGAAAGAGAGTAAGAAGCCAAATCCACTCATAAAATCTCTCTTGGCCATTTTCAGGCATTAAATGGTTAGACCATGTGGATTCATTATGTTGCATGACTTCCATCCCCATTATTTCTTTTTCAGAGACCAAGGTTACGCTGATCTAATGAATGGCCACTAGAACGTGGTTTTCTCAAACAAGCCAGAGTGCAGAATTCAGCACGAACATCACATTTCTAATACAATTATTGTTTAATTTAACTGAAGTGGACTATGAAGCACTGTAAACAAAGGAACATTACATCTGCAGTTTGTCAAATGACCTGTCCTCTGTTAAAGGGCAGCTAGATCGTGTGTACAGTAGAGGCAGTAAGTGCTGGGAGACCACAATAAGAGAGCGTACTTCTGAACTCATTAGGAGGAAAGTAACAAGCTTGTTTCAAAATGCTTACCCAAACTGTTGGGTAGTCAGCACTTCTCCCCTTTCTTCCTTCTGCATCTGCATCGCCTTCTTCCTTTCAATGTTTGCCAACGTAGGAAAATTTCTAGAAGAAAAAAAATAATTCACTGGCTCTTAAATGATTCACTGTACTTTGTCAATTCACCCTTTACTAAACCAACACACTCTATAAATATAATAGATTTTTAAACAATGTAATAGATTTTTAAAACATTTCATGGAAGTTTAACAGACTGTTTCCTTCTTAAAAAGGCAAGAAAGCTGAGTACATTTATGCTTACATACTCTGATTAAAAAAAAAAAAAATCTACCAAATTGGCATGATTGGATTTACCAAACCATGAAACAAGCTACAGACAAACAGTTCAGTCATGCTTATGGACCCTCTGCCTGTCCCTACACATAACAGCATGACTTAGTCCTGCAATTTTATTTTTATGGTGCTTCAGTTGGAGCGTTTGAAGGATCTTAAAAGGTGCAACATGCCTTTAGCAAACCAACTGCTAAGTTCTTGTAATATCAAAAAAAAAAAAAGGTTATAAGAAGAGCTTCTGGGTGCACAAGATTCATTTAATGTGATAGTTAAAGAAAAGCACACAAGCCTCCTCTTGAGCAATATTCAGTATTGTGCTTGCACACTGACCTCTACTTCACCAAAATTACTGCCCCTTTTTTCTTCCAGCTTCCAAGAAAAATTGCTAAGTCATGCAGATCAAAACAAATCCACTGTTATAACCATCTCCCAAACCATCCCTCTCTTCCATTCTCCTCCTCCCTCCCTATCCCTCCCTGTGGACGAATGCCACGCTGGTTCTAACATGCAAGGCCTGCTGCAAGTTACCGTCAAAGCCCAAAAATGGCTACGCCAGTTGCTCTGTAAACATTAGTTAGCTAAATCCCAGTGCTTTGAGATAAAGGTGGTAAATGGGAAACACACACGCACCCCCACCGGCTTCTGGACAGAAACGCAAAGTATAAATATTTGATAAGTCTATTAAAATGGAGTAACAAGAAACTTAGAACAGCTACTCGCTATATATACCTATCAAAAAGGACACATATCTTTCTTTAAATATTTAACCTTATCACATGCATCTTCCCCGTTTTACAACATGAATGTTAAGCCTCACACTGATGCAAGACAGCTTCAACCACATACCAAGGGAAAAAGATGAGAAGCATTTCCTATGAGACACACCTAAACACATTACAGAACTTGTCTCCTTTAAGAGGATTTGAACACGAGCTGTCAACGTCTATTCTCATTTATCCCAGAAATCCACCATACAGCTCAAAAAAGCACAGGGATGTGATGTTTTATCTCCACTCTTCCCTGTTAGCTACACTTGTTCATCCGTGTTATAACGCTCCCAGCACACAGCAAGCATGCAATGAATTATTTAATCTCAAGAGCTTCACATTGACAGAGTCCTGTGCTTGGCACTTCTCCACAGTTTTAGGATAAGGTGCTTTCCTTCACGTGAGTAAGGCTCACAGGAGGGGAGAGTGCTATAAAGTAAATAGTTAGGCTCAAAAGAGCCCCAAGCTTAGCAACTTTTCTTTTCTTTTAGAAGACATAAGGGAAGACCCTTAATCCTGAAACAAAGAAGTCTTCAAAGTGCTCCTGTAGTTATGCTGATTAAGGACATATTCAGACACGCTCTCACAATGATTTGAGACATGACTGCCTCCCACTTTCATTCCTGTGAGTTACCACTCCCTCCACCGAGCCACCGTAATGGACTCCACAAATGCTTTCAGTTCAATTCAGTGCCAAGACAGACAGATTTCTCCTAAACCACCCTGGCAGTTGACACAGGCAGCAACTAACAGCTAAAGAGAGCTCAAGTCATAAATCTGAATATGCCTGCAGAAGCACATTTGAAGACACCTGGAGTGGCTGTGTTTATTTTCTTCAGCTCTCCTCAAATGTTAAATGGCATTTTACTCACTGCCTTTAACTTGTACAAAAAATGTACCTATTTTGACAGCACACATGCACAGAGTGTTTCATTTCATTCACAATGAGCAAATGAGCATCCGCTAGTTTATTCTTCCATCTAAAGACTTGGTAGGCAGTAAGCTCTAGACATTCAAGTCCACAGGTCACCACCCTCAGTACAAGGTAGACTGGGTTCACTCCTCCCCAGGTGCTCTGCTGTGCAACGACAAGGCTGGGCTAAGCCCACCAGTGGGCCCTGGTGGGACTGGGCCAAGTCAACCCCAGTTCTCCCTGCAAGGAGCAAGTGGACCAAAGTTACCCACCCACCCCAACATACCAGCTCCAGTGCAACTCCACAACTCATCAGGTACTACAGCCCCAGCACAAAGAGGTCTGTGCACCTCCTAACATCAGCTAGATCTACCCATGGAGGCAGCAAAATTCAGCTGGACCCTAAGTGGAGGCAGATGCCTAGAACGGAAACATTATGGTCTTGAGGTACGACTTTACAGCAGACTTTGCAAACTTCACTATCTAAGGACAGCCACAAAGTACTCAAAAGAGGTCAAAAATCAAAAAGAGAAGAACTGAATTTGTTTTTGGTACAGAGAATTCTTATTCAGGAAAGTTAAAATTAGGAAGACTGCTCTGGAACAGAGGTGCGACAATGCAGAAGGAAGAGCCTATACTGAATCTTTCCACATAAAAGACCATGTGTTAAAATCCGATGTGCTGACTTGGGTTAGAATCCTTCTCAGAAGTCATGCCCTCCTCCCTCAATAAAACAAGGTTCTTAAAGCGTTACCTACAAACACCACTGAAGCAGAATTAGCCCAGCACCTAGGTCCTGTAAACAACTTGTCAGAGCTTGACCACAGACAGCTTCATCAGTCACCACAAAGGCTTTACAAACCTAAGCAATTTCCTGTAAAAGTGGGAGTTAAACCAGGATGTGATGGTCTGGCACAGTAGATTTCATGAAGGAGCCAGCAGTGCCCGAGAAGGCAGCCCCATTTCATAGCAGCTGCAATTTCCAACCAAAGACACTTCTATAATCCAAACTGGAAGTTTTTCAGCATAAATTATCAGGATAACACCAGAAAACTGGTTTTCAGGCTGAAATGAGTATATTACATATACACCAACAAAATAACATGCAGGTAAAGGATATCCTAAGCTTACAGAGACAGGGAATGGCAACATTGAGCATAATCACTAACATGTGTGCCTTAGTGAGTAGACTTTTTTTTTCAATAAACAAGTGCACTAGCCAAAGTCATAGATGTTTTATAGGCCAGCATACTCTTATCTTGCTCACATGAACATCAGAGTAAACTAGCTCTTAGCAAGCAGTGGAAAAACAGAACTTTGCCAATGTCTAACAGAAGAGAGATCTGTTTCTATAGCAGTTCACACAATGAATTTCTGAGTCCAGAGCTATACAAGTTTATCATCTTTATAGGAACAGCACTGTGATCAATTTGCCTCAATAATTTCTTGAGCTGGTCTTGATTGCATACGCACAACCTACAGCAAAGGGGACATGGATAGCCCAAAGGGAACAAAGATAGCCCAACAGAGAGCTGATAAAATCTTGGTTTAAGACTCCCAGGCATTTTATCAAGCATTGCATCTCTAGTGTGATTTTACCATATGTTAGCTGAGGCAGTTTTATTGCTAATCCATCCCTGCAGTTCAGAGTAAACTTTATTATATCTATGTTTACCTTGATCTACCAACACATTCCTTCTATTTTGCTTTGTCTCCTCTACTTTTACCAGGTGCTAAGAAATTATTTTCCTTATTACATACTTAACTACTATGAATGCAACACCAGGGAGGATTCCAAGATACTCTAGGATTATCATTATTCAACTAGAGAACCACAAATTAATTAAAAATGGTGTGGTTGACAGTACATTCATTAAGCACATGCTCAGCCTATCAGATGTATTGCAAGAAAATACAGCAGTCAATCCCTAACTGAACCAAAAAAACCCAACAGACTAAAGAACGAGGGGGAGGAGGGGGAGAATTTACAAGCAACAGACAAGATCAAGAAAATCCTCCAATGTTATATTAGGACCTAAGCAAAAGTAAGTTTAACAATTCACTTTAACAGCAGAGCAGCCTTGTCACATTCTTTCTAATAACCTTTGCTCAAGAAGAGTTGGTTAGAAACAGATGGGCCAGCAGGACTCAGATCTCACTTGGAAAGAAGGGAAGACAGCAATACCTCATTCTGACACATTAAGGAAACGCACTGTAGATAATTCCCTTTAAACTTGTGTTTAAAACAAAAATATGCTGAAAACAGCACACTTCTCAACACTTGGAAGGGACAGAACAAATCAAAACAAGAAAAGTAATTGTAATCACCAAAGCTGATGTCAGACTTCACAACCATCTGTCTGCAAAACACAGGGAAACCCTGAGATCCTGCTGAACTTCATGTCTATCATTGTCTGCTTAACTTCAGATTGCCTGTCTCAGCAGGTTCAGTGGGCCACAAAGAGTCTTTTAGGTAAGCAGAGATATGAATGCTGCAGCAATGAACAGGGCATTGTACAGAATCCAAGACAGGAAAACGGCATTCTGACCCAGCATACTTCATCCAGAGCTACTCGCTCCTTACCAGCTCTCCCCCTTCTCTTCCCTCTATGTGAGTAAGGCTGCACTTTAAACACAGACTCTTTCTAATAGATTTTAGTAGGATACACAACTGAGCAACACAGCAGCTAATTAAGAAGAAAAATCTCAACTCTGTAAGTAATTATTTATAACAGCTGAAAGAGCAAGCAAGACAGGAATATTAGGGATGCAGCATGGAAACACACATTAAATCATTGCAACCTAATTGGAAACAAACTACTAATGACCTAAAAAGATTCATTCTTAGCTCTGACTGGAGCTTCTAGAAAGAAAAAGGCTTTTTCCTGTCACCATAAACCACAACTGCCTAATAGCTCAGACTCCCTCTGGTGTTCTTTTTTTCTGTACAATGCAGTGTTTACTGTGAGTCAACAACAGACCTTCAGTAGTAAACTGATGCTTTGCTGGACACCCAATTAATGCTTCGCAAAAGTTTCAGCTGGGTTTCTCTCTTTTTCTCCCCTTTTTTTTGTTTTTTAATTAAAAAAAGAAGGATGTTAGTACAGCTTCCTTGTTGTACAAAGAGATAAAAAGCCACCCAGGTAGTCACTCTACACCCATCCATTATAGCTGAACAAGATGCCCACACAAGGACTGAAGTACCAAAATAAGCTACAGCAGTACTCCATCTAGTGGCCTTCGCTTAGAAGGTCCTAATCTCATACTGCCTTTTTTGGTTCGTAGTTGTGACTACAAGACTTTATTTCCATTTATTTTACTGTGCCGCAGTGAACAAAGGCTTTCAGCAATTTTGCACCACAGCCAAATCATATTCATCTGTAAGAAACCAACAGTATATGCCATGAGATTCTCTAAAAACTCAACAAAACCATCTCAGGCAGAGTATCAGCCTTACAATTAACTGTAGATAAACATTGCCTTGACTCGCAGCACCCACTCCCCAAACAAACTGTACCTAAACGTGACTGTACATTCAATTCCTGCTTCCTTCATGTTCTAGATAGAGTAGAGCATATAGTGACAGACATACCTTAAACATCATATCAACACTTAAACCTTAGCATCAGCCACTACACAGGAACTCTCCCAAACACCTCCCAAAACAGAAAAGTGTATGGAAAGTTGCAAATGAATAGCAAAGTCTCTGCACCCAAGTACTGATATCTTTCCTTGGAACTACTGTTAGAAAATTAAGTGTGGGCCACAAGACAGACAAATCTAAGGACATTTTGGTTTTTGCTAACTCTGTTCAAACACTTAGTATTGTAAGTAATAAAGACTTGCTAAGTATCATATTAGGAAAAAAAAAAAAAGACAGCAATATGTAGAGTGAAAGTAAGTAAACAAACAAACCCTCAAGTATCTTTTGAATAAAATGAAACCTTCGAACCAAAACTAATCGAACACCAAACTTGTACTTGCACAGATCACAAGCAATTTTTGTCTGGTTAACTACGGCATTACTATGCTAAACACGGGACAAAAGACATTTTTGGTTAAAAAAAAAAGCTGTTTTTAAAAAAACAACAAAAAAAGCTGTTTTTTTACTTTTTAAAAGTCAAAAAACCACAAACAAACAAACAAAAAAACCCCACCACACACCAGGACCTACAGATTATCTTCATTTGTAAAAATTGACACCAGTTACAACAGTTGGCTGCTATGATGTGCTGACATAGTGAAAGACTTCCCTTTGCGGTCCTGAAATTTGCAGAAAAAGCCACAACTATGTCCAAAGGAATGTTAAACTTGCAGGGATTTGCTCCTTCCCATTACATGGGGAGAAATTTTGCTTCTCAATACAGCAACAAGTGATGGGAAGCAATAAAAAAATCTCCTACCATACATTCCACTCATTCTTCCTTTTTTACAAAGCCACTGTGTAAAAAGTTAAGGGAAGTCAGGTTCAAAACAGGAATGCATTAACATTGCTTCCTGACAAATGCAAGCTGGATTCATCAGTAAGATTGCATCAGACAACTGGGTTTATTTTCATTTAGAAAAAAACAGGAGACTAGTACACTGCCCAGGCTCATCACCAGTGATCTTGAAATTAAATTTGTATCACTTCCCAGTCTGCATCTAGGACTCTTGCTCATGGAAACAAAACCCATGTACTGATCACTCGCAAGACTATATTCCAAGTCTGGAACGGAAGTGAGGAAAGCCTACAGCACCTTTCACCTGCTGGAAAAGGGTAGATTTTAATCTGTTCAGCTTGGGGGGGGAACCCCAAACATCAGTGGGATAAGACCTGTAGAAGTCCAGTGTGAAGTTTTAAACACTTTAATCCTGGTAAATGGAAAGAAGTTGTACCACCTCACATCACAGAATGAGAAATACTGCTTACATGTGAACTTTGCCTTGTACCCTAGGTACAACGTGAGTTAGACTACTTGAGACAGCATCATTCACAGATTCTGTTCTCTTTCAGTAGAAAAGTGTCGAGCAATGCGGAAAGTTTTTAAAAATTAGGAGAATTCCTTGTTGGGGTCTACTGGGACAACTGAGGCTGTGGAAATTTGCACACAGTGGGATGTATTACAATTATGGTCAGTACAAGAGTTCCAGATTTCTTAGCTATTAAAAAAACACCAAGCAAACACACACATATTTCTGACGTAAAATGTCTCGGCAATCAGGCTAAAAGGAATGTCGTTCACCTAACCTGGGGTACCAAATCAAATGCCTGGGAAAGCTATGTCCTTCTCAGTTGATACCTTGCCTTCTATTATAACCATCCAAATGATTATAGTCTCTGCAGCTCACACCCTCCTGGCTCAGGCATTTTGACACAGACCACTACCACAGGACTTTTGTGGAGTCAAAGGAACAGCAGCAGCAAGCACGTGCTGCTACTGCCTTTCAGCTGTCATCTAATGATCACCCAGAGAAAACACAGTAAAACAAATTCATAGGTCACAAGTCTTACTTACTTTTTTCTTTCTTCTCTCCATCTAGCGATCTCTTCTGGACTATCTAATTTTATTCTTTTAGCACCAGGTGCATGTGCCTAAGGAAGAAGTATTTCATAGGTGTTTAAAAGGGGAAGGAAAAAAACCACAAGAAAAGAAAAAAAAAAAGCGCATCATTCTGCCAGCTACAGTAGTACCACGCTGTTTTCATCTCCAAAAGTGGTGAGACTGCACACAGCGATTACAAAATGAATCCATTAAAAACCCTATAGTATTCAACATATTTTCATCCACAGCACTGTCTTACAACAGATTCTACTCAGAGGTGATACATTTGCCTTCCAGAAGGACAAAAGCAAGCCTTTGAAGAAGGAGAAAAGGGACTACAGTAAAGAATTGCACAGACTCATATGTTCAGCCCAGGGGGATACCTACATTCTTCCAGTGTATCTGAACTATCTTCTCATGTGCGCTGAAATTGCAACCTTCTTCTGTGCACTGCAAGATAAGGGGGTGAACTTAAGACACACCAAGTTACACAAACAAATTATAAACAAGCATTCAAGTACACTTCAATGAAACTCAGTGCCAGATGCCTGTGCAGTCAGTTATACAGAACTTTTAAGCTACTCAGTTTCAAAACAAATGTGACTGTAAAAACAGTAAGAAGGGATAATGTGCCTCTAAATTTCATCTGATTTTAGAATAACCAGTGAGGCCAACATACCTGATAATTGGAGACAATGTGAAGTTAACCTAAGAGAAAGATTTGCAAGACTCTCCCAACTTCAAATTTTGATACTTCTTTGCAATAAAGGAGTGGATTTTGAAAATATGTTTTCCACATAAAGCCTTTTCACACAAAAAATTTTACATACTATACTGATGTCAACGAATTAATTCCTACCACTGGGGTGACTTAGCAATACTTCACAAGAAAGACATTAAAATGACTTCAGTAATAAAACCAAAAATACAACTGAGAGCTCTCCTACACACAGCATTCAGAAAAAATCCCCTACTAACACTTTTTGTCACCCTGGAATCTCTTTGCTAAGTCTTCCATTCAAAGAGTGACTACAGCTAACTACTTATCATGCACAAAGTTAAAAATCAAAGTGTAAATAAAACAAGCCAAACTTATCAACCTGTTTATGTTGTGAAATATGTTCATCATACTTCTCCTGGTTTTTATAGCCACGGTCACAGGTATCACAATAATGAGAGAAAACTGGCTCTTTTTTCTTTTTGGTCTGAAAAAAAAAAAAGAATAAATTATCTCAAGATTGCAGTTACAAGATTACAAGGTATTCCTATTTTTAATTAGGTGTGAAACACTTCCATGAGTATTTTTGTTAACAAAGCTATCAATTAAAACATGTTTCAAAAGCCTCAACGATAAGCTAATATAACATGAAAGTGAAGTTCAAATCACTCATCTTCCAAACAAAGCAACCTGCACTCAGCTCTTTCCCCTGCCACCTTTCCATCAATTATCACTTCTGCAAACAGACCAGGCTCACACAGGTTTATCAAGGGCTGGGAGAAGAGCTAGGCTACAGCCCTGAGTCTCTTCCCTATGAAGTCAGACCATGCATGGCTATTCTCACGTGACATGTAAGAGCTCAGAGGGCAGCAGAGATCTTTCCTTCTCCCACTACACACATCAGGGTGATCTGGCTGTCTGGTCCTGATAATATAATAGAGCGCTAATGTAATTTAGGCACTCGAGCATCACCACGGTAAGGTAAGGGCTTTTCTAAAGTAAACCTGTGTTAGAATTTGGTTGAAACGTTTCTTTCTTTCAATGGGCTCAAGATTTCCAGACTGATTGTCATATGTTTGCTCTCTTGTAAGGGCAGGCACATTAGACGAGAGTATGCGGTCTCTGTAGTACCACGGTGCAAGTTCCACACAACTGTCACCAACACAGAATCACAGAACGGTTTGGGTCAGAAGGGACCTTCAGAGATCACCTATCCATCCCCCCTGCCATGTCAGGGACATCTGTCACTAGATCAGTGAACACTTCCAGTGATGGGGCATCCACAACTTTTCTGGGCAACTTGTGCCAATGTCTCACCACCTTCACTGTAAATAATTTCTTCCTTATGTCCAATCTAAGCCTACTCTCTTTCAACAATTTAAAACCATTGCCCCTTGTCCTATCGCCACAGGCCCTACTAAAAAGTCTGTCCCCATCTTTCTTGCAAGTCCCCTTTAAATATTGAAAGGCCGCAACAAGGTCTCCCTGAAGCCTTCCCTCCTCCAGGCTGAACAACCCCAACTCTCTCAGCCTTTCTTCATAGGCGAGGTGTTCCAGCCCTATGATCATTTTCGTGGCCCTCCTCTGGACCCGCTCCAACAGGTCCGTGTCTTTCTTGTGCTGGGGACCCCAGTCCATACCTTTGGCTTGTTATTTTCTTCTGGAAAACATTTACTAAACCCAGGCACTTGCTCGCCTTGCCTCTTCTGGGAGAAACTGCCATTTCCACCTTCAAAAAAAAAAAAAAGAGCCAGTTATACCTACAGCTGGTAAAACACACCCCCTGCTACCTCGGTGGGCCCGCTGTGGCAGGGAAGGGCCTGAAGGAGAGACAAGCCAGGGCTGCACGACCAGCACGGACAGGAGGCATACGCTTGGAGGGAGAGGGAGTCCTCCACCCCCCAAAAGGTTAGGGACAGCCCCAGGGTCCCTGCTGATGAGGGATGGGAAGGAGTCCATGGGCCCGAGAGACGACCTCCCCGGCACCCCTCACCAGCGTGTGGGCCCGGCGGTCGCTCTCCGTAGGCCAGCGGGTACCAGGCGGCGGGTGGCACGTAGCTGTCGGGCTGCGGGTGGCTGTCAGCAGGTGGCGGGTAACTCTCGGCGGGCGGGTAGCTGTTGGTGGACGGTGGGTAACTCTCGGCGGGCGGCGGGTAGCTGTTGGCAGGCGGTGGGTAGCTGTCGGGCTGCGAGTAGCTCTCGGGCTGTGCGTAGTTCTCAGCAGAGGGGTAGCTCTCGGGCTGCGAGTAGCTCTCGGCGGGCTGCGAGAAGCTGTCGGGAGGAGGGTAGCGCCCGGGCGGCGGGTAGGGCCCGGGGGGCGCCCAGAAGCTGGGCTCCCAGGGAGGCGGCGGACAGAAAAAGGGCGGGGGGAGCCCGGGCGGGGGCAGCCCCGGCGGGGGCGGTGGGTACCAGGCGAAGGGGTTCATGTCGGGCCCGGAGCGGCCGCCCGGGTGCAGCCCCTGCCCCGCGATGTGCTTCCCCAACCACGTGGGGCCACACCGGCGGCCACTACAAAATACGTCACTTCCAGGGTTTAGCGGCTCGCCCCGAGGGGGAACCCTCCTGACTAGTGCGGGCGATTACGTCATCCGGCAGCGCCGGAAGTGCGGAGGGGCGGGGAGCGGGGAAACGGAGTGGGACGGGGGAGGGGGACCGGGCTGCGCCCCCCAGCCGACCGCGAGGCGCTGGTGCGCATGCGCGCCGCGCCGCCTCCGCCATGGCCCGCGAGCTCATCGGCCCTGCGCTGCCGCCCGGCTTCCCGCGCTGCGCCGAGGCGGACCCGGATGAGGACTTCAGCCAGGGTGAGGCGTGAGGCGTGAGGCGTGAGGGCCGCCCGCCCCCGGCCCGCCTCCCCCGCCCGCCTCCCCCGCCTGCCCCGTCCGCCCCGTCCCGCTCCGTGGAACACGCGAACACGCGAACGCGCGTGGCAGGCCCCCGGGGGGGGAGGGGGCGTCCCCCGTGTTTCACCGCACCTCAGCGGCGCGTCAGGCAGCGGGGGAGGAGCGCGGCCCCTCGGGGTCTCGGTGTGTTCGGGTGCTGAAAGGGGCGTGCGGTAGAGGAGCGCGGCCGCTCGTTCGGTGGGAGCAGCGTGGCTCTGCAGCGGGTGTTGCACAGCTCGGTCTGCGCCAGTGCGGCGCATCGATGAAGCTAAACTTCACGGGTGGTTTTTGTAGTGACTTTTTCAGAAAAATATCTCGTGTGGCGGGATGCGACAGATATGAAACGGTCTAAAACTTGTTTTAAAAAAGTACTGCATTGGTTTGTTTATTATTTTCCTGCTTGAGTCCCGTATGTGCCTTTAGGCCTGTGTTCTTTAGTAGCTCCGAGTGTGAAGTTAGCGGGCAGAAAAAAAAAGGCGGTGGTTAGGTCTTTGAGCATGCTTTCCTTTGTCAAACCAAAACGCTTCGTGAAACTATCGTTTTTCAGTCAGCTTTCCTCAGGATGCAGAACTGACTTGCGATCAGTGAGGCTGTGGTGCCCCACTTGCCAGGGTCTCTAATGTTGAGAGCAGTCACATCACAAGTGGGATCTCTTCAAGACCAGCTGACTGCCAGGATGGCTCTTCTGCCGTGGAGCTCAGTTTCCCCCGCTTAAACTCTTACATGTTCTGTGTCAATGTCTCTGGAAGCAGCAGTTTGAGTGTTAATGCTGTCAGTCCTTAATCCAGGTTCAAGTTAATAGTATATATATTCAATTTCTGTCTGTGTTTCAGTGATCATTCAGTTATTCCAAACAAAGCAGTTCCAATGGAAAAGGTTTGCTGTGCTCGTCTGCTCTTCTCATTTTTTTTAATCCAGAAGAGGGAGCAATAGGAAGAGAGAGCAAAGCTGCTGCCTTAGCTGACACCATAGCAACACCAAGCTCCGGGTCTGTGGCTTGGCGTTGTGCTGAAGTCGTGACTACATGCTTGTTTGAGCTGATGCAGCCTTTCCTATTCATATTTGTATTGATGGCTTTCTTTCTTTCTGTCAACACACTGATACATGTTGCAAGTATCTATATTGTGTATTAATCCACTGAACAAAATAAGTTAAACTTATCATTAGGCTGTGGTTTCGTGATACCAAGTGTTTTGGCAGTATCTAGACTAGGTTATTCAGCCTACTTTGTCCACTTTTTGTCCCAGTGTACATCAGCTCCATAGCAGTACAGTTACACTGGCAGATCTGCTTGGGGATTTCTGTGTGAAGTGGATGAAGGAATTAATTTGCCTTTAAAAAACAAAACACCAAAACCCAACTATTGGGGTGGTTTTATTTGTCTTTATAACTTTTATAAACTTTTCCTGCCTTGCAACAGCTTGGCATAACAACTAAGTGTACCTGCTCAACACATTAGGCATACTGCTGCAGTGCAGAGGAGGAAGAGAGAGCAAGTACTTTGGCATAACTTCTGTTGTACAGAAGTACAGCTCCAGCTGGAGCCCTGCACCTGGAGGTTCTGAGTGGCAAAATCGTGTGGTGGGGCTGCCACAAGCGTCTTCTGCGCTGTAATACTTGCTGGATCTTGAGACAGAATGGGCCTAGAAGTTGTTCTGTAACTATTTCCTTGTGTATTCTAGCTATTTTAAGAGATACTTCACCTTTTAAAGCTGTACAGCTTTTCCAATATATTTTCTTTCCTTGTGGTCTCACTGATATTTGAACTGCTCTTTGCTTTTCTTTAAGAACACTTGGTTTTTTATTCTACTTTCATAGTTTCTGCCTCCCAACAACAACAAAGTAGGACTTTGAGCAGCCATTCGGAGAATTCTGTCAAAAAGGTTTCATTCAGAACTATAATAGAATAGAATAGACTATTTCAGTTGGAAGGGACAATGATCTAGTCCAACTGCCTGACCACTTCAGGGCTGACCAGAAGTTAAAGCATGTTGTTAAGGGCATTGTCCAAATGCCTCTTAAACACTGGTAGGCTTGGGGCATCGACCACCTCTCTAGGAAGCCTGTTGCAGTGTTTGACCACCCTCTTGGTAAAGAAATGCTTCCTAATGTCCAGTCTGAACCTCCCCTGGTGGAGCTTTGAACCATTCCCACACGTCCTACCACTGGATACCAGGGAGAAGAGATCAGCACCTCCCTCTCCACTTCCCCTCCTCAGGAAGCTGTAGTTTGGTTTTAGAGAGCAATGAGGTCGCCCCTCAGCCTCCTTTTCTCCAAACTAGACAAACCCAAAGTCCTTAGCCGCTCCTCATAGGACATGCCTTCTGGCCCTTGCACCAGCTTTGCTGCTCTCTTCTGGATGCTTTCAAGTACCTTCACATCCTTAAATTGTGGGGCCCAGAACTGCACACAGTACTCAAGGTGAGGCTGCACCAACGCTGAATGCAGCGGGATAATCACCTCTTTTGACTGGCTGGTTATACTCTGATGCACCCCAGGATGCAGTTTGCCCTCTTGGCTGCCAGATAAGCATTTGTCTTCCGTCTGCGATATGACATTGCTATGCTAGATGTAGTGAACAAGATAAATCTCTGTTGATCCATTCTCAAATTTGCATTTCTTTCATCTTTAGATGGGTAACACAGAATCACAGAATGGTTTGGGTTGGAAGGGACCTTTAAAGATCATCTAGTTCCAACCCCTGACATAACAGTTCTGTTAACAGTTGTAACTTTTAGCATGCAAATTCTTGCCTTTTTTTTTTTTTTAAATGAAGAAAAACTGAAGATGTAGTAATTGTAGCTTGTGTAATCACATTGATGTTAACATGTGGTGTTTTGCATACTGAAACATGAGCAGAGTTAAAAGCTCGGTTCATTTCCATGTGCATCCCTGCCTTGGAAGACAAGGGAGTAACTATGGTAAGGTACCAGTTGCTTGCTCTGCCTGTAGGTCAGCACAGGGGGAGCCGAAATGGACTTTGCCAGGAGATACCAATGTCCACTGGTGTCAGAGAGCTGACACTACTCAAACCCTGCAACCCTTAATCAGGACCAGGATGGGAGCAAATGGTAGTTGGACAGACTCAAAAGCTCACCCTGGTAAATCCTTTACCTTTTCCTTCTTCAGCTTGTCACTGTCCAACCCATGGGACACACTCATCTCCCGATTCTTCATCTTGTGATGATTCTTTGAAGCTGGCCTAAATGTGCTCCTGCTGGAAGAATCAGACTTCCTTTGGCCCGTTCGTCCCTGCCTCTGTGCTGTCCTTGTACCAGCAGGAGAGAAATGCTAAGGAATGGCTAAAAATAACCAGAGATGCAGAAGAGTGTTTTGTCTGTTTCAGCATTGAGGCCACACTTGTTAAAGTACAGATGCGTTGATGTGATGTCTGAGTTGATCTATCACTGTTGCTGAAGGTGAAAGGCCCTGCTCCTGTCTGTCCTTGAGAGGTTTCCAGTGCCTGTCTGATGGCATGGTAGATTGCTTAGAATCACCAAATACAGCAGAAATTAACCTAACAAAAAACAAACCAAACCAAAAAGTAGTTTTTCATTTGGTTTCTGAATTGATTTGACTTAATTTTCAGGCAGATAGTCACCAGAGCCAGCTCAATGGAGAGGGCAAGTCAGAGCTGCAATAGTAGGATAGCCACTTCTAGCAGCTGTGAAACATTTACTTCAGTCTGACTTGAGACATATCCTTGGCTCTGTTTCTTTCCTTTCCATCCCCAAAATTTTCTTCTCACACTTTCTTATGCCACTGTCTTGCTCTGAGTTGTTCTGAGTTCTGGTTACTTCCTCACTTTCCTGTTGACCTATCATTGCTACATCCATTTCTCTTCCTCACCTCATTGGTTTTAGTTTCCTGACACTCTTGAGCTCTCCTCTGTTCCTCCTTTGATCTGTATCTTTCCACTTTTCCATGGCTTTCAGGGAATTTCATTCACAGACTTCTCATTAGACCTTGGCCTCCCTCCTTACCCTTTCCTTTCTTTGCTACCAGAATCTATACTTAGCAATTCCCATTCTTTCCTCTCTACTCTTTCCTGCGGCTCCCCACCCCACCCCGATCCATAGCTGTATCCTCGCCTGTGCTGATTATTAGTCAGTACCATGACTATATTAATTTCTAATCCCCATTCTCCCAAGTCTCTTTCTTCTCCACTTCTTTCACCATGTCCAATGACTTTGCCTTCCCCAGGCTTTAAATGCCATTTTCCCTTTGTGAACCAGTTTCTGCCTCTATTTTGTTTCTGGTTGTCCTGCTTAGGCTGCAGTTCCACGAACAAACAGTTCTTTCAGGGGAGTGCTGGGTTTTGCAGTGTTATTTTTATGTCTCTTAAGTTCCCTGATACAGTTTATTGCAAAGCCCACACAAACAGTTGTGCTGGCATAACAGAGAGGAACTGGGATAGAAAGCATGTATGTTAGCCCTGATGTTGGACAACATGTCAGTGGGACCAGTCTCCTTCCTGAAATAGTTTTGGTTTTACTAGTTCTTTCCAGCTCACAAAGCTGCTCCCAACTTCTCTCTTCCTCTGCAGTATCAGACTCATCAAACTGCATCTCAGTTTGCTCCTTTCACTCCAAGTCCTTTCTCTTACCTGTCTGCATTCAGAGCAAATGAAGCTCTGCTTTCATGATATCAGGGCACTAGGTGGCTGGAGAAAGCTGTTGTGCAGGTTTTGTCTGGTTTTTAAGTGCTTTTTATCCAGTGGTGTTTCTCATACCAAAATGGGAGACTTGATAGCAGTCTTTATTCCTATTTATCATTCATTTCTTGGTTCTCTCTCATCTTGAACTTACTTTACCTTTATAGGCTGGGCTGTTGTGTTTTTTTTCCTTCTTAGTGCTGAAATGGATTTGTATGTCCTGGTTAAAGTCTTTCCCATTAAAACAGAAAACAAAATAAGTGGCAGATCTGTCTGAATGCTTTGTAACTAGTAGGCTGTCCTTGTTCTGTGTCTTTGTGCTAACGACGAGTAAAAGCTTTATGAAGCTCACTTGAAGGACTCAATTTCTGCCTAGCCTTTGTCAGCTAACAATGGAACCATAATCTGTACCAGGTTTTATTTTGCACTGGCAAAAAGTCATAGTTCTTTAACTGGAGATGTAATTTCCTGGTACCCTTCCTTTATGTGGTTTTATTGCACCTCATCTTTTCATCTAACCCTTGACTATTCATAAAGCTAACAATGTCTTTTCCCCACCAAAACATCTTTCTGTCCTGTCGGTCTTGGACTCAATGCTTGAAATATTAAAAGGAGGAATGGTATCTGTGTTTCGGGATGCTAAATCGTCAGTAGGATCAAATCTCCATTATATCAGATGGCTATTTGTGCTGTGTGTCTAAACTGGTGCTGGCCCTGCATGTACTGCCCTGGATCTGGGAAGGCCTCTTATCTTGGGACCGTTGCTGGTCTTTGCTTACTCCAGCTGGCTCTGCGTTGATTGAGCCTGTGAGGGTATCTGTGCGAAGTGTCTCGTTTGGGGGGAATTTGCTACTAGGATCAGTGGCTAAGCTACTTCTGGACCCAGCGTACATGGTACGATATCCAAATAAGTCTATAAAGACTTATTTGTCTTTATAGACAAATGTCCCCACCAGTGCCTGCTGGTGGAGACAGTGCCAGAAACAGCTCAGGCCTGTTAGCAGTGTTAGCATCTGAATTTTTCCTTTGCTAGGATATCCCCCCTCCTCATTAATCCACAGGGTGAAGGGTTGACTGGAGCGTGAGAGCTCCATCCACCGCTCCGGCCTTCAGACAGCAATGATTCTTTGAAGTCTGAATGCCTAAATCATCCCTTTTTCAGCAGAGTACTTAAGTCTGTGCCTGCTGTTCATGCCTGGCTGAACTGGGGATAACCTTAATCATTAAACCATTCCTAAAGCAGGCTGACAATTAACTTCCACTAATCTATGGTCTCTCATTCTGTGTATGTACAAATGATGTGATTCTTCACTAGTAAGCTTCAAATGCTTTATTAAGGTGGTAGTTTCTTTTAAATATACTAGTTTATACCATATACATTGTAAATCAATTGTTAGACAAAACAGGGCTTTCTAGTCCTGTTCCAGAAGACACTCATGTAGTAATGGATTAGTAATGTACTAATTTAATTGGGGGGGGGTGTGTTCATTGAAATATGGTGCTGAGAAAAGTAACTTCTAGAAGTTTGTTTAGATATCTTCTCTAAATGCTAGACAGAGCAATGTTTGAATAAACTTAATTCCAGGTAGATATGTGTTTTGGGAATACCAAGATAGATCATACTCATTTGAAATGTTTAATAAGTATCCCAGATAACTCTGGATGTTCAGTTGCAGGACCAGCACTGCCTCCAGGCTATAAAAGCAGCTGTAGCTCAGAAACTCCTGACAGTGATGACGACTCAGAATCTCTTCCTCTACCCAGAGACGCAAACAGAGATTCTGAAGAGGAGACAGAAGGACATCCAGCACCCAAGTGAGTATGTTCTTAGGTAATTTGTGTATTTACATTGTATTGTAAATGAAATGTGTCTGCATAAATTATGAGAAAGGGACAGTATTATGTAAATAAAAAGGTAAACCCTGTACCTGTGTAAAACTTGATGATATTTTCTATATGTTCTTTGTGGTCAAGAATGTTCAGCTGACCTGTTTGAAACCCTACAGTGGGATTAAGTTATTTAGGACAGTCAGATCTCTGTATTTACATGTCTTATTTTAGTTCTGCAATTAAAGTAATAAAATCCGTAATGTTTTGCTTGTTTATACTAAGGACAGACACCACTTATCATGTATGTAACTATTTGGTACTTGAATTTTGCCCTGTTTCTGGTATACTACCTCTCATTGAGAGGTCATAAGACCTATTTATGGATATGAATTTATGCATTCCATTAAATCAACTGGAATGGAAAAAAAACTAATTGTTTAGCAAATAACAGGAGTCTGCACATACTCTCATTTGGTGGGGTTGATTACTCACAATTGCTGTGTTAAGAACTTGTGTGTGTTTGTGCTAGGCCTAGTATAAGGGACTTGAAGGGCATTATGACATCTTAATGAGTGTTAGAGTAATTATTACTCACTTTTTTCTTGTTGTCTTGTTCAACAGTTTTTCAGTTCATTAGAATTGAACGGGGAAAAATACTAGTCAAAATGCAGACAGTGTATAAAAATGGAGAAAGAAGTGTGCTGAATGTAAAATTACTTTGTGACTAGAAAATGGTATTTCAACATTATACTACTCTTCTTTCTACAGCAAAAACATTTTTAATGTTTTTTTTAAATGTCAGAGCATTTTGGAGTGAAGCTTATGGTCCCAGTTTTTTAATTGCTTCAAATTATTTTGGATCCTTTTGCACTGTTCCCTTGGTAACAGCAGGATATTTAGTACATAAGACTGTCTGAAATAATTTTATGTATTTTCTTTCTTTTTAAAAGGTAGATAATTGCTACGCACGTCAAGGTAATTATTAAGTGAAATCTTTGTATTTGCAGAAAGCCAAAAAGAATTGAGGAAGACGACGATGATGATGATGATGGCTTTTTTGGGCCTGCTCTTCCTCCTGGATTTAAAAAACAAGACGATTCTCCAGAGAGGTAATTAAAATGTAATTATATTCAGACTCGTTTCCTTAAAACACAATTATTTTAGATAAAATATTTTGTGGTGCTATTACAGAACACTTCAGTTGTGCACTTCAGATTCAGATGATTAGAATTGCTTCCTCCACATTCTGAGAACAGGAACAGCATTCCCTTGAAACAGAACACACGGCCCTCCTTGTCCTGGTTGGATGGTTGGAGAGAAAAAGAAAAAATGTGAATTTCCTGAGTTATATCTTGAATGTCAAATTTCTTCCATTTCTTATGATAGGTCTCAGAGCAGTGCAGAAAAAGCAAATTACAGGTACAAGGACCCATAGTTCTGTAGTTCATTCTGGGCTGTGAGGGAGTAGGGCAGTTAGCTTTTGTGTGGTGCAATACAATCCACATTATTGGAATTGCAAATTACTGGTTTGCTAATGCACCAAGGATTATTGTTTATGTGTCTCCAGGTAGAAAACTAATCTGAACAGTGTAGGTTTCTAGAAAGCGAGCTGTCAGGTCTAAGCAAATAAGCATTATTTATAGGCTCTATCAGGAACCTTTCCATTTGATTGCATGCATTTATAAAATACTTCCCCCAAAAAATATTTATGGATTTTCTATACAGAACTTAACCATGTCTCACAGCCTTCTAGTCTTTACATCAATCTGTGCACTTCCTTCTATGATTTGAAATGATGATCCATAGTGAAATTGGTACTTCCAAGGGGCCACTTATTGATGAAAGGTACAAGAGAGTCCCTTGATCACTAGTATCTTCCTCAGAGCAATAGGGAGCTGGTAGGTAAAATAAATCGATACTTACCTGTCAGGTATGAGTTTTCAGTTCTAGGAAAGTGACTCAATTTGTTGTTGAGCTGTGTACGTAGTATACCGTCTCGAAGGAAATTTCAAAGTTGAAATTTTTTTACTTTGGATAAATTTTTATGATGCTTGGCAGCAGTTAGAAAAACAAGAATTTAAGTAGCTAAGGTTATTTGGAAGTATCCTCTTCGTATCTGTTTGGTTACACTTTGCTGTAATCAACAACTCTTTTGTAATTGTGGGTATCATGCTCAGTGGGCTTGTTTGGTGCTTTGATGGACCCAAGAGTAACTAATATTTTTTCTTTTTCTTGCGTTTCATATGCACAATATGTTATTTTAATTATAAAATTTAGGAAGTCACTAAAAAGAATGCGATCTGTAATAAAGCAAATAAATGCTTGTAGCATTTACTATCAGCAGAGGTAGCCTTCTTGCTTTCTTGATTTTTGACATGAATACTCCTGTGGTAAAATGTTATGTCAAAGTGTGCAAAGGAAAAGAGGAAGAAAAGAGGCAACTTGTAGTTTGAAGGTTAGAGGTAAGCAGTAACACAGGTGGTCACCCATCATATCAGTCTTTTGTATGTTCAGCCAACTTTTATTTCTACTTAGCTTGTTTCCAAAATGCTGGATAACTTGCATTTACATTCAGAGGGCAAGAGTCTGCTCTGTGTCTATGAGTATGAGAGATTAAAGCAGTAAAAGGCACTTGCTAGTTTGTTGGGTTTTGGGGTTTTTTTTGTCCTAGCTCACCATACAAGTGCTCCTAGCACACAGTGAGAAAGCAGATTGAGCAGAGCTGTTTTGCGCTCAGCCTGATTCCCTGAATAAGTGGGAAAGGTGTGATGTGTGGGAAGAGCCTTGTCTATCTTCCACCCCCGTACACCTGGCAGTCTAGTTGTGCTGACACACTGAGGCGTGTAAGCTGTGCAGGGTGTAGACACAATGCTGTTAACTTTCTTCCCGCTGCATTGCCCTTAGTGTTGAGCAGATTGCCAGCTGACGATCTAGCCATGAATAATTGAAACAAATGCAGGCTGTTTGTTTCAATGTATGGACATACTGTTTATTAGCTCTGTGTGACATACTCGTTCTTTTAGAAAAGCTTTTGTTCTGTTACATCTTTTCCAGACTTGTCAAAGCAACATATTCATGATTAGGAGCAGCTCATGTGGCAATTTGCAGCTTGTTAAAAACTGTTTGAATCATTCCAGCATAAAAATTACGTACATGAACAGATTTCCTTCAACTTTGGAAAGATATTGCTGTTTATCAATGTAAGACAGAAGTGCAGCACTCGTAAATATTCCCAAAATATTCACACATCAAGGTAAAGAGCGAAGGTTATCTTAAAAAAAAAAAGTTATACATCAGAAGAATGCTGAAATGCCAATCTTGAAACATGCATTAGCAAGGACTCCAAGTCCAACAACAGGAAGGCGTTCTTTGCCATATATGAAATCCAATATTCATTAAATGAAAACTTAATTCATTATAAGTTTGGAGTGTTTTTTTGAATGTGTATATGTAGGTACCGAAGTTGCCAACAGCAACAAAATGCGTTTAACAGTTTTATTTAGATTCACTTCACCTGTTCAGAGAGCCTTTGGACATCCAGAAAACTGTCAAGAATCATGTTGGCTGTGTGCTGCTGAGGAAAGACCCGAGCAACAGGGTTATTCATGTGGGGAAAAAAAAGCATAGAAATGGAAAGCGTGGGAGGGGTGAATATAGGAACCATTTTTCTGTTCCTTAGAAGAGCCTTTGAGCTGTGACAGAAGCAAGGCAGAGTATTTGAGATCTGCTCTTTTTCACAAGTTGCACAGATACAGCCCACAACATAGATGTTCTTACATATTTTAGTAGAAAGCTTTTTTTACAGTTTGGTTTAACTGTATCTCCATGCAAAATAAAGGTACTTGTATACTAAAATAAAAGATTATTTTGGCTGTATCTGTATAGGTTTAAATTCAATCTCTTTAAATTATATTGGGTATTTAAAATATGGTCTTAACAAGTAAGTCAGAAAGGAACAGAGGAAAATAAAAGCTGTTTCTTTTTTGCAGCAGCTAGATGGGGGTGGAACTTCAAATGTAACCCAGACCTCTTGCCTGGGTTTGAAACCTCACCAGTGCCCTTGTCCTGGCCTGAGCTCACATTTACGGCTTGCGTCTGTCTGTGTGTGGTTGGCTTTCTGGCAGGACTTTCTGCTTTTGATTTCCCCTCTTCAAATCCTGACAATAATATCTCTACAGCAGGGCTGTACTGATTGATTAAATTATGTGGGATTTAGTAAAGACCATAATTAGCATAATTCAATTAATGTTGTGTTACGTTTGATCGCCCTAAAGCTCGGAAACTGAAGATCATAATAAACAAAGTCTCTGCTGATACATTTTGAGGATACTGTCACTTGGATATTTCTTCAGGTGATAGTTGTTTGGGTTTTTAATTAGGTTTTGTTAGCTTTGAAGAATATGATGGTGGATTATTAACAGGAACTCGTATACAAAAGTCTTTTCAATACTTCAAGCACAGTTTGTAGTATGCTTTGAACTGTTTTCACCATTGAAAAGATTCTCACCTTTCTGTATTCCTGGAGACAATTGAATTACGCTGCTTGCAGAGCTGTTGTGTAAAAACAAATCAGTGAAGTTACCTGCGATCGCAAAACTTCTCTTATCCCCACTCCGAGGGAAAATAAACTTAAAATCAGAGCAGTTCACTGATTCTGTTTATTGAAGGACAGTGAAACTGTGGTGCAAGGCAAGAATTAACAAAATTGGCTTTGTTGCTAGAGAAAGAGTAGCATATATTTGACCTCCCACCTTTCATTGCTCTTCAATCTGGTGAAGAAAGCTAGGGAAGGAAAAAATGGATTTTCTTGACTACATGCTGCAACTTTCCAGGTTTTCTTGCTTCTCAGCTATCTGCAGAAGCCCTCCTGGAAAACGGAGAAACTCTTCTTACTCAGTTATTTCTAAGGTGTGCGCATAGGGGGTGCACTTGGCATGGGGAGGCAGGAGAATCACACTTCTCACCAACATTTGATTTTTATTTTTGTATTAATCTATTACATTTTTTTCCTGCAGCAAACAGTGGAAGGCTGTCATTTAATGTACTGTCCATGTTGGTTATGTTACTTCCTTTTTTTTCCTCCCCTCAATTGAAAACCAAGATTTTATTTTTATTTTTTCCCCCCCCTCAAGGCCTATTATAGGTCCTGCATTACCACCTGGCTTTAGGAAACCTTCGCAGGACACTGGGAATAGCAGATGTTCCATAGGACCGTCTGTTTCATCAGAATTTCGTACCCAGGTTTGTGAAAACAGAAGCCTTTTGTTTTAGTACAAGCTATCTGAAATACTTAAACAAGTAGGAGCCTGAAAAAGTCTACTAGAAGTACTTTTCAGCACGACAGTTTAATTTTAGACCAGAAAGTGTCTGGCATATTTTTGCCTGAGTCAAATTCTGAAGCATAAATAAGCCTTAAAAAAGAAGGCGGCTGGTCTGGTTTGTTGTGATTTTGCTGTTAGACAGATGATGCACTTGTTGAACGCAGGAGATCTAGGCATCATAAACTGCAGTCACAGTAATTCTTCCTAATGTTTTTCTATTCTTTCTTTTGGCGTGACATCCTTCACGAGTGAACATCTTGTCAAAGTTCAAATTTTTAAAGACATTAAAGAAGTAATGCAACCTGTTAGAATGAAAATATTTACTTGTAATTCAAGTTTTTACTCTTTTACTGATGGAGGAGCAAAATGATTGAATATTTCACATATCTTCACCTCCTTAAAAACGTTTATTAATGGATGTGTTAAATAAGTTTATCCAAAAGAGTGCAATTAAGAATGATGCTACAGCGTCACTAATTGTTCTTGTCAATAGCAAGATACCACCTGTAACTGGGAGTAAGATGGAGCAGGACAGTGACATGGACACAATTTTTTGGTTCATGTTTTTTTGACTGTTCTTGTCAGGTTAGGTAAAAACTAGGTAGAAGTCTATAGTCTAATCCCTAGCTGCAAAATAATGCATGTACTACTAAAGAACATTCAGGAATAAGATGTGTGATAAAATACAGCTAGAAGTATGGGGAAGATTCAGCTCCCTAAACACAGGCCTCTAGTACCATTCTGAGGGATCTGAATCATCTGCAGTGGGCTGGCAGATAGGGAGTAGCACCTTAGAGAAGCTTGCATCCTTCTTGAGCAGCACCTCTTAAGCTAGGCAGGATACCCTAAGACATAAAAAATGGTGCTGGATACCAGTGTTTAGGCAATTGAATCTCTCTCATGCTATGATAAACTAAATATTAATTCCTTGTGAGAATTAACAGTTATTCTGTTTATTTCTAAAATACTTACATTTTTAAGTTTAACTCCCAGACACTATGGGACATGTTAGACATGCTAGGAAGGAATGAGGCAAAAGCTGCTCTGGAACTTCACTTTTTTGATTAGTAGTTGCGAAGTGTATCATTCTCCAGCCTCCTACAGTGAGTGTTGTCATAATCCTTCATGAAGAATGATTGTCTGACATTTTTAAGATACTCATAGTCTTATAATTCCAAATAACAATTAAGCAATTTATCATAATGACAAATCTCTTGAGGCAGGGATGTCAAAACTGGTCTGCTTATATTTTACAAACAAAAAAGTCTATTTTCTCCTAAATAGATCTTCTAGCATCAGCTTTGTTACAGCTGTTACAGAACTTAGCTTTTTTTTTTCTCTTCCTAATAATACTTGTATCTTTTTTTTACCTTTGAATACGATGAGTATTATTTTTGTTTATTTTGTTTTAATTTGTTTAATTATTTTGTATTCTAGTACATCTTTAGAGGCAGCTTATTCCATGCTGACTCTTCACTTTATATTGGTTTCCCCTTCAAACTTGAAGGCAGTATTTTTTAATGTTTGTTTAGTTTCATCTTGTTTGAGACAGGTGGTAATGGAGTGAATTGAACTTAAGACTAATGAGAAAGGAAATGAGACACGCTTCTTCAATTAAAACTCAGCATGGAATTTGTCTTTCATCCTCAACTACTTTACAATACAATTTATTATGAAAGTCTTTTATTTTTGCATTTTTTATTTGCTTGTACACAGAGAGAGGGAAGTGTTTTACTCCCTTGGTTTCTCAAGATGGTTATTCCTCTTCCCCACCAGCTCCTTCTTTAAAAAAAAAACAGAGAGAGAGAAAGAATGCAGTCATCCCATTCTCTAAAAGTTGAAGCAATATCACAGGGGTGGATAATTAGTGAAAGCTTGACTATGTAAATGTTTTTGAGAAAAATGACGAAAGAAATTGGTGTTACCACCTTGCATTGATGGTGTTTATAAGTGACCAGCTATTTCTCACCCTCCTCAGTCTTTCAGATCCATTTCATGCAAGTGGTCATACAGCCATTAAATTTGCTAAGCCTCTTCTTGCACTTTGTGGTCCACAGCCTGTGGTAGCTGTGTCTCTTGCTACCTGAAGCTTGCCTTCCCTGCTGTTCATACCTTTGAATCCTAAAGGCAGACAGGGCCAACTAGCTTGGCTAGCTTGGAGCAGTGTCATTAAAGCACGCCAGTTTCTGTAGCAGATGGCACACATAAGATTTAAGTGGCTTATATCACACCTGCTGTCATCCTTAGCCCAAATCCCTCTACAGCAGTGGGATGCCAGCTATAAGCAGCCTGAAGTATTAGGCTTGAACTCAGTGTAGCAGGGTACCTTTCCTGCTCTCCTCCTCCTTTCACTCGTCCTCCATTCCCTATGCTTCCATTAGGTGATTCTTCTAGTGAGATTCTGTACTCTGTTCTTGTATTCTCCACTCTGCCTCGGGTGCCTTATTTTACATAGGAGGCTCCTGATACTGATTTTCCACTGCTCATCTCTCTTGAGCCCTTATCTTCTCTGATGGTATCATATCTTGGTTCTGGGATGTCCACCTGGTAACCAAAGTTTGGCATGACAAAACTAAGCCATTCCCCCCCTCACCTTCTTCATCCTTCATTTGAAACTTCTTTGCCACCACCTTATATTCACAAGTAATGGTCTGTGCTTCCTGAGTATACAGCCTTGTTGTCATCCTACTCCCATTGCTTTATCATCTACATTCAGGCTGTAGCTAAATCTTTTCACTTCTGTAGATATTGGACACCTCATCTTTGCTTCCAGGGCACTGTGGCGTCACCATTTTCTGTCTAGTTCTGCTTCCATCTGGTCTGTACTGTTTTAACTTGGAGGGACCTGTGAGTTTTCTGTACAACCCCTGGCATCCACAAAGATTCTTATTAACATCTAGTCCCTTTCAAACTTAGTTTTTTGAACTGTTCTCCAAATAATTGCTTAGAATACAATGTCAAAAGGGGTTGAAGAAGCAAATGACAGAACCAAGAGATTAGACTGGCAGATACTATATACCCAGGGATGTAGTACCATGCATGCCACTGTACCCTAACTTGCATGTTAATCTTTCTAGCATCCTTACAGAATCTGAGCTCGAGACAGTTCTCCTTGCAGTGCAAAATTGCGATCCTTATTACAGAGATGCATCCAAATGTTGCTAGTGCTGCTAAAGCCCAAAGTATCAAAGATGTGTGCTTGTGTGTTTCAAATTTACCTATGGCCACAGAGGCTACATGGCTGCATGCAGAGCAATGTAAAGTAGCAGGACTTTGTGTATTGCTACTGGGTTTACCAGCTGTTTTGCCTCAGACAAGAGATGGTGCTTTTGGAAACACGGAGACTGAGTATCCATGGTAAAGTGCTAGAACAGGTCTAATCTGGAGTTTTAATCCAGGTTTTTGTTGTCTGACTGGCAGATGCATAGGTTTATATGCTCTTCTAGACAAAATCATTCTAATCCTATGAAGCTAAAATATTTCTTGATGGTCTTAGCACTATGGTTGAGAGAAATCTTTTATTTTTGGAAGGTAACAGATAGTAGTGAGGAAGAAGACAATCTTATAGGCCCAATGCCTGCAAAGGGACCGGTGGAGTCTGATGTGACTAAAGAATTTGAACGCAGAGCTCAGAGAATGAAGGAAAAACTTACTTCAGCAGACAGCGTAAGTTGGATTTCTTAATTTCTAATATTTTTGTTGCTGGAGTGTATTTGTGGGTTTTTTTGCCTATTTCTGTGTGAACCCAGTTGCAGTTTTGCTCAGGATGCTAAGTGTTTGCAATTGTTAAGACAAAGAAAAATCAATGATTTCTGCTGGAAGCTGAGAGATTCAGACAGCAGTTTTTGATTATGCCTTTTTTACCACCCCCACCACCAATTTCTTTTGTAAAGGATGAACCCAAGCAAGTTACCAGGGAATCGTGGATGACAGAGCTTCCACCTGAATTGAAAAGCTTTGGATTTGGCCCAAGAACATTCAAGAGAAGAGCTGATGACAAATCAGGTGATAGATCTATTTGGACAGATACTCCAGCTGACAGAGAGAGAAAAGCCAAGGTGAGCATTTATTCATTCATATACACCTGTAGGCAGTATGTAGGCAGTATGTATGTTGTTGATATTCTGTGAAAACAAAGTAAAGATACCCTGAGCTGTTCAATTATATTTTTTTTCCAGATTTTTCTTTGTTATCAAACTTTATTAATTCAGGCTTAAAGGTAAAGGCAAGGAATTAACGATTTTAAGTAACATTGATATTCATTTATTCACTCTGTCTTCTGCAGTAGTCAGGTACTCTGTATCAGCGTATTGAATTTCCAGTTACAGTGTGTCCAGTTTGTTCTTTTATCAAGCTGTGCAAAATATATCTGGTGGCCTCTATCGTGGCCTCTACCCTTCAGATTTAATTAAAGTAAATACAGATTTCCTTGCTTTGTACTTCAGACGTTCTAATTATTATAGTGTGTGATTTGCTTCTACTCATCAGGAAAGAGAAGAGGCAAAAAAGTCAACCAGTAAGGATAATGAAGAAATTGTTTTATCTGGGAGAGACAAGAGACTTGTTGAGCAGGTGACTTCATACAATGTAAGTGTAATATTCTGTTCAATATTTTCATCAATGACATTGACAGCGAGATCAAGTGCACCCTCAGCAAGTTTGCGGATGACACCAAGCTGAGTGGTGCAGTTGACATGCCAGAAGGATGGGATGCCATCCAGAGGGACCTGAACAAGCTGGAGAAGTAGGCCTGCATGAACCTCATGAGGTTCAACAAGGCCAAGTGGAGGGTCCTACACCTGGGTTGGGGCAATCCTCAGTTTCAATACAGGCTGGGGGATGATGTGGTCGAGAGCAGCCCTGCGGAAAAGGACTTGGGGGTACTGATGGATGAAAAGCTGGACGTGAGCCGGCAGTGTGTGCTCACAGCCCAGAAGGCCAACCCTATCCTGGGTTGCATCAAAAGAAGTGTGGCCAGCAGGTCAAGGGAGGTGGTTTTGCCCCTCTGCTCTGCTCTGGTGAGACCTCACCTGGAGTACTGCGTCCAGCTCTGGAGCCCTCAGCGCAAGAAGGACATGGAGCTGCTGGAGCAGGTCCAGAGGAGGGCCCCAAAAATGATCTGAGGGCTGGAGCACCTCTCCTACGAGGACAGGCTGAGAGAGTTGCGGTTGTTCAGCCTGGAGAAGAGAAGGCTGCGGGGAGACCTTATAGCAGCCTTCCAGTACTTAAAGGGGGCCTATAGGAAAGACGGGGACAGACTTTTTAGCAAGGCCTGTTGTGACAGGACAAGGAGGAATGGTTTTAAACTAAGGGAAGGCAGATTTAGACTGGATTTAAGAAAGAAATTTTTTACAATGAGGGTGGTGAGGCACTGGCACAGGTTTCCCAGAGAGGTAGTGGAGGCCCTGGAAACATTCAAGGTCAGGTTGGATGGGGCTCTGAGCAACCTGATCTAGTTAAAGATGTCCCTGCTCTTGCAGGGGGGTTGGACTAGATGACCCGTAAAGGTCCCTTCCAATCCAAAGCATTCTATGAACTGTAATAGTAAAATACTTCCTTTTCCTGCATTTCCTTTAATTCTTCACTCTTTTCTTCTGGTTCTTATTTCTAGCACTGCTGGTTTCCATGGTGATGCTACTGCAGTCTTCCCTTTCAGTGCCCAAACCTACTGCTGTTTAAGTAATTAGAAATTTGCCATTGAGTTCAACAAGAGCAGGACTGGGTCCTCAAGCTGCTGCTGAAAATGATGTGACAGAATTGGGGTTTGTGTATATTGTCTCAGTTTTAGGTGTTTTAATCATCCTCACGTCAGGATATGGCTGCTGGGAGTAGACAACCTTAATTCAAATATTAGCTTGCTTCACTGAATTGCCAACATCCCAAGAATAAGAGAGTAGTAAAGGCTTAACTTTTGGGTTAATGCATATTTTGTCCTAAAAGAAGCTTGATGGGATATGCAGATTAATGCATTAATTACGCTATGTAATTAATTACATTAACTGCTCATTACAACAGCATTATTACATGAAGTTTTCCTCAATCTCTGCAGAAGCAGATGATTTTCACAGACAGATGCTGATTACTAGAAATCTGAACTCTATGTCAAATTCCCTCTCACTTTTCTGTCTGCCAACCCTGTCCGCCAAAGTATATGTGCTATTGCCCGTCTTACAGCTGTTCGTTCCAGTTCTTCCCTGATTTATGGCCTGAAGTCTTATGGAAGGCAATCTGGTCTCTTGAGAGTATAATTAACTTGAGAATTGCAGCCTTGGCTTATATTACATGATTGAAGTTTATCTGGCACTTTTAATAATTTATTTGTAGTTCATTAAATCACATGTCCCTCCTGACTTAGAGGCTTGCAAATCCAGAGCTATTAGCATATTGTCTTAAATTTCTTCTGTATTGTCTGTCTCTACTGTCATCATGAATATAGTAGAATAATTTTCATGTAAAACTACAGGGTTTGCTCCATACCATTGCCAGAATAAACATATATAGGCCTTTACTGTTTCTAAGGTCAATGGAGTTATCAAAAAAAAAATTGAAGAAGGCATCTTAAGATGTTCTTGTTTAAAATGTTAATATTTCTTGGGTTGTTTTGTTGTTGTTTGTTTTTTAAAAAAAAAATCAGCTCTTTTCTGATTTTCAGGTGGGTTTTTTTCTTTTAAAGTTTTTTCTCTATTCTTTCCTATTTCTTTCTCCTTTATCAAGGATACTTTCATAGAACAGGAGCTTTAATTTTTAAAATAGTTTCTTACAGTTAATTCTTTCAGTGCTGATGCCACATGCATTCTCTGGTGCAGTTCTGTCAACAGTTCTGATGCAGTTATGCCATGAATAAGTATTGTCCATTTTCTGTTTTCCATGAGAATCATGTCTTATGTCATGTATGAATTATTATTTGTATGTGTGATGAAGTAGGTGTTTGCACAGAGAGTGAAGGAAAATGAACCTTCGGAATAAAGATCTCGTGTTCCTAGACACGAGAAAACAGAGCTGCTCATCTTTTGCTCTTTCTGATGAGAGAATTGGTTTGGACTGATCTTTTGGCTGGTTTGTAATGATTTGAGAGTCTGAGAAATTGACTACTTAGGGATACACAAATACACTTTACCTGAGTAAAGGAAGTGCCACATAGTCTTGTGAGAACTAATCCTGCTCTTGTGTGAAATCAGCAAAAGTTCTATGTTGTATTTGGGCTGGATCATGCTCTTTAATTAACACAACTAAAGTCCTTGACTTGGCAAAACCACATGCTCTAGCTCCAGCCTGTGACTTTGTCCTATGGGCTTGCAACAGATGACTCAAATACTGAAAAGTTAAGAGCAGACATTAAAAACACAATAGTGCATGAGAGGAAGATCGAAAGGGGTTTGTTCCTGCCCCTGTCAGTGACCAAAACCAGATGCTTAGGGGAAGTGGGCCTGTACTTTCAGATATTTCTCTTGACATGTCGTCTTCCTTTGTCTCTGCTAATAATGTCAGAGCAACTTTTATAGTTCTCTTGCATTATTTTTATAATTTATCTCCACTGTCTCCAGAGATTCAACATTATGAGTATCTTTAACATCAGTGAATTATTAGTATTTTATTCAGCATAGACAAGATTACATGCGCTTTCTGCTCTGTGTATGCTAAATTTGTTATTCTGTTTTCCAGTTACTAAGCTGTCTTCTTTTTCTGGAATTTTTAGCCTTCCTAATTCCAATCTTTCCCTTTGGATGGATTTTCTGTACGTTGTTGATGTTTTGTAATACTTTATTTCCTCTTCCTTCTTCCCATTTTTCCAGGAGTCAAAGAGGTCAGAATCTCTCATGGACATACATCAGAAAAAGCTAAAGAGCAAAGCGTCCGAAGAAAAGAACAAACCTCAGGAAAGAAGGCCATTTGACCGAGACCAGGATCTCAAAGTCAATCGATTTGACGAAGCACAAAAGAAAGCTCTTCTAAGAAAATCCAGAGATCTGAATACTAAATTTGAGCACAGTAAAGGCAATATGTTTTTATAACATAAAAGCAGGAAGCTTTTTTGAAGTGAAGTCAATTAAACTTTGAATACTTAAATTTTTTAAGTATTTTTCTGTAAATATTTGTATGCAAAATAAATATCCTGATGTTTAACTATTTTTCCTTGTCTGTAAATACTCTGTTAGGGAGGATCATCTGTACTAAAACTAAACTGGTGAAGGAAAGTCCTGGTATAAAAAAAGATAATGTAAATTTGCTACTTTAAAACATTGAGAGAGAGATATATATATTTTGTTAGCATAAAAATAAATTAAAATAGGTCTTATTTTAAGGAGCTCTAGATTTGATCTTGCAATTGAGTTGGCAGTTTCCCCCTTTCTCCTGCCATGCTTAAGATATTCTGCTGAGCCTGAACTGAAGGCCATGGAAAAATCCCCTTTAGGCTCGTGGGCAGGACATTGCTTGACTGGAGTTCCTGCTGGGGAGTATAAACTCAAATGGCAGCTTTTATGTCCTCCCAGTGCTTTTATTTCTATGATTCTGTGTCTGTACATAAATACAGGTTTATATGTATGCAGTATAATTTCTGTACTATAGCAGGAAGAACTAGTGGCAGCAGAAGTAATAAAACCTCAAGATTTGCAGATTTAATTATAAAATGGTAGTGCAGATTTAATTATAAAATGGTAGTGCAGATTTAATTATAAAATGGTAGTATATAAGAAGAGAAAATCTAATTTGAGTTTCAATTTGTAGGGCTTATCATCAGAAAATCCATCTTTTTTTAAGCAAATACATGTGAAAATCAAACCAAAATAAAGCTTATTTTGTCAGTTAATTTGCAGAGCAGAACAGCTCTCTTGTATCAAAAAGGAAATAAATCTGACACTTAAAAAACCTACATCCTTGCTTAGAGTTCTTTAGCTCTTCTGTGTGTGTGCAGAGCAGCTGAAGAGAGAGTTGTGTTACTTATTTAAAATTAGACTTGTACTTTCATCCTTTTTCTCTCGAGTAATGTTTGGGATCCTTTTTGAGGAGTTACTGGAAGTATCTATATATGAAAATAATTTTATATATGAGACACTGGCAACTTGTTTGGAAGCGTGACACATTTTGCCTATTAAACACCATGGGGTTCACTGTAATTTGAAAAAAGGCTACCGTGACAGACGGTGTCTGCGTTGGTTCATGGTAACGGAGCAGTGACCTAACAAGCCCCAGAAATGAATGGCTAAAAACTTGGTCTTATTTTATTGCATGTGTGCATGAGCCCAAGGCACAGCTTCCACATGCTGAGAAGTCTTGGAGAATTTTCAATATTGCGTATGAATGCTTACGTACAATATACTTAGATACTGCTTTTTTTTTAACAGACAATTTATTTTGCCATCTGAAAAATCTGCCTTCAGGAGTGAGAGGGACTGGTTTTGTATTGTGTTTGGTTTTTCTTCAATCAGTTTAGAGTTTCTGAGCCTTTTCGTTTTGAGGCGAAAGGAGGGTTTCAACAAGGGCCGTTTATTTTTTCCTCCCCTAAACCAGACTTCTCTTAGTGCCTCGTGCTTTTTTGCCTCAGCAAGCAAGGCCCCACTAGGTTTCTACCTTCTGAGTTGTCTCCTTCCTCTTTTTGGGGAGCTCCTCCGCTGCTGGGGCTTAAACAACATCTCTCTAGCAATTCAGCAAATGTAGATTTCTTAATTGCAAAGGCAGTATTTGGAATGTTTCGGGGTTGTTTTAGGCAACTAAAGCAATGGCAGGGTGAGCATTGTGTGACTAGCTAAATCTTCATGGCTGACAAAAAAATGAGCTTCATGCCCGCTTTTGGAAACCCCACTGCCTTGAGAAATCAATTTATTATCAGGTTTTGCCTTATGCTGAAAGAGCTGATCTCGAGCACATCGTGCAGTCCGCACTCATTCAGAAAAGTCTGTAGCAGGGATGAGGGCTGCTTGTATTAAGATTTCGTTGTTGTTATGTTCTTCTTTTTCATTTTTGTTCTTTGGTCCCTCCTCCTCCAAACTGAGGACCGGTCATCAGATGGCCAGATCTTGCCATCCAGCTGTACCCCTGCTGTTTGCTGGCTGCCCCCCGGCCCCATCGCGCTCTCCTGCCCTCTCCGAGGACGTGTTTGAGGGAGGCTGGGCAGCGTTGCTCAAGAGGAGAGCTCTTGCAAGGGGAGTGCAGGCAGCCCTGCGCGGTCATGCGGCGGTACGTTACACCTCCGTGTGTGGGGCGTGCGGTTCTAATTAGCGAAGCCTTGATGGGAGCTGGGAACGTGTTTTCCCTCATCTGCTTAATCTGTTCTTTCCACTCTGAAGCAGCCTCCGGAAGACTCGATGAAATCCGTGTTACGAACTTGAGATAGGGGGAAAGTGGAATTGTTGAGAGTTCAAATTAAGCTTTTCATTACTTTGTGTAAATTGAGTGAACTTTTGAATTGCATTAATACACAAACTAATCTCCTCTTACCAATGCCAAACCATTCCCTCAAACAGTCATTAGAACAAGCAGTAACTCAGTAAATTACAAGCTCTGTAAGCTTTTGTGGGAAAAGATGAGCTGTCCTCTACAATTTGGACAAGCTGTAAGGCATTTCTGCAGAAATGTTAGTGGGTGATTTTTCAGAACCTCTTCTGAAAAAAAAACAGAATTTATTTCACAGAAAATCCTCACCATAATTACTATGTAACATTTCTGGTAACTGGCTCCCAACACAGGTTTAAGGGATTCTACTGCTATTCTGCGCTGCCAGCCGGCGTCGCAGCATGTCGACTCCGGGCATGTCAGGAAACTCTGTTTTGTAAAAAAATGTCAGGAAGGTTTTCCTGGATGTGAAAAGCCCGTCAGCCTACATTTTAAAGCCCTTGCCTTTGTTTTGTGCTGGCATAGACATCCTTTATTAATACTGATGTTAAAAATTTCTGCTCAAGAGTAGGGGCCCCTCCTTCTGAAATGTCAAATAGGTGTGGAATTCATAGTGAAGTCAATAAAAAGAAGGCTTTTGTGGTAGGCATATGATAAATTGCATGTTTAAGAGGAATTTTAAGGAATATTATATGTTAGTAACAAAAAAATAAAACCTGTTGAGTCTGCTGTTACCAAGGAACAATTAAAAGCAATAGACACGCATTTCAAGAAAATTTACTGATTTCTTTGTATGTATCTTCAGGACAAAATATTGACCTACCATGATGTCTGATCTGGAAAATTTTGTTAGAATGTGGTATAGCAATACTGTCACCTGAGGAAAATCTCTGCTCTTCTGATTTAAACACCTATTTATGGAGAGTTATTTTTTGCCTCTGCTGTTGCAGTCGGTGGATGCACTGTGCATGTTTTCTGGATGAAGTGCGTTTCCCAAATAATAAACAGCAGTAGAAATGTATTTCATTTAGGGCTTTGATGGTGTCATGTTTATAGCACAAAAGTGGCATTGTTGAAATAGCTTTCTTCCCAAAAGAAACATTGAGATGAAACATTGATGTGTTTCTGTCCAGTAGGAAAGGGATTTTCCACATAAAAGAAGTTCCAAAATGTTCCAGAGGGCTCCAGAAATCCAGGGCTAGTCGTGCCTGGGGACTTGTTTTGTTTCTGAAATGTAAACTTTGTTATTTCTGTCCAGCCAATTATAAATTGTATGTTGATTTAAGAGTAATATAGCATTTAAAATCAGAATCTGTGAAAACTTTCTGTATGTGCATCCTTAACTTCAGCCACCCCACCTGCATACAGTGCATATAGTTTCTAATTGCGTGATTACCTAATTCTCAAATAAAACACATGCATGTGATTTTCTGTCCTTATCAATTGTGTGCAGCGTTTTATATGCTGGAAAAAAAAAACCAGAAAGTTATGTGGTGTCTTTCAGCCAACTGCTTTAGATTTTTCTCACATGCTCACTAATGAAGATGGTGTCTTTTTACCTGGAGTCAGTGAGGAACGCAAGTGCGGGCCCCAGTTGCGTTAAATGCATCTTCCTGATGCTTCCAGCTCTGGCAGGTGAATGGGAAGTGGTGACCCTCAACAAAAACTCACCCAAATGTGTCATTTCTGTTCTTTTCAATCATGATGTGAAGAATGAGGTATTACCCGTGCAGAGCTGATCTTTTCACAGCAGCCACTTCTGGGTCCCCCTGCAGTGGCCGTCATCGCAGGCAAAAGCCCTTTCTCCATCATCCCATCTTCATTCCTTGTGGTTCTGATCATCCGTTTTCTTACACTGGTCTTTGAACCAGTAATAAATCCCATTGCTCTTTGAAATTATACCCATTTTGAATCAGCATGGCAAATCAAGCCTTATTTAAAAAAAAAAAAAGTCTTTCTTTTAGAGTGGGAACTTAAGGTCTGTAGGAGACAGCAGCACAGACTGTTTGTCACTTCAGCAGGAGCAGCTGCAGCTGTGGCTTCTTCCAAATAAGCAATCCAAACATAAATATTCAAAAGCAATTCGCATAAGGAGACTTTAGAGGGAGAAGGAAAATAAAAAAAGAAGTGGCTGGCCCAGGCTCTCAGCTGCTTAACATTGCCATCACTTGCTTCATTTCCTAGGGTTGTAACCACTTGTGCTTGCATGTGTACACCTGACCAGGAGTTTGACAACTTCCCAGCCTCGGGGCAAATTGCATCTTCTCTCTGTCCTTTCCTGACTGTCTCTCTCGAGGAGCCTTGCTCCCTACATTTGCCACTAGCTGAGCAAAACACTTGATGTACATCAACAAATACTTTTTGCTGTGTCTTAATTTGTGTGAGCCCTGGAAGAGCCGCTGCAGCTCTCCCCATCAGTCCTCCCGGTGGCCTGGCTCTAAGAACCAGCCAACTGCAGAGTTTTGCGGCTACTCCTTTGTTTCCCAGGATCCGTCCTTAGATCTTGCTGGCCTGTGCGGGGTTGCCACCCATCACCAGCGTCAGGTCAGGAAGGAATTTGCCTGAGCCCAGCCAGGATGGGGAGAGGACGAGTGTTGAGTTATTACATTGGGCTCAGCTTATAGAAGAGAATACCCTTTGCCAGCTGGAGCTTGATAGCAGGGTTTATGGCAGAGCAGCAGAGCTGTGACACCACCCTGAACCCAGCAGCCACCCTGGTTAAGTCCCTCAAGCCAGACTTTGGTTCAAACACAAGAAATCCCAGAGCAGAAGAGCCCCACGGGTACATGTCCGCCTTCCTTAGCCTGAGCAGCAGCCCTGTCGCTCAGCAGGACCCATATCTGGGTTAGCCATGCCCCTGCCTCAATCTTGAAGACACCTCTGCTCTTTGGTGTCTGGCCAGACAGCTCAGGGGGGCTTCCATAGTCGTGGACTGTTGGGCTGGATCCAGCCTGGCTGCTTGGCCCAGATCTCTGTGGGCATTTACACCCCCTGACACCTGCCATCCCCTCGAGAAAGGGTGCAGTCATATGGCCAGCATCTGACAGTCTACCCAACATGGGTTGGCCTAAGTCCACCATGACTATTCTTATTATTAATATTTTAAGCAGGTCTGAAGAAACAGTCTCCAAAGTGAGTGCTCTGAAACCAGCTTGGTGCATGTTACAGAGCCATGCTGCTTTGACCTGGGGTTTAGGGCTGAGGAGGGAATTAAAAGCCCTGTGAAGACACCTGGGTTGTCTCCCTGGTCAGGATGCAGGGAGCCACCTGAGCTCACGTGTCCACCCAGCCGATGCTAAAACCCAACCATCCCCTCCCTCCCTGCAGCACATCAGCACTGGGGATGGGAGGACTTCCCTGGGGGGGACCTGGGGCCCCCCCTACCAAAATCACCCCCAGCTGCGTCCCCCCATTGGTCCCAGGGAGGTCCCATGTCGCTGCCTTGCCAGCCACCACCCTTGAATTGCCACAGTGCGAGCTGCCCCCAGAGCCAACCTCCTTCTCCTCCTAATAGTATTAGGAGATGCTGAAGACACTGACATGTAGTACCATAAACTCTGCCTTCAAAGGAAATTCTGGTGTGGCTCCTCTTTCTTGTCCGTGTTGGTTATAGATAAATCAGAAACTGTTAAAACCGCAATGGCTGTGCATGTGGTTAGGACACCAGATTTCAATCCCATTAGACGCATCGCTGCATGGCTTTCATTCCCATCACTGGTGACATGCTTTAAATAATGTTTTCCAGAGGTCGCCTCCCCTGAAGAGGCAAACAGGCAAAAAGAGCTGGAGAGGCACAAGCGTGAAGGAGCAAACAGGCCAAGATGCCATTGCTTGTGGGACATCAAGGTGATCTGCTAATACAGGCAAAGGGAGACGGACTCCCAGGTTGCCTGGGGGCAACCAGGATTAACTAAAGTGTGCTCTGCCACACTTTAACCCGCAGGTACCAAACGTTCTCCTGAGTTTTCTCCTCTAACACGGAGCAAGGTCCTGGGAAGAGCATCCCCAGGAATCACACTATGAAAAGGATGGAGGGGCACACATACAAAGGAGCGAAGACACCAAGATGGAGCTGGTGGTCGGTGTTTGCAGTTCCCGGGGCCCTTTGCCATTGCTACTTTAGTCATGAGTAAATCAGTATCATGGTTGTTGCCGAGATCAAGTTTCTTTCCACTTGCCACGGATCCTGGAGACCTGTGATTACACGTATGGACCTCAGTTTTCCTTTTAGAAAGTACTGTGTTCATAGTCCTCAGGGTGGTTGGGCACGGCTGAGCTCAGCACTGCATAACAGCCATGGAGCTGCAGCCCTGGAAGCAGTGTTCTTCTAGGCGTTTATCTGCTATTAAGAGGCATACCCTTGGAAACTGAAGAGGTTTTCCTTTTTCTACACACTTGACAAAAAAATAATATATGAAAAAGCTCCTGTAACCTACTCGCTCCCTTTTGGCAAGAAAATGTTTGTGAGGGCTTAACACGTCTCCCCATGAGCCACAGTATGACAGCGCGGGCTGCGGTACCAGGCCTTAGCTGAAGCTAAAAAGGCTGTTGCAGAACATAAAAATTGTGATTCTAATTCTCCCCAGTCCAGCTGGGGAGAATTTCTAAATGAAATGACAGCCTTTGGGACCACACATGGGCTGCTGCTGCTCCAGAACTGCAGCTATTTGCAATTCTAAATAGTGACACCCAATATTTTCTGTTTGACTATAACATATATGGTGTATTCCATGGAATACATGCAGCTCTAATACCCCACAAAGTTTAAAACTCCATAAAAGGTTGCTCCAGATATGTAAAAAATTTCCCTGTTTTCTCTTCTCTGCAATTTAGTGTGAAACTTGTTTTACATTAGTCTCTAAGACTGTCTTGTAGTGTCTTGTAAAGACTGTCTTTGGTGTGGTGTCTTGTAGAGCTTTGCAATGCACTTTCAACTTCATCTCCAGTGGTAGAGCATTGAAGATAGGTAGACTTTCTTTGGGTGGTATTTTGCAGCAACTAAAATTATCATATTGTTTCTAAAACAGGAGGATGGTATATGAAGGATATCCTGTGTCCTGCACTACTTTGAATTTGTTCATTACAAATACAGCAGAAGAAATCTGAGAATCAAGGATGGCCACCCCTCTGTCCCACGGTTAGTGGCAGAGCTCTTGGCAGCCCAGTGGACTGTCTGCTCCTGAGCCTTGTGGAAGTCCTGTGTGGTAACATCCCCTCCTGGTTCACTCTCTTGATTAATATTGCCTCCTAGTGATGGCTGATCTTTATGAGGGAAAAAGCATGGCCTTCTTTTTTCTCTGTTCAAAATCTGTAGATCTGATTTTAACTTTTTCGTATTAGTGCAATCCATGTATTTTGTGGCAAATCTGTGTCCCCACTGGGCACTCAAGAGCCCAGAGCAAGAAAAGCATAAGACCTTTGAAAGGAAAAATTCCCATCTTTAGAGCTGTGACAAATTTGAAGGTTTTGGGGATTTCTGCAAAGCTTCAGATCTGTCCTGCTGTGCTGACAATTGCTTCTTCTGAGCAGGCTGGTCTCCCCGTCTGCCAGAGGAGCCTGCCACCCCATCCTCTTCCTCCCCGACAGCTGATCAGGGTTGAAGACCACTAATGGTACATGGACATGTACCTACACACACACACGCAGCTGTCCTTGGACACACTGTCCCGTAGCTGGTCCCTGACCCCCTGCTCTCCCCATTGCTGGTACCTGGGCATGCAAGCCCCCAGCTGCTGCCCTGCTGCAGCTGCGGTACTCAGCCTTCTTCCCCTGCTCACCCACCAGTCCAGCATCACGTTTGCTGTGCTCACACATACCCACTGAGACCAGAGAGCACACTCTGGTTTTAAAATAGGTTTTAATGAGATAAAAAATAGGTTTTAGTGAGAATACAGAACAGATTGCAGTGATCAACTGCAGGCAGGGCTCAGCCAAGCGTACTGACCCGCCCTTTTTATCTTTTTTCCCACACTTGCTCCATCCCAATCCACCTTGATCCCTTCCTTGCCCCACTTTTAATCCATCCCCCAACATCCTGAACTAAGTCTTGCACATTCCCACAAGCCCCTTAAAAACATCCCAAAATAAGTTGTAGACAATCCCAAAAATGCTTTTCCCGCCGCATCCCACAATGAGTCTTATACACATAATCTTGTCCTAAATACCTTTAGGTGTTTCTCCACGACCCACAAGAAGGTCGCGTGCATGCTCTGCAGGGGCTCACACACCATGTTGTGCTTCTCATCAGAGCTCTTCTGCTGCTGGATCTCTCTTCTCCCACGTGAAACCCTCCAGCAAAGGAGGTTTTCTGGGGGTAAGCCACAGGAGCACGAGCCGCTCCCTTCCCGCTGCCTGTTGCAGTGGGCAGGCTGGCCCCATCTCTCCGGCAGTCAGGGGCAGCTGCTGCACGGCGCTTGGCAAGCGCAATGGGGACTGGGTCCGCTCCACCTCGCACAGGCTCATCTGACCATGCTAAATGCAGGAGGCCTAGAGAGCATGGACACTGAGGCCATGGAAGACTAATGATCCTTTCCACTGCTTGGGGTTTGCTTTTTTCTGTTCAGCTGCTTTGTACCTCTCCTGTCAGGGCAATGAAGGTTTGGCCCTACCTAGAGGGACGTCTGCGCTGTGTGAAAGCAAGCAAGCCCACCTCCCGCTGCAGCTTCTGGTGCCCCTCGGTGTCTGATGCCCCCAGAGCACCAGGAGATGGTAAGTCAAAGTGGTGGTTCCCATCCGGGGAGAAAAGGCATGGTGGAAAAACAGCAACTTCAGGAAAAGGAGACCGGCCGTCTGCTGGCGTGCAGAAAGCCCGCAGCCTGGGGGAAGCTGTCTAGAAACCATCAAGGGCTTGCTGTGGTTTCCAAGGTAACTTCCATCTTCTGCGACCCAGGTGAGGCTCAGCCTTTATGAGCACGCAGGCAGAATACAAATAGTGGGTCTGAGGTGGAAAACAAAGTGCACACGAAATGCCATGTGCTACCCCAGCTGCTCTGCTAGTGGCTGCTCGCCTTCCACCCTTCCACATCTGCCCACCAAGGCAAAGTGCCAGGAACGAGGAATTTGGCCACCGCGGCTGAACCTTCACAACTCATTTGCTGCCAGAGGGAAACCAGGTAATTCAAAATTACCGTAGGTGGCTTTCCAGCTGGAGTCATGACTCGAGAGCCCAGGGACCCTGCTAATGCGCAGCTCCTCGGTGCCCACACCGCATAGCTCTGACCCTCCCTGCGTGCTCACCTGAGAGCATCCACGGGTCCACCACTGGGCTCGGATGTTGCCTCAAGGCCATCCCAGGGTCTTCTGGGGAAATAAAGGAGTCAAGGCTTCCCAAACTTCATCTCCATGACAATCATGGGAGATCTGGGCTGCTGTCACAGGAGAACCAGGTAGCCCTTCAGGTGTGGGATCACACGGGTCAGGTGCTGTTCACCTCTGGACTGCCTGCTACAAAAGCCACCGGGTTTTAATTGCCTCTTCAAAACCAGCATGAGAGAGGAAAACAAGAGCAGTGAGAGGATGCACTCACACTCACATACTGAACTCAATACTTTCATTCTTTGATGTATGCATTATTGTCTGCAAAGTTTCCAAGAACAGAGAAACCAAGGCCATCGCTGAAGGCTTCATGCACTTCTTCCTGTTGCTATCATGCTGTGCACAGGCAGGGAGCCCAGCCCAAATGCCAGCTTCCCACAGAGCTCATGGACGTATGCCCAGGTCTGCTGCTGCCCCTGGTCCAGCGTCTTCTCTCCATCACCTTCACGCAACCCAGGCCTCAGCTGGCAGAGGGACGCAGGTGCCAGGCTGAGCCTGTTAGGGCAGAAGCTAGCACAAGGCCACCGCCACAGTGCTGAAGGTTATGGTGATGCTCTTGAGGAGGTTTCTGCACAGTACTGATGCTCTGGCAGGAACCAGTGCATGGCCAGGAACCAGAAGGGGACCTGGCAATGACACCTGCTGCAAATGTCTGAAAAACTTGGCATCAAGAAGCCCTCTTTTCCAGGTATTTGCGGCTTTCCTGAAATATTCTGTCAGCTGGCATTACCTACCCCAGGTGTCAGCTCTGATCCACCCACAGGACTCCATGTCACTTTTCTTTTTCAAGTATTTCAGAGCACAAATTCTGGTAGCACTGCCAGTATTGAAGAGTTCCTAGCTCTGTGTTGCTGAGAAGCTCTGGGTTGGAATACGGACTTAAATTTGGGAGAGGCAAATTTGGGAGTCTCACTAGCATCAGGAAGATTTCTTTATTTTTTACCAAATCTACCCCTACCTATAAGCCTTGAACCCTCTCAGGTCAAAAATGCTGAGAAGAGACTGGCTGGAACTTGAGGAACAGCTCCCTGAGACCTGTTCTGGCGATGCTGTATCCCCAGGCAAGGGGGCTGGCTGAGATCTCCTTGCCCAGGCAGGCAGGAGCTGCAGCAATGCCAGGCTGAGCAGATCTGTAGCAGGGAGCCTATTCACCCCACAGGACCAATCTTCTCCCTCTAAGTGGCTGGGCTGGCCTGCAGGAACCTTGTGGCCTGCTCTCTTGAAGGACATGGAGAGATGCGCTTTGCCTTGTCCATTCCTGGAATGAAATGATGTCTCACCATCAGCGGAGGCAACCAGTGAAATTTCTGTCCCATCCCCATGTGTCGAATCCTGCTCATCAAGGCCCTGGAAAACCGAGGGTGGAAGGAGCTGCCTGGCCACCAGTTGGTGGTGATCTTCACTAGCACTGGGAGATGGGCACAGCCCAAGAGGCTGATACCTCCTGCGACAAGGACCTCAGGCTTCCTCCTTTGACACCTCCTGTATCCCTGCTATCCTAAGGAGGAAACATTGCCCAAGAGTGGACTTGGAACCTCTCGGCTGGCTTTAGGCACACAGAAAAGGCAGGGACCCCCACCAGCATCCGAATACCAACGGTGAGTGAGACAAGGCACGATGCAGGCAGCTGAGGCATCATCCTATTTTGACTGTTGCACACCCCTCAATTAGCAGCTGAGCAGTTTTGGTTGCAAAGTCACATTAAAAACTCTTCACAGGGAGGAATTCTTGGTTTCGCAGCTAAGCTGAGACAGTGAAGATCTGCCAAATGCTTGGGAGTTTGATATGCAATAGGCACAACTTTGCAAAGGCAAAAGAAACCTTTTTTCTCAGCCTGTCAAAAGATATGTTCTTCAGCTCTTCACACAAGTCAGCTGGGATGAAGTGCTTCCAACAGGCAACACTTCTTACAGTGTCGGCATTCCACCTCTGATCTCCCAGCCCTGATTCTCAAAGAAAACCTACAAAACCTTCCCTAGGTAAATCTGGGAACTGTATCTCATCACTTTTCTGAATACTAACGTTTTGGAGCACGTTAACATCCTCCTCTTTTCACCATTCCCACTAATCTCTCAGTGCTCTACATTGTGCTACTATTATTCTACAAATTACCTGCCTCTCTTTTCCCCTTAGGAGATAACCACCAGTATCCTCTTTATATTCCACGGGTGCTGTCAGATGTCTAGCTCAGACACAGGTCTAATTAAACCCAGAACAATTGCTCCCCATGTGCAGTTAGGTTTGAAATTCACTGCGTCTTTCCTGAGGAGCGTGCATGCCCCAAACCTTATCTGCTTTCTCCAGCTGTATTAGCTGGCTTCATAAAAGCTATTACACCTACCTAAAAATCTTTATCTTTAAACCTTTGGCCCTTTGGCTCTAACAATACTGCCACACCAAAAGGCTGCATATATTGTAAATAGGAGGGGCAGCATGCAACTGGGTCTGGTTTATAAAAAATGGAGGTTTAACACTATGACGTGCTTCACAGAAGATCTTAAATTCTGTTTTGCAGGACATGGAGGGGTTTGAGCACTAGTTTAAAATAAATGTTCATCTTTGACTAGCAACATTGATCCACAGCTACAAGTCCTGGTGCAGCTCAGCCTCCCCTTGGCTCCTTCAGCCCCTGCCTGGGAGAAACACCTCTTCACTTCTTTCTTCAGGAGGCTCCTCTCCGGAAGGGAAGCAGCATCCGAGCTGCCATTTCACTGAGCCTCAGTTTCCCATCTGTAGAATAAGGAGGTAATGGTCTCCCTCAGTCCTGGGAAGACAGGTTTGGGCTTAGGGACATGGTATCATGGTGGTCTTGGTAGTGTTAGGCTTACGGTTGGACTCGATGATCTTAAAGGTCTTTTCCAACCTATACAATTCCGTGATTCTATGATTCTGTTAGCCACTCCAGCCTGCTGTCACTCCCACTGCTTATCCGTCGCTGCTCGTGTTTGCTCCTGACCGTGGCCAGTCTCTCTGCAGGGAGCCACCCGCACCGCTCTCCTCCAAAGGTCTGTCCAGCATCTGACTGTCAAGTTACTGCATGAGTAGGACAGTGTGTCCTACCAATACCTCCCAGGGCACCTGCATAATATCCCTATTGTGCATTTCCACAGCAGGAGAGGACCTCGATCTCTTCTCCTTGAAGCCAGGTATCCTCACTGGGAGCTTCTGAAGGTAGCTTACCCAATGTTTGCAAAACCCTCACACGCTGCAGCAGCAGCTGCTGCAGAAGATCCCATGGAGAAGGAGCATTGCTCATGGAAGGCAGCGTGCAGGGCAGAGGATGCAGGACTCCCCACAGTCTGGGCTAAGCCAATGCTGCAGCAATGTCCCCACGGGAAGTGCTGACCACGTGGGGCTGGGCTGTGCAGAAGAGCGAGGAGCTCTGGGACCAGTGGGTAGCAGCCTGCAGGGAGAATGCCACAAAAAAATGTATTTATCCCATTCAGAGAACCAACAGAGGAGGTAAGCCTTGACTGTGGCCAAGCATTTAATAAAGCATGGAGACCAGCTGAGGCTTTTCTCATACCTGGAGTATTTTTAGCATCTCCTCCCTCAGGCTGCTTCTCTAGGTGTCTAGTAAGGACTGGGTTTACACTGCTCTCTCTCTCTCACTGGATCTCTAGTAGGACCTCTTTCCTCAATTGGACCTCCAATTTCCATATATTTATAGAAGTATAGTATCTTTGAGACTTGATTGAAACTGATGGATGGTTTCAAAAGCTAGGGAGGAGACAACTGTCAAGCAGACATACACCTACACAGACAGCATGACCACAAGGGCCTCCTTCCCATAGGAAAACAAGCTAAATGCTACGTAATCATGACATTCAAGTCTCTATTATAATGCAGAAACGTAGATGTACAGAAATAATGCTGGGTGGGCAGCCTAAATTTTGGGCTCTTTTAACCTTTGGCTACTTGACTGCAATTTTAATGACTCTTTCAAGGAAGCATTTTTATATGCAGTGCAGTACCTCGTGCGATGGAGTGTGTTTAGGTGGAAGAAGATGCCTGTTAATTTTGTGTTGATTTTCACCTTTTTTACATTCTTCCCACACACACTCTCCCCCACTAAGAGTAGATTCATGAACACGTGCACAAATACACAGATGATCAGCAATGCAAAAGCCGTCCACATCTTTGTCCCCATGCCATGGGAGGCCAATGAGTCTGATCCTCGAGCCTTGCACAGACAGGGTTATTGAACTTGACAGCACCGCTTGTGTGCAGAGGGATGACTCACTTGAGCAGAGGCTGTGGGATCTGCCCCTAGTTGTGGAGCCGCTTTCTTCATAGCAAATATTAGCTGTTCAAACAACACTCATGTTTCTATTTTGGGTCACTGTTTACAAGTACAGACTAACAACAGTGAAAGAATGGGAATCTGCCACCAGCCAGCGCTCTCCCGGTGCTCTCAAAAGCAGCTTACAGAAGCTACATTTCTGGAGAGGGTCAGAATGGACAATTGCTGTAAATACATTAAAAAGATCTTATTAGCTGCCAGAGATTTCACATTTCCTAAGAGGAAGGTGAATATCTGGCACTTTCTCTAGCAGGTTAGAGGAGTAATTATTAGTGTGGAGACTTAGACGCTGACTCTTATTTTTGACTGGTTGTCAATGATTTCTGAGACTAGGGAAGTATCACAATGTTTTCAAAATACCAGCAAATTTTCTAGTGAAGAGCTGCACGGTTTTGGGTGCTTAACTGAAGCACCTCTGAATGGCTGTCAGAAATAATTCGCACCGTCGCTCAGCAGAGGCAGCGGATGGTTTAATATCCAGGCCTTTTGTTATGCACAGACATGTCAGATAAGTACACATCTGGCCCAAAGGAAATTGCTACCCATTCTTCTTACATTTGCTTCTCTCTGCGTGAATTCACCTGCTACTTCAACAGCCACTTCAAAGTCCCTCATCAAAACCATAATTGTGGTTCAATCAATAACATTTTACAAGAGGGAAAATGCCTTGACCCACAAGTGCTCAAAATGGAGGTCATGCCAAACTACAACTCATCGAGATGTGAGGACACTTAGCATGACCTGCTGTGATTTTCAAAAGCTGAGTTTTACTGAGCAGTCATCTTGATGATTTCGTGTTGTCAACATTTCTAATATAGCAGTGGGCTCCTCTCTGTAACAGACTCCATATGCCTAGAAAGCCCATGATGGGCTAGCAGGGACAAGGGACTTCCTATGTCTGGGTTTTCTTCAGAGAAGCATGGTTGTATGTCACTGAGATCAGAACAAAAGGGCAAGGAAGGCAAGTCCCAGAAATTTAATCTCAGCTCTGCCACTCACCTCTCCACATGGTGAGAAAATCCTTAAATCTTTCCCGTTTTCAATTTTAACCCTCTACATGTTGAAAAGTAATGTATAGCTGTTAATGTAGTATTGATATTTAAGATTTAGTGATGGGGAAAAGCCTGTCCGAGCCAAAGGAACAACTCAAAGTCAGTCAAGCAAGAGACACAAGTGGATGAGAAATCAGACTTCATTATTCCTAGCACCGCCAGAACGACACCTTCTCTCTCACCCCTAAAGATCTCCATGCAAACAAAGAAAGTTCAGGTAATTTAACCGTCTCCCTTAATGCTGTAAGGGAGATGTTATTGCCTAGAGTAACATGCCAGCAAATGAGGATAAAGCCTATGGCTGGCTTCAAGTCATTGCTGCCTCAACTCCTGATCAAAAGTGTTGGGATCTTCAGTGGTAGCCAGGGGCCATCGGAGGTGCTGGTGATGCACAGCAGGGATGGCGAGATGAGTGAGAAGCTCAGCTAGGGCCAATGTTGTTCTTTGGTGTTTATTTGTGAGACGGCTGAGTCAGAGTCAGCAATGATAGCAAATCTTTAAGAGCAAATCAGTAAATTAGAGGCAGAGATGGTGAAAGTAGGAGACACGTTGTGGCTTATATCGGGGTGTTCCTAAAAGGATTATGTTCCATTTGTTCTCTAAGAAATAACTAGGTAATGTGCCGTGCAGGCATGAACCAGATCCATGGGGCAAGGCAAGGCAGGCAGAGGGGGAATACTCTTTCTTGAAGAACAGTGTAGAAAAGCAAGATGCTGCTAATTTGCTGAGGGGCTCTGAGCCCCAGACTGAGGAAGGACAGATTAGGCAAATGTTCTGCTAATAAGAATACTGAAAGGCTAATGTTGTGTGTGATTGATGTAGCACTGGTGCTGCACAGGAGACGGGGGTTTTAAGAAGGTATATGCGTAAGAATAAGAACATAATGGTAAAGAGTTGAAAAAGCTGTAACAATCAGGAAGGTTATTTAAGTGAGGACAACTATGCATGTTAAAAAGGAGTGCAGTTAAGTAACATGGTAAAATGAGGGCCAAGAGCTCGAATTCACAGAACAGCAATGAGAGCCACCGTAAGCCAGAGGGTGAAAGGAGGAAAGGTCCCGCGAGCCTTAGGGCAGGGAGAAGTAACGGGATGAGGTTTGCAAAGCTAGTGAAAATATTGCAGGCTCTGAAGGGAAATCTCATTGCAGTCAGAAACTGCCTTTTGTTATTTATGTTTCTTCTTCTGGTAACTTTAAGAAAGAAGTTAACATTCGGCTTTGTTAGATAAAGCTTCAGTGATTCATCCTTAAGAGTATATGAAGCGAAGAGGTGAACTCCAGATCAGGTTGGGTCTCCAGAAATGACAAGTGTACATGAAACAGGGTGTCAGCTTCTGTCTGGAGGGAGGTGGATGTATCCTGCAAGCTGCAAGTGCCGATTTGAGGGCTGCCGCTGCCAAATGCTCGGTCTCCGGGAGAAATCATTCTCAGTGATAAGCCTGCAGTTTTCAGCAAGAAACAGACTACGAGGAAATAGCCTCTGATGATAAAGAATTCCAGAATCATTGTATTTCTTTCCCCTAGCCCCATGTGCCATTTGCCATAAGATAAAACGAAGCAACATGAGGCCGTCAAGGTTAGCTGCAGTCCCTGCCTCTCTCACCACCCTTTAGCACCCATGTTCTCATCGAATCTTCTTGTCCTCCCTAGTTTTATTTGCTGTTTCCCTCTGTTCCTCTCCTGCTTATTTTCCTCCCACTGACTGAAATGCCATTTCTGTTATTCTTCCATGTTTAACTCATAGTAATTAACTAGAAGGCAAAATTTCAGACCTTATTTAACCTCATCCATCAACAGAAATCCAGTAAAATGCAATCCAGTTGTAGGTCTGCAACACTTTCTACTCATTCCAGCTTATTAATTTCAATTTAGTGGGAAAGCCCTTCTTTGTGGCAAAGAGAACGTATTTTGCTCTGGTCCGTAGTAGCATTGTTAGCTTACGCAGTGAGGAGACAAACCACTTTTGTATAATCATATTTATTAGACCATTAGCACTGTTTTAGAGTAGTGCCAACAATCGGCACTTAGGGAAAAAAGAGAGCTGGCAGTAAAGGCCATTAGGTGGAAGGGCTTTGGAGGGAACCTGCAGGCCGTCTGCAGCAGTAACGAAGCAGATGCATCTGATGTCTCCAGTTAATTTTCTCACTGAGGTCTTGTTGGGAAGCGCTGATGTGGCCGAGCTGCAACCAGGTGCAAGGATGGGATATGAGGCCGGATGCAAATACATGTGGTTCGTTTCCTTTAATGATAGCACTTAAATATGTGGCATTGCAGGGTACCAGAGCGATCATTTCTGAAGCAGTGCCACCCACAAACTAGATGCTGTTATTGCATTTATATATACATACAATCTCAAAATTGTATATACCTGCCTATGCTTTCAACTGTGGACAGCTGCAGGAGGTTGTCAGCCAGTCCTATACATGTTCAAACAGTGCAACCTCTATACAACCAGCTGGCTGGCGTCCCAACAGGAGCATCCTGTTTTTCTTTATTAGCCTTCTAGTTTCGTTATTCTGGTTGCTAACGTTGTTTTAGCTCAGCTTAGTCACACAGTCTTCTCCTAAGGTCATTGGAAAGCTCCCTCTACAAAACAATAGTCCATTAGGAGATAGTTTATACATCAATAACATACCTTGGCAACTGTGCATTGTCTATACCTACATAATCATGGAAATATCACTAGCATATAATCACATTTGTTTAATTATAACACAAGGGAAATAAATCCATGGAAAACATGGAGTTTTTTCAGTAGCTGAACAGAAAATGCCTCACTCTTCACCAAGCCATTAGTGGAAAGTCCAGGAGATGAGTGACTGTAGGTACCGCTGACCTTTCGTGCTGAGGTAGTACACCACCAGAGAAAACTCAAGGATTAGAAAAAAGGTAAAGGAGTGGAGGACTGGAGAACAAGTAGCACTCGGTTCTACGTAACATCTACTGACCTACAAGGAAAAGGCACTTTAGAAAGCAACAAGCTGCTCACATTACCTTTGTACTATTACGGGGTTAAAAATGTTGCATGCTTAAAACCTCTTCTTGAGAGACGCTGGTGAAAAATGCTAGCTAATACTTTTTTATGCTGGAGAGAGGCAAAAGGGACCTTGAGTTAAAGAGATAATGTCAATTTTATAGTCACTTTTTAAGAAATTATTTTAAATTAGGTTCAGATCAAGTATCTCTGAAATTCTCTGACAAGTGTCTTCTTCCTTTTTGAAAAAAAATTTTTGCAGCTGCATCTTTCAATTCTCCCCTTTTTTTTTTCCTTCCTTGATTTGGTGAAAATCGAAACAAACAAGAGGCCAAGCTGCCTACAGTCAAACTCACTGCACATTGTTAATGTGATGGAAGACATGGTATGGGTGAAACTGTAAGCACAGCTGCAATTCCACTACTTGAAAACTAGGTGCTCTCCAATACATAGCATACATAAAAATGTGTGGCTGTAAACATACAGAAAGAATTAAAAAGGATTAATTAATTAAGGAAGATTGCCTTCTGATCAGAACTGGGTTTTTGAGTTGTGTTTTCAGGCAGAAGTGTGATGTTTAAGTTTTCATACTGCCTAGCATTGTACTGAAATGGGAGCTCTGTCGTGAGCTTGATGCTTTTGCACTCTCTGACACAGAACATCTTGGGGTGAACAAGTCTGTTATTAATGTATTGCTCAAAGGCAGTCTGGAAACACAATGGCTGCAACATATATTTTGGCCTTAAAGAGGCACACTGAGAATCCTTTGCTGCCAGAGGAAGTAGATATGCAGCTTGATGGCCCATGTTCTGTTTCAGGAATAAGCCACACCGACTTTCTTATCTCTTATTCCAAAATAAATGATCATGCTCTGCCCAGATGTTTTTTGCCTCTTTGCAGATTATTTCATCTTTTTTCCAGGTTACATAGACCATCTGCAGTGCAGGCAAGAGAATGACGCATCAGTTGAAGATGGCAAAGGTTTGCCGTTTGCTTGCCCCGGCAGTTCAAGCATTAATGGTAGTTTTGAGATTTAATTTTTGCACACCTGTGAAGCCATGGGTTCTTTGCTGGCTGAAAAATCAGATATTCAGGCTGTAGGAAAGACCCTCATTGGCCAGTGGAGCTCTGCTGATGCTGTGCAGTACTTGTAACGGAGTAGGACAAGCAGCTCTGTAACAATCTCACTCCATTAGTTTTCCTCTTCCAAAATGAGTGCCCTGCTCACCTTAATTTGTTAATGAGGAGGCTGGCTGACAGGAATGAATGAAGTCAGAGCATTAGCTCTTGGTGGAATAGTCTCCTTCCTGGCTCAATGCTCCCAAGTGAAAGTCAGCTTCTGCAGGAGCTTCCCTTCGTGCCCAGCAGCAGATCTCAGCTCTAGCTCCACATCCACATGTTTTGACCCTGTGGAGGCCCAGCACAGCTCCTGCGTACACAGCAGAACTCAGGGAGCATCCAGATGTGGGCAGCACTCAGCTCCTCCACCACATGGAAATGCTAGAAAACAGACTGGGGGTGTCACCCCATCCACAGAGAAGAGGAGAGGTGAAACCAGGTTTCTGGGACATCACTGTTTCCCGGTGAAATGCCTTCTGGAAACCTGGGAACCAAGAGATGAGGAAACATCCCAAACCTACCAGGAATCACTTGCAGATGGCAAGGGCTCCCATTAAATGTGAAGTGTGAGTCAAGAAGGTGGTGGTGGTCCTGCAACATGCTCAGCACCATCAGCCAGAAAAGGAGAAGGGTGCTCCAGCCGTCCCCGAGGAGACCTGCTGTTAAGAGGAGTGAGAAATCACCCAAACGAGGTCTTCTAGCTGCATGAATCTAAGTGAACACTTTGGTCTTAGATACCCAAGCCTCCAGGCTGCGAGATGGCCAGCCCACATCTGGCCACAGGAAGGAGGTCGTGGCCTCTGGCTTTTAGGGATGCCCAGCTCTCAGGCCAGCCAGGTGGCCAGCATGACCTGGGCAGCCTCGTGGCCTCTCCCAAACTCTTCCCAACCCTACATGTCCCAAGCCACATGAGCATTGGGATGGGATGGGGGCTTGCTGGCCGTGCCCCAATGCCTTTCATGGGAAGGGGAGCCTGTGACCCGGTGGCATGGTTTATCTTGCAGGGAGAGCCCATGGCTGGACGCCTGTGGCACATCTGGAGTGTGAGTCCCAGAGCAGCAAAGTCACTGCAGCAGTTCAGGTGGGAAGGGGCTTTCATGTGCTTAATGTGATTTTGCAGGACCATGGCTGGGAGCTGCAGTCCCTCCCCTCCTCGCCTTGTGCCAGATACACACTTCTCCTCCTCATCCACCACGTGGAAAGTAATAAAGGCAAGGGGTCTGCAAACTCATTGCTGGCAAAGCAGTGAAAAGGAGCCAGAGACGGCTGTGCCGCCCTTTTTCTGTCACTCAAAGCAATGATCTTCTCTGTTGTCATGCACCTGGAGTAGGGAAATTTTGTTACTCTTGTTAAAATTCCACGCACGCACTCTGCCTTGCTTATAAACTGAAACACAAGTTGGGATCCACCTGCTTAATATAATTCAGTGCTTGCAGTTTAGTGTGATTATAGCTGATTTGTTTGATCTAGTGTATGAAAACTGTTTGTCATCTGCTACTTTACCCGATGTGGAAGGTTTAGGGACATCTGCACAGAGAGCAATATAGATCTCTGTGTTGTATTAGCTCATAATACACTAATTATCATGTGCTCTATTTTATTTCCCTTCTACACAGCCTGCTTCACTTCCCCAGGGGCTTCTCTGCACCAGGAAAAATACCGAAAAAATGTAGTTTTCATCAAGACTTCCAATGTTTCTAAAGCAATGTTATCCCATGACTTCTTCCTGTCAGGCAGGGAATAAGAACTATGTTGAATCATCTTGCAACTAAAACCACTGAGGCTGGGGCAAAGGAATCCTGACATCTTCAAGAGCTGTCTTGTGGGGCTTCCTCCGTTTGGTGCTGTTAGCGGGGACTCAGGAAAAGAAAGCACGTAGCCTCCAGGCTCGCTGGCCAGCTCTCTGCCTGCGTGCCCAGGTCTCCTTCCCTCCAGTGGGAACCAGTGAGTCATGAGGCAGTGACCAGCACGTGCGTGAGTGCTGTCCCGGGGGCATCCCTGGGGAGATGTCAGACCATGTCAGGAGCTGAAGAGCCTTCCCAGATGTCCCGCTTTAATGCTACCCGACAATAAAGCAGGTTTTCCCCACAGAGGATACAGCTGAGTGGTTCGAGCACTCTCATGTGCAATTCACTTTTCCCCCTAAAAACTCTATTTGATTCCCGAGAAGTGTTTTCAGTGAAACTGGCCCGATGGCATTGACCACTGACGTCTCGGTTGGGACCACTATCAGCTCCCAGGAGCACATCTCCTCTCATCCTCGCTGGGCTTTGAGGGGAGCACGTGAGTTCCCGATGGCAAAACTCCCATCAGCTTCAACAGGACTGCATCCGGCCTTTTGCATCTTCTGCTGCGCTGGTTTTCAGCCATCACCATCAGGCTGCAGCGATTAGCCTGTTCCTAAAAGCAATGAAGAGAAACCGTGTGCGGCTGCTATGACACTGCAGACTTTTCATCTCACCTAGTTGGGTGGAGGGGAAAAAAAAAGAGAGAAAGGTTGTGCAAGTCTGAATTTGGCCACCTATCTCCTCAGACACAACATCTGTTTCCGTGCAAGTAAGAAGAAAATGGGTGACTAACACACAGCTCTGCTCCTCGGCAGCTGGCCCCCGGATCCTCCTCCGTGGCGCTGAATGTGTCCCTGGCAAACAGAACGTTGAGATTTTAAATGAGGAATTAATGAAAATGCGCTCTTTTCCTGCTTGTGGTCCCTTTAAATTCAGTTTCCATGGAAACGGGTCTGGAGAGGCTGCCTGGAGGGAGCCAGGAGAGATCTCTGCCGGCTGCCTTCCCCTCCGGGTTGCCAGCTGAGCCACCCCAACTGCCAGGCTCTTACAGAGGTTTTTGCTGTTGTCATTTAGGCCTGCGATAGGAGCGATGGCTCCTCGTGGGTCCCTTCTCTAAGGAGTCCCGAGGTCGCCAGCCATGCTGCTGTTGCCTGCAGCCGGGCCACTCGCAAGCGGAGCTCCTCTCCTTCCATGGCCCGTACGGCCGAGTGCGGGCTCGTCCCAACCCGCCGTGCCGACACCTCGCTGAAAACGTCACTCCTGTTAGAAACATCCATTCGACCACTTTTTTCTTTCTTAAAAGTGGTGGCAGGTGTGATCTGAGCACGCAGACTGAGCTGGGAGCGGTGGCAGAGGGACAACTTTGTTGTTAATTCAATGTTTATCCCAGGGGAAATTTGAGAGCCCAGCTGGAGTACCACGTCCAGCGCTGGGGTCCACAGCGCAAGACAAGACATGGACCTGTTGGAGCAGGTCCAGAGGAGGGACACCAAAATGGTCAGAGGGATGGAACACCTCTCCTGTGAAGAAAGACTGAAAGAGTTGGGGTTGTTCAGCCTGGAGAAGAGAAGGCTCCAGGGAGACCTTATTGCAGCCTTTCAATATATAAATGGGGCTTATAAGAAAGATGGGGAGACTTTTTACCCAGGGCCTGTAGTGACAGGACAAGGGGCAATGGTTTTAAACTGAAAGAGGGTAGGTTTAGATTGGACATCGGAAGGAATGTTTTACGATGAGGGTGGTGAGACACTGGCACAGGTTGCCCAGAGAAGTTGTGGATGCCCCATCCCTGGAAGTGTTCAAGACCAGTTGGACAGGGCTTTGATCAACCTGATCTAGTTGAAGATGTCCCTGCCCATCGCAGGGGGGTTGGTTAGACTAGATGATCTTCGAAGGTTCCTTCCAACCCAAATCATTCTGTGATCCTGTGATTCTAGGAAAATTGTATCACTGAGCCCCTCATTTCTGCCAGACCCATCACCGAGTTGTTTTATAGCAGGGTGGGGAACAGCACGTATCCTGAAAAATGGCCTGAGAGCTTTTGGCTGCGGTCGAGGGTGCAGTGTTTCTTGGAGTTATGCTGGAGGACTGTGCGGGGTACGGACAGCAAGGCGGGATACGGCTGCATCCATACCTTCTTGGATATCCGGCCGTGCCGGTTTCTCTTAGAGGGAATTCACTGGCTTGTTCTCAAGGACACCCCAGAAAGAAACTTTCCTATGTACAGCACAGAGAATTAGTGGAGTAGGACCAAAAAGCAAACTGTAAAGTGATGGTGTTTGTGTACAGCTATCCTTTTCCAGGTGAACAAAACCTAAGGGTCTTAGACTTATAGTATTTAGGGGTCGCACAGTCCCAGGAATGGTGGCTGGTTTTACTGCTGTTGAGATGCATCTGCTTCCATTTTTGTTAGCACTTGAGGAGATGCCTCTGGTGTGTCTGTGAAAGGTTGTGTTAATGAAATCTGAATTTTTAGTGGAAGCTGACTAACAGTATAAGCTTCATCCACCCTCCCAGCTGAGTTCTGTAGACAAGTACAGTCCCAATGTAAAAACAAAAGTAATTTTTAAATGTAATTAATCTTAATCAGAATAGTTCAATGTTAGCTGTTGTTGCTCCAGATAGATATGCATAAAAGCATTGCCCCCCTTGGTTACCTAGATGCTTGCCTATAATTAGAAAGACAGACTATCACATCTGAGATGTAATACCAAGATCGTTTTCTGCAAGCCAGATGAGCAATGTCTTGCATATTGTACCAGAAATATTCTCTGCTTGCTGCCGGTGAAGTCTCAGAGGGAGTATGACCTTCACCGTTGTGCAACCAGACTTGAAGGAGGAGGTAAATCCATACTGGGGAGAATTCAGAGAGCAACAGGCAGGACCAGAGGTCTAGAAAATACGACCTATGAGATAAAACTGAACAAACTCAGGTTGCTTAGTATAAGTGGAAACAAACCAAAGGGATACATCTCAGTGAAGGGGTAAAGTAAAACTACAGAGAGGAACGTAATAAAATGCTTTCTATGTCCACAATGGATAGAAGAGAAATAATGAGCTTAAATTGCAACACGGGAAACAGTCTAGGCATTAGGAAAACTTCCCCAGCGACAGGGGAGAGTCGTAAAATTGGGACTTAAAGAGGTTACCTAAGCCCAATACCCCCATCTCAAAGCAGAACTGGCCGACGCTTGATTTCTCCTGACTTAAGACATTTTCAGTGTCCGAGACGCCATCCCACCTTCGGACAGCCTGTTCCAGCGCTTCACCGTGAGTTCCCTTTGCAGAAAGCTAAGCCTAACTCTTCTCGTTTTATCCGTGGTCAACGGTTCACCTGCTCTTTTTTTCTCACTTTTGTGATATTTGGGCACGCTATGATGCTTTGACCCCTCTCCCCGAAGCTGCTCCCCAGCCCGCCATTTCCTGCCAACACGGGAGAGCACTGTCATGGCGGTGTCTCCTCTCTTCATACTGCTCCTCCAGTTTCTCTGTATCATTTGGCATGATGCTGCCGGTCTCCAGCATGCCGGGATAACCCTTCCCGTACACGCAGAGAATAACTTTTTGTGGCCGCCATGTCGAGGCCCCTCCTGCTCTCGGCCGCGCCGGGGCGGGGACTCGAACCATTGTCCCCACCGCCTCCAGGGCCCGCCGTCCCGCTCCCCCGGCCGTGCTCCGCTAGCGGAGGAGGTTTGTCTGCCGCGGGCCACCGTCTGCCGGCGGTGCGCTGCCGGGCGGGTCCGGGCGGGTACAGCGGCCGCGAGAGCAGGAAGAGCTGCCCGTGTGCACCGCCTGCTCGCCGCGTTCTCGGTCCCGGCCCGGCCACCTGCCCCGCCATGAGCGAGAAGGGCGAGCTGGACCTCACCGGGGCCAAGCAGAACACGGGCATGTGGCTGGTGAAGGTAAGAAGCCGCCGGCGCGCCCCCGGACCCGGCCCGACGCGGCCTGTGGCGGCCGGGCCTCCCCTCCCGTCCCCGCCCCGCCGTGCCCGGGGTGGCGGCGGCCGGCGGGTCCCGCGGAAGAGGCCGGGCGGCCGCGCGGAGCGGGGCCGTGCCTGGGGCGCGGGGGGAGCCGGCCCGCGGCGTGGGGCGGGGTTGGCGGCGTCAGGCTTGCCCGGTGCCCCCGGGCAGCCGTTGCCCCCGTTTCCCTTCTGGGGGCTGCGGGGGCTGGGCGAGCAGCGACGCGCGGCGTCTGCCCGGGTCGCCGTTGGGGTGAATGAAATAGCACAGGGAAAATCGGGTTACCTGGTAGCTGTCCTTGGCTCGTGCTTTATTAGGGGTAACGAACATGGTAGCGTAACTTCTGTTTTCCCAAAACTCTGAAAGTCGGAGAAAGTTTGAGTGCTCCCAAATTCACATCCTGGTTAGAAAAACAACCAGGAAGATAAGCGCCTGTGTCTTGTCACTACAGCTCACCTTGGTGCTAGAGAAGTACAGCTGTAGTGAAGGTGCTATGGAAAGATATAAAGATCATCAAATCAAACGCAAGCATCTGTCTGGCGCAGGGCCACGCTCATGTCTGCTGCTGTGAACTAGGCCGCCACTGCCTCTGCCTCAGCTCTGTTCTGTGAAGGGTCTTTCTGTCAGGATGGCTTGTCTGCTTCTGCTGGCAACAACAAGCATTGGCTCAGGGAAGAGGAGACTCGCAGCCGGTGGGGGAGTATGTGCCTTGGCCCCCTTCTAGTCCCCTGTGGATGTGCCCCCATTTTTCTAGACCTGTATTAGTCCTGTCTGGGGAGAAGCAGTAGCGGCCTCCTTGTCCTGCTTTGGGGGCAGAGATCAGGCTCAGACCATCACCTAGAAAACCTGTGGGGACAGGGGAGTACCCAAATACTGGTCCTGGGTGGTGAGAGGGTGTGATACCATCATATTTCAACTAACAAAACATCTTACTGTGGCACTTGAAAATGGTGGGGAATTTCAGAAATTCTGCACAGCAAAGCAAGTCTGGTGGTGGGTAGGTCACTGCATCTGGCTTCTTCTTTCTTACTGACACCTGAATGTCTGGTTTCATGAAACCTTACTGAAAACTGCGTAGTGCTCTAATTGTAATAGCTTATCCAGGGCAGTAAAAATGAAAGCTGACAGTAGAAAGCTGCAGAAGTATATCATGATACTGAGTGATAAAATGGCAGATGAAATTCAGAGTTGAAAAATCTAATCTGGTGTGCATGGAGAAAAACTGCCCTAATACTTACACAGCAATTTGGTCTCTGCTGGTTGTTGGTATTAGAAAGGAAGTTTAGTTTCACAGTAGATAGGGATAACTGTACGAATGTCATGTCAAAAGAGCAGATTCAACATTGGGCATGATTACAAAAGATACAGAGAACAAAAGAGAAAATATTATTATGCCATCATCTTGCCTGTATCCTGAATACTGTGTGTAGTTCTGGCCTCATCCTCCTTTATGGAAAGTATACAGTAGACCTAAGAACCATACAGAGGAGAGCACCAGGGATGATCTGGGGAACAAGGAATGATGGCTGTGGAAGAAACTCCTAAATACATTGCTACCTTTCAGGCTGGCAAGATGATTGATTTGGAAGTCTTATAGAGGTCTGGAAAGTAATGAGTAACGTCACAGGTAGATAGGGAAGGATCAGTTCTAACACAAGAATTAAGGGCGTGTCAAATTAATTCATCTGGTGGGGCTCAGAGCAAACAAAGCAGGTACCATTTTGCACAATATTAGTTAAGTTTTGGAACTTGTTGCAATAGGAAGTTGTGAATGTCAAAACTTCACAGACGCTCAAAAAGCCATTAGACAAATTCAGGCAAGAAAATCAGATTGAGATATTAAAAATGAATATGCTCCCATATCTCAAGGCTGCTGTGTAAAAGATCACAGTAATTAGAATAGCATGCTGGAGAAATACCTTTTCTTCTTATGCTCTCCTGCTCTTCAGTAAGTACTGCTGTTGGCGGCATTTCAAGACAGGACACTGAACTTGCTTGTCCTTTAGTCTGATACAGTTTGGTGGTTCTTGAAGCAAGCCAGGAATTTTCAGACACAGTTGTGCTTCTAGTTGATGCCACTCTGTGAGCACAGGCTGCTGCCTGGTTTAATGAGAAAACTAGACTGAGAGGAAGGCTTAAATATTGCTCTTTCAAGTAAATGTTAATGTAATCCTTCATGCACGTGGTCTGAATTTATAATTTGGCTGTCGTCTTGTATAATAAAAATTTAAAAAATTATGAAGTTGCTAATGTTGGTAGACATAGCAAGGGATGTGCAGGATTTTGTCCTTTGAATTCCTTCAGACCTGAAATTGGAAACAACCATCCTTGTTACTAGGACCTTCAACAGACTCAGAGGTGACAGTGTGTAGCACCTGTACTTTTTATCTTCACTAGCTAGGATAATGAGGCTGAATTTATCCTTCCTTTGAGGGAGAGAGCAATCAGTTCTTCTGGAATAAAAAACCTGGCTTATTTAATTTCCTTTTAGCATGTATTATGCTAACACAGGAAGTATTCCAGAGAGACTACTTAAAAGGCAATAAATAAATGTAGTGATGAGTACTTTAGAAGCATTAGCAGTAAGAGGAGGTACCAGAAATTGAGTGAGTTGCTTTAGTACAAACCCAGAAAGCAACTGGAATAATTTTTTCTGTGTTTTCAGTGAAAGTGAAGATAGGGGAATATTGTAAGAACTGTTGGTTATGTACTTGTGGTAAAGTGAAACCCATTTAGTGACAGCCATTAGAATTGTTAATTTCTTGAACCCTGTGTGATGGTTTGTTTTTTTAGTTACTCTGCTGCATTGATCTATATTTGGAAAGATGGTATCTTTATATAATTTCTTTTTTGTATGTTCAAAGGAAAACGAAAACATAGAACCTGACATCAGCCTTACTCAGTTTCTGGTGTACATATTGTATATGGATTGCTATATAGAGAAAGAGCTATTTTAATTTCATACAGAAAATTGGAAGTAGTTTATTACAGATAGGGGTTGTTCATCTGTTTTGTTCTAAAGGCAGATAGGAAGCTGTGAATAAGCTGAAAGATGCATGGAGCAAGGGCCCTCATGTCATACACTACCTGCAGGGTGCCTCGTGTACTTGAGCCTGAGTGTTTGTGTGATATGAATAGCAAGAAGGAAGCAGCGGTCTGAAGAGGTCTTGAAGTGATGCTACTTAGTACGTCAGATTACTTGTGATTAAATTGTATGGGTTTTGGAGAGAAGAGTATTCTTACGTACAAATCCCAGAAAGAAGGCCACTTTTCTTGAAAACATTCAGTAGCCTTTTGGTATGGCAAGTACTCTGTCCACAAATCAGTCTTTCTGTGGGTGTGTATTTTTCAAAATCCTGCTGTGGGATCTTTGAAAATTCTTTCTGCTCTGTAAAAGCAGGTTGCTCTTGTTTTCTGTATGTTCTTTCAAGGAGTGTTAAGAGCTTGAAAACTGACTGTTCTCCATAAATTAAACTTTTATTATGCTAAAGTTAGAAGAAAGTGGCAAATTGTCTACAGCATGTAAGACTTTATTTAATCTTTCCTGTGATTGTTTACACTGTTAGCATGAAGCTACAGAGTTTAGCACGTGGTTTTGAGAGTACCATCTGGCTTTAAGGTAGGCCAGCAGAAAGATGATTAATTGCACTCTTTGAGACTGTTTCCCATACAGCTGAAAGAAGTGTGATTGATCTGCAACCTCTTAATCTGAATAAATTCCCTGTCTGATTATATTATATAGCAAGTCAGTGATTTTAACAGCATGAGAGTCCTTCACTCCTTGTCCATTCATACTGAATGTGTGTCTACCTTATTACCTGGCAATATAAATTAGATACAGATTAGGTGTGAGCACATAATAATATTTCTATTGAGTCAGCTGGGGCACATGTCATAGCATTTATCTTGGCTTTAGAAAGAAAATTATATCTGATCTGGCATGAAATCTGCTGTAGAAAATTTTTGAAATTTTTCCACCACTTTGAAAACTGTGGAAAAAATATGTATCAGTAGATTGTACCAATTCATGGCTTTCTGTTGTGCATTTGTGGCATTTTTGACCCAGTGTTAGGACTTTATGGAAACCTGGACTGGCATTTAGTTTGGCTGAGCAGTTGGAGAACATCTGGATTTTCTAGCTATTCCACAGTACTTCATGGGGTGCTGTGAGACTAAAGGAAAGTACTAAGCACCAGTACCAAGGTGTTTTCTGGGTGGGTTTTTTTTTTTGAAGAACAGGTAAATGCAAGGTTGGTGTTAAATTCAGTCGAGCTTTAGGAAGTTAGCAGGTTGCTGTTTGTCAGCAAGTTCCTGGGACAGGCTCTTTGCCTCTTCAGCTGTGCAGTGAAACTTGGCTTAGTTTTACTCTATGCAAGACAAAAATCAGACTATAAAGTGCCTCTTTGCTGCTTGAAACAGAAAATGCCACAGGCAGAGCTTAGTACGTTTCTGTTTCTCACTGGCTGTGTCTCACACCATTTTTCTGTGTGGGCACAGATGTTTTCAGTAGCTGTGGACTGTGTGAGCTAGAATAAACTTTGCTGTACCAGTAAAGAACATTGCTGCAAACTTAAAGAACATAGATTTGTCCTGATGTGTCATGAGCATATGAAGAAAAAAGATATAAAATTCCTTTATCAGAATACTTCTTTAGTACATGGCATTGGAACAGTAAATGATTTTTCCTTTAATAAGCCACTGTTTTGCTAGACACTGAGACTACAGTAGGTCTTTAAGATTATGTTCTCCCAGCGACTGCTGCAGCCTTATTAGAAAGAAAGGGGGTTATAGGAAGTAGTAGCTTCTACTAGACTGCTTTCAACTATTTCCTTTTGAAAAAATCTGTAATTTCCATATCACTTGAACATCTTAGAGTTAGTTTTAAATAGTCAGATGTGGGGTTGTCCTTATTGCCTTGGGTCTGTATTCCATCTCTTGATGTGCCACGGTACTTCTACGTCTAATAGCTTGTGTGTAGGGGGAAATTGCTCCAATGTCACATTTGTTGTACTAATGTGTCATGTTCAGTCTGTATAAAAAGCCATCGTAGAAAAGACAGTCGTAATTGCTGAATGGTGGGGAAGACAGCTGTGATCTGCAAATCTATGTGATCCTCAAAACATTGCACTCTGCACTTATAACCAATTGATCTGGCTTCTTGCAAGAAAAGGTAGACATGGCTGGAACTGATGCCACGTGGTGGAGCAGAGAAGGTAGAGAAGTTCCTCATTGCTCTGGGGCTAAACTGAGGCGCTTGAAGTGCCTCACGGGGGTTGAACGCATGGGCTGAGCTGGGAGCTCCTCTCTGAGGCAGGGTGGTGGCAGCCACCAGCGCAGTCCACCTTTTGAAGTCCTGGGAAACTGTGCCCTCATACGAGTGCTCAGATTTATAGGTGTTCATCAGCGATAGCACCGTATGTCGAAATAAACACCTAACCTTTTGATTTCACAGAATACATGTTGTTCGTCATCTTTAAGCTTGCCTGCTCTTTAGGGAGAACTGGGGTAACTCTGCCAAGAACGGGACACCTTTTCCTGGCATTACTCTTTCCAGAAAAAAGAAGTGCTGTTGCTGCTGCACATGAGCGTGCGTGCGTCGTCACATCGGGGACACATCTGGGAGCCTGAAGAGTGTGGGTGTGCAGCACAGCGGCAGCAGCAAGGCATTGAGGCTGGCCATGGAAGTGACAGCTGCTGGAGTCTAGTTTACCTGGCAGTAGTTAGCTGGTACTTTTTTGGCCAGAGAGTGGAGAGGCAGGCTGTGATTTCAGCTACATTGATGGGAAAAGAGGAAAAACGGGTCTGCTTGGAAAGCCAGCTTCCAGCTTGTTGGTTGGTTACGTACACACCTTTACTGTCCATCATAAGCCCAGGCCACCTGAGGCTGCAGGTACCAAAACCTTTGTAACTGAAGGAATGTGCGTGTAGGTGATTCAGCATCACTGGAGCAGCTTTTATTCCTTGGATGTATCAGGTTAAGCAGGGCTGCTTGTTCCTGTCCCTGCACTGACCTTTGCTTTGTGCAGTTGTTTGGGGGAATGGGTTGGGAACCTGGTTTGGTTGTTGCACATGCTAAATAGAAAATCAGCACAGCTAAAACATACAAGTCCCCCACACCTCCCAGACAGATTCGTTTGCTCTTTCCATATACTGACCAGCTGCACGAAGACCTTTCTCAATAGAGTGGAGGGGTGGGAATGAGTAATGGGAGGCAGATCTGCATAGAGTAGTTCTGCTGTTGAAGAAGCGGACATATGGTGGGAGTAGGGCTGTGATTTGCTACTGAATGTGTCTGAGGTTCCCAAACTCTAAGCCTTCCATTCACAGCACCTTTTGGTCTCTGAGTTGTTACTGCCTAACTACCCATCATTAGTGGTTTTTTGTTTTTTTTTTTTTTCCTTCATAGAGAGATGAGAATTTCTGATGAATATTCAAAAGTATAGTATTACTTGATAAAATTATTTGGACTCCTTAGTTTAAGAATATGATGCTGATCTTTTTTTTGCCTTTCATGATTGGATAATAGTATTTGAGATTAAAGGTATTATAAGATTTTTCCCTCGTTTGGGAAATTTGGGACTCTCCACTGGCCTTATTTTTGTGCTACTTTGCTGTCTTTGCTCTCCATAATAAAATATGTATTGTCTATTATATTTAGATCATACTGTATTCTGAAGTGGTCAGGGTAAACGCTTTTGAAGTATATACACATACAAAATTTATACAGAATTTTAAAATCTGGTTTTCTTGAATTCTGTCTTCTTTTTTTAGGTTCCCAAATACTTATCACAACAGTGGAATAAAGCTTCAGGAAGGGGTGAAGTGGGAAAACTAAGGATTGCCAAGTAAGCCTTTACTGTACCTTTACTGGTTGCAATTATTAGAAGTTACCTGCAGTAAAATAGATTATGTTGCACCTCTTATAATACATAATCCTGTTTCTTGCAAACACTGTGCATATTTCTCTGAAACTGGAAAGGTACTTGCTTATATAGTGTTTATCAATACATAAATGATATGAAATTATACTGGGGAGTGGCTGTATCCCATTACATGATGTTTGATTTCTTAAGCCCAAGAAATATGCACATCTAACTGGAGAATGTTCTTTAACTTGCTTATGTGCTATTTTGCTGCTTCTGTTCTCACCTGCTGACTTTTCCCATTTATTCTTGGGCATCAGCATAAAAAAAAATAATTGAGCAGCTCAGGAGTGAAGATGAGTAACAAAATTAGAATTCTAATTTGCTTTTTTATCAGGGAAGCTAAACTTGTGGAATTAGATTATGGAAACTAAAACATTAAATATTTTCTTTTGCAGAAATCAAGGAAGAACAGAAGTAAGTAATTACTAAATACAAAGGCTGTGAATGTGTTATATTTTAAATTCTAAAAATTGTGTAGAACATGGTGGTTTCTAATGTCATATTTTTTGTTACACCTGTAATGAAGCATTGTACCACAGAATCAGGAGGAAAGAATTCTGTTCGTAGCTCTGCCCATAGTTTTACTGTGGGACTTTCATCAAGTCTCTTTGTTCCCTAAGTTTGTTTACACATCTGTAAGCAGCAATTGTAGTGGCGACCTTCTGTCTAAACAGTTTGAGATGTGTTAGTGCAAAAGGCTGTCTGAGAACTAAGGAGGATGATGATAAAGCAAAAGAAGTTGGAGGTGGAGGGTTGCAATTTCAGAAAGTATTCTATCTTAAATTCAGAATTTGGTCCTGCTAAATATAAATCAACTTGAAGTTTTTTTTGTAGGCAAAAGTAGCTGCATTTATTAGCAGCCTCAGTGAATGATAGTAACTTCCTGTATCTTTTACAAGACATAAGGAAAGTTGCATTAGTTAGAATTACTTCAAATACCACGTAGGTCTGTCACTGAATTGAAAGAAACTCTGGGCAAAAAAATGGCAGGGAAGCAAGCTGCATTTGCCATTTGATAACCTGGCCAAACTCATTTTGTGGAGAGAGTTCTACTGGAGGTTTGGATGTTTGATTGGACTCTTCTAGGCTGGAATACGAGCCAACCTCCCTAATTTTGTGAGCTCCACAGCCACAAAGTGCATTTTGCAGTCTGTGTAGAGCCAAGTGGTGAGGAACCCCATGAGAACTGGTGGCTTCCCAGGGACCCTGTTGCTGCATGGCAGAATGAAGCTAAGCAGGACGTACAGGAAAAGTATGCAGTGTGGGTCTGAACAGTCCCTTTTCAGGTTTCTTGCTGTGTCGTGCAGCTAGGGATTCTGGTTATCGAGTCCCTCCAATACCTCCTCAGCTCCTGTATTGAGCATGCAATGTAAACATAGCAAAGAAGCTCTATTTGGACCTCTCCTGGGCTGCATGCAATTCAGGAGTCCCCAGGCTAATAACACTTGTGGTACATCAGCACTTTTCCTGGAACTCAGCTGGCTGTGTGAAACATTTTAAAGCACTCATACTGAACAATGTCTGCAAACTTATTATGCCTTACATCTTAATAAGTAAAATCAAATTATTCTTTGAGTTCAGGAGGAAGTAATTTGTAATTTTTTAAAAGATGAGTAAATTTTATTAAGTACATAAAAGCTTTGAATTCTGTATTTCAACAACAGATCAATATGTTAAGACTCTTATCCCACTCTTTACGTTTTTGAAATGGAAATGTGCTATACCACTTGTTTTTTCTCTGTTTTTGTTTCCCCATAACTCTTAAAGCTGTGTAATTGAGTCTGTTTAGTAACACTGTGGTAATTGTGACTGTTAGGTGTCATTTACTTTGAATGAAGAGCTTGCAAGCATCAATGATATTGGAGGAAAACCTGCTTCAGTCAGTGCACCAAGGGAACATCCGTTTCTTTTGCAAAGTGTGGGAGGACAGACCTTAACAGTGTTCACAGAAAGTTCAGTAGGTAAGTTAGAATTAAAGTTATTTGTTACCATTCCAGTATACATGATTTCAATAAACTGGCTGCTGTAAAGGCCAGGAGACTCAGAAGTCAGATTTTTGGCTCTGTTTTGTTGTTATCTGCATACAGATAACTGTTGTTCTTTTTTTGTGTCTCTCTCCTTCATATGATTGAGCAACTAATTTAAGTTCTCCACATAGGGTTATCATGTACATTTCAGCTATGGGTCTGCTGAGGAGAACAGAGAGAGTGTGGAGTGCAGTACATTGTTAATTCCTTTTTAGGGTTTTCACTGGAAAAAATGTTTTTATGTTCCCATGGACTTTTGGGATCAACTAATATTTTTTTTTTTCTCCTTGAATTGGTCTCTGCTGTGAATATAGTTTTATAAGAATGCTGATTCTTCCGCTGTCCAGTTGAACAGATCCATTTTAGCAATAAACACATCTGTTCACCACATTTTCTTGAAGTATATATGTGGTTTAAGTGTATTAAAGATTAATAAGGTCATAGTACCAAACAGTGCAGCAGTAAGGTTATAATTTTTCTCACTGGATTTCAGCTGTTTGGCCTGCCTTAAGTTCAGCTCAGTAGTTGTATGAGTGATTAGGCTATTCAAGGTCATATGTCCTAAATTGCATGTAGACTTAAGGTACATGGTAGTGTTACACTGTACAATAAGTTCAGCAGACTGTCTTGCATGTAACTCCCATGTGCTATAAGGTTTTCTACTGAGATTACATAGTCATGTTCTGGATGTTAGAGAGAGAAGGAAGGTATCTGCAGAGCATATCTCATTGTCTGCAGAAAGTACCTCAGTTTCAGGCACTTAGGTTTTGGTGTCCCCAGACAACAAATAATACTAATATTTTTTTAGTACCTCTGCCTTCTGTGGGGCAGAAAACTACAGTGTGACCAGCTTCTGATGTTTTGATGTTCATAGGCTGGCAAGTAATTGCTGTGATGGCAGTGTGATGCTTTATCGAATAAATGAGGGAAGGAGAATCGTAACTCACAGGACAGAGCTAGAATACTTAGTAAGTTTGATCACCTCCTTTTTAAAATCTGTTTAAAGATTTAATGGCTGAGCATTGAGCTATTAATGTACAAGTAGCTTGACTGTCACAGTTGTGTTTAGAAATACAAGCTCTTACAGTACAACTCGGACACTTTTCTGTTATTATCCCTTTCTCTGAAACTAATCGAGTCATGATACTGGTTTTTCACTTAAAAAAACTATTGTATTTTCATGTGTGTGACTTGCAACGCTTTAAAAATACTGGGTTTTATAATCCATAGATTACAACCCTGAAAAGAGATAGGGAGCAAGTTTTCAAGAATGTTCTAAGCATTTTAGTAGTACCTTGTCCTTTTTCATTTCTCTATGCCTTGACCTCAGAATGTTTGACAGAAGAGAGAGATTTCAGATATGAAGATGTGTTTAGAATATACATTCAGTGATTTTTGCATGTTTGCTGCAAATCCCATGGGATTTTGCTTCCCAAGACACCTTTTTAAACAAAATATTTCTTCAAAAACCTCTCATGGTAACTTCAGCTGCAGTGAGTGCAGATGCTTAACTTGAATGTGGAGTATTTGTCATCAGTTAGAATGAAGTCATTAGAATGTGATAGCTAGAAGATGCCCATTTATTTGTTTTACCATCTGTAATACTGGTGTCTTGAACCTTTAGGTACTTAGAAGCTGTCCTATTTTTATTTAATCAATTAAAAAATTGGCATTTCTTAACTACAAAGTGTTATGTTATTCAAGGACCATGGATCTATTGAGTAGAAGTTATTATATTAATCGGGAGCAAAGGGTAGTTAGTGAAATGAGAAATGTTTGGAGTGAAGCACTGAATAAGCATAGACCCTGTCAAAATTGTTTTCGCTTGAAATTAGCAAGCATAACATGCAGTCAGTGAGTTTTCATGAAAACTTGCTTAAATGCAAAATGGCTAAAACGTGTTGCTGTTGTGTTAAAGCTGGTGTTGGCAGTACAATCAAAAATAAACTTTAATGTTCTTTTCTTGCATGACTTTTTTTGGTTGTAAAGATGAATGAGACACAAATATTTCAAATTCCAGGCAGATTTCTTACAGATACCGTGTTCCTGCAGCCACACTCTTGTGTTTGAATGTGTTTTGCCAATATGTTTTGAGCTCCAGGGCCAATTTTAACAAATTTCATTGTGAATTATGGCTAGTGTGAAAACAGGTGTCTGAAGAGTGGAACAAAACTATATGGATACCCCAACTGAAAGAAACGCTGCTACCCTATTCGATGCCAGAAAGTCCACATGGAAAAAAACACTGTAATTATATCAACCATGGAAAAAGATTCAATAAAAGCTTAAAATCTTTGCACATCTGTCAGTCTGCAGTAAGAGACAGTCATAGGAAATTGAAATTCATTCATTCTTATGGTCACAGACCAATGTCTTCAAATTATGAGTAGCATATTTTTGTGAAAACCATTGGTGATCTTGTTCCTTTTTCTTTTGCAAAGTGCACCATACAACAGAATCAATATGCTGGTTTGAACCATGGGCCAAAGATAAAGCTGCTGTGGAACTGCAGATGGCATTTCTAATGTTGCATCTGGAAGGATGCATTTGAGGAATTACGTGAATTAAGTATGAATAAAAAAGTGCTTCGTGCACTATTGCTCTCAGTCAATACCTTTCTTGAGGACTAAACTTATCTAAAGTGGAGCAATTTGCATAAAACAGTTTGGATTCTTTTATAAAGGGTGGATTTTGTTGTGGGGGTTTGTGGTTTGTTTGTGGTTTTTTAAATTTTATTTTTATCATTTTCTGGAGCGCAGGAAAAGCCATAAGATCTATTCTGTGTGTTGTCTCTAATCCTGGGATCCTTATGTTGTAGTGACCATCTTTTTGATGGTCTTTCAGAAAATGAATGAGGAATGACAAAGCTGCCTCTGAAATATTTTGTAGTCTTGGAAGATGCTGCAGGGAATTTACATATCCTGGATAATTCAGCACTTCACGTTGACTCGTCAGGTCACTTAGAGCAAGCAAAAGAGATCAAACTTGACAAGTAATTTGATATTTTCTGCATGATGTAATTTCTAGGCTTCTGAATGGATTTTCTGTGGGTTTTGTTTTGTCTTAACTAAACTTGCTTCTAATACCTGTTGTAGTTGGAAGAAATTCTTTAGTTCTTATGTTGTAAACCTCTTCATCTCTGGTGGTCCCATATTAGTTAATGGACAGCAGTAGGCTCTTCTGAGGTGCCATTTGTTATGTCCAAAGTCTAATGAATTGCAGTTGCTTGGTCTTCTGCAGGGTGTGTACTGAGCTAATATAAAATTTGGGTTTGTCTAGTTTGGAGAAAAGGAGGCTGAGGGGCGACCTCATTGCTCTCTACAGCTTCCTGAGGAGGGGAAGTGGAGAGGGAGGTGCTGATCTCTTCTCCCTGGTATCCAGTGGTAGGACGTGTGGGAATGGTTCAAAGCTCCACCAGGGGAGGTTCAGACTGGACATTAGGAAGCATTTCTTTACCAAGAGGGTGGTCAAACACTGCAACAGGCTTCCTAGAGAGGTGGTCGATGCCCCAAGCCTACCAGTGTTTAAGAGGCATTTGGACAATGCCCTTAACAACATGCTTTAACTTCTGGTCAGCCCTGAAGTGGTCAGGCAGTTGGACTAAATTATCATTGTAGGTCCCTTCCAACTGAAATAGTCTAGTCTATTCTACTCTATGTGTTGGATACAGCTAACACATACATTCAAACACAAATTAAGCTCTAATCTAATATAAAGATGAATAAAGTGGATCTCGTCCCAGATACTACTAAAAATCTGGTCTATGCTGGCTTTCACACATGGTGTACTTTCTGTTTAGACTAACTCTGGGGTTTCTCCTGTTTCTTTTATTTTCTTTTCCTATTTCTGTATTTTGAAATAGCTCTAATGAATAATACAGAGTAGTACAACGCACTCCGAAAGTACTAGTTGCAAAATACCTTCCTACTTCCTTTGCAAGGCTGTTTGCACATGTGAGACATTGCGTCGTCTTCATTGCTGGGCAAATCACTAAGACCTGTGGTGGTGTTCCTGAACATCAGTTTAGCAAAGCTGGCGGGAAGTGTGGCTTCTGTGATGACTGCAGAGGGATCCAAAGCACAGTTGTCTCTTGCTGTCTAGATCTTGCTATCTAGGCTGATTTCAGTATTATTTCTGCATTAAATATGAACTACATTCTGTTCCATAAACATTACCATATGTACATCAACAGTTGCTATGCAACAATGCTATTTGTGCTTCCAGTCATTTTATCTTAACTTTGTCATCAGCTATCATAGCTGTAATTTTTTGGGCGGGAGGAAAGGAGAGCATTTTGCATATATTTCAATGTGGTGTATTGAACAAAATGAATTTTTCTTGTGTGTGTGTAGCTAAGAACTATCTAGGGGCAAGTCATGGGCTTGATATAGGGTATGTTTGGTTAGAATTGTTTTTTTTCTGAGCTTTCTGCTGGCAGACACCCTGGCATAAGGAAGTGCTATAATTTGACAGTTTCTTTGTTGGTTGAAGGAATGGAAACATGCTTTTGTTAAACATTTAACAGCAAACTTTTCTGATTGTGGTTATAAATTAATTCCGTTACTGCTTTAATTGCCTGTTGCTTAATTTTTCTGCCAGCAGGTAGTTTAGGATTGCTGGCTCTAAATATAAATAAAAAATGCGGCTATGTTACAGATAATGATAGAAGTTTCTTACTGAGCTAGTTCTTGGAAAAATGTGCTACTAATGTGACTTGGGAAAACACAGACCTTGGCAGGCAATTGCATCCCTAACTGTAAAGGACTGATGGGTGGAGAGGAAGATTTTACACTGTAGGCACAAATAAAGTGTAAGAGATTGCTGTAAAGTTGGGTGAGATGACTCATTTTATTGAAATTTTGGGTATATCTTCACAACTCCCCCTTCATAAGTGGGATTGCCTTAATGCCTATTTTAGTGACTTTAAATTCCTTCATGCTCGTTCCATCTTCCTGAAAGTAAAAAGTGTTTAGAGAATTCCATTGACAGAATGACTACCAGACCTTTGTTTCTGAGCAGCATTCATGCGTGTATTGTTTCACTGTTTCATGCTTCACAGAGGATTGCTGGCTCTTAACATTGTGTTCTTCTCCAGTTTTCTGAGTCTTCTCTTCTTTCAGAATCTCAATTCATGAAATTCAATTTTTTTTGTATTCCTGTTTAATAATACACATAACTCTGCCTATGAACTCTAATACTAATACTCATAACTCTGCCTTAGAACAGCTCCTTTATTCCCACACCCCTTGAATATTCTCCCATTGTTTTGGGTTGGGTTTTTTTTTTTTCATTTATACAGCTTCTCATATATGAAAGGACCTTTTCTGAGTTTGTACATGGATCACACCTACTATATAACTTACAATGCATAATTGTATTCCAGTGAAAATTAATATTCAGAGGTTTGTATTCTGTATTTTGTATATTTGTATTTTGAAATATCAGATATATCCAGCCATTTAAAGAAATGTGAAGGGAAGAAACACTAATAAAAATCCTGGAAAGATGTTTCTTTCTTTTATTGAAGCAGTTACTCCTATAATTACATTTAATTATTTCCAGTAAAATACATAGTGCTCAGAATCTTGATGCCTTGTGATACGACTTCTAATCTTATTACATGAATGTTTGACTTCTCAAATTTTTCATCAAACTCTTATTTAGGAAATAAACGCCCTCCCTCATCATTCTGCCTTCTTAGCTCTGCCTGCTGAGGAGTTTTGACGTATACCTGTCTACTTTAACAGTACTTTCCAATTGTCTCTATTTGTTCAGGCTGTCACTTAACCACGCATTCCAGTCTCCAAAATGCTTTGGGGTCTTACTTAATAATGCTTCTTTGTTCCTTTATGTACTTCAATCTTTTATGGACTGCTGTTAGCAGAAGAGGAAAACCTATCAACAGCCTCACGATCGAAAGAAATAGAAGCAACAGCAGCCTTTCAGATCTCTGGCATTTATGCAAATTTCCAAATATTCGTGAGGATCATAAAGAAGATGCAACCCATGATCAGAAAAGCAGGATATGTGACTCAAGCTAGTCTAATTACAGACAGCATTTTGATGGGTCGAGATTTCGTATGTATTATTATGACATACGGTCCATTTAGAAAACAACTGTGACTGTTACGTTGTCTCTCTTCTCTATCTCTAAATAATGGAAATGATACTTATTTACTTACTTCATATGAGTGTTGTGAGGATTAACAAATTACTGTAAAGTGGGTTCAGCTGGCTGGCAGGGGTAAGCTCCTAATTTTCTTTTCATTTTTGTTATTAAAACTATAGACTTAATTCCTGTACAAATTTCAACAATTGAGGATATAATGCACAAAATACATGGGATGTTAGAATGGGCTCAATGTGATGGGAATAGAATTGGCTTTCTGCCTACTTCAGTGACTTTAAATTTCTTTTGGTTTTTTTCAGTCTCACTGATCTATGTGTAAAAAACAAACAAACAACCCCCCCCAACTTCCTCCCCCCCCCAAAAAAAAAAAAAAAACACAACAAAAAAAACAACAAAAAAACCCCAACCAACTGACCAACCAAACAATCCCAACCTGTTGAGATTTACCTGTGAATCTTGCATGTTGTGGAGGAGGCTCAGCAGCTGTAGTCTGCATTGATAAAATATATTGAGTGGACATAGTACAACTTCCTTTACCTTCTTCATGATAGTACTGAGAAGGTTTTTGAAGCAGAGACTTGTGACCTAACCATAACAAAAACAAATTGTCTAATGACGAGAAAAAAGTCCACTTTGCAAGGCTTGAATTTTGTATGTCTTTTTGTCTCTGCTGTTGAGGGCAATTTCTGTTGCTACATACAGGCAAACACACATGCTCCCCCTGTAGACGTGATACGCGTTTATTGTTATTTGAATCAGAGATACCATTAACAATTTTTAAGTGTGGTGTCTTATGCAGTAGTTTTGGCTAGGTAGCTAGTCTTTTCATCGAAACAGAGTTAAAAAGAAACAGCTTTAAATCCAGCTGCTTCTTACATCTCAGTCCAGGCAGGGTTTTATATCTTAATATGTTTGCATGGTCTTCATTACATCCTCTTTGCTGCTTGCGTGTATACTGAATGTTTCCCTAATTAAGTTACAACTGAGTTAGGGTATCGGTTGGGTAATAACATTATGCTGTAAATGTGCTAAATACACACCAAAAAATTTCAATGAGAAAATACATGTTTTTCTGCAAATGGGCTATGTTGCATGTATATCTGAAAGTTGGTAGTGATCTTAACTCACTTTGTGAATACTCATGGGTGGGAAAAGGCCATATAATGATGTTTTTTCAGTGAGAAGGCACATGCCTTGAGCTGCTAAGACTGAGGACAGCCACTGGTAAAGAAAGAAGGATCTGTGAGATACTGCTTTTTCCATTTGCATTAGTCCTCAGGCTGTCAGCCATCTCAATGAGTAAACAGGGCCATCGGCCATGAAAGCCAGCAAGAGTCAGTGGCAAGAAAAAGGTTTTGTAAAATATTTTGTGTTTTCAGTTCTGTTAATACCCAGACTGTAAATGGCAGAAATGGTCAAACTAACTGAACTGAAAAATTACTTTCCGAGTTAGAGCAGTAATTCACTCTCGCCTGCAAGTAAATAGTCTGTAATGATAGCTGTGACATGTCTGAGTTGAAAGCTAAGGACAAGTATATTTTACCATTTTTAACTGTATTTCAGATAAGTGAAAATGTTATTTTTATTCTTTACCTTAGAAGATGCATAAAAAGGAGAAATATAGGAAGAGCAGGTAAATTTGGGGTTGACAAATTTATGTAGAGGTTTAATTTCATAGGACTTGGTAAGTGTTAGAACTCAGTTTACCAAAATACATCCGCTGGCTGCCATTTCTTGACATGTGGGATTGGAATTTCATGCAGAAAGCTGTTTCTGAATCTGACTTTGCCATTTACCCGAATGATAATTTCTTGGCAAGTCACTTTGCAACACTTGTGTCTAGGTTTTTCCTTCATACATACCTTGATTCCCTGCTCTGTGGAACAGTAGATGTCTCTGATCATGTGTATTTTTTGTACCTAAAAAGTTGGGCTATAGTACTATCTGAGGGCCAGTGATCAGAAAGGGAAGAGTTTGAAGAAATAAATCCTTGCGTGATCTGCAGAAAGGGTAGCGAAGAGGTTGATCAAGTTCAAAAATTTACCTAATGCCAATTAAAAGCATTATTTTTCAGAACTTTCTTTTTTTTTAATATACAAAAATAATTTTCATTTGTCTAGAGTGACCAGTGATGTAAATGGATACTATTAATTGCCTAAGTATAATCCTACTACTGATTTTGTATAAATATGTAACTTCATTCCTGCAGAGGTCAATCAGAGGTGTAATAAAGTTCTCTCGTTTAAGTCGTGAGTTTGGGCACTAAAGGAGATATTTTCTTTTGCTCCCCATGGCAAATTATTCTTCAGAAAGTAAATTTATAAACATTAATCAAACCCAGTGGTGGTGATTTTTATGATAATTTATCATTCTTTGCTTTGCAACCCACTTTTTAGATGTAATTTCAAATAATCAACACAGAAACATTACGTTTCCTTTTTTGTTCATTTGTTTTTTTTCCAGAAAGCCAACCAGAAGAAAAATCTGAAAGCAGCAGCACTGGTGAGTGTGGACACTTTCTTTGAAACACTTGAGACATTACTTACGACTGCAGCTTTTCAGTTTTACTTTTCAAGAAATTGGTAGACTAAAAATAAAAAGGAGGCTTTTTTGTTATATTTCTAGGGTAGAATATCATAAAATTGAAAAACTACTTCATAAACTGATTGTCTGCTGCGACCAAAAGCTTAAATTATTAATATTGTTTTATTGAAATGAAGGGGGAAAATGATGAGGGAGAGCTTTAGAAATGTAGTGTTCTTTAGAATGTTATTTTAGATTTTTTTTATTTCTCAACTCTTTCTTGTAGGTTCATTGTATCTTTTAGTTTGAATTCTTTCCTCTTGATTGGCAAGTTTGTAGCAAATTTCTAAATCTTTTGTATTTGATTTTAATTGCATAGACTAAGCAGTCAGAAAAATAGTGTTCTAGTATTGTACTTTATTCATTTTTTTTCTAATGAAAAAAATCCGTCTTGTGAAAGATTTATAAATTCTTTGGAAAGAGTTAAAAATTGTTAGTTCACTGATATTACCTACCAGTTACATGTTAATCAGTCCAATGATGTCTTAAGTACAGTTAACATTTCTAAGGGTTCTTCTCAAACTGCAATTGCTATAGTAAAGATGGGGTTTTTTTTTACACAGGTCAGAGTAGTAAATAAAAGTATTGCCCTTCGATTAGTATTTTTTTGTGAAATGGGCAACATGCTAATATCAGATAGGATATCAGGGAGCCTTAGGAATCTAAAGATTTTATTTCAGGTCTGAGCTAGTCTGTGCAGGCTTCCTTTTACAGCCACTGAAGGAGACCATTCCAGAAAGTCTTATTCTAACATAGGTGTGTGCAAGTGCAATTCCCCAGCAGCTCGAGCAGAGCTGTCTTGAGGCTGTGTGTTCCTAGCCTGCTTCCTTCTCTTCTGCTAAATCCTTTGGGTTTACAGTACTGAAATTCCCAGGAAGGTACATAGCAGCATGAGACTCTTACAGTGTCAAGTAGTGTTCCATAAAAATCCCTTTTTCTGCTTTTATTAAAGAAAGAGATGTTTCAAAAATACCATTAATGTACTAGCGCAAATAAGTGCCAATGTTAGCAAGAGCCTGTGAACCTGGGAAACTAGACGCAGCTAATGCAAAACATACAGACAAATCTCAGTTGTGTTAGTAGAAGGATTACCTCTGATGCACACAGATTGAATAGTGCTGGCACTTGTAAGTGGTAATGGCAGAGACGGTAGACGGACTGGAAAGAGTCTCATGCCCCTACCTTGCTTAAAAAGCAATTCCTAAACATAAGAGTAATGCTAGTGGGTTTTCAAAATGTCTTATTGAAAGTAATTTTTTGGACACTTTAACATGGAGATGTCTGTTTTTTCTGGTATTTGACTTTTATTTGAATTGCATTTCAGCATCAAATGTTGTCAGAAGTGTATACTTTGCGTCTGGCTAGGAGTAGGGCTTGGGTTTTGTTGTTTGTAGGAGGGAATTCTTTGTAATATTGAGATACTTTTTATTACACTGGCTTAAGCATGTCAAAAATCTAGTGTTAGAAATGTTATAGTCTGTAGACTTGTACTGAATGCAAGGTTTTATAACTTGCAGGTTTTCTCAGTTACTTGTTAAAACCTGTTCACTCTGATTATATGTTAATTGTGGTGTGCCTTTAAGGTTATAAGGGGCTACTTTCTAGAGATTAGTATTTTATACCACTTGAAAACTGAGACTCACTGCTGTGGGATGTTGCATGTAAAGCAGATCTTGAGGGTTTAACTGCTAAATTGAGTCAGAATTTTTATATTGATATTGCATTTCTTTGATGTTCTTTAGTTGTAGGCATGTACAGTTGGTTTTGCTTGGCTTTTGGGTTTTTTGTTCTGTTTCAGTTTGGATTTTCATTTGAATGATTGAATTGCCTGTTCTTCACTCTTGGTGTCTCCTCCTAGTTCTGTGAATATTGTATAAGATGGCCACACGTTTAGTTGTTTATTTTCCCTTTGGTCAGAAGAATGAGTTACAGTAGGCTGGGGGCCGTTTAAATACGCTGACAAGATGACGAGCTAAACCCATTTGATGGGATCAAGCTGTTTGGGGATTCAGTTTCTGAGTGATGGTAGTTGGTTACACTGGGGCATTTAAAGGAGGACTCTCAGCTATCAGTTGTACTTATTTGCTTATTTGCTTTTTTTCTCAAAATCATTGTGGAACTCAGATGACCTTCTCCAAACTACCTCTCAAGTAATTCAGGTTATTGAGTGATCCATTTTGCTGTTAATCTACTTCATCTTGGCCAACAATAAGTACTTTTGAGGCAAAGATAATGTCTTTTATGTATTTATGTTGCATGTTAGCATAACAAGACCCTAATGACTGCTTTAGGTATTACTGTAATAAAAATATGTAAGGTTTATTTGTAGTTAGAAAGTAAATAAAGGAGGTGAATGAGATAATTAACACTTAGAAATCCTTTGATTTACCTCCTTAAAAAGTTGCCCACATTTTTACATTGGGAGGATGTGTCCTCCCATTACTGTCAACCTTCAGAATTTCTTATGTCGTAAATCGTTAGGATTATGTATGACACTTCTATTCACACTTACTGTTGGGCTGGTTGTAAACCACTTACCAAAAGGCAAGATATTACCAGCGTTTCCACTCTGCTTTGATACCATTTGGAGAGAAACAACGTGATACTGGGTCAGACCAAAGATAATGTAGCTGGTATCCTGTCATCGGTGGTGGTCAACAGCAGAGTAGAAAAGAGTAGAGTAGAAAAGCAATACAGAAACATAGTGATACCTCCCCAGAATACTTCTTCCAGCCTTTAATTATTCATAGCTCAGAGAGATCCAAAGCCAGGGGCGGTGGTGTTTTATTGAACAGGCCCTCGTGGATTTTCCTTGTATGAAGTATCCCTGTTGGTTTTTGAGCCCATATAAACCTTTAGTGTTCATAATATCTTGAATGATACTATGGTTACAGTCAAAGTAATCAGGAATTAAGGCATACCTGAAACAAGTTTGATAATTTTAGATCACTTTTTCCATACAGAAATCCTGTTTGATTAGTGCATGTGATAAACAGTGCTCAGGGATTCAACCAATGTTGTTTAGTGCCTGAAGACTGGTTTTTGTTAAATGTGAAACTAAAATTACACACTCAGCTAAATACACACTCAGGAAAACAGAAATGAGAATTGACTCTGCTTATTCCTATAGGATGCTGAGCAAGTGATTTAAACCCAAATATGTGTATGTAGCTCCTGTTTGCTTATGGCTTCTCTTGCACCTACCTGTAAGTGCTGTCAGTGGTGACAGGAACTGTGAAACCCAAGCATTTCTGCCAGTTAAAGTGTGACCTGTCCCGTCTCCCGTCCCCCCCAAATAAAAATAGCCAGAAGCTGCTGCCCTGAGCCTGTGTAGTCTGTTGAGAATGATATGGTGAAGAAATGCATTCTCATGTAAGAGCAAATGTACTTATGTACTGTCCTTGTGGAAGTGCGTTAAAGGAAAGTTGCATGGGCAGCAATTGATTATGATGTTGCCTAAGCTTTGAGAATGTAGTTTTGAAAACATAGTATTTCTTTGGGGGAGGGGGCGGGGGGGGCAACGACAGACGACTGGATGTATCGGCTCTGTACACAAACTGCAGATACAGCTTTTTCTTCAAGAATGTGTACATCAAGGACTGCTGTGTGCAACCTAATAGTTGAAATTCCTGAACCTGCTTCAGACCAGTTGAAGTCCTGTTCTATCCAAATTTCATCTCTTAAAGTCTTTGATCTAAGTTTATAGCAAATAGTGCCTTCAGTGCTTAACATGCTTTTGGACAAGGTGTTGGTCATCTCTTTACCAAAACCTGCCAGTGAGTAATACAAAATGCCTTCTAGTGAAGGGAGAGGCACCATTAGGACCATTTCTGATTTGACTTTGGGTAAAAGGAATAAATTATCTGAGCTGCTGCAGACAATATAAGGTGAACCTAGTATTAAAATTTTGCTAATTGTGAATGTACGTGTTTGACAGCAGACACAAATATACAACACTTGAATTGTCTGTAGATCACACTTGCTTCATTTTTTGATGTTGCAGTAAAAAAATTCAGGTGTTGATTATACATGTGTTGGAATATTTGAAATTCAGTGTAAGCACTTTGATACACTGAACTGCATACAGTAAAATCAGCAATTTTTTGTTAAAGGCATGGAGTTCTTATATGATGACACCGAACTGCATAAAGCTGCTAAATGCACGTTTGATTTAATCCACTTTAAAGCGGTTAACATATATTAATTATACTTCAAAAGTGAAGCTCTAACTGAAAAATTATAATCAGGAGGAATAAAACAGTAATTCTTAAATACTAGCTTGAAACTCAGTGTTAAAGATAACTTAGTTATAGAATCTGCCATTTTCAAGCCACAGAAACAGTTTTTGTCTTGGAAATATAACTGGTTTTGCTGGCAGATAAATGCAACAAAACTTAAAATACAAGCTTCCCAGTAGTTTTCCAAGAGACGTAATCAGTAATGAGACTCCATTTATAGCTGTTCAAACACACAAAGCAGCACCAATTCCTGCTTTAAGGTATACGTACTGGTTATAATAAATATTGTGGAGAATCAGGGAAGGTGCACTGGTAGAACAGCAAAAAGGACATGGATTTAATGTTGGTCAACACTAACTGGCGTTAAATTTTTTGAGAACTTGCATAAATGGCCTTAGTGTCTGGCTATTTATTTTAGTATACTTTATGAATATTCTAACATTTAAGTTTGCCTGAGTAGCACTGATGTATTTATTGTCATGCAGTCTATTCTGAGAACAGAACCCGATATAAAACAGTGGGAGTTAAGCCCACAAGCCTATTCTGTCCTTCAGCGACGTCCACGTCCAGCTTGTCAAAGTATTGCACTAAGCAGAAGCATGCTTTTGGCTCACATGAGAGTTCTTGGTCTTCCCTTCTGACTCTCAAGAAATCCCAGGAATTTCAGCGATGCCTGGCATTGCAGATCATGACTCCACAAATTGTGTTTGTCTTCTATGAGGGATTTTGCTGATTATTGCAGTTCACCCACCTACCAGCACGATCACATCTGATGGGTTCAGACCTTTGCAGTATTGCAAATTAGAGCCTTGAATGAGGGATCAAAGGGGCAGAGGGAGATCAAATGCTTGCTGCCTTGGCCAGTACAAGACTGGCATGTAGCAGATGTAAAGCTAGCAGGAGGCAGTTTCAAAGTAAATAAAAAGAGGTGGTTCTGCACACAGAATGTAATTGAGTTATTGAATTCCTTGCCAGAAGATGTGGATGTGAAGGTGGTATTTGCTAAAGGCTTACATGACCTTAGAGGAGACCAAAGAGGTATGTGAAAGAAAATGCACCGAAGGGTACTAAGATTGAGAGGACATCTGATTTAAGAGACCCCAAGCCTCAAAAACCTGGTGGACACTGGGATGCATACCCTGTAGGAGAATCATACGTGGCTGCTCTGTCCTTAGGCTTCTTCATGGATATCTGCTTTTGGCCATGTTGCTGGAGTCACGATGCTGAGCAAAGCAGACCTTTAGTCTGATCCAATACTGTTACTCTTGGGCTCTGCTCCCCCCCCCCACCCCTGCCTTTTATTTTCTCAGTTCTGTACTGTTGTTACACAGCTTGCATCAGGGATAGTTGAAGTTTCTTCATTACACAGCTTGCATCAGGGATAGTTGAAGTTTCTTCTTTTTAACCAGGGAAGTAACTTTTTAGCGGGAAGGCACTGAAGGCAAAGACAGGAGCAGCTCTTCTAAGGTTGTGTGTAGTCATTTACCTCTGCCTTTGCTAACTGCAGCTGCAAGAGCACTGGAGGCTGCAGCACAGTAGGACTTTCTGTATGCTTCAGTCTGGAAACGGTCTAGCAGAGCTCATTTGGTGCTCTTCCTGAGCTATAAGGCTTTTCCAGCCCCGGCATCTTGCCAACAGCTGTGGTGATACAGGAGCAGGAACAGCGTGTAGCTGTGCTACAGCATATTGTCTTACTCATGCAGGTTGTCTTAGGGATTTCTGCCCTGTACTCTGTGGGCAAACCTTAAAATCATCATCTGTGTGTGGCAGAAAAGTCTTATAGAGGTGGACTTTTATCATCATATGAGAAGGCATAAAATAGCCTACATGTTAGATTTCTGCCCTGTTGGGAAAGAACATTATGTGCTGTTCATTTTAGAAAATGTGTGGAAATATTACGAGACCTGGCAATGCTGCAGGCCTTAGATAAAGTTAGTATTGATAAGACTCCTAACCTAAGAGTACCTTTTTCTCTGTTTAGCTGAGTCTTATCAGCCTGGCTTGCAGGACCTTTAATTTGTCTCCTCTGAGATTACCAGTTTCAGCATTGAGAAAATATACTGCTTTATCCCTAATGCTTGCCAAAGGCTTTATTTAAGTAGTAGAGAGGCAATAAATGACTGGGTTTGGTGTTACAGTTGCTTGTTCTGTTTACGTTTTTTGATGCTTAGCCTGTTCATTGCTAGTTTGTTTGCTTAATTTTTTCTTCCTAATTGAGAGAGTCTGTACCCACCTCTGACCTGTTCTTTTTTTTTCTTCATCTGTTCACTATGGTACAAGATCAAGAACCTCCTTTGAGATAACAAGCAGCTTTCTGTGGAGCTGCAGCAGTAGATTTGTAGCTTGAGGTTTTCTATTAACAAATTTTTTAAAAAGTGAATCTCTCCATTCCTCTGACTTCTGCTGCAAAAAAGAAAACTGCCTTTCTGAAACCTGGCATATGAAAAGCCAAAAGAGAAATTTATTTTATTTTTGGTGGGGGTTTTTTTGTGGGGTGTTTTTTTTTGTTTTTGTTTTTTAAATTTAATAATTTCAGGATAATTAGACATTACTTGTGTTGTACAGCCTCTGTGTTGCACTGTGTTAGCATCTGTGCCTTCTCTGTAATCCCAAGGCCCCCAGGTAACGGTCACTGACACGAAGTCCCTCAGCCCTCCTCTTCATCTCCTAGTGCTCAGATATTGTAGGCTCTCTCGCCACACTGCTCCCTCCCCATCCTCGCTGCTCAGGGAGTCTGGCACTGCAAGCTTCCCTGAGCAGCAGGCCCATGGCTCTAGCAAGCCCCTTGGATGCTCATCTTCCTGGGGCATTTCCCTAGCAAGCAGCCTTGGGCTTTTACATCCAAATTCTCATCTCCTTGGTGCGCTCCTGCAGCTGGTGAAGTGCCACCCCCTTACACACGATGCCGAGTCCCTTCAGGAAATGTGAGCAAGAGAACCTGCCACCTCCTTTTGGCCAGGCTTTCCATACCTGGAACAAAGCTGCTGTTGTGGTGAGGTGGCGTCAAAGGCAAAAAAGACGTATCCTGGAAAAGCGTAGTGATCTAGTTTTTGAGGTAACTGAAGTAACACTTGGGGTGGAACTAGTGGAATCCTCCTTTTAACGTCCAGAAAGCTTGTGGGTTTCATGAACTCTATAAACTGAGGTTATGTCCCCAAAAGTCACAACACTGTAAACAAGGCAATACTATAGTCATTTTTAGTATTGTCAGCAGAAGTTTACAGACCTTCAGAACAGCTCGATTTTTAACAGTCATCTTCTAACTACTTGGTTTTGAAACCTTAACATGTTGGACTTGCATCTCATCATGCCCTAACAGTGTTTTAAATGAGTAGCTGGTGTTTACAGCTATAAATATTGTACCAGTTTTGTGAACATTTTTGTTTCTGAAGTAGCAGAGCAGTATTCTTTTCTGAAGCTTAAAATGAACAAACAAGGTGTTAAATGATAATGGCAGTGATGTTAAACTGTAACCAGCACACATAGAAACAGCTTTTTGGGAGACTGTTGCTTTAGCTGTGTGTGGTACTCCTACTACACGCATTTTTAGTAAAAGAAATCAACTGTCTAGTTCTACAGGATATTATGCAATTTCTTTCAGAAAGAAAGGCAGCTGTGCTTTCTTTTTCCAAGTGCTTGCTCATCCGCGTTCCTCAGGTGTCATCATACATCTCCCTCCTACCTTCCCCAGTCCTTGCCGTGCTTCTCGTTTTCTGGCATTTTATTGTGAATGATGATGATTTATAGAGGCAGTGTTTTGAGGCAATGTTCTGTATGATATACCAGTACATAGGACTTACAGAATGTCTGTTTCAAAAGTAATTAAAAAAACAGTGGTTTTTTCTGATCTTAATGTAATTTTCTGATCTTAAATTTCTCATGCCTTATCAATTGCTTTTGTTTCAACCTAGTAAATTATGCAAGCCTATCTCTCCAAATGAAAATAGTTTTAGTTTTTTAACTAGTAGTTGCTTTCCTGTCAATCTAAGAATTTCTACCCTGTGTTGCAGGACAGGAGACAAAATTAGGGTTAGGCAATAGTTATCTAGCAAAGATGAAATAATTCTAGCCTAAGAAAATAATATTTTTTCTGTCATAGACCCAAGTTAACTCGTCCCCATCATCCCCAATCCTGATTCATTAGTCAACAGAATTAGGGCAACATGACCCTTCTATGCAAATATGTTCACAGATGAGGCACTGCTGTTCTTAAATTGTTGCCTGCCCTTATTCTGCTTCTGTACTAATGGGGAGAGAAGGAGGAAGATAATTTTCTTCAGCTGTTCCCATCTTATTGAATGGAAACCTTGTAATGCTTTTAAGTAAGAGATGAAAATAACAATGCCACTGATTGCTGCAAATGATGATGTAATTTTTTTCCCCTTTAGGATCTAAAGAAATATTAACTACTGTAGAAAAGAAGTGACCAGTTGTCACTTGTGATGACCCCCTTACACAGTTGTAATAGGGACGACTGGAAAAACACAATTAAAAATAAGACATGAGGGTTTGAAAATGTCAATAGTGTAATTATGATGCTGTGAAACACTGGTTACTGGGTGAGCAGGTATTGGAGGTGTGGAGCTGGAGCTGTCATTTGACCTTGTTGCGCGGCCTGTGTATTTCACAGCATCAAGGCTACCTCCAAGAAACCACATCTGGCTTTAGAAGTCATTAGGCAGTAAGTGGCTGGAGACTGAGGGAATACTTCAAGGGAGCATCATCATGTATGTTTATTTTCTGGTTCTTATATTATTTCCTAGGCATCTACTTTTGGCCACTGTCTTTACTGATTTCTCCTTCTGAGTCAGGCTGCTGCCCAACCCTGACAAAGCCCCACAGCCCTCCTGGTGAAAGGGAGGGGTACGGTGAAAGAAAAATGAGAAGTAGTTGTATGATGTGGGAGGAAGACAAGATAAGGGGAAGGATGTGAGAGTCAAAGGATCAAAAACAGAGATTCTGCCCAGAGATGTGAAGGATCAGGGGATGGAAACAGTTCACAGTCACCAGGGGACAGTGGGCTAGATGGACCTTCGTCTGACGTAGTGCGGTCACTCTTATGTTTTGTCCTTATGTAGGAAAAAAACAAATAGGTGATAACTATGCCAGTGCAGTGCCAAGCATGATAAAAGAGCCATTGGCTTCTCCACCAATTGAAAAGATGGGCATACAAGTGTGGGAGGAAGGAATACAATGGGTATTTTGATCAATTTGGCACTGCTCTTTCATGAGCAGTCATTCAGGGAACTCATAGGAGCAGGGATATTCTTTTTTTTAGTGTATGTATGTGGGTCAGTCCTGCCTTCAGCTCCCTCTGTCCCTTCTGAATTGTCTGCTTGGTGGCCCTTTTTCTCACTTGAGAAGATGGGCAGGGAGGCAAGAGGAGCTGTCCTGTGTGGGAGCCAGTTAAGTGCCTCCTTGGGGGAGGGAGTTCCTTTTTACTCCTACCCGAGCAATTGAAGATCATCAGAGAAATTATGGAAATTGCCGTTCCTTCCTGATACTTGTGGAACTGTTCCGATAAGTTCATTGTGATCCAACTCTCAATGAGAGAAAGATGAATAGAAATACTTTGCGTGCACATCGTATTCAAAGCAATGTTGTTAGAACAACTGTTAGTATCTCTGACTTAAGCACTTGATTTTGCAGCTTTCTCATTGTCATAATAGTATTAAATATGCAATTTCCAACCTTAAAGAAAAGACAGAATAGGTAACTGATGTATAACTTGGTACCTTTTCTGGCACAGCCTACAGTGGTGGAACACAAGCATCTACCTGAGTGACTGAACATATGCAAAATATATTTATGTTATATTGAATATATTTATGGAGTAAAAAGGAAACATTATGCACAGTATGGAAGTTTTACGTGGTCATTTTGTTCATATACCAAAGCAAGACACGCCCCCACCCTGGTTTGAAAAGTTATTCAGGTTTATAACTAGTTTGAAGCATCTTCACTGTAGCAGATAAGGTGTGATTCAATGTAATTGTGGATTTGTTCAATGTGAGCAGGGAAGAGAATGATTTTGTCACCCCCATTTTCCTTCTGTTTCTGCTATGTGAATCAAAGAGCTGAGTGGCGTGCCTGCGATCAGAGACAGCATGTAAACATTTCAAACCCCGACACTTGTAGAAATGCATGAGTGCTCATGAAAATGGGAAAAGACGACAGCATTAAAGTTAGTGTTACAGCAGATGACTTTACATGTATGCCATAGATGTCAGTGTTATTTATATAGAAATAAAAAAAAATGCAGTGAAAAGTGCTTAATGTAATGAATCATTGAGTTTTAAATTAAAAAAAATAAAACAACACAGATTTATTTTTACTAATGATTAGAGGTGTACATTTTTCACTTTAAAAAAAAAAAAGGAGTTTCAAGTGCTCTTTTATATAGGTTAAGAGGGAAGTAGGTACTCTGAACCAAAGGCCTGGCAAATAAAAGCTTTCCAGTAAATCTCTTAAGAATAGCTATAGGCTATTCTTAGAAGATATTTCAAGTGGTTTTAGTTTTACCTGTGATTATCAGCTTATGAATAGCTTATATTCCAAAAGTATTTTCTGTAATAAATGCAGAACCATCAAATTCTCTACTGTGTTTTCATGAGTGAAGTCATGCTATGACAAAAAACTGTTACTGCTTTCTGATACTGAGGTGCTAACACTTCCTTATATTGGGCATCCTAAGAGCCCAACTGAAAGGCAAGCAACCACAGTATATTTTAATTAACATATAAGTATATTAATTGCTTGAAATCAAAATTGATTTTTGCTATTTTTCTCTTTTCTTTTCAACTGCAATGACATTTTAAATCTCAGTCAAAGATCCATTACAAGTGAAGGTTATAACCAGAAGCGTTTAAGTGAAAATGGATGATTTGACATCCTAGGAGCAACAGCCTCCTCCAGACTTTGTGCTTGTGCAGGCTGTGTATTTGACAGCACTGAGAGCCTGCTTTAAAACTTGTAGATCAGTTACAGAGCTTTTTTAGATTGTCTTGTCACTTTTTCTTGCTCATGTAGAGAATTGTGTCCACAAAGGGCTTTTCATGTAATTGTTCTGTGTGATGGTATTTCTAGTTCTTGTCCTAGATCAGCAAGATTTTAGATTTCTTTTAGGGGAGCTTTCACATTTGCTTTTTTACGGAAGTCCTAGAGATTCTTGTGTGTACAAGATTAGTGGTTAATGAGGATTTTTTTGAAGATATCAATTTGAAAATAACTTGGGGGGGAAGGGAGATGACACACAGTGATGGAGTTCTAGCTGGGACAGCCTAGGAGTGTAAAAGAAGTATGTAAAGAACTGTATTTTACTATATATCTTTTGTTTGTAGATAGTTAATGCGTTCGGACAAACTCAGAGAAGTTTTGGGGTACATGAACAGTTCTTCAGCTTGTATGCCTGAAATGTAGATGTGATTTTTTTTTTAAGCAGTTCAGTTTGGAAAAGTTCCACTTAGAACCACATCTTTTATGATCTGTAAATCTGTAATATGGGGACTGGATAAAAAAGTTAATCGTTTCTAGACAGTGGGTTCATTCTGATGGAGTATTCTAGAGAGGTTGGATTTCCCCATTTGGTAAAATCATATTGGAATATGTTTCAGCCACTGCTGCCTGGTCTGGAGACTTTGGGTCCCTCGCCAGAGATGAATTAAGAGAGGGACCCAGTTAACAACACCTATCGTATGTTACAAGTGAACATACGTGTATATGTAATACACATATACATACATACATATAAGTACATGTAAGTTACAAGTTTCACGTTGAAGGATGAGTGGACCTTGCATTTGCATTCCCAATAATACTAAGGATGGATTTGTTCCCTCTAAACTCTGGAAGAAAACTGTTCTCAGCCTGTCTTAGCTGTTTTCCTTGGTTGTCACTTCTAGTATGGGTTGTACTGTATTTTGTTGACATTCTTAGTATTTTTTTTCTATTGATGTTTTGGGAAAGTTGAGAAACTACTTGGTAGTTTTTTCTTTCTTTAATAGCATTTTACCTGAATTTTGGGTTCATTTGAGCTGTGAATGATGGTTGGGTTCAATGATGGACAAAGCTTAAACTTAGAGTTAGCGCAGTGCTTCTTTTTGCCTTTTGTGATGATTTTTCAGTCCACTTTTGCAGAGTGACTGGTTTGTAATGCTTGTGGTTAAATTTGTTACAGTTGTTCCATAGAAGCTATTAAAACTTTGTTTAAAATATAAATGAAAAGATTTGATAAATAGTGGAGATGAGGAGAAAGAAGGTATTTATTCTGTTACTTAGGGTGATGCATCTTAAATGCCAGCAGGTGGTCCATTCAAAACTAATAGTACTAGTTGCTTTTAGTAAGCCATTGTGCAAAGCAAGGGCTGTGTTAATTGCCTTTCCTTACCAGCACAAATGATTAGTAGGAAATAGTGTCTTTAGCATTGCAGGATGTCATTACTGGAAACCTGTTACATGAAACTTTGTCAAATATTTTTATTAGCCATTTGATATGTATATATAATTACAGAATTTAACATTCTGTGCAGATTCAACTCATTTCCCATAACAGAACTAATCCCCCCAGCATTATTTTGTTGGTTTACATGTTTTTGGCAATTGTTATTAATGTGATAACACAGTGACAAATTTGGTTTTAAGGGAGTTGAGAAATCATTTAACTTTAAAATCAAGTTGATTCATTTTAAACCTTCTTGCAATCTCGTTTTTTGTAAATTTAGTACAATAGATTAGCATAAACATTAATGAACATTCAAAATCATTTATTCCAGTTAAAATCCATTCTGAATTTCTTATAAGCAAAACATATTTTAAGCCTGCTTATTATATGAAAATACTCTTACTGCTGTTCATCAGAGCAGTTAGGTGTATGCACGTTAGTCATACAAGTACACAAAAATTCAGCTAGACTCTCTGGTTGAAAGACAGCATCAAGAAAACATGTATTACAAATAGCATAAAGCAGTCAATCTGTGTTTACAACGTTTAGCAGATAATTTTTATTAAATTCAGACATAAAATTTTCATTCAGTTTAAGTAAGCCAGAGATGGATGTCATTATGAGATTTACATACCATTAGCTCACATCAATTGATTAGCAGCCGAGCTCTGTGGTACAAGGCTAGTTAGATACATTATTTGTGATGCCAGGAGGCTGCAGGTCAAGGAGGTTTACTGGCTGCATGCTCGTTTCCTTTGCCTTTGTGATTACTTGATAAAATGAAGTGCATCACTGTGAACAATTGACCCTTTTGAACAATCCAGACTGGTCAGCAGTCTAAATCCACACTTTAAAGCCGTCATTATAGCCTCAAACTTAAGAGTTTCCAGGGTGCAGACAAAGGTGTTGTCCTCCTTCAGTACCAGTCGTGTACCGTTTTCAGACTTTATGAAGTACTTGAATTGAATAATGTTTGAAGATACCGAAAACTCCTCCGGAAATCCGTCCAGCCTGCTTTTGGACACCAGTACAATTCTGGATTTTATTTTTGCAATGAAATCAGGAGCATTACAAAAAATTCTAAGTCCTTGTGAACGATCGTGGCTGTCGGTTATTTCCAGGAAAGTAGTCTCTCGAGATGCTAGCTGTTCCTTCTCCCACCTTGATTTCACTGCATCCGAGAGTACCTTAAGCTGGAAAAAATCTGCTTCTTGTGCCAAAAGTTGATTTTCTCGAAACCCTTCTGGTAGCAGAAGTTCTCCATTTCGTAGGAAGTTGAGAATGTGTCTGAAAAGGAGTCCATCTCTGTCTATGAAGTAATGACCGTCTGCATCAAATGGGCACATTATTTTTCCATTTATGATCCCTTCCAGAAAAGAATCTGGATACTTGGTTAGTGTCTGTTTTTGTGTGATATATAGATACCCACCAACATTCAGAGTAATCAGAGACGTTTTATAGTCCTTGTCTTGCTCGGAGCCTTCAGAGTTGCTGTGTTTTTCTTCGCATTCCTTCTCTCTTCTGTTTATTTTTCTCTCCATTGTCGAAGCTAGGACAAAAAGCTAGCTATCTTGCTTAGTCCTTGTCAGCTTGCAGAGATATTTTTTTTTTTTTTTTTTTTTAAAAAAAGCACCTTTATTCAGCTCCGGCACGATGTTGGAATGGAAATGCTGCTAGCATTGCTCCGACTGTCAGCTTGGGTTTGCAGTAGGTGGCGTGTCAGCTGTGTATGCGGGGAGATATCAGGAATATGACTGTAAAAGAGAATTTGCATTTAACTGTATAAGGGAAGAAGGGTATAACAACTGTTTGTCTTTTTTTCCTTTAAGTCTAGGAAGTTTACGTAGTTTGGGGGGTTATTCACAGAAATGCATACTACTATTCTAAAAGACACCTTATTTTTAATGCTTTAAGATGTATATGTAGTATCAGCTGGCCAAATCATGTTTAGTGCTTATGGTGTTAAACAGATATTTTCATTTATGTTTCAAGGATTTTAATTTTCACAAAGCATCTTTTCACATTTTTTTGGTACCAATTACAGTACCTGATGCACACAGCAGGGCAACACTGAAAGGAAAGGTGTCCCTGTCTGTACAAGGGGGGGTGTCGTCTGTGGAGTGTGTGCACGTACATATTCCTCATTTATCAGACACGTGTGCAGTGGTAAGATGTTTTCACAGAAGATACTCTGGAAGTGATGCTGAGGACTTGTCAGCCTGACTGTTTTAAGTTTGTGGTGAAAGCTTCCATTTGCAGTCGATGGGAGTGTCCGCACCAACACAAGAACTGCAGCCTGATTAGGTTTTGCTTTTTGCCTTTCTCTATGCCACAGATAAAAATTGTTTTAGAGAGATTTACTATTTATGTTGGTTCTTTTAAGCCACTAAGGTTATCTAGCATCAGTTTGTTCTTTCTCGATAGAAACAAGTCAGCTGCCCTGCGGAACAAAGGGTTAGTGTGCCCACAGATAGCTTTGAACATCACATAACATTATAGCTTAGCAACACTTGGGTACGGGGAGGGGGGAAACGTCGGCAGAGCGCACTTGAATCAGATGGCTGTCTTCTCTCCACGGATCCGTGCTTTGAAGCTCACTCTCGGTTGCCCCTTAGAAAAAGGTTTCCCCTTTAAACATTTGCAGCTGGGAGCAGGAAAGGGAAAGCTCTCCACACATCTCTGTGTGCGTTTCCTTGGGGAGCGGGTGGGAGCCACAGCACGCATTCCCCAGCACGGGCCGGAGTGAGCGCTTGCCTTGGGCTGGACCTAGAGAGGAGGTCCCATCTTTTTCAAGATTTATTTTTCACTTTACAGGTAGATGTCTCCTGCTTTGCCCAATTAGCAGTGAAAAGTCAGATTATTCTTCTGTAAATTCTTCTGCTCTATTTTAAATATTTTATTCCTACTGCTCCCACTGTCTGTAAGGCTGTTTATCGATACTGTAGAGTCATCACTATAATATTTTATTAATTGATAACTGAATCTAGTAGAAATCAATGCACTTTTTTTTACTCATTAGTCTCCTTGCCAAGGTATTCCTAGCACTGATACGCTAAATTTTTCTGCTGCTGTATGTGATATATGAAGCAGATATTATTCATTAGATTTGATTTGTCAGGAATTAGTCATGGTTTTAATTTTAACTCTTCAATGCCATTGATATGTTTAGGATAACTTCAGTCAAAGAGATTTCAACCAGTTTCTAATTTTTCAATATTTGGACTTTTTTCAAAATTAACTCCTTTCACAATTAGTGAGTGAATAATTGAGAAAATGAAAGAGCTAATTAGTTTCAGGTATGATTTTTTTTTTTTTGCCCTTACAGGAGACATCCGTTCAAATTTAGTTTATTGTCAAGTGATGGAAAATTCAGTTAATGTGCTTAGATCATGCATAGGTACAGTGTTGAACCATCTTAGTGGCTGTTAAACCCTAATGATTTTTGTGGTGCTTTCATCTGACACAGTGATCTTGAAATACTTTGAAGCTGAACTCGGAATGTCCTGGCACAAGTAAGTAGGGATTTCCAAGGAGAGCTGGGATTTGTAAAAGATATGAAATTTTTCATGGCCAGCTAAGCTGTCTACATTTTAAGAGACAGCAGTTACAGAACAGTATCTGCTCACTTAGTTTTTCATGCTCATCATCTTCTGAATGTTCTAACACTTGCAGTTGAAATTTTCCACTTTTGTGAACAAGTAAGTATTCTTTGAAAGATCATGCAAAATCATTTTAGTGGTTTGTATGATAAAATATTCAAAATCGATTTGATGTGGAAAATATACTCTGTGGAGATCATGAATATTTACATTTAAACCTTTGAGACTTGAAAAATGTAAAGCTGCTGTAAAATTTTCATCACCACAAACCCATGTAACTTTACTTCACTGCAGCTGACAGTAATCTGTAACACAAAATTAAAGCCTGGCACCTCTTTGTGAAAATTTTCCACTTTCTGTGCCGTACTACAAGACAAATTTTCCAAAGAGCCCTCATTCTTCCTTGGTGATGCGTACGGTATTGCAGCGCGCATGTAGTTTTAGTGAGGTGGTTTCATATAGCTCACTGTTTAGTGAAGGTGTAGCTATGCCTAGAGGAACTGGATTTCTTTTTTCCTGTCTTTTTGTCCATGCACTGGAAGGTCATCCAAAAGTTCATTTTGGTAAAGGTATGCAAGCATTTCTTGCAATCAAGTTAGAGACTTTGACCATTCTTGTGTTCTGAGAGTCTTTGTGTTGTGCACCAGGCAAGTGATGGCTGAGATGTGCCCAGCACATCCTGGATCTTCTTGCTTCCCGCTTGAATTGAGACAGAGCAACTTGCTGCTTTGTGCTGTCCCATGCTGTGAGCAAACTGCCTCTGTTTCTGTCCTGTACAGCTGAAGTATCCTGTTTGCTGATGTTGGTAGCTAGCAATCCTGAAGTGACTGCTGCTTCACAAATTGTTAGTGTCACCTGTTCGCTGGGATTGGCCATTCAAGGGAGTAATAGCGCTGGAATCCAGCAATTGCAAGGATATTGTTTGGGTTCCAGATTAAGTCAGAAAATACACTGAGCACACTCTTTCACACACACTTAAGAGAGTGGCTGTAGTAGTAGTACTCCATTTTCAAGTCACTCACCCTTTGGGCTGTACCAGGAGGGCAATCCATGGAGCTTTTCAGTTTCTTCACAATCAGACAAACTGTCCTGGAGACAGTGAAAATGCAGTGCTGGTGTCTATCAGCTACACAGCAAAACAAATCCAAGGAGGAGGGGGCTAGGCATCTGCCCCTCATTCTGTCCTACATGTTTCCTTTTGGAAAATTACCTCACTCCTCCTCAACTTCCATCCTCCTCCTGAACCTCCTGGTCTGGAAGCTTGAGCACACCATGGAGCTGAGGGTTCAGAACTGGAGCACACCACAGAAAAGTTGGTGCTTTACCTAGGGTTCAGCTTACTCACATGTCTGAACAGCATCAGCTTCACTGAGAGTCTGTTGTCAGTGAAAATGACCTGACAGAAAACAGCTACTTCTATTTATTACAGTACAAAAGGATATGAGAGAAATCTCAGCTATAAGAGGTAGAGATTTTTTAAAGTGTATTAGGAAGCCGTGCTAATGAAATCTGTTTGGGTTATTGAGGCAATTTGCTAGTCATTTAATGTCATAACACAGAAAATTGGCCAGGTTGTTGGACAATTAAACCGTTCAATAGTTACTATCTCACAGTTTTAGTAGCATAGACATTCTCATTCCAATAATAACTCCAGCCGGGATGTTGATTAACAGCTACTGAAGACAAGCTTTACACACTAATTGAAATTGAAGATTTTCAAATCATCAAGTCTGAACAATTTGCATTCAAGAGTTTTAAAAGAGCTATCTGAGAAACTCTGTCAACAGTTGCTGTTGATATTTTTAATAATTTTTGAGCACTGCAGTTCTGCAAGACTGAAAAAACAAATGCTGTGCCAGTATTTGAAAGGTGAAATGGATGGCCCAGGTATTTAAAAATGAAAAGAGACTGTATGAAAAACAATAAAACATCTGACTTGGAAGTCAATCAGTTAAAAGTTAAGGGAGAGTAATATAATACTAATCAATGTGGGTGGAGGGAAAAATGGATTGTGCCAATTTTTTTTCCTTTTTTTGGATTACAGTTTGTTCAGCAAAGGAGGTAATGCTTTTTTTTCTGTTAATCTTTGAGTATGTCGCATTTGTCATCTTGAATTAGAATATATGCTGTATTAGTTTCCCTCTCATTTAACTATACAAAAATTATTTGCCAGGTTTCAAACTTGCAAGTGTTAAGCAGAGAATCACCACTAAAATATTGCTGTGATTTGGTTCTTGGTCCTATTTATTTTTAGTCAGTGCTCAAGAAGGAGATAGTTACTGATGAAGTTTGGAGATGATACAGACTGAGAATGTAATCAATAAGGAGATACATTGCTGATGCAGAACCATTTGGGTAGTTGGTTAGGATAACATTTTAATAAAGCCAAATATGAAGTTTATACGCCTAGGAATATCCTGTAGACGGGGCTTGCAGTATGTGTGTTTGCAGGAGGGGTAGGGCAGAGGCTATGCCCTGTGTATAATGCATCATCGACAACTGAACATGAGGTCATCATTCTGTGCAGTGGCCAGTAAAACAAATGTACTGTGTATCTGGATGAAGACCGGGCAATCCTGTTCTCTAGCTGTGTAGCTACCAGGGAATGGTGATCTGAGAAGGGCAACAGCTTTGAGGCTGCCCTTTGAATGGAAGAGAGGTGCCACAAAGTGCCTCTGGTCTGGAAGAGCAGAGCTGAGGTCTAGTGTAGGAGGGGGCTGCTCCTTGTCCAGCCATCACATACAATAGCCTGGGAAGCTACACAGTGGTGTAGGTGGGCAGCGGGAACTACTGGGGCTTCCGACTTGGACACTGGGAAGCAACAGCCCAACTTCTACCTGCTGAGGAGCTGGAGGCACACGTGCCCATAGCCTGTCCTTACTGCACTTTCTTCCACTTTTTCCTGCTGCCTGGGAACCGTGGTCCTGAGGCAGGTCTTCATCTCCTCCTTCCCTGGCACCTCTCACAAAGAGGTAAACTCTAGATCCTGTCCCACATGCTATCAAGTCTGGCTGTGGGGCCCACAGCTCAGGAGAGATATTCATGAACTGAATTTTCTCAGGCCAGTAAGAATGATTAAGAAGCTGAAAAATAGGCCTAATGGAAGATTCGAGAAAACATGATTTATTTGTATTAGGCTTGATAAAGGTGGAGAGTGCATAAGTGCTTGGATGAGCAGAAATGCTTTCATAGCAGGCTCTTCAACTTAGCAGTCAATGATCTAACAAGACCCAGTGGCTGGAAATTGGAGCTGGGTGCAGTCAGACTATAAAACTAACACATTAAAATCTCCAAGTCCATCTCTCTCTCAAAAAAACCCCAAACAAACAAACAAAAAAACCCCAAAAACCAAAACAACCCCAACCCCCGTCAGATCATCTTCTGCACAATTCCAGTAAATTTCCCCAGTGCCTGTTTATTAGGATTGCCATTTTATCCACATTCTGTTCATTTGATGGTGATTGTCAGCAGGATTTGAAGCTGGAATCGGCATCTGCCCAGCATATCTCCCTGTCATCTCACTCAAAAAGTCAACAGCTGAAATTCCTTTATGAATTTGTACTGGGGCATTCAGGCAGGGAGGTCAGGGTGAGCATACATTTGGCAACTAATGATGAAGCTACCGGTTACGTAGACCAGCCTGCCTGGAGCTGCACTCACAGTGTACTTGCACCTTCCACCCTGCGCATAGGGCAATTGAGAGTGTAAGATGCTTCGGAAAATGTTTGTTTTCCCTTCTAATCACTGGTCTTAGCTAGTCTTCCAGACCTATTCATTTATCTTCTACTATCTGCTTTATTTTGAGTACGTATTTTTAACAGGGAAATTGCCACTTTCATGCCTTATTCATCCTTTGGCTTCTAGGCTGATGTGACTATGGAAATACCAAGGCAGATATGTAGCACTTTGGATGTCTTTTCATTGCAGCTCTGGTCCTGCAACACGTGAAGACAGACCCAAGTCTCTGAACTTGAGTTTGGTGAATGAGGGCTAATTAGGCTGCGAAGGGAGTAAAAACTGTGTTCCCCCACTGCAGTCTTGCATCTGGAGGTTTGCATGCATCTCTGCAGATTTATTCTGCTAGACTCTGGATGTGTTGAAATCCCCAAGAGGGTCCAGGGAAAGTGGGACATAAACCTTGGCTTTTGAACAGTGGATGAGCTTTGACAGCAGACTAGCTTAGCTGCAAGGCGGTATTCTTGGAGACTGCGGACAGCCTTGTACTGTGAAGCAACTGGAACATTGAAAGCCAAATCCGGATCAGTGGTAATTAAAAGAGGGTATTAGCCAAGACATCAAAGATGAGATATTACTAAGGATAAGCATGTTTAATTGGCAGGTTCATTTCCTAAATAGTTGGTGTGGGGAAGCTATCTGGTTCACTGATCCTGATTCTTAAATTTAAGAATAATTTGAAAATTGTGCAAGGTGCAGAGAGATTGATAGCAGCGTGTCGGTGTTCAGACAGCTGGGCTGGATGGCTCAGATGAGTATAAGCTAGTTAGTGTTGAACCTGTACTATAGAAACTAGTGGAAAAATTGTCATGGAGTTCAAGAGGTAGAAAAGATCAGAAATATAATGAACACTAGCAGACATGGCTTTATGTAAAGGTTTTCTGGTCAAACAAACAAACACACACAATTTGGGAGATTGTGAGTTTGATAAAGTAACAGCATGTTTGCAGCCTACTTAGCATTTCGTATTGTACATAATTTAGAATCTTGTGACATTCTGATTTATGTCTAAAAAAAAAAATAGCTAGCACAGAACAAGATTAAAAACTGACTGACAGTTATCAGAAAGTAATTATCAGTAGGAAGCCACTTGGGTTGTAGTTTGAAGGGCTTCCTCCAGGATTAGCAATAGGGACAGTAGTAAGTGAGAATCACTGCTTATAAAATGTGTTGTGATTGACACAAATGCTGGTCAGACAGTGAATAACTATGACAGGACTGTCATGATGTGACTGGGATCGCTTAATTCACAGAATCTGTTTAAAGACAATGCATTTTAACCAAGCCAAAGGCAATTATACACCTAGGAACAGAGAATGCAGAACACATAGGTAAAATGTGAGGCTTAGAAAAGACTCAAAATAGATGTATTAGTGATATAATAGCCAGTCAGCTCCATCAACCCCCAGAGCCTGATTTTTAGAGACAAATTGATCTTAACCCAGTTTTAGCCACCTAAACATGAAGCACAGTCATGGGATGCAGACATACACTTCCCCACAAAAAACCGCCAAAAACCAAAACCACAAAAAAACCACCAGCACAGGGCAGATCATTGAATCCTAAAAGAGATGAGACCAGTTTTCTTCTGAAAGTCTTCCTTCCTCCCTTTCTCAGCTGAATTCAGAGATTCTGCTGAATAACCTTGAGATGGCTTAAGTGAGGCGAGAGAAATTCCAGCTCCTGTATCTGTTATTTTACCTCCGTATATGGTTTTGGTAAGACCAGTACAATAGTATTATGTCTATTTTCTGGTCTCCGTATTCTTAAAACATCATTGCAAGATTGAACAAGGTGCAGATAGGAGACCCGAAACTGATTTAAGTGTGGCGTAAATGCCTTGTGGTGAGATAATGCATGAGCTTGAATTACTTCATTTATTGAAAAGGTGATTGAGAAGTGACTTGATTACAATGTGGAAGTACTTTCAAAGGGAGAAAACACCAGGTACTAAAAGATTCTTTAGCATAGTATAGAAAGTCATAAGAAGAACCAACTGCTATAAGCTGAAGGCAAATTCATATTAGAAATTAAGCAGCAATATTAGTACCACTTTAGCCACAAATAAGTTACTAGGTTCTGTACGGAAGAAAGAGGATAAAATTTATCTGTCTGTGATACACAGGAGGTCAGGCAAATTTGCTAAGTTGTCTCTCCTGACTGTGAACCTTAGGAATCTGTAAAACTAGAAGTGTTTTAATACCAATTTTCTTTGTTTTATTCAAAACTACCTGGAAAAATATGGCATTCTTATTTCTTTCAAGGATTTAGTTTAAATCAAACCAAGAAATTTTAGATTATATCGTTTTAGAATACATGGTGTCAAAGTAATCGCTTTCTGCATTATCCAGGGAGAGCAGACTTAGATTTCCAGATGCAATAATATTTCCGTCTATAAGGCAATGGAAAAATTAGAGGTGTGTTACTTGGCCTTGGTGTGTTACTAAAAATCAGAGTGCCTTGTGTTACTTGGCATCAGTACTTCTAAGCGTTTCTGTTATCTTCTGTGACGTTGCCAGCTGAAGGTGACAGTGACAGTGTAGTACCCTACGCCAATAGCAAGATGAGTCTCTCTGTTGGAAGGACATTTTAAATGGGGAGAGCTAATCAAGCCATTAAAACTCATCCTTTCTTGTTATGCAGGGCTTTTCCAGAGGTGTTTGTTTTACACATATTGCACTGGCTATGCCCAAAAGAGATGGATAAATTGTCACGCACACACCCCCACACACACACTATGCACTAGAACATCGTAGTACAGAAGCAGGTGTTTGCCCACCATTGCTTCTCTCTTTCTTTCTACATCAAGTTGCTTTTAATTTTTGGGTTTTTCCACCTTTACAAAGTAGGCTGGTACTATTGCACTGCTCTGTTAGTTGTTGTTGCTTTAGGCAAAAAGATGTTCACATTGGATTACAAAGGGACTGTGTTACAGAGGTGAATGTACAGAGAGCAATATTAACTAAAACTTGGTATGTGATCTCCTGGATTACTAGCTGCAAGTTTTTATTTCTTTTCCCTGAGTCTTAGCATATGTAGTATTATTACTTTATTGTGTTATGTTCCTTTAGTGAACAATTTTTTTTTACTGTAAGAAGGTGAAAATAGGTTACTCTTTTTCTGAGTATAGGAATAAAATTAACTCTCGTTTTATCTTCCACTAATTTTGGGTACTTTGATGATTGTGTTCTCGTTGTAGATTATTTTTTCATGGTCACTGACTATATTCAATGTACACTTCCAGAAAACAGTTCCTTAATAAGCTGGGTGCAACAATCTAGAGAAAGGAGGACCATACAGTTACCATCTCTTATTTAAAATTTGATCTTTGTGATACATTCTTAATATGCAAAACATCTAATGGTGAAATAAGGAAGTCTGGGGGATACCAGCTGTGCAAGCAAATTTTTCCTGCTTATTGCTTTGGTGTCTAAATAGCAGAGATTTTAGAACTTAATTTGAGATTTGAGAACTTATAATTACATTATATTTACTAAATGCTTAATTAGTGAAAAATAATTCAAATGTTGACCAAGTTGGTGAATCTTATTTTAATGTCCATTTTTGCTTTGTTTTTTTCATTCTAGATAAACTTTCCTTGGAAGGAATAGTGGTGCAACGTGCTGAATGCAGACCTGCAGCTAGTGAAAATTACATGAAACTGAAAAGGTAGGAGTGCTCTATTGCAAATGGATATGTGATATCTGACTTTGATGCTTTTATTATTGCCTCATTAGGGATGGATGACTTCAGTATTATCACGGTCTTACATAGGATTTATACTGGATTGGAACTGTTCTTGCTTTTGGGGTGGATTTACTGTAGGGAAGGAATGAAGGCTGGTGTGGGGCTTGTACCTCCCTCTGGTATTGTCTGGTGGGATGATGGAGACTTCTGTGTTCCATCACGTGCAAAACTCTTACTTGAGCACACATTGTGCATCTTCATACCTGAACGTATGAATGTATGGCTATATTCGAATGTGATTAAAGCTGAATTTCCTGAGGACTTAAAGGTTTACGTTGGTCTGGTCAGGACAAGCTTCTGGCGTATGGGTTTCTGTGTGGATCATCCAAATTTAATTCCACTTAATACTGTGCCATGCTAGATGAAGAGCACCTCTGAAAAGATATTTTAAATGCCCAAAATAGGAAAGAGTTCAGGAAGAAGTGCTAGACCTAAACTGTCACACTTGCTAGAAAAGGTAGTGGCTGAAAATGTCGGAAGTGGCATGGAAACCTCAAGACATAAATTTAACAGAATCATTTAGTGACTTTTGAAAATTTAATCCGATACATCTAGAATTTACCATGTGATTCATATATCATATGGATAATTAACGTGATGATGTTCTCTAGTAATAAATCAGATTTTCAATTGAATAGTGAATTATATGAGATACATACTTATGTATTTTAAGCATGTGGGTTTTAATTAAATCACCCTTTTATATTGTGAGTTTGTTGTAAATAGAGAAATGCAAAGCAGGAGATTTCAGGAAGAGAATTGTCTGTGACTAGTTTTAGAATCATCAAAAGAAATGCAGAAGAGGCAAAGTGATGTTTTTCCCCAATTCCTGATGCATTTTCTGTGTATCATATACTACATTTACAGTATCTTACATTTTATTAACCTCCTCTGTCATCTAAACTGCTCCAGTATTTCCTTGTTGTGTTCATTCAATTCTGAGACTTTATGTTCTAGCTGTTGGCAAATCAGTACCATAAGTTTGCTCATGTACAGTGAACTACTTCATTTCAGACTGTGTTCTGTGATTGCTATCATGGTTTTTGTCATCAGTGTGAAATGGAGTATGAAGCAAATGTGACGTTACTAGAAAAGGATTCATTTCAATCTGACAATTTTAAATTTATACAAATATAGACTGTGGGGTGTATTTGCTTCATAATTGTTTTAATCACAGGTTGCCTGATGTAAGTGCTTTTTTGCATTTTGTACACAGTCTTCTATTAGTTGATCAGATAAGCTTCTTCTGGTAAAGCCACAGCAGGAGACCAAAACAAAACCAATAGCTTTAACGACATACTACCCAAACTTTGAATTTGTCAGCATTCTACTTTGTCACGCATGCATGCATGCAGCCCCTCCCGGTCTTTGATTTTGTCATGTTCAACTCCTTTAGGTGCAACAAAGATATAAACAGGAAGGCAGGTTTTGTGTTTGGAAGCACTGGCAGCTTAAAACTGACGGTACCCTTGGTTTTTCTTTCCTGTAGAAAAATTGTCAGGCTCTGTATGCCTAGTTTCTAACTTTTCATGTTATTAAAGATTTTTTGCCTTTTACCAAAAAGTTAAAAAAAAAATATATATCTTATCTGGTGGGAATCAGCATGAGATTTAGCAGCTCTAGCAGTCACAGCCTCACAAGAAATTGGTTTATGTCCAAATATCGTCTCTGGTATTTGAGTAGTAAGATCTAACTTTTCTCTTCACTGCCTTTACTCTCTCTCCCACCCTCAACATGCTGCAGTCTGTATTTGTGCTTTAAAAAAGTGACAGCATTGAAGATAAACCACATAAGTCCTAGAACTGTGTTATATTAAACCATTTTTATTCACTTTTCTATTTACTATTGTGCTTTACATGAGAGAGACTCTCCAAAGGTGGAATTGATAATATTGATAAAACAGCAAGTCTGTTGTGTAGGCTTTAAGTGCTACAATAGTAAATTGAGTCGGGAAGGAAATAAAATTAAAAGATAAATGCAGTTGCTTCAAACTTTGAAGATCTAGAAAATGAAGTTAAGCTGCACACTCCAATAACTGTAATCATTGGTTTTCTGAGAGCTGGCAGTGACCAAAAGGGATTATATGCCTCCCTGGTATTAAATGCAGATATGGATCCCCTCTATTTTACCCTCTGTATCTGGGTCAAGGAGATTGGCTGCTGGGTGCGTGGCATGGCATTTGATTTCCATGCTGCTCTGTAGAGTTTCAGTGAGAGGACAAAGTGATGGTCCTGTGATGGGGTTGCCAGCAGTTAGGTGGGACATATGTGTGACGTGTGGGTTTAAGGATGGGTAATGAAAGCACGGAATTTGGTGACACGTATGGGTGAAAGCGTTGTCAAATGTAGCGGATGGAAGGAAGGGTTTTTTGTCAGGGACCAACCTTTGATTTAATTATGGGAAGGATGTAGATGGCTGATGTTTAGAACACTTTGAATACAAGGTACAAATGTGTGTCTAAGGATAGCTAGTCAGAAAGGTAAAACAAAGGTTGTGTGACCTTCACTTGGTATTTTCCATTTTGGAAGTTCTATTGTTGGCAGATTTATTTATTTTTTTCCATTTTCCTGAACTTCAAGTTCTGGAAGGGGAACAAATACCATGAAACACCTGCTATCCTGCACTAGTAAAGCTTCATGCTATTGAATTTCCTAGAAATTTTTTATTAACAATGTATTTGTTCTTTGTAATGCCTTAATGATTAGTTATACATTTGCAGTTACTCCTGGTGATGCTGTTGCGGCTAGCTGGGAAATAATATGTGGTTTCCAAACACCTGTCCTAATTTCTGTCTTGTGGGAGTGGATCTCATGGTCTTACTTAAAAATATTTGGACTGCATGATGGAAAAAAAAATAGGCAGGCTCTGTTCCCAACTGCAGACAGTTTTACTGTGTGGTAGTCACAGAAGATACTCTCCCTACGCTACTCTTTCTGGTTGATGCTTCCCTTCTTGCCCCATCAAGCCTGTAGGACATAGGAGGACAGTGGCATGTGAACTGTTGTAGCAGAGGGTGTGTATCACAGATGGGGTTACATACAAGGTGCATTGTAGAGTGCACACTATATTTGCACCAGTCTTGTGCCCCCACCATGCATGTCACCTTAGGTAGGTGGCCTTTTCCTTCTGCCAGGCTGCCCTAGGTGGGCTCCACATCCACCCCAGATGGTCCTACTCAAACTAGATTATTTTATTCATCTCACTGTAGTCAGCTATCCCCCATAAGGAAGCATTATCTGTCCCTTAATTTTGTCTTTCTGAGGCTTAAGAGATTTTTATTTCCATTACCTTCATTCCGTGGTCCCAGTACTTAATCGCCTTGGGGTTAATGACTCCCCAAAGAGAGAGGTCTTCCAAGAGGCTAGTCTGCACTGGGAAGGATGGGACACAGGGAGAGAGGAGTCCCCCAAACATTTAGGATCCCCTCAGGCTCCAGATGACTTGAGGGGAGATGAGAATAAGATTTTGATACTCCTGAGGGGCTTTTGCTATGCACAAAAGAGAGAAAGTGAGGGACTAGTATGCACCCCACCTCATATTCTCCCTGCCAAATTACCTGTTTCCATCCTTGCACTGGTCTTCACATCTGTTCTGTTCTTCCCTCTGACCACAGCAAACCCTCTTCTTCCCCAATTTTTTCTAAGTCCCCCTTTCCCATTTCTGTATACTTCTCTTTCTCCATTTCCTCACAGAAACATTTTTTAAATTATTTTTTTTTTTTTTCAAAAATAATTTGAACACATCTCAAACTACTTTTATTTTTGAGGAAAAGTTGAGGAGAAAAAACCATAATCTCTGGGAGATCAATATAACTTCTGCAAAGCTCCAATTCAGACTGACATTGTCAAGCTGAGTCGCTACAACAAGGTCTCCAGGACTGCTCAGGTCCTTTGCAATGGGGTGGCCGGGCACCAGGCTCGCAGTTCTCGGGGGAGGGTTTGAAGGCACGTGCAAAGTGCATCTCAAGCGGTTGTTGAATGCAGTGTTTGATAGCGCTTCCTCAACAATAGTGGATGGCAGGCAAAAACTGGGATAAAATCAGAGCCCTTGTTTCATTCTCAAATGTGCTAGGGAAATGCTGGTCACCTTTCGAAATGGATTTTGGGAGACTCTGATTCAACTACACACAATCTGAATTACTGAACTCTCCCAAACTGTATACCAAATAAAAAAAGGGAGTCCCAGGATTTCAGAAAGCCTAGAAAGAGCTGACATTTAACACTGCAGTGAGGCTGGTAATCCCTATAATTCTCTTAAGTAACTTAAAAATACATCTTGAAGATCATTAGTGTAAATGGTAGCTGCCAACATGGCAGCTTGTAACAAGGCTGCAAGAATTTTGTATGTCTTCTTGCTTTTTCTGTTAAGAGTTTTCTCCAGAGAATGTGATGAAAGTCCTTGGGAAAAGCTACTAGAAGAAACATACACGATAGGCTTTTAGGAGAAATGAGTTGTAAGCTGTTCTAGAATAGTTAAGGAACTTCCACATTTGAAAAGTCACACTTCTTTACAACCATATTACGTAGGCCACTAGAAGTCCTGACCCTTCATGGTCCAGGCCAAGCAAGTGAAATTTAATTAGTGCAGACTAGTTGCTCATCTTCTCTAAAATCCTGTGAGAGTATTGACTGACTGACAGTTCACTATATTGCTGAAAATGAGCATTATGCCAGGTTTTTTCCCCCAAATACCCCCTACTAGCAAAAGAAAATTAATAATTTGACCAGCATGCCACTTCATATATATTTTTGTAGGTATGCTCAGTTGGCTATGAATTCCCTTTCAAAATAAATATGTATGAATACATTTGTGCATTTTCCACGAAAGCTGACACGCTGCACAAATGCTGTTCAGTTGTTTGAAGTGGGAGGCCATTTTTACGCAAAGCTGAGATTGCATCTGCCTGTCAGTCAATGCAACCTTGATTTTTCAAGTATCGAAGATCAATTTCTTTGTCTTGAAGTAAAATTCAGCATAATAAAAAAAGACGGTCCCTAGGATGTATTGAGTAATTCATCATTAAGTACAAAAAATATAATTTTTCCATGTGCTAAAATATTTCCAGTGCCAATTTTTCCTGCAGAATAATGTGCAATTTGTAAAAAATTATCTAATAATCATGTTCATAAGGGTTAAGCTGTACTGTTGAGAGATGTATTTTATATTTCCCTTATGTTCTTGGACACCCACCAGTTTTTACAAGTCAAGCAAATACCATTCTACTTGTGAACAATTGGACTGCAAAGTAGCAGGCACACTAGTACTTAAGTTTCTTTGTCCATTTTTGGTCCATTTTTCACATTTTTTGAATAGGGTAATGGAGAGGAGCAAGTAAGAATAATAAGGTTAAAGTGAGATGAGTTCAGCAGCACAGAGGAGTGGTTATTCCCCATTTCAGAGGTCGGGAGAGTTGCTTTTGTTGGTTTGCTACATATTTCTTTGTGATCTTAGGCTCTTTTCTCTGTCTCTTGTCCTTTCCATTTTGTCTGTCATCTTTTATTGTTCTTACAAGTGCTGTTCTGAGACTGGATTTTAATAGGTCTTTTATATTACCATGCTTTTTTGTTCAGTGATATGAAAAGGTTCTAATTTTGGTCACTGCTTCCAGCCATTATAATGATGCTAATAAATAAGGGATAACCTACTGTTTGTAATGCAGCAGATATTTTATCATGTTTCTCTTAAACCTGCAACTGGATACATAAGGTTACCATATCCTTTTTGCCCCATTGTTGCCTTCAGCTTCTAGTAGCCAGGTGTATATGGGCTGATGCGGGGGGCGGCGCGGGAGGAATGAAGCATGGAACAATCTTGGTTTTTTGCAATATACTTCCTAGCATATGAACCATATTAGTTATGGAAAAGTGATACTCTTAAATTTTGGGAGAGATAGTTGATCTGACCATTGATCTGATTATTGGATCTGTTTTCTTCCTTTTGCAAATGCCTGGAGACACAGGATGAAAAAAGTAGGCTTTCTTGCTGGCTAACTATGGCTGGCTAGCCATTCTCCTTTTGTTTTACCTTAAAATGGCTTTGTTACAGCATGGCATGGAATTTGCCTTCTTTCCATCTTTTAAATATCATAATTTTCAGGTGACAGGCACAGAATCACAGAATGGTTGAGGTGGGAAGGGACCTCAGGAGGTCATCTGGTCCGACCCCCCTGCTCAGGCCGGGCCACCTAGAGCTGGTTGCCCAGGACTGTGTCCAGACACACCCCTGCATTTCTCTGGAATTGAGATCATGTGATAAGATGCTGCTGGGATGCTCTCCTGCTTCTTAATAGTGGTCATATTGAATGTGTTCTGTGCCTTTTGGAAAGGCACATTGTTAAGAGGAGCCTAGCATGAAGGTTATTTTCAGAAAAAAAAGAGATGCTTAGGGATGCATATTTAAGAAAGGTTTATGGCAAATATTGCATGGATTTTTCCTTGTACCCTGGGGAAGGAAATCTATAGTTGTAATTGAAGAGTGCTCCTTTTCCCCTGCTATCAGAGGCATTGCATTTAAGAACGTATCTAGTTTGAATTTCTGGTAATTAGCCAAAAAGCATCCATTTCCTTTTTATCTGCTGAAAGGGGTGAGGCTAAAAATAGTCACCCTGGAATATGTTCAGGCTTCAGTCGTAGCCAGCTTCTTCAGGCTGAAAAAAGCCTCATTCAGTACCAGTGCTCAGCACCAGCAGTTCTGAGTACTTATATTTCCAGTAAACCTAAATGTCAGTGGCACAGATTGCTTCTCTTGAAACCAAAGTCTTTGGTGTCATACAGTGCTGGAGGTCTTTTTATCTTACTGCTACCAGGGCTACAATAATGACAAAGATGTTTCTTCTGCTAAGGTGCTTTCCAGATTTCAATGAGGGACTTGTTTAGTACTTTGGGACATCCTTCTTGTTCCCAGGGCAGCACCAATTCCTTCTTTTCATCTTCTTTTCCATCTGTAGTATGAAAGTCACACTATAATGGGTGAAAATCTCTGAAAGAGAGTGCAGTTTTAACTATTATGACTTATCCTGTGTTACTAGACATAACCTTCTGTTCTTTTCATTTACCATCATGCTTGACCCTGTCAGGGAAGGTGGGATAGCTAGCTGGTATACAAAAGGCCATTTCTACATCGTTGTCAGAGTTCAGATGTAAATCTTCGTTTTCTCTGTTGCAGAGCAGAGCTCACTGAAGCTCATGGATCTCTTCCTATCTGCCATGCCAGATGCTATAGTCATGCTGAGTACTGCCGGTGTTCTGGGTTCTGCTTTGGCAACTACCAGGCTGACGAGCTCAAATTTACACAATATGTAGAATGTCAGCACCACAGCACATCTTCTATTTTTAAGCAACTTTGTTCACATACTACTGATGATATTTGTGATTTGTGAGAGATAAGCAGACTAGTATCGTCCAACAGTTACCCTGCTGCCAAGGAGCTCCAAAAATTATATGATGTCACTGAGTACTAAAAGTTATCCTTGTGCAAATCCAAAGATTAGAATCACCAGGTGGCAAGCTCTGTTGGTGACGTATTGATTTCCTGGCTTATTAAAATATTTCTGAAATTTGTGGAACTGCAGGAAGGCACTAAAACAATGGCCTGAAGGGTGACAGGGTACATTACGTGTCCATCCAAATAGCACTTGTTACTTGGGATGTCGCCAAGTTCAAACAAGTTCATAAATGACAAACCATCCATCCTCTATTTCTGGTTCTTTTTTGAGGGAGTGTCCGTAGGGCTCCAATGCTTCTCAAACTGGGGTTCCCTGTGATCAGTGGGTGATTTAATTCCTGAAGACATGGCAAAATTCCAGCAGGAGCTTAATTCCTAGAGTGCCACAGGGCCAGCTACACCGTGAGGGAAGCAAACGGAGGTATCTCCTGTGCTCCTCAAAGGCTCTGTGGGTGAAAAAGATCCCAGCTTTAGAAATTAATCACAGCATTACATTTTATGGAAGAATCTTTCATTCTCTAAATACCTCAGACATTCATACAAGATACTGAAGCACTGCAACCATCAGTTAGTACTCAGACGCAATCCTGAAATGTTTTCCAAAAGAGAGGATATTGTGCAGCCACCTGCCAATACTCGAGTCTGGGACATTTTTAAAATGGCTTGGGACTTGAATTCAAATGAACACCATAAAATGAAAAAGAATGTTACTTTTTTTCTTTTTTAAGAGAGCGATATAATGTAAAATCCTTTGAATTTCAGTCGTCTAGAATACTTAAACTCACTTTTTCCCCCCCCTGAATTATCTGGATAGAGAAAATGAGACTGCCAGTATCAGAGGCCAACAAATTATACTTAGGTTGCTAATACAGTGAAGGAACTTTAAAATCCTAGGGGTTTTATTTACATTTCAAATCAAGTGCAAATCATTTTCAGTAATATTTTTCACAAAAGCTCTTCTACAGAATGTTACTTTCCACAGCGTGAAAGAAGCAGAAATGAATACAAAGGACCACTGCCTAAAATACTTCTTACGTACATTCATGTGCATGCACAAATTTAACAATACTATAAAAATGATGTTTTTCAAATTCTTTGTATTTTCCATGCCTGCATTTAAATACAGACACATCTGCTTATGGCCTTAAGAGAAATATGTGCTACTATTTTAATTCTATTACCAATGCAAGACCAACATGGCTGTGAGAGAACGAGATGGTTTCTCTTTTATCAACAGAATGTGACTTAAATGTCAGTGCTAGTGATGTACAAATCATGAAAGTATTCCTTCCTTCTGAGTCTACATTGAGTTTGAAATTTGCAGGTTGCTTTGTGCTTTTTAATGAAATACATTTCTTAAGTGAGCCTTGTAGACAATGATCATACAATTCCTGGGGTTTCTGGTTATGATCTGTTATGTTTTTGCTAAGCTGTTGCCTCCTTTGTTTGCAGTTAGTGGTTGTGACTGGGATTTAGTCATGGTCATTTCAGTATCTGTGATGCTTCAGTGAAAATTTTGCGCTATACACTAAGCCAGTACCTTCAGAGGGACCCAACACAAATGCATCTGCACCGGTAGAGAGAGTATTACAAATCTGGCTGTAAGTATGTTTGTTGAATAGTACAGTATCCATGTGAAACTGTTGTTGGGCTGATGTGCTTTATCCATACTTGAGGTTGGAATGAGAAGGTTTTTCTGAGCTAACCTTGTACCTTGAATGCTGTGATGTACCCCGACAGGAAAGCATGAAAGTGCTGTGGACTCGCTGCCATTCAGTTCCTTCCTTTCCTGCTGCCCATGGCAGAAAGCTGGAACTGAGCAGTTTTCTGACAACTACCTTTAATCATTAAGGTTTAGGATCGGTGTTACTTTAGATTACAAATTTTTTTGAGTCTGTTCTTGTATCATATGGTTGTCTTCTGTAGCAAGCACAAATATATAATAATATGCAAGGTCCTGCACCTGGGTCAGAGCAATCCCCAGTATCAGTACAGACTGGGTGATGAATTGGGTGAGAGCAGCCCTGCAGAGAAGGACTTGGGGGTATTGGTAGATGAAAAATTGGACATGAGCCGCAATGTGTGCTTGCAGCCCAGAAAGCCAGTCGTATCCTGGGCTGCGTAAAAAGCAGCGTGGCCAGCTCCCAGAGGGAGGTGATTCTCCCCCTCTGCTCCGCTCTGGTGAGACCCCAGCTGGAGTACTGCATCCAGCTTTGGGGTCCCCAGCACAGGAAAGACATGGACCTGTTGGAGCGGGTCCAGAGGAGGGCCACGAAAATGGTCAGAGGGCTGGGACACCTCTTCTGTGAAGAAAGGCTGAGAGAGTTGGGGTTGTTCAGCCTGGAGGAGAGAAGGCTCCGGGGAGACCTTATTGCAGCCTTTCAGTATATAAATGGGGCTTATAAGGAAGATGGAGAGAAACTTTTTACCAAGGGCTGTAGTGACAGGACAAGGGGCAGTGGTTTTAAACTGAAAGAGGGTAGATTTTGATTGGACATAGGAAGAAAATTTTTACGATGAGGATGGTGAGACACTGCCACAGGTCGCCCAGAGAAGTTGTGGATGCCCCATCATTGGAAGTGTTCAAGGTCAAGTTGGATGGGGCTTTGAGCAACCTGATCCAGTTAAAGATGTCCCTACCCGTGACAGGGGGGTTGGACTAGATGATCTTTGAAGTCCCTTCCAACCCAAACCATTCTATGATTCTATGAAAATAATACATGGATATAAGGCTGGACAATCAGTTTCATGCCTAAGGCAAGGAACTGACTGCTGCCCGTTCAGTGAAGGCAGAAATGCCATGTTGCACAGAAGTTGCGAAGATCTGTTTTGCCTTGGAGGCGACTGTTCAAGGTGACTGCTCTGTGCTTTCCCAACACCTCACAAAAAGCCTCAAATGTCCAAATATAAAGTTAAAATGGATGGTACGGCACCTGAAAGTTGTCAGCTGCTCATGTTTCAGGTGCTTGCAAGCCATGAGTTTGGAAGCATAAAGTGAAACTGAGAGAGATTATATGCTGGTATTTGAAATTAAAGTTTCCAATAGAGTGTAATTAATACAGCAAAGCCACTAAATAGAAATAAAAAATAAAAAAAGAGAAGTGTGCTCATCTTGACGTAAGTTTCTGATACACCTAAACGCTGATAATGTTCTGCACTAAAAGTGATTCTGCATAACTGAATTAATATCCTATTGATATCCATTTATATCATATCAGTATATATTGATATATGTCACTTGCCCTATCAGAATTCTTTAATTTTTTTATCTTTGGGATCCATTGTCTTTACTAAGGTGTTGTAACGCTGCTATCCAAAGCCCTTCCTAGTTGGGCCATCTCTGAACAATTTAGAAACCACTTAGAAACCACAATTTAGAAACCATTAAACTTCCAAGGTGGAGGGCAGTAGTGAAACCTGTGGTGGGAGGCTTACTGAAGTTGGGACATTTTGGAGGTCAGACTGATGTTTTTTCAATTGCTCACTCTCTATGTGTTTCTCTTCCATCTCCACTTTTCCTTCCCTTCTCTCATCCAGCAGTTACCTCACTCAGACTTTAAGTGTGATGGATGTTCCTAGTGTTGCCAAGCACTGACGAAGATTTGCTGATGGGAGTTCAGGGTGGCCCTTTCTGACTCAGATGAAATTGCAAGTCAGTTTATCCAGGGGTCATCTTCATCAGCAGTTTTAAAATATAAAGCAATTTAATTCTGTGCTCAACTTGTTCAATGTATTCTATTGACAATTTACATTTGATTTTACAAATTGCTAATGCCAGAGATAGAAAATTTCCAACTTTATTAATGTATCAGTCCAGCCTGGCACACGTTTCACAGAATTCATTCTGCTGCAAGTCCAAAAAGACCTGCCAGAAATTAGCAGGTACAGCACCATCTCGCAGGTCGTGGACACACTGAAACAGTAACTGAGAGAAGTGTGAACAGACTGGGTCCTAACTTAAGTTAATGCCAATGAAGTATCTACATTAAGTCTTTGAATACTTCAGTATTTTTGCAGGAATATCTGGCTAACCCCTTTTTTAATGCTATGGCAGAATCAAGAGGAACTGTACACTGTGACTTGTAATACAAATTTGAATTACTGTCCTGCTGTTCCCTCAGATTGTGTGTATGCGCTTGAGTGCTGACTGAGACCTTGCCAAGGAGGAAGATGATGAAGAAATAGTAATGGATTAGGAAAAGAAACAGCTCACCAAAGAGCTTTCCTCTGCTCCTTCTGCTCTTGGATTGTATCCAGTTCTGAGGCTTTGCGCAGCACTCCCATTAACAGGCATAGGGAAGTTTGGGATTTTACAGGGTTCATTTCTGTGAATCACACAAGGCTCTGGCTTCGTGATTCCAGTCTGCAGACGGTGGAGACACATGGGCTTCTGTCCTTCTACAGAATCGTTTGAACCATGTTAACTCAGGTAGGAATGTGACAACAGTTTTAAGATGAAGAACCTAAATGTAAAAAAAATAGGCTAATGTGAGTGCTTAACTTCTCATGACCCAGCCTCTTGTTAATCCTTAGACCATCACGACCACGACAATACAACCACTTCAGATTTAAAAGCAGAGGGAGGTGAAAAAATAACTTGAGAAATCGTTTTGATTAAAAAAAAAAAAAAAGTTTAGGTGGGGCTTGAAGCAATGAGACACACGTTCTGGCTGCTAAACTCATTTTTAAAAGTTCCTGTGTCATATCCGAAAGAAGGAAAATAAAGGATCCTAGCTCTCTGACAGTGTTCACTAGAGCTGTTTCTGAGGTTAAAAAGCGCCCTATCTTCAAAACCTGTTAAAAGGCTGAACATTATCTGTATCGTAGTTCACTCCATTTTTTTCTAACTGGAAAACAGACAGGAGAAACAGGAACACAAAAATATCCATGGCCAGATTTCTTTATGTAAAAAAAAAATGGAAGAAAATCCCAGCTTTCTGGAATATATTTTGAATTGAGAAGTCACCTTGAAAGAGAAATTTCAGTGTATGTGAGTGTAGGCAGGAGTATAAAAACGTGTGATAAAAATAGCAGGCTACATGGAAATTAACACTGATACGTGAATGCATACCTGGAGATGTTACATGATAATATCTGAGAGAGAAATGTGCGTTAGGTCTGTATTTATATAACTTTTCAAAATGAAAAAAAACTTACATATTTTTCAAATTATATTTCAAATTATCGCTTTATTTTGAATTCTAATTTCAACTCAAACATTGGCTCCTATTCTCACCTTGGGAACTGCTTAGAAAAATCAAGATCACTTAACTACTTTGCAGTTGGTGGCACATGTTGAAAAGGGACTTTTCAACAAAGTCCTTGAAAAGTAGGTACTCTTTCTCAGAACTGAAATGCGGGCAATAAGTACTACATCCTAAAAGTCTGAAACTGTGATCAAAATGCTTAGAGCACTAAGAAATAGCTATATTGCAGAAATGACCTTTCAGCTGACAAGAGGTTAATTGATCAAAATCATGATTTTCAAAACAAGTGGGTGTTTTTGTAGGCTCTCGTGAAGCACAGATATGGGTACAGCAAGCTGAGAATTTTTATACACAGTCTTGGTATCAGAAGCAAGAGATACGTTTTGTAGATTGACAAAATGTATAACTTCATGAGTTTTATTTGTTTATACTGTATAAAATAAACTGCCCTTCAAGTCGGTATGGTAAACCAACTGGGAAAACCATCGGTACTTTTACTTGGCACTATTTAGTGATTCTGTACTGTACCTAATGTCTTCAGAAAAACACATTTCAGATCTTCTCTTAAGTGTCAGTTGGTCTTTGTTATTATCAGCATGATGCAGTAGCAGCATCTGTCTATGGGAATGCAATTTATGATAAAATACAGCTAATTAAATCCCTGGAGGATTTATATTCACACGTGCTGTGAAACTGAATCATACAAATATTTCCTATGAAATTGTAGCAGAATTAAAGCATCTATTTTAATTTCTAACTGTGTGCACCTAAACCCTTTTTCCCTGTGTTCTACCACAAATGTAAAGTAATATGAGATACACTTTACTGCAATATTGACCAGAAGAGATACTCCGGGTAACTTGGAGAGAAACACCTACAGCATAGTTATGCTGCTGCATAATGGAGTAGGAGTAATGGTGTAGGTTTTATAAACTGACACCTAAATCACCTGATCCGAGTAGATTATTAAAACTGGTTTTATTGCTATTTCTTTTTTTAACTCTTTAGCTCTTTTTTATATTAGTAGACAAATACCCAATGTAGTATCCACCCTAGGGGGGAAAATGCTTCCCACAAACTGTACCGTAGCAAGGGCAAAGCTAGCAAAGAGTTGTTCCAGATTTGAACCATTTTATTACAATCGTAAACAGTTTTTTTCCCCCCTTCTCTATCCTGAACTCTTAGAGCTGCTTGGTGTGGCACAGAAAGAATTATCACTTAATACATCCTTTTGCTGTTTTTAGAAAAAAAAAAAGTAAGTTTGAATGCCACTTGGATATTAGTTTGTACCCTGCAGAGGATGTTTATTATATAGCATTTAGATTTTTTTAATTACTATTTCATTAAGCTGTATGTAAGTGGAATGCTAGACTAGTAGATTACATAGGTTAGCTGTAGCGTGCATATGCTGATTTTTGTTCCTGAGCATGCCTCAGAACCAATGCATGTGGAAAATGAGCTGTGGTTTTGTGTATTCAGTGAAGTATATTAGTTGCTGCATAGCCTGTGCCTATGTAATCAAATTTGTCAGAACATAGATTGGACTATGAGAATTATTTGGTTTAATTACTTTATAGGCTCTTATAATGGAAGAAGTTGTTTCATATTACACTCTCCTTCACGTTTATAAATGTGCATAGTACAACTGAAAGAGAGGTTTCACATGCTTTAATTACCTAAGCATATCATTTGTGAAAGTATAGAAACTGGCAAAATGGAGGATAGGATAAACTTTTGGCAAAAGAAATAGGATTGTATTTTTATCTTCTGTGTATATACTGGGACTTGAGCTGTATGGAGGAAAGTAAGATTTGTGAAAGCTGCTTGGCCTAAACAGGGTGCAGTCATTCATCTAAATCGATGAGAGAAAAACAAATTAATCCTAAACTGATTTGTTGATACTATTTTCCAACAAAGATTTCAAACTTCAGAAAGATAAAAGATACATTTCTTTTAATATAATTTTAAAAATAATTGTAAAACAATATGTAAGGAATCACAGGTAAAGTGTTACCAGCTTTAGTGAATCCAAGCTGGTACATTTTAGCTATAGATACACAAGTTAGGAAATAAAATGGCATACATATTTTACTTGTGGTTTTACTTCCCTGAAAGGGTCAGTAAATTCAAATGAGTTTATACACCTCAGGGACTTCTTGGTCCCTGAACATCTGGGTGATGAGGCTGGAAGAAGGCCCTTGGAAACAATGTCCTCTCTTGTAGAGGAATACAATCAAATGAAATGTATGTAATTAGTGATGTATTCCAATCTTTACATGGGCAGCTGTATGATTGGTGTGGTGTAAATATTACAGAGGTAAACGTGAGTAATGAAAACCAGTGCCTAATTATTATAAAGTGCCTAATTATGCATGGAGTACTTTGGAGTTGCGTAGATTATGGGCAGATCAATTTCAGAAACTAATGGGTGAAGCACAAGTGTCCTATGTATCATCCCGAGAAGATGAAGAGGATTTATAAGCATATTTGCCCAAATGTCACATATGCCGTTATTTTAATAAAAGAATAAACATAGAATTCAAGTCTGGGATTTGGGAAACCCAGTGAGTGCAAAGTAGAATACTTGGCAGAGAAGTCCAAAACTTGCTAGAAAGTGAGCGCATGAGCTCTTATTAAGGTCAGAAAGACCTACGTCCTTTTTGGAAGCAAGGGAAACATCTTATTACATGGTCAGCTTTGACGTTTATATGGGCCTTTTGATGTATTTGTGTGTCTATATAAAGTGACCAATGTACAAGACATTTGGCAAAATTTAAAAGGCAAAAATTGTTTGTGATTTGATGTTTTCCATTCATGACACACTACACCAACCAAGTGGTTATTAGGAGCTTTTAGGGCCCGATCCCTAAATCCTGTCAAATCAAGGAGGAAGACTTCCATCGGGTGCAGCAGGTATTAATGGTGGTACAGAATCCTGTCTTAGCTATATTTTGTGGTCATATAATACTTGGTTTGCTTTTTAAACCTTTTTTTGGCTTTTCTCATTGGTCTGTCTCTACTGTATAAGCAAAGAAGATGCTGCTATAATGGTGGGGTTTTTTTCCTGAAACAAAACGCAAGGTGGAGGTTACCCATTCTGTAACACTGCCTTCAGAATGATTAAGTGTTGCTTTGTCACCCAAGTGCCCTTCGGATAACCTGGCTTCTCACACTGGCTTGACAGTTGCATCTCTTCTCTTTATTAGTCACTATGAACACAAGCAAGTTCCCTGGACTGTTACTGTCTGAATAAAATAAATTGAGCCTGGCTTTGTCTTCGGTTTTGAGTGTGAGTGGGAAGTCCCCTGTGAAAAGAATTGAGGCTAAAAAGGGTCATCTGCTCTGAGCTCTTAGGAACCAGGTAATTAGCATGTGCTTCCTTTTTGCCTTCTATTAAGATAAATCAGTAGTTTTCATTCAAAGTATAGGCATCTTCCTTACTTAAAAAAAAAAAAGTAATGTTTTCCTTTGGTTTTGTTCAGAATGTTTCTTAAGTTAAAGGAAAAAAAATGTCGAAGGTCTGGCAAGATGCAGAAGTACTTCCAGTTCATTGCAATATTAATAAAGAAGGGAAAGAAAAGTCAGGTTTAGAGGATTTAGCTGTATAAAAGCCAGCTCACAAGAGAATTATCTTGTTCAGACTTAGCTTCTGGCTGCACTAGATAGGAGCCTTTTGGAAACAACTCTGTCAAAGTAAATGACTCAAAACAAGCAGCTAGTAGCCCATCTCCAAGGAAAATGAAGCTAGAGACTTTTTTTTTTTTAATTAACAAGATTACAAGAAAGGAATACTTGATTCCATCAACAGTTTCTGTTCATCATTGAAATAGCCTTGAGGATGCCCTATTTTGACTTCTGGATGGAGATTAAAGAGCAATAGCAGCTTCACTATCTCCACCTACAAATGGATGTGTTTCTCCTAAGAAACCCTAGTATACAAACAAAATTCTGTCTGATGTCCCTAATCTCCTATGTGAAGTACAGAAAATTAATATTTTACGATGGCTGTCTGTTGGCCCTCTTTTCTGTTTGTTGGTTATCTTTTTTTCCTCCATATTGTGCCTTTACTCCTTTTTGAAGAAATCCTCTTTTGTTTATGTAATTGTGGCTTCTTGGTTATTTAAAAAACTCTTCAAAAAAACCTCCCAGTTTTCTGTAATGTGTTTATATCTACATTTTCATTCTTCTTTTTCTCTAGCTTTGGGAGATGGGCCTATCTGAATGTCTGTATAGATGCATAGGGTTCCCTGCTTGAGACTGTCCTCATCAGGTCATGACTATGTTACTTTATCCTACCTAAATATAGTAACTCCCAAACTTTTTTTTACTTCATTTTAGTTCTTTTAGTTCTTTTCTATCATGGGTGTAAATACCCATCTTTGTCATGGATGTCCATCTCAAACAAGTAACTTAATTTCTCTGCAGTTTCCCTGGCCACCAGGAATAAATGTTTCGCTTTTTTCTTCTTCTGTTTGTTTTTGGCTTAACTATTTAGCCTGCATGTTATTCCAAAGTGGTACCTCTGTGTTTATTTGCATGTTCAGTGCATGGCCCAGTGGGGTTTGTTAATACTCTGTGTAATATGCCCGTATCCAACGGTCATGAAAGTCACTTCATTTTAGATGGTCGATTTTATGCCGTGTTTTCAAGTGGGGAATAGATGTATGAAGAAGCTGACCAGTCCAGATTTGGCGAGTGAACTGATGGCGTTCCTCTGCATGTCCTGCCAGAAATTCTGTGGCATGGGCACTTCCCAGCTTCAGGCAAAAACTAGGTTCATCTTATTTTCCTTTGTCTATATGGGTCATGTGAGATGCTTCTTCCCTCCAAGACCCTGAAGTCAAAAGCCTTGCTTTGGAAATAATACTTACTTGACTCAGAAACTCTTCCTTTCAATTTTTCTTCTATCTCTTAGACTTAACAATAGGATTGCAACAATATATGCCTTTGTGTCCTTGTGTTGGATCCCATCCTTCTGTTAAGAGGTACCTTTGAGCTGAAGCTAATTAAATCTACCACACATTTGGAATGACATTAAAATTCTCTCCCCCCCATTGTAGCTGTTTATGACATTTGGTTACTGACCCAGTAATTAACATTTGTCAGGACTGTCATTTCAAATGAGTGAGAAGAAATCACAACAAAATCTCTTTCTGGATTGTCAATTTTATTGAGCTGGAGTGAGCGCTTAGCACATCCAAATCTTCATCTGTTTCTTACAGACTTGCATGTAGCTATGCTGTAGTTACAAAGGACAGACTCTGCGGCTGCTCCCTTTTGATATGCCCCGGAGGGCATACCTCATGCCTCAAACTGCTCAACGGACGGGGGGGAGTGCAGAGTCTCTTCAGTTTTCCTGCTAAATCCAGCACGTTATGCTTGTCCTGTGTTACACATAATGTTATATTTGATGCATGTAACATGTTTTATGCCTGAATTTAAGACTGTCTCTGCTGGGTCAGAGCAAAGGCTGTCTCGCCAAATGTCACAGAGAGTTGCCAGTAATGGGTGGCTTAGAGAAAACTATTAGAACAGGGCAAGCACCTGCTGATACTTCCTCAGCACAATCCTCGAGTCTCCAGCAGCTCATACCTCAAGGGCTGTTGGGTTGTCCTTGTGTTTAGCAGCCATCAATACAGTTATCTTTTGGGAATTTATCCTTTTGAACCCATATGCACTTTTAGTATCCATAATATCCTGCAGCAAGAAGTTCCATCATTTATTTACAAGTTGTGGGAGGAACTGCTTTCCTGTGTTTGCTTTGAATTTTCCTGTCTTATAGATTTAATGCTTGCTAGTTCTGGTATTCAAACAATTCATACAATTGTTCCCTGTTTGTTGTCTTCCTGGACCAAATGATTTTGTAGACTTCAGTCATATCTTCATGTTTCATTTTTCTCTTTTCCAGCCCAGAAGAGTCCTACTCTGTGTTTTTCTCTTGCAACATAACTTGTTCCATACCTGTATGAATTTATACTGGGGCATAATAGTGCCCCAATAGTTCTTGTTTCTTTTACTGTCCTTTCAAAGGAGAGAAGACTGCCATTTTTAATGAAATACTGTTTCATTAATTGCAATATCTTACTGTCCTGGAAATAATCATCCTCGCTACTGAGGATGCGTAGAATAATAATGCTGAAATCTCACCCTGGCTTCTCAAGCATTTAGCTCAGGTTCATTTTTGTGATGCCAGCATATCAGATGAGCATCTAACCAATGTGTCAGCCTGACTTTTCAGCTGCTTATAAGAAGGGGTCTTGTGTATGAGGTGTCAGCGTTTCTGAAGTCATCTGGCCGACTGTCCTGACGGTGGGTGGTGTGGGGAGCCGGCTGGCCTGGGAGTGCCGGGCTCTGGCATTTCTGGGCAACTCACAGGGCTGGACTGCCAGAGACAAGGCACCACGGATGCTGTGGCAGCCCCTGGACTGGAGTCTAAGATAGTTTTTGTCAGTTTTGTCACCACAGCAAGCCATGGAAATGGCAGTTGTGAAATGACAGCAATTGCATTAATTTCAGTCAGCAGCTGCTGAGGATACTGGGAAGGCATATTTTGTTTTGGGAACATCATGTTTGGGTTTCCAAAACAAAATTTTGAAGGATTTCTGTTCCATGAAAACTTTAAATGTTGGCTTACCTCCTGATTAAAGCTTTTTTTTTTTTTTCCCCTTGAAAATACAAAAAGCATGTAATAAAAATTCAGATTTCCAGCCAGCTCTACTTATGCTTTGGTTGGAAGATTATTTCTCTTTTTTACTACATGCTATTAGTAAGAAACTTTATTACATCTACGCTTTTTGCATTTGTCTTTCTCTCATCACTGCAATGACTGTTAATGTCCCAGTGTGCTGCTTAAATTTTCTTTTGCCTAATTTCATTTCATTACTTCATTGCACAGCCTTCAAATAACCTAACTGCTTTTCTGTTTACACCCTTGACATCCACAAATGATGATGCTTTTCAGTTGTTCTGTAGCTAAGCTATACCTATTTGTCTCATAGTCTTCTGATTACAGAGTAAATATGCAGCTATGGAAAATATACATTCTCTAATGTATATTAGTAGAAGCAGATGGTGCAATCTGTTCATCGATGTAATTCAGTTTCTAAAACTGATTTAATCTGGTTTACAGCAAATACCACTCTGGTACCGTCTGTCATGGAACATGTGCAAAGGGAGAAGTCCCATTTCAGGTTATTTGTATTTCATGGCAGTAAGGTGTTTATTTCATGTGTTAGCCTGAGTATCACATACTAGAACACCTATTGTAAAGGCGTGTTGTTTAAATCCACAAGACTACATTCTTTGTAATTTGGTGTTTTCGTATATTATTATTTTTCATTACTCTTTTTTTAATTTAAAGCTGTGTGCTGCTGGTCCCTTTTGCAAACCTAGTTTTTATGCAGCCATTAGAATTTGCACTCAAGAAGAAATAATGGCAAATTATTTTCTTAATTTGTGAAGTGGAGAGGAATTTCAAAGTAATTATAACAGCACTTTGCGTAAATTGGCATTTTTCCCATTGTGAAAAAGTTTCCTCTTTTCTTCAGAATGGAGGATTTTCCAAAATTATCAAGACCAGAAAAGCTGTTGGTGTTCTGTTTCTGCTAAGCCAAATGCAGAAAAGAATACAGTGTGTAGTATCTGTTTCCTTCAGCTCAGACAGATCCTGTGACCTCTAAAGCAGGAACTACTTAGGCTGAACTGATGAATTGCTGTAGAAGTCTTCAGTCTGTGTATAGCTGAAAGAACATGCTAGCAGAGACAGCTTGCTTCTCCCCACTTACCACAAAGACAAAATGTTTGCAGCTCTAGATACAGATGTTGCAAGCCATAAACATGGGAAAGTAATAGGTAATTTATATTCCATTTCCTTCTGCACTGGAGGATGTGGGAATCCTCCAAAATCTTGTGGAGTTAATAAAATTAAAGGGTGTGGTGGAGTAGAGCAAGTAGTCCAAAATATATTGCAGAAATAACGTGATACAAAAGCAATTTGGAAGAAACCTGATAGACTTCTTACCTTTCTGAGTAATTGCTTGACTATTCTCTGCATTTTGAGAATTAAATATTTGCTACAGCTATTTCTTTCTTTTAAGTGATTCTGTTTCCCAGTTCTTTTCTCTAGAGCATCCTCAGCTCCTCTGGACTTAGGGCTAGAATTTAAGAATTGATCTCCCACGCAATTTAAACACTGTCCACCAGCTCCAAAGCTGTCAAATGTAATGACTTTCACAAAAGATGGTTTGTTTCTCAGTTCCCCTAGAGATGCTTGTAACTTTGTTTTTGTACAAAGCCAGAAATTAATACATGAGAAAAATTAATACACGTACTTCAAGGTGATCGTATTGTGTAAAAAGAAAGGAGCTTAATAGGAGACATATGAGTGGGGAAAATAAAAACTGCCTTTTTGTAAAGTAGTAAGTATATGTGATATACCGTGATTGTTCCTAAAAATATACTGTGTGTGCCACTGAAGAGAGGACAGATATCCAGCAGTTCACATCATTCTGAGCTGACCTATATTTGTTGCTGCATATCCTCTGCAGACAGCGGTATGTGTATTGTTTAGTATGGAGTACTTCTCACATCGGTGTTAAATGTTTTTAAAAAATTTACAGCTCCCAGAATCTTTAATCCCAAGGTAACTTTTTATAAGGTTACAAATTTATTAGCTTTTCTAAGTGTGGTGGGTTGACCTTGGCTGGCTGCCAGACATCTACCCAGCTGCTCGCTCACTCCCCCTCCTCAGCAGGACAGGGGGAGAAAATAAGGTGAAAAACTCATGGGTTGAGATAAAGGCGGTTTAATGAAAGAAAGCAAAGGTTATGTGCAGCAGCAAAGCAAAAACGAAGGAGATGTATGCTCTACTTCCCATCAGCAGGCGATGTCCAGACACTTTGTGGGTAGCAGGCCCCAGTACGCATAGCAGCTGCTTCAAAAGACAAACGCCTTAATAACAAATGCCCCCCTTCTCTTCCTTTCTCTTAGCTTTTATTGCTGAGCACAATGTCATATGGCATGGGATATCCCCTTGGTCAGCTGGGGTCAGGTGTCCTGGCTGTGTCCCCTCTTGCCCACCCCCAGCCTACTGGCCTTTGGGTATGGGGTGTTGGAGAGACAGACAGCCTTGGTGCTCTGCGGGCACAGCTCAGCAGTAGCCAACACGTGGGTGCGTTACCAGCACCCTCCTAGCCACTATGTGGGCTGCTATGGGAAAGTTAACCCCATCCCAGCCAGACCCAGTACACTAAGATATGCTGTTTTATGCTGCTATTTGATACGTATATGCACACTGAATTAAAAATTGTAGAAGTTTTTGGAAAACCATTCCTCAATAATATTAGTTTTTATAATATAATATAATTTCAATAATATAATAATATTATTCCTCAATAATAATAGTTTTACAGTATATGATATTTCATGTTTGGATTACTGACTAACAAATTCAGTTCCATGCAGGTTTATGACAAACCAATGAAATTTGTGTGGAGCATTTCTTCTTGTATGTATTTATTTTTTTTAATTGCAGCCTTAGGTGTAATTAAGAAAAACTATGCAGAGCAGGCTTTAAAATATAATGGTCCTGAAGTTTCTTTCAGGACTGTTTTTTTTTCTGTGGAGGACATACTAAACCAAATTACACATGCATGGAGTCTGCTTTCACACAGATCTTACAGACAAACCCAATTATCCAGCTTCCTATTAGGGAAGCTAGACAATGTTTGTGCTTCAGCCATTAACTGGTTTTGGAATTTGTCGTGCCAGACAAATCTATAATCAAATCTTTGGGGGTTTTTATTAAATAACAGAATAGGTATGGCTTCACAAAGTCTGGGTGAGTTTCTTTGTGTTCACAAGTAACAGGCACTCTTCTGAAAATCTCTAATTAAGAGGAGAATACTAATGTAGCAGAGCTCAGAAGTGCATGGAGCTACGTTTATTTCTTAACAAATAAGCTCTCTAGGGAGTGTTCAAAAGATAATGTTCTGAACTACCAACCTTATGTGGTTGGGTTTTTTTCTCCAAAACAAAGGCAATGTTAGTTTTTAAATTATATTTTTTAAAATGCAAAATGAAGTCTTATGCTTTCTGGGCTCGGTTGCCTCAAAATTTAGCCATGTCTTTGTTGTGCCTTGTGATCATTAGTATGTTTTTAAAAGAAAGTATTGGAAAGATTTTTTTGAAATAACTTTCAGAATTGTTGGTTTGAAGTTGTAGCAGAGTTCGAAGCTGAGCCACAGCCTCCAGACCCTGACGGTATTTTTAAAATACTGAGTGAGACCTCTTATGAGGGGCTAACGGTGATACACCTGTGGCTGTGAGTAGAACCTTAAGCCTTGGAGATGATGCACAGAAGCCAAGTAAGGCTTTTTAAGAAAATGACACTCACGTTTGCCCTCTGCAGCAGGATTTCAAAGACCAGACCTCGAGGAAGGTGACTCGAGCCAGGCTGAGGATTTCAAAGACCAGACCTCGGGGAAGGTGACTCGAGCCAGGCTGAATGATGCAGGGCTGGTATAAAACCATCCTCCACATGGCTTGGCAAGTGGGAGCAGAGGTCTGGGGCAGGTGGCCCCGTGGTGGCTCTTCCCTCCCTGTTGCCATCACCTCCCAGCCACAGAGCAGCCTGGCAGCTCCCACCCCAATTCCTGCTCACCGGGCTCCCTCCGCACAGCTGGTTTCTGCCTCTGGTTTTGCCGCAGCCGCGTACCCCCTTGCTCTGCTTGTGGGAGCACAGTCCCCACTCGAACAACAGCTGAGGGGTGTCGCAGCAGCGATTTTCAAGCAGAGATGGGCAGGTATGTAATGTATCGGGAGAGGGAGCTGCGCAAGCACTTGTTTTGCAAAATATGAGGAGGTAAAACGTAATTAAACTATTTGAACAAATACAGCAGAGCAGCAGTGCTGTACAATTGGCAAAGGAAATACAGTTGGCTGAAAGAATGATTATCAAACTTAAAAAAAAAAAATCTGTTTTCTGCTTTAACTGATACATCTTTCAGTCTGCTCTTTGGTTTGCTGTGTTACGTTTCTTTTTTTTCTGCGGCTTGCAGGAGAAACCGGTGAGTTTTCCAGTTGGAGGATAAGCAAGACTGCTTTTTTGCATGGTCTAAGGAGAAAGACAGGTTTCTTCCTCTTCCTGTGTTTGCTCTGTTGTTGATAGCGTAGGGTTCCTAGGGTTGCTGAGCCTACAAAGCTTTTCTTTTTAACTTAATGCTGATTTTGTTTGGATTAAGCGTGTTTTCAGCGTTCAGTTGACAACAATTTGGTTCTCCTTGCTTGCGGGAAACAGTGTTAGGTGGGTTAATTCAGGAGTTTAGTGTGAGCTAATTCAGCAGTTTAGTGCAAGCATATGGTTAAGCTATTTAACGTTAGCTGAACTGTGCAATATTACCTTTTAAGCTATCGACGGCAGTATATACTCATCGGCACATTAACACATAGGCATGCGCAGTGCTTTCTCCCAGCAGTTTCGTTTCAGTGCCCTTTGCAGCAGTCCCTTGCTGGTTATTTCCAAGTTTATTTTAACAGAAGGGAGGTAGATGTCCTCAAAAAGGCATTCCGCTATCTGGCATTTTAGGTCTGCAGGCTAAGGAAGGAAGAGGCAGAGAAAAACCTCGAGAATTTGAGCCAGCTAGGTTTTCTAGGGAAGCAATCCAAATGTTTCCCAGATTGCCACAAACTGTTAAATTGTTTACAGTAAATTTTAACTGGAAGATCCCCAATGGAGCCAGATGCTGTGGCTGTTTGCAGAGCTATCGGGGGAGTGGTGAGGTATCTGGGAAGTGGAGTTCCAGAGATGGGAGCGCGTAGTCAGAGGCAGAGTGCTGGCAGCTGTAACTCCCTGAAGACGTTTTGCAGGAGAAGGGGAGGAGAGGTTCAGACTGAGGAGAGTTAGCTGAGATGCTGTCGGGATTTTTTTTCATTTGAGGACTTGTAGCCAACAGTCTGCCTCTTTCTTTCCAGCTTCTCTTTAGCTGTGAGCAGTCTCATTGCAGAGTGAATTGACTGAGCTTGTAAATCATCCACCTTTTTACCAGTAATTCAAGACCTAGGCCTTTCAGGGTATGGTAAAGATGGAGCTTTTCTGTCTAACAGACTTCTTCCTAAGATTCTCTTTTCTTGTTCCCGTTAGCAAAATGTTACACCGTTTCTGGATCTGCACACACCAACAAGAAGTGTTCGGCTTTGTTTTGCCTCGACTTACAAGTCCTCATTATTTATACCATTGTTTTCAAAGCAGCAACAAGCACTGCAGATTAGTTGTGGCAGGAAAATGAAGATTATGTGATTTTGAGACAAGTCTATTTATTTTACTTTTAGAAATAATTAATAGTTGAGAATTTAAATTTCTCTTCTAAAATCTAAATCAAAATAGTGTCTAACAAATAAATGCATTTGTTATGGAGAAATTTGGGGACTGAGGAAAATGGGAGCAGAAAAGGAAACTGCATCTTTGAAAATGGAAGTGGGAAAGGAGCCTTTATGTTTTAAAACATGATAAAAAAGCATAGACATACGCTTATTCTTCATCATTTTTGGTTTTTTGAATCATGACAGGATGTTTTTCTATAAATTATGTAGCATAGCAAAATTGAAATTATGAGCCTGAGTTATCACTGGATACTCTTCAGTCAGTAGTGCACAGGACAAAAATTTAGATTATAATTTTGTGATTATAATGGTCATTTCTGTCTTTAAAATATATAAATACCTGAAGGTAACTTCATTTTTAAAGACCTGGTTTTTCTTGATTTTTACATTAGGATGTCAGATCTTTTCTTCCCTGTTATCTACTCAGGCATCCAAGTATAATATTGGCACTAATTGGTTTATGATATCAAAGAAAATATCAAGTTGAAGTTTTTCTTAAACAGGAAACAATTTATAGCTGCAAGTTCCCAAGTACAGGTGCACACACTTCAAAACACGTTGTTTATTCATATTGGTGGGAGAGCGGGCAACCCAGGGTAGACAGACCTAAAATATAGAACCTGATGGTCCTCAAAGTTTGGATAAGAACAGGGCTCCAAATTGCATAATTTTCAGAAAGGTGTACATGGCGTAACAGGGTGCAGAGCTGGGAATAGTGCTTGACTTTAACCGCGTCTTATCCCAGTTTCTTGTTCAACAATCTCGGGGGCATGGGCATTATTTGTTGCCTAGATCAAAACTCAAAAGTCCTCAGCACTTGCAGGGTTTAACCCTTTCACCCATGCTGTCATTTTTGGCAGTCTGTATGGTGTCAACAGTGTTTCAAATACTTTCGTTCTCGGTTGGTTTTGTTTGTTGACAATTTAGAATAAACTTGCCTTTTAGTAAGGGGCAAGAGATTTTCAAACATTTGGCTGCAAAGCAAGAAAAAGTCTTGAGCCAGCAACAGGGGAGATAAAACTATTCCTTATGCTTTTGCCTTAAAAGTAAGTAGTACACTTAATATGTTTTTGCATGTGTTTAAGCTCACTTACACATTTTCAAGAAGTCTGACCCCTTCCCAAAACCATGCAGTCTTTATTTTCTTTTCCAACTTACCTTCTAAACCACCTAGTAGCGTAAAAGAGGAAGAAGTGATGTTGTATAGTAGTTTCCTAAAGGATCTTTTTTGATAGGAACAACTAAAATATGTGTGCATGCATAGTTAAAATTGTATGTGATCCTTTTGAAAGGAATGCATCTGGCTTTAATTTGGGAGGATAATCTTCATGTTAAAATTAAAGGGATGGGCTTTTTCTGTCCTGCTTAGATTGCTAATGAGTCACTTTTCTTAGATCTCCAGTCTTTGCCTTCTGTAGTATTAGTAATGGGCTTGTGAGATTCCTGGTGCTTCCCCTGAAGCAAGGAATCGTTTTTGCTGGTTATTCATTCCTAGCAATATTTAAGACACAGACATCTGCATGTTGTATGGACTGCTGTATAGACAACGTTGGATGGTTGCTCAGAGATAGAGGTCTGTAGATCCTCCTGTGCATGTCTTAGCTGAACAAACTCAAAGGGAAACTAAGACTTTTTAACCTACTTTTCCTCCTTCCTCGCTGTTTTTCTGGAGTATGTGCACCAGACTCCTCTTCCTATCTGGTCGTTCCCATTGTGTCATGCTTCTCTTCCAGCCCCTGTGTTGCCTCCCTCTCTTTTTCCATGCGGGACTGATGTGTGTCATGTACATCTGCATGGCTCTTCAGAGCTCTCTCCAAAATTTCACCTGTGTTCCCATTTCTTCTGGCATGCTGCCTAATTTCTTCTGCTCAACTTGTCACTCCGCCAGCCTTATGCCTCGTCTCATGCCTGTGCTTAAGGTACCCCACGTGCTCTGGACAACACAAAAGGACATCCACCCTAGTCTTAGACCTTTCTATCACTGGAATAAGCCACAAGTATAAGCACCCTGGTATAAAAATGTACTGTGTCCTGCAGTTTATTCACTTAGAAACTACGATGAGGCGCCCCACATAGAGATACAGCATGTAATGGAGTGCGCATGGATGCACTTGCACCCTGGCTTAGTCCTTGGAGAAGACTGTCCCCTCTAGCTCTGCTTTTGTTTGTTCTTGAACTTGATCTTCTCACTTATGTTGGGATTTGTGTTGGGCTGAAAACTGGGCAGAACAGAGACATTCGTGGTGTGTGTATTAATAAAAAAATGTTGAAAGTATGGTAGGAACCAATAACAGAGGGTTAGTTTCCCTTCTGGGCACTAATTGATTGAATGTGATGACCGTAGGATGGAAAGGACTTCAAAATCCTGACATTTGCAACAACTGCAGAGCTGCAGGCTTCTCTGCTCTTCAAGAGTACACAAACTGTAATAAGGAAATGTTAATTTCTTTGCAAAAGTGATAGGACAAGAGGAAACGGCCTCAAGCTGCACCAGGAGAAGTTTAGATTGGATATTAGGAAAAATTTCTTCACTGAAAGGTTTATCGAGCATTGGAACAGACTGCCCAGGTTGAGTCATCATCCCTGGAGATATTTAAAAGCCGTGTAGACGTGGCGCTTAGGGACATGGTTTAGTGGTGGACTTGGCAGTGTTAGGTTAACAGTTGGACTCAATGATCTTCAAGGTCTTTTCCAGTCTAAATTATTCTATGATTCTGTGATTGTATGATTGACCGCTCAAGGCCTTTCCATCGATCCACAGCATGACAGCGGTGGAATGGCCTTTTCACCCGGCAAGAGGGCGATACTGGGTTGACCCAAGTCCTCCTGGAAGGGCAAGGAGGGTGGTGAGGCTGCCTTGCTTCAAAAGGGCGAATGGGCATCTGTGCCCTTAAGGGCATCTGGTCAAGGACCCCTTTCGGTGCAAAAAGGGGGGAAGCAACAAACAAAACATACAGAGACACAAACCTGGACAGACAAGCCTAACAGAGGCAAAGACAAGAAACAAACTTCGTCAGCCACACTAATGGATGGGCTACTTATAACCTCACTTAACAGTCACACTGCATAGAAGATATCTGAGTTATGATTCCTTTTTAAGCTTAGCCTTGGGTAACACACTTCCACCGTGTCCCCAGTATGGACCAGGCACTGCCAGAGCTGGACTTCATGAGCATCAGGACACTTCTAGAGGATGTATGCGTAGACATGTGAGCTTGATTAAAAATATCCGTGATGTCAAGCAGAACTTAGAATTTTCTTCATGCTAGTTGCATTAGGGCATCACTTAAAATGTTTAGAGTTGGGCATCAAATAATAGAGAAAGTTATTCAATTATATCTCTCCTAGAATGCTAAAGTCTGTCTTATTTTATCTTTACATAATTTGTCCTCACAACCTCGGCCCAGAAGGTTTTTAATCATTTTAAATACTAAACTCAGAGAGAAAAAAATGGGAGCTTAGTGATTTTAATAAACTATTCCCATTTTATCAAACCAGAAAATAAAATGCATAAGAAATAGTTACTTATTGTTGAATTGCCATTCATATAATCTTGTGTTCTGTACTGGAGAAAGATATGTAGAATTGGAGTCTTCAGTTATGACTGTGGTGCCTGTCTCAATATTAGACATGAAATTATCTTATATTCATATGATTCATTGCTCAACCTTCAACATATACAGTTGAAGATGTCAGCTTCAGAAAAACCTAATAGGTCTCCGGAACATATAATAATTGCAGCACTTTTCTTGAAATGCCAGGATTTCAGGACTTAAAATTAGTTATAAATCATAGTCGATATTAATAATCTGAAACATTTCGTTATTTAGTGCTGGCAAATGCACTTCTTAATGCCATCTCCATTCAGCTTATCCTCTTCTCTGTCTGCCTGTCTAGTCTTTATAAATGGGGACGGACTCAGGTTGCTTTGATTGGGTGTGTGTGCTGGAGTAACACTCCATGTCTGAAGGAGAATAGTAGATTCATCCGTGCAATGGGCTGCAGTCATCCGCCTCCATTTAACATGAGACAGTAGGATTTTTCTTCTTACAACAAAACACAACATGCTGAATTTGCATGTTGCTAGTTCTTATCTTTCAGAATATATGACAGATTGTTTTGTGTAGCAACAGGTTGTCATCATTATTATTTGGTAATGTGTATTTTTACTGATGAAGTCATTCTGGTAATTTCCTATGTTGTTTGTGGCTGGGCACTGCCATGGGATTGTTTTATCAGGATGTGCCCCACAGGGTTCCCTTAGTTCTCACAGAATTACAAAAACTTCGGGAAGTTTCACCATCTCTTAGGAGTTTTCATCTCTTGCCCATCATCTGCTTGCTATAGTACTAATACTCTTGTTTGGAAGAAAAGTCAGAAAAGATGCTACCTGAACCTCAGCAAGGTGTGGTAGTCCAAATGAACACAAGAGAAGTAGGTGTGAAGCTATATTGTTACATTTATTTTGTTAGCTTGTTTTGGATGTGATTCTGCAGGACGTACCTACCTCTATCGCATTTGGGATGCTTAGCAAAATTGGAAGGCGAAGAAAAAAATCTTTGTTAGCCATATCAGGTATGGTGAAGCTTCATGTAATGCAGCTGCCTGTGTCTGGTTCAAGTACAGAAGTACTGAGTAAGGGACTAAGCATTAGTCCTTGGCTTTCACTCCCCTGGGAGTGGGAACTTCTGGGAGGAGTCAAAAAAAAAAAAAAAAGCTGCGAAACTATGCAGAACTGGAGAGTTTGTGTTTGTTCCCCTCCAAAGCTTTGGGCAGCAGGCTGGCTCTTTCCCAGTGCATCTCTGTCAGGTGATATTGCAGATGGAGAAGCAAACCAGCCTTTCCTTTTTTGCAACAGTAAGTTTGGCTCCTTACTTACTGGTGCCCTGTGTAAATACAGCCAAGCACAAAAAAGTGTTGAAACTTTTCAGTCCTGTCCTTGCAATAATTTCTTTAGAAATGTCAAGAATTCAAGCTCTAGCAGCATTTTTGATTAATATCTGCTTCTAATCTTTGAAACATTTGTTTTGTCGCAGAAGATTAATCAGAGGAAATAATCTATTCTAAAGGTCTTACGTTTATTTTTTATTGCTGGAAGAGACATATATTTAAAAGCCATTGCGCATCTCCTCCTAGGAATGTACGTATTGCCTTCATCTGTCTCCCTTTATGAGCCTGCTGCGTGTTGACAAGCCCTATAGAATTACTTCCAGCCTGTTCAAATGCTTTTTCCCCTTATTCAACTGTAGGCACAGTGACAAATCAGAGTTGCAGTATAAAATGTATTTTGCTGGGAAGTGACCGTGGCGAATTTGATGCCGTGCTGGTTACTTGCTGTATTTCAAGGCAGAAGAGCTATATTTGATCTTGGGGGTGGAAGAGAAAACCACAGTGTGCAGGCTGGTGGCTGCTTCGTCGCTAATTTATTGGCAGATTTTGGAAAAAAAAACTGCATTCTCTTTTTATTTTTTAGGCCAGATATTAGCATGAATTATGGTGCTAGCTATTTCAACAAGAGTCAGGTGGAAAATTTAACTCCTTGGAGAGCTGTGTGTAGTTCTGAGCCATAACTAAGGCTTTTAACTGTCACACTCCTGCAAATCATAATAAAGAGTAATAGATAAAAAGCCACTGCTCCTTTAAATCGGTGTCACCAGTGACTCAGAATCTCTATTGATTTTTTTTTATTCCTACCAACAGTTTCAATTAAGATTCAGCAGATCCACTCTGAGAAAACCCTGTATAAAATGTCTTACAATATTTTTGTTTAATACTGCTTTTTAAATTCTGTTTAAGAAATCAGCATTGAAAAGTAATAATATCTATAACACATTAAAATATTGGTCTAAAAGGCTAATATAATGCCCAATTCATAGCTTTTGTTATAAATTTTTGAGTGTATAATTACTAGAATGTATAAATACATATTTCTTCATCTTTTTTCCAAACAACAGCTATACAAATTTAAAAAGTCAAATATATTCACCCAGACACACTACTTTCTGAATACGGGAGAATTACAGCATGGTTTTGAAAAAAAACCCCACAATTTATTTTCCCTGCAAATAGTGTCTGTACCAACAAATCATCTGGACAAAATGATTACAGGCTATTTGTCTTTACCCTCTGTAATGCACTAAGCAAATTTCAGTGCTTCATCCACACATGAACCATTTGCTAATTTGGGGTATATACCACATTTGTCAGGCCTTTTACCTGTATTTGTGCATTTTGAGGAGGCTAACTCCAGATGGGCAGCAGCTGTTGTTCCACATAGGATTGTGTGACCATATTCCGCATGGAAGGCCGGTGGAAGGAAGGGAACATGAGGCTCTGTCATTCTCCAGGAGATCTTGAAAGCTGCAGAAAAAGAAATGAGAAGGGCAGCCATTAGGAGAAGAGCAAGATGCATGTGTAGAATAAATGCATATTAATAAAAAGGTTTGTCTCCTGAGTCACTGCGCTTCCCATTTAAATTTCCATATTGGCATGTGGCAACTGCTGTAATTGCTTGCATTAAAAAGTAATACCAGGGATCTAATACATTCTTAGTTCTCACTACAGCAATTTATCAACTAGGAACGGGAAAAAAAATTAGCACTGTACTGTTAGCCAGTTTTCTCAAGACCCGTCTGAGATCTGTGGGTCGTAATTTGGAAACCTTTGGCAAGAAACCTTGAAGTACAACAGGGATATCTCTGAAATTTCCTTCCGAGACATGTACATTTGTAGCTGATACATTTGTTAGTTGGTACATGTAGGTCTTTCTGAAATCTTCTGTAATTTCACAAACCAACTTAGATTTTCCATTTTCACTTGGTAGCCTTCCATCCTGTTTCCTAAGCAGGCAAGAAGTTTTTCTTTGCTTTCAAGATTGTGTGCTGGGGAACTTCACATGTTAAACGTAACTTCACTGCCATCAACCTTTGGAGGCCTCTGAGGAGTGCATTAGCTCTCCTACACATTTGGTTTTCTACTGGTTTGGAAATTAGCAGGTTAAAATAAAAGAACTGAAATGCATATCCTGCATGGCAAGTGAAAAATGTTAAGAAATAAATTTCTGGTGTTCTTTTATGCAAAGAAGGATTAATTTATGGAAGCTGCACTGAAATGGGTGATGAAATTTCCTGTATTGTAATTTTAAAATGCCAGAACAGGAAGAGACCTTCAACACTGAGTGGTGTCCAAAGTTCATGACAGGCTCTAGGCTAAAGAGCTATCAATTGTTTGCACGCTTAAATATCTAATTTATTAAGAAGCTGGAGGAAGGTTGACATCCCCATTCTATAGCTTTTCATTCTGAGGACAGTCTGAGGTGTTCAGTCCATGTTTTCAGTGTTCAGGCATTTCCTCATTGAAGGGCTAATGTTCTTTGGCTGTTTTCCTGAAGAAATGGAGACTATTGTAAATTCACATTGTTGAGAGTAATGAATATAAAGCCCGGTGCAAGGAGGATTTAATCATGGAGAAATGCCACCATTCTAAACCTAGCACTCCCTGAGAATGGGAGACCATCTGATGTATTTCAATATTGGTATGAACCTTGATTATCGCTTACCTGTGCTGCAGCTGTAATGAGAAGAACTCTGGAACAACATCGCAAAACAAATATCTAAATCTGGTCCATGTGAAGAAGAGGGTGGTGCAGTGGCCTGAAGGGGAAAGGAGAGACAAGAATTCCTAGTTCCTCTCCAGGAGGCCCTGTCTCATGAACAAGAGCAATATCAGTAAACAGGTTTGGAGCAGGAAATGTATCTCTGCATCCTTTATAGAAAGGAAAAGTCTGAGAAGGGAGAAGTGAGGTGAAAAATAGCTACAGTGGGGGAGAGGGAGGACTGGAAAACTCCCCAGGTCAAAACAATAGGAGAAATGGCAAAGAACTGCAGAAAAGATTTTTAAAAAAATGAAGCCAAACTATATAATCAGGCTTTTATTTTTAAAAATTTAAAAAAAGTCATTGAGAGCAAAAAGTAAAAATCAAGCAGGGAAGAAGTGGAGAAAAGGACAGGTTTGGAGAAAAGATACTGATTTAGCTTTCGGCTGTGCCTCTTTGTGAAACTTGAGTTTAGAAGACCTTTGGTAACCAGATCAATAAAAACTTTAAAATCGTTAATTAGATTGAGGCCCAAAAGATAATCTCTTGTGATAAAAACTTCTACCTTTATTTGCCAGAACAGGAGTAAAAAGTGTTCACTGCTTGTTTACCTTCTGATTGATTTTCCTTCAAGCTAAGAAAAAATGTGCTGCGTTTCAACAGAAGAAGGCATTGATGTACCTTCTTCTGATTTAGAAATGTAGAATACAAGGCAATGGTCACTTAACGGTAATTAAAACTATAGAACAAATGACAAGTCTACAAAGATTGCAAGAGGAAGCAAGAGGAAGCAAGTTTATATCTATGTATGAGACGAAACTGCCGGCAAGTACTGTCCAGCAGTACTACCTATGAAGGATGATTGGCTTTATTTCCAGTTGCTACAACTAGAAAATTTATTTCTTAATTTAATGCTTACCTCAAATGTAATTTATTTAGGTTGTTCAGGTGTTAAATCAGAAGCATGCTGAATTTAAATTACCTTTTTGGGTGTGCATTATATTTTTACAAAATCAGTGATGTTGAACACTTACAGTGTTTTTTCAAGTACCGGCTGTTTTATTGCTTTTGTGTTTTACATTAGTAAACATGTAGTTATTATTTGCATTAATGTCACCATATTATTTTTTCTTTGGAAAGAAGCAAACATCACTGGACATTTATTGGACTATAAGTCTTATATTGTGTTTAGTGAAAATTGACTCTGATGCCTATAAGATACACCTTTGGAAACAAAATAATGTCACTGATGATAACTTAATTTTATCTCATTGTTAATCGTATGTGCCATTAAGCTATTTTCTCTGAAGGGATGTTGTCCTGCACCTTTCTAAAGCTTGGCTTCGTGCATCATCATTTCAAGTGGTAATTCTTGAGTGCTAAACCTGAAGTAAACGGAGCATTCCTACACCATCATATATAAGCTTTAAATTACATAGGGATGAGCTTGACAAAATGTGTTCAACCTCTGACCTTCTCAGAGACTTTCCCAAAGAGGACTGAAGGTCACCTTTCATTAACTGTATGACTGAGACTTGATTGCAATCCCAAGCACAAATACAGGCTGGGTGGAGAATGGATTGAGAGCAGCTCTGAGGAGAATGACTTGGGGATGTTGGTTGATGAGAACCTCAACATGAGCTGGCAATATGTGCTTGCAGCCCAGAAAGCCAACTGTATCCTGGGCTGCATCAAAAGAAGCGTGGCCAGCAGGTCAAGGGAGGTGATGCTCCCCCTCTACTCTGCTCTGGTGAGACCCCACCTGGAGTACTGCGTCCAGCTCTGGGGCCCCCAACATAAGAAGGACATGGACCTGTTGGAGCAGGTCCAGAGGAGGGCCACGAAGATGATCAGAGAGCTGGAGCACCTCTCCTATGAAGACAGGCTGAGAGAGTTGGGGTTGTTCAGCCTGGAGAAGAGAAGGCTCCAGGGAGACCTTATTGCAGCCTTCCAGTACCTGCAGGGGGCCTACAGGAAAGCTGAAGAGGGACTTTTTACAAGGGCATGTAGCAATAGGACAAGGGGTAATGGCTTTAAACTGAAACAGGGTAGATTTAGGTGAGATATAAGGAAGAAATTCTTCACTATGAGGGTGCTGAGACAGTGGAACAGGTTGCCCAGAGAAGCTGTGGATGCCCCATCCCTGGAAGTGTTCAAGGCCAGGTTGGACGCGGCTTTGAGCAACCTGGTCTAGTGGAAGGTGTTCCTGTCCATGGCAGGGGGTTTGGAACTAGATGATCTTTAAGGTCCCTTCCAACCCAAACCATTCTGTGATTCTATGATTGTGCGTTGGTTTGAACCCAGGTGGATTTCTCTGTCTTCATGTTTTTAAAACTGCTCAATTTAAAAGTTCTCTGTTACTCTACTGTAATGCTAAAAGAAAGGTCACAGAAATTTGTATTTTTACATTAAAATATCTAAGAGAAGGTCATGGAGTCTGATCTTCATTGTGCTCTGGGAGTCTGCAGAGGTGGATCGAAAGCTTTTTCAGCCCTCAGCTGAGTAAGCTGGGAGATTGTGGGTTCATTTGGGTTTGGTTTCGTCTTTTTTTAAGAGCACGGGCTTTTCTTCCACCTGAGTATCAGGCTTTTGGAATAAAATTTGTGTTCAGACATGTTTTTTAGTATCTTCCCTTCACAGTTGCTTGGTTTTTAGTATTTCAGTATCTTCTGTAGCTTATAGTGTCATAATAATCCACAGTGTCCTCGAGCAAAGATACTGTAGGAAAAACTTAATTCAGAACGGTGCATCTGTTTTGCCTTATGATTTGTTTGCAGCTGAACTTTGATAAGGGCTGGTTCATACTTACAGACTTTTTAGAATTCATTTTAAGTGTGTGCTTGTCTGAACTTTTTATTAATTCTTTTCTTCTTTTGTTTTGCAGATTACAGATAGAAGAATCTTCTAAACCTGTAAGGCTATCACAGCAGCTGGACAAAGCCGTAACCACGAACTATAAACCGGTGGCTAATCATCAATATAACGTAAGTAGCTTTCAGTATTTTCCCTTATTCTCCTAGCCAGGAATCTGGCTGAGGACTCCAGAATCGCTCTGCTGCTGTCCTGCAGCCCTTGCCCTCACAGTTGGCCACTGTCTTTGGAACTGTTCCACGTTATCTGTTTTCTCCCTGATTTTGTCTTCTGGGGATCGTCTTTCTGTCTCAAGACCAACATCACCCTTGGGGCTAAGGTCTGCCAATTCTAACTCTCTCATGTTATCTGATGGAGGGCAGACCGCCTTTACCCAAGCCTTTTCTAATGTCTTTATAACATTCTTCCTCTAGTCTTTTTTTAAAAATGTAATTTTGAAATCTGGGGATAAAAGGTAGTTCTGCCTTTGTGCTATGAGATGTGGAAGCACTCCTTTGAGCCAAATAAAATATCATATGGAGGTGGGTAAAAGACTTGAAAAGAATCATTAGTTCCCAGTCCTTTGCAGGAACTGACAACAAGTAGAAAAGAATAACAGCTGATAATTTTTCACAGTTTCATACCTTCATAGTACGTGTTATTTGCATCATTAGCTTTGTCAATATTACACCCACGCTGCTGTTCCAGATCAGTTGATGTACATACAAACTATAATGTCCTTTTTCTTAAAGATCCTCTTTGAGTAATTTGTATGTATGCATATATAATCGCTGTTACTGTTGAATGTGAGAAATGTTAAGTCATACTGAAAATGAGTCACTGTGTTAGTCATTTAAACTTTTACACTTTTTATTAAGATTTTATTTACATAAAACAAATGACAATATACTGGATGATATTTAAGCATTATTCTGAACGGCAGTCTATTTCCACAGAACCAAAAATAATCATTTCTCTCTCATGGGACTGTTTTGTAGTAGTTACTGTTGAAAGTCTGATCTATACATAGATGATCATACCAATATAACTATTTCAGCTAAGGGAATGACATTTAACCAAAATAGTCACACTGGTATATCCTGCTATGCAAATGCAATTTTATATGAGTATATTGTTTTATGATGCTACTGTTATTCTCCTTCTTTAATTCTGGAATAAGCTACAGTGATGTACAGCGTCTCTTTTTAGTGGGATTCTGTGCCACTTGCCTGACACTAGCATAATTACAACATTATGACTTCAACCTGGAGGCAATCTTTGAATCTTTATTCCAGTTGCAAATTGCTGTTGTGGTATCATTACAGAAATTTAAGTCTTGTGTGAGATTCAGGGGGTATAACCAGGATGTAACCAGGCTTCTTAAAAGTTATGATGCTCTTGTGTCCTAGTTGTAATGTTTTTAGCGGTTACATAGCTGTCCATGCTAATGGAAATCCATTGGCAATGTGTTTACTTTTCGTGTTCTGATGGGAAAAATCTAGTAGGATATACTTATACTTGAGTCACTCTTGGCCATGCCTTGACTCTAAAGGCCCAGGCACCACTACTTTCTACAACAACTTTGTTTTCATTAAGTCTTATATTAAGGTTCAAGTTAGATGACTGAAAGGATGTATGACTGGGAGAACATGTCCTTGAACTTTTTAAACTTCTTGGTTAAATTTTTTTGGTGTTTTCAAGCAGCAGTTGCTTTCTTAAAACTTGATGTATTGCTTGTAATCATATGACAGCCCTGTTGGGGACTTTTCACAAGAAAGAAGAAAAAATTGTACAAACTACCGTACATGCTGATGCATTCAGTCATCTTCAGGGGAGTTTCTGAGGAAAGAATAAGCGTCTACTAAGAAAGAAAGGAGTAAAATTTCCTGAAGGAAAATATGATAGAATATTAAATGGGGCTTAAGTGTGGCTGCTCCATGTACCCCTAAATGAACATATAACAGGAAGGAGGATGGAAAGAAATTACATGTGGATAGGAAATAGCAATAGCTTTTTGAATACAAGGACAGGGAAAGTGATTTTTTTTATTTTTTTCCAATAAATTATATTAAACCTACGTTTTTATGAGAAGAAATTGCAATTCCATTACGATATGTGCCAGGATTATAACTTAGCTTTTCTTCTCTGGGAAAGGGACCTTCATTTTCTGTATACCCGTAGATTATACACGTCTTTAAAAGGTTGCAACGTTCTTGCAGCTGGAATCTTTCTGTGACTTCATTATTTTTTGTAACACAGCAGAAAAGTAGTCTAGTGGTCCTGGTTGCCCCTTCAGAGGCTTCTTTGTGGTCTCCCCTCTTCCCACTCTCCCGTACTACAGAGGTTGGTACCTGTGCTCCAGGGGATGGGAAAACCTTTAAGGCTTCTTTCAAACATTTTCAGATAGAACTTTAGATTTAGACTCACTTCTCTATCACCTTTGTATTAGCTGTCTACCGAAGCAGTGTAATACATCAGCTTTGGTATTAATGATACCTTCAAGAAGGCAATTTTGGCAGCTTTTCAGCAAGCTTAGCAACATACTGGGAAGGTAAACAAAGAGAAATTGATTTCTGTATGAAGTCTTGCAGGGATAAACTCGTAGCTTCTGCACTCGACAGCTTGTTCTAAAATGGTCCTTCCTTGAAAGCAAATCGTATTTTAACACTTTTTAAATTTAAAAACCACACAATTTTAAATAAATCTAATTAGTTTACAATGTATATGCGTTCTCTAACACGACTCTCAAAAAGTGCTTTAAGCCTACTGCATAAAACATCCTGTTTGCAAAGAAAACTGGAAGGAAAAAAAAAATGAAAGGCTGCATTGTAACTTGCTATGAGCAGTGTATTCACAAGACAAAAAGAAGAAAACAGCAACAGATACCATGTTTTTTTTTTTAAATAGCACTTCACAATGTGCTCCGTGTTTTTAGACAACAGTGGGAGCTGTTGCTGAAGTTGGAGAGAAATGCTGGAGTATTGCTAATTAAAATGTGGGCAACTGGGACCGCCAGCTGCAAATAACTTTTCAACAAAGGGAGGGTTTGATATTCAGTTTTCTGTGCAAGTTGTTTTTATACATTAATGAATTAAGAATATTAGAATATTCACATTGCATTTGTATAGGGAATACAAACACTCCTTGATTTACTTTAGCTCATCCAGAGAATGTAAAATAGAAGCTCCTACTGGGGAGAGTGTACCAAGGCAATAAAATAATAGAGAAAGAAGAATGCTGGGCAGTACAATTTACTAGCAAAAAAAAAAAGATTGTGCTTTGCTTAAAAAGACTGTTTCATGTTATTTTCCAGGATGCTGCTATTCGTATAATTAAGATTTTATACCCAGTCATGAAATAGTCCTGTCAGAGACCTAACATCAGTGAAGATAATGTTGAGAATTTCCCTATTGTTACTTTGTTCCATTGTGTAGGAAACATCAATTTTAAAGCGAGTATTTTTTTTCTCCACACGGAGAGAGTTGTAACTAGTAGCTAGTTGCTAGCTAAGCACATTTTCGCTATATGTCATTTGAAGAGGTACAAACAGTACCATGGATTTTTTGTTGTTGTTCTCAGAGATTGTCTTGAGAGTCCCAGTAGCTTTTCCCATTACGTCCATGTTACTTATCCTTTATTCCCGTAGCTCTGCCACATACAGAAGTAATAACCTCAGTGCTTTGCTCTTGTTCTTGCTCCTTAAAAACAAAACAAAAAACATAAAAGGAGGAGATGGGTTTCTTCCATCGCTTCAGCTTGACCTTCCACTTGAGGAGTTTGCAGTTGGTTTGTTTTTCTCCCTCTAGTTAATTTTGGTTTTTTTGTTTGGGGAGGTAGAAAATTGCAGAAGGTTTGGTAAGAACAGGCATAATAGCTGCTGCTGTGGCAGAGTGATGCAGCCTGTAACTGGCTATCTTTATCTGTCACACCGCATCTTTCAACTGGTGTTTTTGAGTCAGAGAAAAGTTGTTAACCTTAAAAACAAATACATAGGTCTTTACACTGAAAAGTGACCTCAAATGTACGCAGGAACCCAGAACTCAGTCAGGCTTTGCAAACAGAGATGCCTTTGTCTCTCCTACTGTCTTCTGGACTTGACCTCTAAAGTATCGGAGGCCTTTCTGGCAACAAGTGAAGGCTGGATAATCCATTTCTTCCTCTTGTAAAATGTTAACATGCATATATTCAAAACCTTATTAAGTCCCCAGTCCTAGTCTCCCATAAGCCGGTGTCTCAAATGCAGTAGGGCTCTATTGAAAATGCAGTAGAGTGTTGTTTACCAGCCATGACCTGATCAGCAACTGCACAGAGAAACTGGAAAATTCTGTGGACCCCTGAGTCAAAAAAGGCTGAAAACTCAGGCTCAAGAAAGCCCACTGCAGTTGACTGCAGTGGCTAATTAGAAAACACTGCTTCCAGGAGAACATAGTGTCAGTGTCTTGATTTTTGAAGAGGATTCCATAAAGTTGTAGTTTCTGCTTTCCTTCTTATGTGGAAAGAAACATACAATATATCCTACGGGACGGTAATTCCTGTGTTTGACTGTGAAATACCAAAGAGAAACAATCTGGAGCAGTTTTCAGGCAGGACCAAAAAATATTTGTTGTACCCAGCTAGATTAGATTATTTTTAATAATGTTTGGGTTGCTGTTGTTGACTCATTTTCTTCCGAAAACACAATGTAACATGGCACTGTCTGCAACTTTGTACATGCCAGGTAAGCTCTCTACTTTGGTTTCATTCCATGTCAAATGATGATACTGCCATACTTTGCGATGATCTTACTCATTTGTTTATTTGAAGTGCTGTCAGTCTCATTACTTATGAGACAGTGGGTTTGCCCTTTGACTCTCTCAAGCTTAAAAAGAAAAGCAACAGTTTTCAAATACAAATAATATTAGAAAATAGAAACCAAAATTGTTCCTGTAGATGGAAATACAACTTCCAAAATATACAGTGTAATGGGATTCTGATCATAACAGGTGCTTTTCAGTGCTAGCATGAAGTATCAAATTTAGACTGTAGCCTGAGATGTGACCTATTCATGTATTTTTTAGGACCAAAGGGACAACTATCATACTAAAATAAATTTAAAATGCATGTCTTAAACCCTGAATATTTCACTGTCCTCAGGATGCACCCATGTCCTTGCAGCAAGTCCCTACTCCATTGCGCTTAGTTAGAACATGACAGTGGTAGTAGATGATTGCTCTGGAGAGATGGTTTCTCTGTCAGAAAAATATAAATGCTCATCATATATCTTAGTAAGTTCTGACTTGAGCCAGGTGTAAATTAAAGCATTTTTAATGCCGCAAACTGACTAGTGTCAGATCAGATGAAGATAAGATGCAAAGAACTTTTTGGCAATCAAACAGTCGATTTAGTGTATTGCTTATCTTGCAGGTAGCAGGAGACAAGCACTCTCACACATCTCCTATTTCATCCTACATTTCATGCAGCAAAGGGCCAGTCTCCTCCTACTTCCCACTTTTTGTATCATTTCTTTCAGTGCTTCATAAAGAAACTCTTGCTCACCTACCAGGACATAGGTAGTGCTGTAGGTCATAGTAGACTTTTAGGTGAATGAGTTTCCCTACTTCTCCAATACCTATATAACTATGTGAATACACCCAGTAGAGCACTGGACAACTGCTTTGTTGGTGGAGTTGCAAGGCAGAGCACACCCTGGGTGTGCTGCTTGGTATTTTGGGTTTGTAGTTTTGAAGAGTGTCAGCTGAGTAGACTTGTTCATATATATATTTCAACACCATTGCAGTTCTACTTCATGCATTTACGACTAGATGCAGTCTACTTGCATTATACTGTGTAGTGAGACTATACCAGTAGAGAAACAGAAATTGAATCCACAGCAGGGCTTCCAAAGCTTACAATTAAAACCTTTTCAAGGTCAAAAGAGGTTCCTAATGAATTGTCTGTTGTACTTTCAGAAGAAGCAAATGTTTTGACACACTATTGTTAATAGCAAGGCCAATGTCCTAGATTTATTTTCCTACTCTAGTTTCTGTGGCATAGCCATTCAGCTGTAGATCATGGCAACCAAGATAATGTACTGTGAAGTCGGTTTACTTGATGCTACAGTTTGCTATGGTTGCAAAGCTATTACTGTTTTGAAGATTTATTTTTTTTAAAATGCAGAGGCTAAAGAGTTAAGTAATTACACCAAAGTGTATTAGTAGATAAAAATCAATTGTGTGGGTTTGTGTGGAGAGGTTGTATCTTTTATAATACTAACATACAGCTGGAAAAGCAGACAAGTATTTGGTTGCCCAAGCCCATCTTAGGTTTTAAGCAGAAGCAACAGACTTCGAGCTACAGGTTGGGAACAATTGCTCTGCATTCACTTTAATGATGTACATCTGTTTCAGGATTTCAAAGAGAGAGTTGGCTGGCCAGAGACCTGCGAGCAACAGCAAAGGTGGTAATAGTCTTTGCCACTTTGGGACAGATACCAAGAGACAGGCTATTTTCACTCAGAGAGTAGGAGGGAGTTAGCTGGCAAGGAAACATAGGAAAAAATAAATTGGGCCATAAAACTAATCTCTCTTCTTAAAAATAAGATTTATAGTATCCAGTAGAACTGTGAATTTTCATCTCTAGGCTTCTTCTTTGAAAGTCTTCCTTTTGAGGATCAGGTTTGAGACATCAGAGGCAGAACGACTCCTATACAAAATTATCCCACTGGCAGCCAGTTGTGTGTCCCTTATTGATCATGTTGCAGTTGGTGCTCTGTGGTGATTGGGGTTTGTTTGGGGTGTGCTCATCTGTGCAAATCTTGCTTCTGATGATGAAGCTGAGGAAATGCAGGAAATATGTTTGGAGGCGATAAAAGTTTCTGCAAAAATATAGGGTCATCTTGTGCAGATTACAATAGTTAAGTACTTACTAATATGCATTCTGAAACAGGATGATGTGTGGCAACAGGGGGGCTCTACTTGCTTGGAAGGGGTTTTTTTTGACTACCGTAACTTTGTGTGTGCTACTTAGGTTTCTCCTGAAGAGATACCATCCGCATCCTCAAAGTGTCTTCACTTGGTGAAGATTGGTTTTTATATTGACGGAGTGGTTGCCTTGAGTGCTGTTTCTGGAGCAGATGAGGCAGTGCCCAAGGGCCATTTGAGCATCCTTTGGGCAGGTGGTTGTTAAGATTGTTGATGTAGCCATGTTGGTCTGTGGTCTGTTTCCCGAGTATGGCAATTTGTAGGTTGTTTGATATTTGTCATTATACTTCAGAAGCTGATATCAACAGAGGTGGAGTGAAAATACTGTCTCAGTTTGGATTCCTGTTCTAATATTAATTCTCTCTCCAGATTTGGGCACATCATGCAAGCTCTATTTCTGGGGTTTTTTACTGGTTAAAGCAGAGATACATATCTGAAAAGCTTATTGTGCTGATGACAAAATGCTTAGTTTATGTTCATAAAAGAACATTTGCGTACTCAAAAGAAAATTTTCCAGATGAAAAGCACTTAGTCATTGAACAGTGTTTTACTAAACAGAAGAGGTTTTTTATGTCTTAATGTTCAGCACTGAGTATTATACAGCGTTACATATGAATGTCTTTAAAACGTGTTTTGTATCTGATAGATTGAATATGAGAAGAAGAAGAAAGAAGATGGAAAACGGGCTCGAGCTGATAAACAACAAGTGTTGGACATGCTTTTTTCAGCCTTTGAGAAACATCAATATTACAACATTAAAGACCTGGTGGACATAACCAAACAGCCGGTGGTACGTACTAGTAGGCTTGTAATATAACCATTTTCAGTAGTTACTACTGTGTATATTTTCCATATCCAGAAAATAGTTTAATATATACTATATGCCTTTGAAACAACTCTCTAAATATGTTTTACAACAAACAGAAATCAAGTTTTAAGTTCACCATTGTGGGACTGTGTAGGTTACTAGGCATTGCCGTGAGTATACTTTTTCTTGACAGAGGTGGTTTAAGTAACCTAAATAGTCTCTTTCTTATTTAGGTTTGCTTTAATACTAGAAACCAAATTCTGTAATGCTGTGACATCTTCCATGCTACTCCTGTCCTCTCTGAAGTAACAGCCTAGTTCTGTTGCTGTTGGCAGTAGAGAGTGTCAGCCCTTCCTTCAGCTTCTGGACTTCATCTTGGCATAGCAACAGGGGTTACTTTTTTTCTGTGGGTCTAGAAAATTGTGTTTCGTGGAATTAGTATTAATGCACGCATTGTCCATGTTAAGAGCTCAGGCATCATGTCAACACCCCCAAAATCACGTGATTTCCTTTAAAAATAGAATAATTTTTAGACTAAGAGTTTAGGGGGGTGATATTTGGGATTTATTTTGATTTGTTTTTTAAACACTGTTTTGATACACAAACAAGAAAAGCATGAAGATGTGCTTAGGTGATGGTTTTGTTATCCTGTAGTGTCTGCCAGCCCCTTCATCTATGAACCCTAACTTTCCAGTTCTTTCCCTTCTTCCCCTGTTCAAGCTTTCCTTGAGCAGACCAGGCAGGAGCGGGGGGAGACAATGACATGTGAAGTATCTTTTGATGTTTTTCACTGCTGACTTCGATATCTATCCTCAACCCAGCTGCAGTTTTCACAAAACTTCAAGGGATTAATCATGTTTGAGTCTAAATGGAGCAACAATTTCAAAAGTTGTTAGAGCTAAGGCAGAAGAAGGAACAGTGACAGCTGGATTATGGAAAAAATTATTCCTCTGTAAAAGAGGGGAAAAAATGGAGATACTTACTGGTTTTGCTCACTTCATGTTTAGAATTAAATGGATCTGTATCAGAGGATTTGTATAAGGTGCACAATCTGTTTGGTTAAGAAACTACACAAAGATGTACCCAATTCAAATACATGTAGGTTCACAGTGTTCTAGTACCTTGGAAGAATCTAGTTGGATAATGTATTCGTGTCTTGTATTCCATTCATTTATCTAATGAGTCAGCTCCTTATCTGTGTGGCAGAGAAGGTGTGTGGATCATGGGAGCTGAGAAGGAGGAGTAAATAGGAGGAAAATATGAAGGGAGCGGCAAGAAAATTTTCAGATATTTTTCTTTTTGTAAGAGATAGGTGTGACAGTCACTATCCCGATCACTTTGAATATAAGTAGGTGCAGATTTATCCTGTCTAGCATGACTTCAGCTAGAAATAGTCACCCACAACTCCCACTTAAGCCATGGGAGAACAAAAGTTTTCTTCCTCCTATGATGTGATTTACCTCTTCAATGTACCTGTCTCTCTGCATCAGCTCAAAGGAGCCCGGAAAAGCTGTGTTTCTGACACAAGTTTCTTCATTAAGCACCAAAGTTGGGCAAGATTAATCCAATTTTTGTCTCTGTCACTGCCGTAAGGATTAGATGTACAGGGTAGTTATTAGATTAGATGTATAGAGCAAAATACCTCATGTGAAAACTTCTGTTACATTTATGATGAATTTCTATGCCTGTCTATGTATCTCTGCAGTCATCATATGTTCCTGAATATACTCTGCCTGTAGCATAGTAGATCTGTGCAGCGTACTTTCATCTCAGCCAATCTAGGCTTTTTTTTTTTTTTTTAACTATTGTAGTAATGCAGATATGTTAAAAGGAAACTGTAGACTAATTTGACCTAACATCACATGTTATTTGGGCTATATCTTTGCATCTATGTTTCTTATTTGGGTCTGTCTAGTGATGGCTAAAAGTCCCATAGGGCTCCTGAGATTAATCAAACCATTAAACCCTCTTCCCCTGAGTGGGCTGTGCGGTCTCAGTTTCGAGCTGTGTGTGAGAGTTAGGGTTGTGTGTTCATTCCCAGCTGGGGTTTTGCCATAGGTGTTGGTACCCATCCAGCTCCCTCAGACACGATATCCCGAGAAAATAAATGACCAAAATCCTCTTCCTAATGCCTTTCTTCATTCACTGGGTAGCCAGTATGGTGATAAATTCAAAACTATCTTTCACTACGTCATCTACCCCTCATCTAAAGCTATCCTAATTTCCCATCTGGGTTCCCATTAAAAACTTCTATAGGGAGTTGCTAATGGCATCCATTTCCATTTAAAAATACTATCCCTTGGTTCCTGCTGCTCAGCCGGTGTTTGCTCCATGTTTGAGCATCCCTGGTGCTGCAGACTTCAACCTCTGGTGTGCAACTTTTTTTTTTTTTTTCTGAAAATAAACTACCTGTTCCTAATACCCACTGTGACTGTATTGTTTGCAGAGCAGCTATACCTGACAAAAAAAAGTAAAATGCCAACAGGTGAATAGGCATGCTTTCCCCATGCTGTACAGAGGTTGGCTGCTAATTAATCTCTTCTGAGTGTTCACTGCTTTGTTTTCTGTCATAGTGTCTAAGATTGTCTGGGTATGTAATTTCTCCTTTGAGTTTCTAAATGTTGAGGTTATTTTCAGACACGAGAAAAAAATGCTGCTGCTGTCTCCTCAGCTCCCATTAAAATGAAGTTCTAGGTGCTTACATCACTGGCTAATAATATTTAAAACACATTTGTCTAAGGGAATTAACATCTTTGTTAGTGAAGTAACAAACAAATTAAGGGTATTTTTCTTACCTAATGGTAAATGTAAATAGTAAATTAAACCCTTGCTACAGAATATGCTGCATGTTACACGGGAAATTGCTGCCATCTTTATTTTGCGATCGTGAAATGACAAAGCAAATCTATTCTGAACGCAAACTACTGTTATATTAGGGAAGCCTGGGTTTATTTGTCTTCCTTTTTAATGAAAAATAACAATTTGCAGTACTAGGCAAATCTGTTGCCACCTACCCAGATGTACATACTGAGTGCTCCCTGGAAATACTGCAGTAATTCTAGATTTGGACTTCATGGCTGAGAACATAATATGCTTTTTATGTGAGCAATCACATATTTGTGAAGAATGGAACCAGTATGGAACCAGTGGTCTAATATGAACTTTATTTTTTCAAAATGGGGTAGATTGATTGCAGTTTTTTCTTCTGTTTCAGCTTTAAGTAATGGTTATCCTAAATACAGAGGAGGGGGGTTCCCCTCAAAGTTTCAGAAGGGTTTTCAGAGCTTGGAAGTTAACTCCTCTCTCAGAAATTCTTATCCCATAATTCTATAGTAACATTTCACATTTTATGGAAAAAATCATGAGGGAAGGTGTAACAGAGCAGAGGATGCCTTAAATGTACAAACAGATTACCTACAGATTAGCTTCTGTGTTAATTATATGTATACAAACATATTGAATCCCTTTCTGAGAAGAAATTGTGGGCCCCTGATTAGCACTCACCAGGCTCTAAAATTCAGTATTTGGCATCGCTGGAGGAAGTGGGGGGGTTTGTCTTGATGGTAGAGGATCAGACTATGTAGTATGCTTCAAGATGTATAGGCCAGCCTGGCACAGCGCAAACCCAAGGTGGAGGGTCCTGGTTTCTGGCAGAAGTGATTCTGCAGGAAAAATCATAACGTCCCCTGAACTCATCTCATCAAGCCACTTGCTCTCAAGTGTGGTGCAGTACAGCAGGATTATCCCCGATTTGTAATTGTCTAAAAGGTCCAACATTTCAGCATTGTCTGTGCACGCAGACTGATTTTTTTGGGTTAACGCTCTCAGCTGCCCTCCCTAAAACCACTGCTGCTTGTTTCCCCCCGCAGCAGAGATGGCAAATAGGAATATGTTGCAAATCCTCAGCTGCTGCAGTTCACAGTCCCAGCTTGAAGTGCCTTTACTGTGGCACAGACGTTACCTCACTATGCAGTTCGGGTTGGTTTTGTTCCGTTTTGTTATGCTGTTGAATCAAAACTCTTGGAAGTTTTGCCCAGAGAGAAGCAGAACTGCCTGGGGAATTGGGTCTGAAAACTAGTTGAAATTGAAAGTAACCTTAGTTTAACTGGGTGGGTGGTTTGGAGGCATGAGCAAGTAGTGAGAGGTGAGAACTGCCTCGTGCAAAATGTCACCCAAAGATTCTGCCACCAAACAGCAGCAAGCCGCCGGGAGCTGTGGACTGTGAGGCCGTAGCGGTTTTGTTCTGCCTGAGCCCTGCGGCATCGTCACACCCTGTGACCTGGCTTCCCAGATGCAGACTAGGTCTCTCAGCCCAGGAACTGCATATTGGATGTACTTCGTGGGGCTAACTACAATTATATTTTTTTCCAATTCTCATTAATCTGTCCGTGTGATCTAGAGCAGAATTTAACCTTGAATCTGAGTGTTTCTTCCACCCACTCTGCCATCTTTTGAAGTGTCTGTCAGTGACACTACTGAAAGCTACCTCGCGTGTATGCACAAGGATTGCAAACAAAGCAGTGGATATGCAGGTATACACATCTACGCATACCCATGTAGAAATCGCTTTTTCACCTGCTTTCACCACCTTTTAAAAAACGCATTGCGCAAGAGCAGTGTCATCGTACAAAAACATTTGCACACTAATTGCTGTTGTAGTGAGCACATTTGTCTTAGGTACCTGACTCTCAAATAATGACAGCATCTCTGCAATAGCTGGGATGTGGAAAGGTGTGCTAAGAGATGTATATTGATCTCCTGCTGCCACCTGCTGGGGTTTGCATCGTGCACCCTCGACGACTGACGAGCCATCCCCGCAGTGCAAAATTAACTCCCCGCTCACTGCTGCACGCAGCCGCTCTGCTCGAAAAAAAGACCCTAAGAAACTAGTTTGTATATGCAGTCCGTTACGGTCATCTTTCTTACTTGTTGGACAAACACCCCTCATTGCTTTGAGAGAGGTTTTTAAGAATAATTTTGCTACATGAGTCCAAATGAAGTATTGTCATTAGTGTGGGATCTGGATTTTTTGCTTTGGAAATTTTTTGTTTGTACCTGGAGAGAGAGTAATGATCGGTTTCTGTAAAAGAGACTTTTTTTACTGACTGAGAACATACTTTTCATTTATTTCCCAACTCTTCCATTTAGCAAAAAATGGGAAGAGTGTAAGGAAGAGACTGGGCAACTGGCCTTTCTTTTTTTCCTGTCATCAACTAATATTTGCTTTTTTTAATGAGTTGGTGTATGTTGATATTTGCGCTTGGTGGAACTGTAGACACAGAAAATGCAAGGGTTCCAGTAACTCCAGTTCAATATATGCACTCAGGATTAAATTGCTCAAACTAAAGCAAGTATGAATTTAATGTGGGGATTCTTAAACTGTGGTCTGTGGTTGCCATGGCAATCCACTCAAGTCAGTCCCGATTAATATTTAAACAAACAAGCAGGCAAACAGCTCTTTAAAAAATGAAACTAATTGCTGGGGTTTATTAAAAGAGTAAAGGGGGGTGATATTAGTGAGCTGTCTTGTGTCAAAGGTTATACTACTGGTATCATAGCTTTGCTTGTTTTTTTTTTAATTTCTCTTCCTAGCCTTAATATTTGAATGTATTGGAAAATTCTCTGGCACCTACTCAGCTCTCCGCTAAAAATAAGGCCATAATAAAATGCTTAAAGCTTTGCAAAATGGCATGAAAACCAACAGCTCAGGGCTTTGATGGGGTCTGAATAAGGCAGGGAGTCAAGATAATCCCAGCCCAAGCAAGACAAAAAGCCAAGAGCTTTTAGCTCAGGTGGAGAAATTCCAGCAGGAGGAAGATGTGTGAGAGAACGGTGATGTACAGACCCGCACGGTGGCTGTGTCCCACCACCCCGGGGAGCCCCTCGTGCACAGCGGCCACCCACATGGCTCGCTGTCTGTGGTGGCAGCAAGCTCCCAGGGCAGAAAGCCTGCCTGTGTCCCCACGTCTCCGCAGTCATGTGAGAAACGTAAACACACAGATTTTTAGACCAGCTGTGCATCTGATACTCAGGGTACGTAGGGCATATCTCAGCCTTTTGATTTTGCATGTGCCCTGTCTTGAAACAGGAGCTGTGGAGCATCTCCGCTAGCTCATATGTAGGTGGGTGCTACTGCTGTAGGTCTGCAGTAACCTCAGCATCGCCTTCCCAGAGGTGCTGGGAGCTTCATTTTGGCAGCCCATGGAGCATCCATCTAGCTAGTACCTGCCTCTCTGCACCCTGGCAGGGCTGCGCAGGGAGTGCCCGGGAGTCGTCACCCCTGGGGCTCGGGTGCTCCCTGCTGCATCCCTGGGGCTTGTGCCGGGCGTTACACCCAGGCCACTCTACTCCCTGTTGGTGCCTGGGGGCTGAAGTCTATCACAGAGTTGTTATCGCACAAGTTAGTGCTGATCAGCCAACCTTGCTGTCCGCCAGGTCATTTTTATGAACTGAGTTGATGTGATTGAACAGATTATGAGATGTCTTGTAGGAACTGTGGTAATTGTCTGCCTGTATAATCTGAATTTTTGTCTTCTTTCAGATATACTTGAAAGAAATTTTAAGAGAAATAGGCATCTACAACGTGAAGGGGACCCACAAAAACACATGGGAGCTGAAGCCAGAATACAGACACTACCAAGGGGAAGACAAGAGTGATTAACAAAAGCGTTTACGAAGCAAGAGAGAATTAGTGATTGCACTGAGGGAACTGCAGTGGGTTTACAGACAGGACTGAGCACAGCGCAATTCTGCAAGGTTCAAGTTAAATTAAAGCAGCTGATAGTTTGTAATTTTCTGTAGCTTCATTTTTTTTCCAAGGAATATTTCTTGTATGTTTCTATAAGTGTTTTGTCTTTGACAGGAAAAAAATATTTACAGAATAAACTTGTATTAGATTTATCTTTATTAAAATCTTTTGAGTTCTGACCTTACTTTTTCTTGGTAGCTTTGTGGCTTTTCCAAGCCTCAATGACTTTGAAGGAAAACATGTCCTAGAGGAACCTGTAACTTTGTGGGTTTGCATTCCAGTAGAACCAGGTTAATACCCTCACTTCTGCTGGGATCTGTCAGGGCTTCGTCTGGAAGGCTGCAAAGGTATATAACCCTTTGTGCAGTGTTTGGATGGAATGGACATGATGCTCCTTTTGGGATCAGACTTCAGGAAAACCAGCCACAACCGTGGTGCTCATCACAGTCCTTAGACTCCATGGGGACATATCAACACAGTTAAAAACCCGTAAAGCAAAGGCTGTTGGATACACAGATCAGTGGGAAGATGACAATCCCCTCCAGGTGATTACTGGAAAAAAAAAATGAAATGTCTGTCTATTAGGTACATCAAGGAATAGATTTATCTTTTGTTTGTTTTTTATGATGTTACCTTTGTTTTATGTTTAAGCATATCAATAAAAGCGTTATTGTAATTTGTACCATGCAACGTTCTACATTATTGACTGAACACATGTTGTGATTTACATAGCATAGGTATGAAGGTTTTTTCAAACCTTCAAAATGTTTTTATTGCTGGCTTTGCCACTGGGTTTCTGTGTGTTTTGGGGAAGATTGCTTAATGTATCCGTGTCTCTGTTCCCCAGTTTTTAAGTGCACATTGCAAGGGTTGTCTATTCAGCATCCTTATTGGGAGGGAGATGGGATGGGACTATTTAATTATATTCTCAAAGCTTTTATGTTAAAAAAAGAGCAAAGAAAACAGAGTGGAAAAAACCTCATTAGTATACCTGTAAATGAAGCAGAAGGTGAGGTTTTATAGCACAATTTTCACATCCCCTCGGGTCCTTTGTATGTGTGCATCACTTCTGCACACACTAATAAAAGAATAGGTCTGCGTGAAAAGCAAACATTCCGTTATTGGTCCACTTGGAAGCAATGAAAGGTTCGGAGTGGGGTCAAATGTCTTCAGAGGTTTCTAAACCAACTCTGACCCCTTCTGCATGTCACACATTTTAATTTTGCTCAATTCATTGTTTCTATAATTGTTTGTGTAGGTATCTCTCTACAGATATGCTTCCTGCTGGTGCTCAGCTTCTTGTGGCATGAAGTGTCCAATTCCTAGGAGGTGGACTATAGGAGGTGGACTGCTGAGAGTTTTTGAAGAGCAGATTACGTTCCAGCGATGTCCGTGTGCTTTCATAAATACTGCCGTTCACTCCTGTCTCCTCAGGCTCTACGAGCAGGACCCAGCTTGCTAATGGCTACGGGGGATATCTGAGGATGCCAAGAGGAACCCAGGAAGTCAGCCTTCACGTCTTGCTATGGTACATGATGTGCTCCCCAGCAATAGCCAGAGCCTGCACACATTGCTGTCCTCCTCGTGCTGTTCGAGTCCTCCGGAGACTTGCATTCACAACCATGTAGGATGAGAACTCTTGCTTTTCACGGGCTGGGTTCCTCTGTTGGGTTTGTGTTCTGGATAGTTTGAGCAGCTAAGGTACCTGGAAAGTCTAGGTCAGCTTCTCCCTTGTGTTGCTCCTCACATGATCTTCTAAAACCACGCAGGGCAATCCTGATTTAGTAGTGTTGTAATTCAGTGCCACAGGTAAAAATGACCATGCCATTTCAGAAAGAAAAGGTTACCTTTAGTGGGATCCTCAGCAGGATTAGCTTAGCAGGAAAGTATTTTGGATCTGCTTGTATTTTTGGTTTTATGTGAGTTTACTGCTTCACTGTTTGTCTTCAGTTGAGAGGGACATAATCAGTCAGCGTGAAATGTCAGAAGATCTAAGTAGGTATTTTATTGATCTGCAGAGTGCCTTTGGACAGGGTAAAGTGGCTCTACTTACAAGTAATGGAAAGTGTACAGAGCATGCCATTTTTTATGGGGTTTATGTTTTTTACAAAAAAAAATATTTTTATAGGCATCATTAAAAACATGGAGAGTGCTAGAAGTAAATGAGCAGTGGAGTTGTCAGCCAACGAGAAGCACAAAGGTTAAGCCAAGGTGCCCTGTTTCGCTTGCAGTCTTCTCTGGAGCGGTGCCAGTTTTCAAGGTAAAAGGGGAACTGGACAATGAGGAAACTCTTATTTCAAAAACAACTGGGAAACATTACTCCAGGATAAACTAAGACAAGACATCTAGTGGACAGTCTAGAAGCCAGGCAGCTCATGAAGCATTTTTTTTCCTGCCTCCTGCATGATTTTGAAGGCTTTCTAGCTTGTTAGTGTGCAACTGGAATTTTAGCCCCAAGAGCAGCCACAAAATCCATGTGGCGTGAGAGAAGGGTACGACGAGCCCGCAGGGGTGCTGACCAAGAGGATGAAAGATGCTCTCCTGTGCTGACACCGGGACCGGTGCTGCGCATTCAAGGACTCTGCTGCCTCCTGCCTGGTGGGAATGCATAGTAAAGATGGAGTAGTTAGGTGCTGTTTGCAGGTCATCGTCCAGCCTGCAGCCAAGCCACGGGGTCTTGCAGCACAAACTACCCTAGGGACAGAAGCAGCAGGGTAGACACGCTGCTACGGGCCCCATGTTCTCCCTTCTGCAATAACTCAAGGTACTGCAGGACCGGTCTAACTTCATGTGAGCCTGCAATAAGCATTTAGCATTTGGGGGAACCTCACTGGCATCCAGCACGCAATAACCAGCAAAAACTCTCCAGCTCCGCTCTGCTTGTTCTGCAGGGGGACCTTACGCAAGTGCTGTTAGCAGGATTGCCATCTGCCGAAAGAGAGAAGGAGGAGGCTCGTAGGCATTCAAGTCTGATTCCCCGGCCCCCACATTTGGATTAATTTAAACTCTGAACTCACAGCAGTGATGAACACCGATTCCCTGCTGGTCTTCCCATGTGCTGCTGTCTCTGCTCGCTGCTGAACTCTGCTCGTGCAGATGTTCTTGACTATCAGTGGTCAAAACATTGGTCCATGAATGGGTCCCATAGGCATGAGCCGAAGTATCAATGTGCTAAATGCCATTGAATGAGATTAAAAGCACGTCTGCTCTCTAGCATTACTTCTCCCGAGTGACCAGTTCTTTGAGTCATCAGAAATTTTATCCTCTGTAAGCCCAGTTAGTACAGGCATGGGCCTGAGCTGATGCAAGGCAGCAGTGATGCAGCTGCCCCAGTAGAGACACGCCCGTGCCAATGGGCTAGAAATGGGTGAGAAGGTGCGACATCCCCGTGCCAATGGGCTAGGAATGGGTGAGAAGGTGCAAGCCCGGAGGCTGCCACTGCTACGTGGGGAAGGGGGGTGGATTTGAACCCAGCATGGGACAGGCTGGTCCCAGTGCTGCCCTGCTTCCCTCCCTGCCAGCTCACAGCTCTAAACATCTGCCTGCCTCCTCCACAGGTGGTGGGACAGGCAGGACTGCACGAGGAATGGGAGCAGAAGGTACCAAGCATGAATATTAGCTGCGGACTCGCAAAAAGTGACGTGGCTGCAAGACCTCTGCTGCCAACACCACATCTTTGACACAGAGCTCCTAGTGGGATCGGTGCTCACTAGCTGGCTTTGATCCCAGTGGATGCTCCCTAAAAGTCGGCCATGCTTTGAGTCAGCTACGTATTGTCTTCACCAGCTGCTTGGAGTCGGCTCCAGCTGAACGTACCTCCTGCGTGTGTCACCACCCACGTTCACATGTCCCTGTCTCCAGGATGGCATTTTTCATTAATCACCATATTTATTGACTCCTAACAAATCGTTTTTCTCGCTAATGCAGTATCAGAGCTGAGCTGCTGCTCCAGGCTCACCTGGAAGATAGCTCTGCTTCTTGAGCTTTTCAAAGAGCTGTGGCTGGGTACAACCTGGCCCATTTCTCATACTGGTGGCTGGACTGGGGGACTCTTTCTTGGCTCTCCTAACCAAGACTGTGGGTGACTACCAGGCTGTGGGGGTCAGCCTTTCTCTGGGAGTGTTTAATTATTTGCACAAGGATGACAAGCTCCAACAGAAAAGATCAAAAAAGGCCCTTTCCAGAAAAGCTCAGCACTCGGTGCTACAGCAGGTGTCTTAAGGTGTCACATCTCTTGCCTGGCTCAAGCAGGTCAAACTCTTCCACCTTTGGCTCTCATCAAATGCAAAAATTTTGGACTTCATCACATTTTGGAATAGGCAATCAGTAAATATCTTTGGATGGGGAGCACAGGGCACCCATAAGCCAGAGGGGTCAATGAACATGGATGCCATTGAGCATCGCTTCAGCGACCCAAACCTAGGGCTTGTGTGATGAGCAAGACTCGAGCACCAGCAGCTGAACTTGCAGCAACCCTGTTCTCCTTCCCAGCTCAGCAAATCTCAGCGCAAGGAGCTGCTTGGTACTGGTCGTACTGTTCTTAGGAGTACCTCAGCCAAAATGTGTCCCTTGGAGGAGTGCAGCCAGCTGGGGGGGGGGCTTTCTGCTCCTGATGGTGTCACAAGGGGGTTTGGGCTCTTGCAGCTGGCATGTTTGCAATTATAGGCAAATAAATGGGAGAAGGGGGAAACTGCAGTATTTGGCTTTCAATCTTGAAAGGAAGGGAATGACTGTTTCTTTCCACCTCTACGCCATTAACTAGTTTTTTTACCTCTGAAGCTCATTCTTGAGAGTGGGATTTCCACAGGGACCTGAGCACCTCCAGGAGGCAGGGAATGCTTTCAGCAGCTGTGAGACAGATAGATAACCAAGTACAGAGGACCAGAGGAACAGGCAAGGGCAAAGTCTACATTAAAAGCGAGGAAGGAAACAATGGAGAGTCCTTCCTCAGCTGCCTGGGTCTGTGCCTCCACCCACCAGTCTGTGGTGGGAGGGTTGATAGCACTGGGGGAGGGAAATGAGACTGACCGCCCTGGGCTTCACACATCTAATTTAAGTTATTTTTTTCCCAGAGAGGCTTACATAAAACCCAGTGTGGATTCCTGAAAAGCCTCCCTCCACCGCCCAGCCAAGCCCAGCCCTGGGAAGAGGCTATTTATACTCCAGTGATGGCAGCGGCTGCAAGCAGCGAGGGCTGTGTCCCTGCAGGGTCCACCAGCCCAAGCACACCCAGCCACAAGATCTTCCTCCTGCATGTCCTTCCCAAAGCTGCCTGGACCCCAGTAAGTGAAGTGGCCATGAACATGAAATCCTTCTACTTGTGGGCAGCTGCTGTCTTGCCCGTTCAGCTTAAAAATCAGGTGGGTTTATGGGGGTCAAAGCACTCTTAGCCCCACCACGACAGGTGAACTGGATGGCATGTGCTGCCAGGAGGCAGCCGCTGGGCCAGGGCAGCTGAAGCTGATGGGTGAAGGGCTGTGCCAGCCCCCTTAAATGCCTTTTTATGGGCAGCTTTACTAAGCGCCAGCAGCTGCAGGCAGTTCTATGGCTGCAGGAAGCAGAGAAATCATCCCTCCCTGCCTCGACTGAAGGGGCCAAGGGTGCCCAGCTCAGGTGCAGGCACAGCTGTAGGCAGAGGAGATGAACCTCAGCCCTTGAACCAGACTATTCCAGTAGCAACAGTGGGGTTTTGCTAGCTGAGCATCCACAGTGAACAGGGAGGGAGCAGCCAGCTTTACATGGCCTTTTCTCAACTACTCTATTACAAAGAATTTGGGAAGATAATACTTAAATACTCTTTGGACACTGAATTTTTTGGACATTCCCTATAAAAATCAAAGAGCTGCATTGCTTTGGCAAGGCTGCTGGTGTGCCCACACCTTGCTGAGAATGGGAGGAAAAAGGGCTGATTTCTAAAATGCCAGTAGTGCTTCCTCCCACTGCTGCTGGTCGCAGATGGGGAGGTGAATCCAAGCCATTGGCTCCCAGGATAACAAGAGGGCTGTGGAGAAACGATTGCTCATCATTTTTCTTACCGTGCTCAGGCCCTGTCTCCTTGTCGAGGTTAGTATCATGCACCAAAATAGTTTAAAAAGGCCTCCTAGCATCAGTTTAAGGGTGTTTTGGCTCCTTTCTCCCAGAAGTGGAAGGTGATGAATGCAGCTCTAATGGCTCAAAACACCCAGCAGCTATACACATCCTCAACAACATTCTGCCATGCTCCTGCATAACACACTTACTTACAGGGTTACCAGCATTTGCCGGCACCAAAAAAAGCTCCCCCAGGCCCCTAGCCCTGGCCACAGCCACTTGGCTGTGATCTTTGCACATCAGCTTCCAGCTGCGGCTTCAACCAAAAGCCAGCCACAAGGTGCAGGGACCACAAACCAGCACGGTTGCACTCCTGGCAATGGATTTTGGGCTGTTTACGGCAAAGACTTTCAGGCTTGGCTAGATTTTTTTTTCCTCCTACCAAGACATTTATCTCCGAGCTAAATGAACACTGTTTAACTGCTGCTCTCCTGCTGTGGGCTAGCAGCGACATGAAGATTTACTTGCCGGCTGGTGCAGGGTGAAACATCCCAGTTTACAACAGCAGACGCATCCTGGGGGAGCGGCTGCAGAGCTGAAACGCAGCCAGAGGTCCATGGGAGCGGAGGGAGGCGTCTTACGTGCTCCAAGCCAGCAGCAGGATGCAAGAAAGCAGCGGTATCTTGATTCAGATACTATTGCTGTTTAATAAAAGCATCCTCCCTAGTTAGCTATTGCTGAAAACACTGCCAGGACTGCAGCGGGCTAGCCTGAGCCAGCTCAACAGTAAGAGACTTGCTAAGGGAAGGAAGCAAGTTGCAGCTGTTTTATTTTTTTTTCTACATCTTTTTAAAAAAAATAAAAATCTAATTTTGCTTCTCTGACAACAACCATGTCCTAACCTTATGGTAAGTCCCTCCTTACTAAAACAAACCCAACTCTGTTCCCTACCTCCATTCACTTAAAATTTTCCCTCTGCAGGTTCTCCCTCCTTGTGCTGAAGCTGAGGGCTGCACAAGGCTCCAGGACCATTTGCCCACCCGGGCTCTGGCACCCACCCCCTGACCATGCTGAGTGGACAAAGCCAAGGGATGGAGCTGGGCTGGCTCAGCTGGGTGCCTAAGAGGGGGCAATGGGGTATCCAGCTCCCCATGGCCCCACCAGCAGCTCTCCCAGCACACCAGATGTTCCCTCCACTGCATGAACATCCCCGAGCCTGCACCCTTTCTCCTCAAAGCAGGCAGTCAAGGAGCAACAAGCTGCTGCGGCAGCGTTCGGATGTTAACAGCACGGTCACCAGCCTGTGGGAGGTGGGATTTTTTGCCAGTGCTCGGCTGAACCCCTGTACACAGGCTGTGGGCAGGAGACACTGCGGGGATGCTTTGAGAGGGCAAAAAAGAGTGGATTTGTAGATAGGGCAAGACCCAGCTGGGGCAGCAAAACTGCAAGACACAGAGCAGGCATTGAGGGGGAGCGGTGGGGTGGGAGGGTGAAAGGCCAAGGGGACCATGAGACACATGCCCAGCACAGTAGCTGGTTCCTCCAGCCCCAAGACGTCACTCCCTTAACCACAAAAGGACAAAACTAAAAAGGGAGGAGGTTTTTTTCCCCTCTTTATAAGCAATCAGCCTTCCTTCCCCTGCCAGCAGACAGCTCATGGTGAGTGCAGGAGCAGCCTCCTGGCTCTGCATGGGGCTGAGACCTGAGCCAGCAGAGGAAAGGTTTCTACCCAGCCACTTAACCCACTCTGTAAGACTCAGTGGAAAAGCTATTTGGATCCTTCCCAGCTGCACAGCCCTTCCAGCCATGGAAAATATCTTCCCAGGAATGTGAGATACAAGCCTGATAAGTACATGTTTTAAAACAAGATGGTGATAGGTTTTAAAGCTGTCCTTCAGTTCAGGCTGTGTTTAAGCAGCACCATAATCTGTTATGATGGGGGATTTTTATCAATTTAGTAACTCCAAAGCTGTAGCATTACAGCAGCATGAAGCCTTGCCTTCTCAAATCACTTTAGCTTTTCAGCCCCAGAAAACAGCTGCTTGAAATGAAGAGAGGCCAGAAGAGGAGGAATCAGGTTACGAGGAAATACACTGACTTCATTTTCAACTCAAGAGTTGAGTCACAGACTGTTGACAAGTGCATTTACCAGCCACAGACCTCCCACTTAACAGCATGTAGCAACTCCCAACGCAAGGAGCTGGATCCCAACTTTCCCTCACCCTGCCTCCACTGCAGGCAGCTACCACAGCAGCATGGCTGAGACTGCTGCTTGTCACGGCCACGGTCCTTCCCCGCCATCAAGTGTGGTTTAACCTCTCCTCCCTGGTGCCTGGCAGGCTTCACACCACCGAGCAGCAAGACTTGCCCTTTTCCCTGAGAAACTGGAGGCAGCAATGCATTTTTGGAAAGCACAGTGCAGCCAGCAGCAAAACCACTTCTCTTGCAGCTCGCTGGAGACAAACAGAACAAAATCCTGCATCTCAAGAGCCTTTGAACTGACACTTTCCTACAACAGGCTGAAGGGAGACTTCCCATCAGAGGCTCTGCCATGCAGAAAAGCATATGAGACTGATAGGAGCATGTAACTCACCAGTAGTTAGGCATGTTTGCACACACCAATTAAATATCACAATTAGCCTGGAGTACAGACAGGATGGCACGCAATTTGCCATGAGCCATTCAACCCAACAGCAAGGCTGTGCTCATCATGCTTTTCAGCACCTGCTTTTCAAAGCAGCACCTCATCATTTCTAAGCAGCTGCCACACAGCAATTTGCTCCAGGCTTGTGCCCAGGGTTCCCAGCCTCAGCATAACTAGCCAAGCAGCCAGGCACAGGCAAGAGCTGTTTTCACTCCCACATCCCAGCTCTGCTCAGTTTTAAACACTTGGACTCACTGGAAGCAGAAGCCAGGAGTATTGGGGGTTGCACAGCCAGACCAGGGGCTGCATGGCCATGCAAAGCACTGCCCTGCCCACACTAAACTTACCCCACTGAGAAGCAAAAGTCTCAAACTAAGCAAGTGCTTACTCTCCCCTCACATTAAGGCTCTCAGTTTTTAACAAAGATGCAACAGGAAGGGTAAGATAGCATCCTCACATGGCCCCATTAAACAAATCCTCTGCAAGGAAAGCAAGAGCTGGCTCACAGCGATTTTATTTAGGCTTTGAACCTGCCTTTCAGCCCATTGGGTGAAGGCAGAGGAGCATTAATTTACATTGCTCAGGTTACACCAAAATTGTACCTCAGCCAGAAGCGCAGCTGACCCAAGACACTTTCTTGGAAAAGCTAAAAAAAAAAAGGTATGTAAATGAAGTTCCCACAGAGTTAAAATAGGATGTGTTTAAACCAGACAGGAACCTCTGAGATAACTAGGGCACACCCCACTCCCACAGGCAGTATCTCACTCCTCCCACCCCACATCTATCTCACCCCTGCAGAAACCTACCTCCACCTCAGCCCTCCAGCACAAGGGGCCAAAACCTGACACAAGACAGCCAAGATGCCAAAACTGCTGAAGTGGAGGCCCAAGGCCACGCAGATCAACAGCTCGCAAGTGGGTCATGCCCTCCCCTTTCAGGCACCTTAACTTCCTATACCTGTAACGCTTAATGACTTGCAGTCCAAGGCAACATCCCCAGTCAGGCACACAATCACATTGTCAGCAGCAACATAAACCCCCTTGCCCCAGCCGAGGCTCTGTGAAGGTGTATTCCTTTATTCAATCCAGGCTGCCACAACATCAGGCAGGTAGAAAGCGCAAGGAACCTGTTACTGTTGCATCTCAGCAAGAACCAGAGAAGCAATGGCTGTTTGCTCCAGGTCTGTCAAACAGATGCATTTCCTAACAAGGAGCACAGCAGGAGCAGAAGTTATACTTAGGTAAGTCTCAGGCCCAGACATGCACCTGCTTTGCGATAAGCCTAGGATAGCACTAGGCCATTCCAACATTTCTCTCCCAAAGAAGGCAAGTACAGAAACCCCCCAAATCCTGGGACTTGAGTTCTAGTTAATCTGCTCCCAAATAGCTGTCAAACACAGAGGAGCTAGTGCCACAGCCAGGCTGTGTCAGAAAACCTAGTAATTTCACCCTTCTCCCCACAATGTCCCCACTACCTGGGCTCAGACAGAGTGCTGGTGTTAGACTAGTGCTCCATCCATCCTCCTACCTTAATCCTGAAGTCATACTACAACTGAGGACTGAGTCAAGTATCCTTGTCTGACAAAGAAGCTCAGCCAGCACTTGGCTCAAGTAGCACATATTCCATTCTGTTGGGGTTTTTTATTAATTTTGGTATCTTCCAGAGATAGAAGTGTCTGTGCAATCATGAAAGATGAAGAAGGTCCACTCCACTACGATGACATTTCTTGAGCTTTGCCTTATTCCCTCAGCCTGCTCTTGCACTCCAATGCCACAGGCAGAAACTATGTGAAGTCTGTCTGGAAACAGTCAAGTTGTAGTGCACTAGGACCAGGCTACACTACTGACAGTACCAAATCCTTGGACATCCTTGGACCAAATCTTGCTGCAACCTCTCCTGCAAGTCACCCTAAGGAACACACTAGACCAAAAGGCACCACCTAGAGTGGGTTTAAATGATTTTTATTTTAGACAATCTACATGACAGATGTTTGGGTTTTTTCTTTTTTTAAAACAATGCCTCCACTCCAAATCAAGGTCAAAATAAGTGAATAAAGCTCAAGATGACATCAGTCCAGTTGTTAAGACATTGCCAATTCCTGGTGTTGTGCCGATGAAGAAGAAACAGCAGCCAGCTATGAAGACAGGTGATCCAAAACCATACTGTTTGATTTGTTACTGAAATAAGAATAGCAAGCGTTAGTTCAAGGTCATGACAGTCAGAGTAAGTTTCTGTATATCATTTGTGTATTCCCTAATTCAATCTGAGCTGCCACAGTCAGGCAGGCAGAAAGCGCAAGGAAGTTATTTTTGCATCTTAGTGCAAACCAGAGAGCAACAGGACAAGTGCTCATGGTCTATCAGAGGATGCTGAGCATTTCTACAATCATACAGAGCAACTGGCATCAGCTGCTGAGCAAGCCAGACAAAATACTGATTCACACCCTTTTTGCTTTACATACCAAGTTTCAGATTTCCTCTCAGATAAGAGCATGTCCTAAACAAGTACTAAAGCTTACACTGTACAGGCTGTCTCTTACAAGAGCTATACCAAGAAGCTGGAACAGTATTTTGTCCGCTGGAACACCTCGCTACTATTCTTTTACCCCATCTTGAAGTAGATGGGGTTACCTGAATTACACATCCAAAAAGTCTGCCCAAGGAGGGGAGAAGCACACAAGCTTCTGCTCAGAGGAGGTACCTTCCAGATGACTGCCTGTTCTAGGGTCCAGGACAGACACCACCCTGCAGCCAAGCTGCAGGAGGTGGTGTGTCTGGGCCAATAAAAAGTCTCTCTAGTTGGGCTACTGCTCCACATTGGAAGTTGGTTCATCTTTACATGACTTGCATACCAGAAAGACTGTAAGAGGCTTTACAGATAAATTTAGCTGGCTATAAACAGGCTTCATAAGTCCACAATGACTGGGCAAAGCAATTGGTGATCCCACACTGCTAGTCTGCAGTGACTTCCACAGCTCTCAGAATAAGTAAAAAAAAATGTAACTGTTGGATCCAAATACTGTTTCTTTGCAACCACATTCCAACCCAGAGTAACTAAAGAGAAAGCAGACCACAGGAGCTGCCTGAGCTCAGGCAACTGGAGATTCCAGATAGAATAAAGTTAAGTAGTCAGTCAAGTATAACTATGTTCCCAATTTAGGGCAATATTTAAACAGATGGTTCTTGCATAACAAAACAAGGGCATCAGATTAAGTGAAAGATGAAATGTGATCATGTAAGGTACTTCAGAATTAATCCCCAGAAGAGGGATCCAAAGTAGAAATGCTCCATTTCAGAGGCCATTGTCTTTAATCTAATAGTTTAAAACCATTACCAATTACACACATCTCACCAAGCCAATTCCTTCTGCATTTCTTAGCCATTAAGTCACAATGAATCACTGCAGTGAAACTACATCCCCTTTGAGTATGATTCAATAGTATACAAGGGAAGTTTCAGCCACTTCGTACAATATGAAGCAGCAATTAGGCCATACTTAGATGAACTTTAAGTTGTTAGACTGCCAGTTACTGTTCAACTTTAACAGGGATTCAACAGAACAAGTGATGCATTGAAAGAGCTAATCATGTAGTTAGGCACATTCATCCAGTTCAGGTCAGTACTTACACATTTCTCAATTTCTAAGCCGTCCTTAAAGAAAATCATATATGGGGTCACACCGTCCTCACGGAAATCCAGAAGAGCCACCATACCATCTGGATTCATGTTCTCTCCTACAAAGAACTTCAGAGAAAAGCGGTACTGAGACATTTAATGAGCTACCAGGGGAAAGTGCCTTTTACACAAGAAAGCTGTAATACCTACTAGTTCAGTTTAAAGGCCTCCGTGACCAGCTGCAGGGATTTTGCTTTCTGCAACTTGTCCATTTTAGTACCACATTACCACACTGCTATGAACAGCAGAGTAAGACACAGCAGGGGCCAAACTGACCTATCTTTCAAGTCTTTAACACCACAGTTCCTAAATGGTGATAACTACAAATGTAGTTAACTACAAGTGTTGCAAGCTGAAGTGAGATCCCTAAATACTTAAGAGTCTTTCACTGTTTCTCCTCCCTGACTCTCAGAGCCCCTAATACTCTCAGAGTAAGCTAGATGTCCTCACAACAGGAGCCCTCAAAACTCTCCACGAGCTCGTTCAGCAGATGAACCAATTGCAGCTTGTATCACTGCAATACTGCTGTAAGGAGACACAAGTTTCATTACCTGGTAGTTTTTGAAGTTAGCGAGGATGTGTTTGATTTGTTCTGCAGCCCCTGTCATGAAAGGCTTTACTCTCTCTGGCTTGTGTTCCTCAAGTCTGGCTTTGATTCTGGAAGGGAAAAAAGCTCTGAAAACATGTTCTAGCCTAATAACTTAACTGTGCAGCATCGTGTCAGAGCAGAAAGTTACTGGCAGTCAAACTGTTTGATTTTACTGCTTTTTGCCCGCTCCCTCTCAAAGCCCCCAAATTTTAACTTAGTTTTGCTAGCGAATTAGCAGAACAGTGCCTGCCACTCATATGAAGCTCATTTTACTTCTAGTCTAGTGGTAGACAAAAATTAGCAATCCATTTCCACAGCAGAGAGTACTGTCCATCAATATCACAGAGAAAGTGTTTTCACCTTTAATGTTAACCCAATAAACACTGAGCAACATAGATTATACCTTGAATTAGCAAAAAGTGCCATTCAGACACATTGTATTTGGACATTTAAATTGTCAAGTTAGAAAAGCTTCCTGAAGCTTTCTTCACCACCCTACCTCCTTCCCCATGAAGGTCTGGCATACAGCAATCAGAAGGAAAACAGCAAGGTTACAAATAATATCCAAAGCACATGATCAGGTCCTCTACCTCAGCCAAGACAAACTTAGATATTCCAGTATCAATTCTTTAGAGTTCCAGTTTTGCCAAGTATTAAGACATTATTGAAGTTCACAGCCAGTTTGGCACCTGTATCAGAACTAACACCTACTAGGAACAAAGTTCAACACTTTTTAAAATCTCAACGACCTAACAATTTTGCAATCTCATTTAAAGAAAAAGCCTACTGACACTTACGCTTTCATGTAGTCCTTGATGTACTTCTTGTAGGATTCTTTTGTAAAGCTGGTTTCCTGAAGGTGGTGGTTTATTACTATATCAACACCAGTTATGACCGTGGCTTCTGTTCCATCTCCCTCAGGACCTTCAGCAGAGGCATTGCCACCAATTAGAGAGTCATCAATTTGACCCTCTGTCCTGGTGACCATCTAGATTTAGAGACATCAAAAAACTTAACGGCTCTGCAAAAATCTTAATGCTACCGCTCTTACACATCTATGACCTGACAGCAGGGCATGACTTCAGAGCCACAGTTAAGTGCAAGGAATCTGACTGCAGCCCGAGCACAGATTTCTTAAGCCAGGCTCCTCTCCCGGTGCCTGACCAAAGCTTCGTTACACCGCCGGCATTGCAGCTTGGCCGCCCCGGGCCCTCTCACACACCACTTGCGGCAGCAGCCAGCTCTGCCCCGGCCACCGGCACCAGTCTGTGGTGGGTCTTCCCCTCTCGGGCCCCTCGCAGGAAAGCCAGCCCCCTCTCCCCAAACCCTGCCTCCGCCACCGGCCCGGCTCCACGCAACGGCCAGGCCTTGAGTCACCGCAGCGAGGCCTGCTTCCCCCCACCCTCCCTCGGGGCGGGTGGGCCACTCACCTTCCCCTCCACTTCCAGGCACAGGCCGTTCGCCACCTCCCGGATCTTGTAGATGTCCGAGAACATCTCGTCCTCTGCGGGGGGACAGACACACACAGGCGGGCGCCGCCGCGTCAGCCTCCGCCGCCCGCCTCCCCGCGCCGGGCCTCAGCCACCTTCCCCTCACCGCCCTTCCGGGCCACGCTCCGCTCCGCCTTCGCGTCGCCGCCAGGCCCGGCGCTCCAACCCGGGCACCGCGGCCTGGCCCGGGCGGTCCGTGCCCCCCCGCCCCGGTCCCGGCACCCTCCCGTCCCCCCCGCCGCGGCCGCCCGTACTGCACATGCGCGGTACCGCCAGGCCCAGCGGCCGGGCCCAAGCGGCGGCCGGCCGCTTCCCCCGACCGAGCGAGCGACCGACCGGCCGGCCCTCCCGGCCCCGGCCCCCTCCCCCGTGCGGCGCCGCCGCCCTTACGGCTGATGCAGTCCCGGTAGATGATCATGGCGGCGGCGGCGCGGGTCTCTGCGCAGCGACCCGAGAGCGGGCGGGAGCGAGGCGGAAAGGGCCGAGTCAGCGCCTGCCGGAGCTCATATAGCGGGCACGTCCCGGCGCGTCATCGCGCACGCGCGCCCTCCCCCCGCCCTCCTCCCCCCGCCCCCGCCCCGCGCGGCGCCCCCGCGCGGCCGTCGGGCGGTTGGCGGGCGGCGGCGGCGGGCGCCGCTTCCAGGCCGTTGGAGCGGCCGGCTGTGAGGGGGGAGGCTGCCGCAGCCCACACCGCCTCCCCGCACACGGCGGCACAGCCGAGCCGGCGGGAGGGCGGCCGTATGCCTGTGCTGACGAGGCAGGGGCAGCAGCGGTCGAAGGTCAGACCTCTTTGCCCTCAGCCGAGGGCAGGGGGTGAGGACGGTGGGTCGCTGTGCTTTGACTGGCAGATTTGCCCAGCGGCTGTAGCCGCCTTCCTCTTGCTGTTTTTTTCCCTGACCTGGGCATGAATCTTACTCGTCAGCTCTGGCACCAGCTCAGTTTTCAAGGAGGAACGCTCCGAGCCTTCCCCAGGCACCTCGAGGAAGCGATGCCGCGGGTCTCCCCCGCGGTCGGGGGTGCCAGGACGTCATTTGCTGCTCTCCCTCCATTAAGAACCTGATGACGTGTGTATCGGCTGCCCTGACCGCCTCCAGCTGCCGCCTTCGCACCTACAGGGTGGCTCGCTATGATCTCCATCATCTGTAATGACTACTGCAATGTGGGCTGTGCTCGCTGCCTGCTGAGGAGCTCCTGACACCTCGTACGGGCCGTCACATGTATTCACTGCACTGAGTGCTGTGCCTTCTCCAAATAAATGATATTTTTAAAATGGAGAAATAATTAAGCTGTTAGACTCTTCCTGTTATTACTCCCTGAGATAAGTTGAGTTGGGTATGTTCAGAGACACCACTTCTGTGCTTGCGAAAGGACTGGTTGGGGCACGTATATTTTTCATCTTTTTCCACAGATAAGTGAGATTAAGCCCAGCAGTCAGGGTCGAGATGAAAGGCAGAAGGACAGTAATACCTAGGCCTCTTTTTTCCCTCTTGCACATGCTTTTCTGCAGCAGCCTGTCACAGTTGAAATAAATGTAGACCTCCCTTGAACCCTGATTCTTAGGGGACATTGACACAACACCTTCAAAAGACATCACGGGACCTAAAATGCTTAACGCTGCTAATGATCCCGGGCTTGACAGAGACACCGGGGCACAGGATACAAATCCCTGTCCCTCACCCTTCTCAGGCAGTAAATTACTCATTGCTTTCTTTGTGTGCACCAGAGGAGCTCGAGTTTTGTCTCTTCCTCCCCTGCGATCCCTTCCTTTGCTCCAGATATCAGTGCTCTTTTTTTTTTCATATGGTCTAGCTGCTTACGTAATCGAATTAAATTTATAAGTTGTTCTCTGCTGTTTTTCACCTTCAAGACTACTGCTGCTATTTCAGACCTGAAGAAGGGGCTTCTGCCCAAAAGCTTATCCATTTTTTCTCAGTGGCAGCTGGCCTGATAAAAGACAGCCCCTCTTTTTACAAACCGCAGTAGAAAAAGAGCAACTTACATCTTCAGCAGTGGGTTGAGTGATGGGAACATTTGGCTCCTTCTCCGTAGTGTAATATGCAGCTAAAAACATCCAGTTAGTAGGTGTGCTTCAATTTGGTTTTATTTTGAAGAGATTGTTCTAGAAAAATGAATATTTCTGTAGTAGTATTGAAACCTCTTACAAATTCAGCGGTTGACTCAGTTTACTGGGGTCAGGGTAGAAACCCTTTGGCACAACTGCTAAGGTAGATGGACCTTCAGGTTGCTTTGCCTGTAGGTCTATATTCAGAGTTGGAGCTGTGAAATGTGAGATATTATTTAAAAAGGCGTCGGTTAAATAGGTCAAAGCTCCTGTGTGAACACCAACTTGATGTGGAGTTAAGCTAAATCAGTATCAAGTTGAAAAAGCTTCAAATGAGACTAGGAGCATTGACATGACAAGGTTTTGCATCTTTTTAACTTGAGTTGCTTTTAAAACTGATTTAAACTCAGACAATCCTGAATAAATCCCAGGACTAAGTTAGTGGTATTTTAATTGGTGTAGGCTTTGCAAGAAGCACTTCGCCAAGGTACCAGCGCTGAAAATTTCCTGTGATGCCATGTAAACAGATAATCATGTCATGTGCTGATCCTTTGTGATGAACTAGATTAGAAAATGCTTTTTCTCCCCCCCCGCCCCGAAACCAGCGTCATTTGAAGAAAACCTTAGTGTTCCTTGCCTGCTTTCTGTGCAGGTAGCCCCTTGAAGCACCTCTCGCATCCAGCCGGGATTAATACATTCCAGAGTGGTAGGTTAAAAAGGTGGTCCCTCCACAGCAGGGTCTTTTTAGGTGCCAACTGACATCTAAAATGATGTGACAGGTTTTCCTGACAGTGCACCTCATCTTTGGAGATGTGTAAATCCCCAAGGACTGGTGGAAGTCCTGTGTTTTTATAGATGAGGTTTTTAATATCATTTGAGGAGGATTTTCTAGGCGGGTGTCTGCAGTCTCACAAGAAGCCTTTCTCATGGAAGACACATCTCAGCTAGTCATGAATTATTGCAGTGTTACTCACTTCCATCAAATATTAGCATCTGGATATGACTGTGCTCAACTAATTGTTTGTCCCTTGGATTAAAATGGCAGATGACAGCTGATACTTCACCATTCTTTCTCTAAGTAAACTGTACATTTTCAGCCCATCGTGGCAACTCCCGTTGAGCTGTATGAAAAGGGAGGAGATCCTGCCTGCAGCTAAGTCTCTTGCCAGGTGCATCAGTGGAAATAAATGAGAGGTTAGGCTGAAGGGAGAGGTGAGGCTGGGCTATGACCTTAAGGGACGGCACCAGTGCGTTCTTCTAACCTTTGTAAAAGGCTGTGAAAGTTACATAGTAGTGGTGATATTTTACATCATTTGCTGGATGCAGGGGAGAGGGTCCTAAATATAGATATATATATATATATATTTGTATATAATATATGTATATATATATATACATCTCCTGGTAGAGAGAAACTGTAAAATTGGAGACTAAACAACTGAGCGAGACCTGGCACTGCAGAGAGGCCTGGCAGGGCCGTCTGTGCCCAGTGCCCCCTTCCCCAGCATGTCTCCTGGCACGAAGGCTCTTGCATTGCGAGAGAGGGTGCATGACAAGCCCGTGATCAGCTTGTGTCTCCACAAATCTGGCTGGAATTTAGGACTGAAACAGGAGCTGTGACTTTTGTAGCCCCTCATTCCACCCACCCAGATGGAAACTGTAGCTCTAACTCGTTTTGTTCAAGTTCTTTCCCCAGGGAGTTTCAGGGCAATAAAGATTTGATCTCTAGGTGCTAAACCTTCTTAATAATTGGGAATTGACCTCAGAAAACCAGGCCATCAGTTTGACTCTTTCAGGTGTGTTTAGGTTACGCAATATAGCCAGCCTTTCAGTCCCTGGCAATCCTTGAAGCCTTTTGGACCTCAAGCCAAAATTTGTAATTTAGATCTACGTCAGCAGTGTACCCAGATCCCAAGCAAGAATCCCAGATCCCAAGGTTGGTACTTGAAAGAGTTGAGCTTTGATCATCAGTGTAGCTCATTGGGTCTGATCTATTCACAAATAATAGAAAATGTTAGATGGGATTAGATAGATGAAGATATCCCAGACAAAGGCATCACTTTTTAGAATACAAGAAAGGTCTTCAGTTCAGCGACAACCCCCCCTCCTGCACGCAGAAGAAACGTAGGTGTTGTTACCCTGAGCTTTACAGTATTTACAATTCTTCCCCTTGCAGCTGGGTCCCTGAAAATCCTCTGCGTCTTCCTTGGCTGTACACCCACAGCTCTGTTTTGCTTGATGGCTGGCTGCACTTCTTCAACCAGACAGAGAGGTCACTGCACAGCAACGAAAAGCCTTTTGACCTGTGACACGACAGGCATCAGCTCAGCTTACCTAAAACCCTGCCAGTGGGGATGTGTGAGGGTGTCAGGCTGCACTGCAACTAGTGCGTTTTCAGGAAAAGCAGGACTGGAATTGCCAAGATAAGAACTTTGAAGCAAGGTGCCGCCCAAAGCTGCAGCCACGTTTGAGGCTTAGTAACCTTATAAACATCTGTTGTAATTATCAAATGTAAGTATACAATTCGCATAAAATGTTGATGCTGCTATAGAAATCCATTGTAGAGCCCTACCCTACCTCCATAGGAACTTAGACAATTTACCTTTGTCTAATAAGCAGGATGTGGCTGTCGAAAGCAGAAGGTTAACTGATGTATTACTAGCCTAGTTAGTAAACCTTGAAGAACTGCTTAGATCTGCCAAAAAGGTAGGAAGCTAGGCGAAAGGTAATTCCAGCAGAGGGAGATTGCGACCACCAACTCACAGACCACCTACCCCAATTATATCACCGACTCAAATGATGAAGGTGAAGAAGAATGACTAAGCATGCGTACTAATTTACATGCTGGGCGAAGAGATTTTAACCAAACATTTAAATAGAAGAATACCGCATATGTATTAGAAAGTTGAATATGTTAATGCTTTGTGTATAAATAACTGTTAATTTGAAAGCTTGGTGTGCTGTCTTGAGACAGGCATCCATATCTGCGCAAATATGCAACAAAAGACCTCTGCTCTGTGTGTGTATTGGCGTTTCACACACTGGGTAAAAGAACTCTGATTTTTTTGGGACAACATATCCATGTGACTAAAAGAGCTATGGTAGAAAGGCCTACTCCTGTCTTGGGTCTGCTGCCATTCAGTGCTTCACTACTGTGCTGAATGCTGGAACAGAGGGTGCATTCATTAAAGTTGCAGACAACATTAGGTTGGGAAGGACCACAAGCATATTGGAGATTGAGATTAGAATTAAAAAATTATCTTGACACATTGGACAAATGGTCTGAATTGCTAGAATGCACTTGGACAAGGCCAGTAGGTCAATGAGCAGTCAAATTTACTACAGGAAAATCCATCAAAGGCTTTTAAATGCAAAGATGCAACACGAGGTTCAGGCAAGCTCTGAGCCACACGCTGCTAGAAGCTGAGAGGGTGTATGGGGGAAGTGCTGCCTTATTCTGGCCCTGGTCCTCTGCTCTTCCCTAGGCTTCTGCTGCTGGCAAATGCCAGGGGATGCTGAGCTGATGCTGCACTCCATATGGCTGCTCTGATGTCATGCTCTTGAGCGCAGAGCAGAAATAATCAGCTACAGACACAGGATAGAGAACTGGGCAGCAGATCTGCAGAAAAGATCTGGGGTACTGGCGGATCCAAAGCTGAAACAGAATCATAGAACCATGGAATCATAGAATCATTTAGGTTGGAAGAGACCTTTAAGATCATCGAGTCCAACCGTTAACCTAGCACTGCCAAGTCTACCACTAAACCATGTCCCTAAGCACATCATCCAAACGTCTTTTAAATACCTCCAGGGATGGTGACTCAACCACTTCCCTGGGCAGCCTGTTCCAATGCTTGATAACCCTTTCCGTGAAGAAATTTTTCCTACTACCATCTGTCTTACCTGTTTTAAAAAAAGCCCATGCCATATCGGAATATATAAGTGGTGATGTTATGTGTAAGAAACTTCTGCTGTCTTAAAGATGTGAAGGGCTGAGCTCTGTTCTGTGCTGCTAATACCTCCTGGAGCACTGACTCCAGCTTTAGCAATGCACTTTGAAAAAGGTACGGACTAATCGGCAAGGGTTCAGAAGAGCAGCGGGAATGAGGAGGAGGAATATGAGTTGGTTTATTTTGCTGCAAGGGAGTTTTAGATTAGGCATTGGAAATGCTTTCCAGTACTGTCAATAGAGAAGCAAGGAATAGGCTGTCTACCTAGTTCTCTGTCCCTGCAGGTTTTTAAGAACAGGCTAGAAACCCGCTCAGGTGAGATCAGAAAGCATGTTAGATCCACGATGAATGACACATGACACAGATAATAGCTGATCCTGCCCCACAGCAGAGGGACAGACTGCCTCTAGGTGCTTTCTAGCCCTACTCTGTGTCACCCAGTGATTCTTAGATGAACTATGTGCTGTCATTTACACCTGTTTAGGCTGATTACACAATTGGGATAAAAATAATATCCTCGTGTCCCTATTCAGAATGGACAATCCTCGTATCCCTATTCGGAATGGACAAGAGGGTTTGGAAAAGGGATGTTGTCAGAGGGGAATGTGTTTGTTGTCCTGCATGGCAAGATGGGTCTGCATGGAAATCACATGTGCACAGAGGGAGAAGCATTCAGGTTCTGCAGTGCCCAGAGCTTTAATCCTGGTAAGAGTCCCTACTTTAGTCCTATTTAAATTCAATGTGGTACAGTCCTTTGGCTCAGATTAGAGATATGCTGCAGACAGGGCTCCTTCCATGCCAAACCTAAGGGAAAGGTGAGCAGGGATTTAACCACTTGTGCTTGCCGAGACTCTGCTTAACCTGCAGGCAGTAAGCCTGGATCTCTCTGCAGAGAGATCTGCTCTTACAGCAGAGTGGAAGATTTATAAATTCATCCACAAAAAAAAAAAAAAATATCAGCGCATGCCTGGCTGATTCAATTACTTTGCAAAGAGTGAGGGTGGAATTCATCCTATTTAACCTCCACAGCAGAGATGGCTCACCACTAGATCCCGTTGTTAAGTGAGCTGAATCTGACTTCTCGTGGAGCAGCAGGGCCTGCTACCTAAGGGCAGGGGAGCGGGGAGGGTGGCGAGGCAGGCAGGGGCAGTGTCCAGCCCAGCAAGGGCCCAGCAAGAGGCCAGCGGAGTGGGACCAAGGTCCGAAGTCGAGCCGGGGCTGGGACCAGCAAGACACAGGGCCAGACCCAGCACGGCTGCAGCCTACGGCGGGCGGGAGCGAGGGAAGGGCCCGAGCGCAAACCCAGCTGCTGAGACGTGGGGGAAGAGGGTCCCAGCGAGGCTGCTCATGGCTCCGTCTCAACCGCAGCTGGTTTTACTGCAACTTGAGCCAAGGTTGCAGCTTCTATCTACAGACACCCCCCTAAAGTTGAACAGCTTTTTTGTAAGGCCAACTAACCTCTCTGCCTGATTTTTCTCCCCGAAGATGTTGAGCTGAACTGTATCCTCAGTTAACTTAGCGATCCCCATAGAGAAGACTCAAAAAAGACTTTCCCCTCACTAGATCTCTGTGTTTGCCCTCCGGGTGTAAGACTTTCTACTTATTTGGGTGCCTGTGACATCCGGAGACACCCCACCAGATGGCAGGACAGGGGCTGGTGGATGGCAAGCAGGGCTCTGCTCACCTTGGTAGGAGGCCAGAGCTTTTTCCACTGGTGCTGGTGTCATTCCCACATCACCCGGAATGCCCTAGGACCAGTGCAAAAAAAATTTGATCTTGGGCCTGTAACTGATACAACCTCTCTGGGCTCCTGGCCAGCTGGATGCTGCACACAAATACCATTCTCTCCAGATAATTAGCATCCCCGTGTGATGAGCTTGGGTCTATTGAGTTTTTAACCATTAGAGGGACTAATCCTGCCGTGCTAAACTCACTCAGTTGCCATTTTTCAAAAGGGCATTTGCTTCACAAATGTTTTGAAGCCTGAAATTGAGTTCTGCCATTTTAATGCATCGCTGCCTGCTTTTTAGTTCATTGTTATGCAGTGCGAGCTCTCAGTTTTGTCAATAGAGAAATAATCATCAGAGCGCGTGGCATGTTAATGGTGTTATTCCTAAAATTCTGGCACTGGATTTGCCAGCAGGTAATAAATAAGGAACACGCTCAGTTACATTCATAAAGCAAACCTTGCTGCAGATGCTCCAGGAGAATGGCAGGAATAAAGGTGGCATTATAGGGAAATGGGTAGATTGAGCTTTTGGTCTCCCAGTTGTGCAAAGCATCACTTTTAAGTACTGTGGAGGAAAGCAGGCATCGGGACTAAAAGTCTGCATTTTGGAAAAGAGCTTCCGAAATGGCAATACAGTAACTTGAGTTCATAACGCTTGTCAGCTGTGAATACAAACCGGCTGTTATTTTCAAAGATCCCGAGACAGATTTGTTATTTATTATTTTCTGATAAGGATTTTGTGTCTACTATATTCCCCTCTTCTGTGAAAATCAAAAAGGGACCTGAGCAACAAAGGATATGTTGGAGGGTTAGGAGGTATCACCCAGCTTCTGAGTGATTTTTAATTGCTCTGGTTTATATTGTTTTAGAAAAGTACGGCAGTACTGTAGGAGACACTATGAAATGGGGAATTTTCATGGGAGGATGTTAGAAGCAGCTCTTTGCAAACTGTCCCCCACAAATGTGCTCTGAGAAAATAAGGGCTGATCTGTTTATCTATCTGTGAGATGGCTGATAATCTCAGGCACTTTAAGACTAAGGTAGGAAAGGACCTTGAGAGGTCAATCAGCCAGTCTTCTTGCATCAGGGGGATTAGTTAGGCATGCACCACTCTGGGGAGATGTTTGCCTACCTTGTTTTTCAGGTCTCCTGATGATGGAGATTTCCAGCCTGCTCTGCAGAACAAACATTTACTGAAAAAGGGGGCTGGGTCCTCCCATTCCCCTCTGAGTGTTGTAAATATAGGATGGATCATAACCTGTATTAAAGTGGATTTAGGGGTCTGTCTGATGCTCAGATCCTTATGGAGCTCAGCCTGCCTCATTCTACATTGACACCTGGCTGCACAGTTTCCATATTTATCTGAAAAATTGCTGTATTAGTTGTCAGTTCTTTCACACAGGATGAACCAGGATGTTCCTCACTGTTGGTTCCTTCACTGGGCCAGTGGGCACGTGGAAGTTTATCTGCAGGGCCGTGATACTGTAGGTAGAGAGGAGAAATGGAGGAACCAGCCCACCTCATGTATTTCTGCCAAGAAACTTTACATATAAAAAGCAGTTTAGCTAATGAATACAATTCAGGGCAGAGTTGCCTGAAGTGATAATAGATACTTCTGTGAAAACATAAGAGCAGTTTTCAGTGCTGATCAGGAGACTAAACTGTTAGCGAAATTTTAAGAAAGAAATAGAGTAAAACCAGAAACATCCCTGCCATATATATGTCTGTATACACACACACATGCAGAGTATCTGTATATATATACATACACATTTTGTATATGATTGTTGTATGCTCAAATGTCAAATGCCATGTGCAGTTCTGGCTTCCCAGTGTCAAAAGGGCATGACAGAAGTAGTAACAGTACCAAGAAGAGAGGCAGGGAGCAAAATAATAAACTGGAATAGGACACACCAGCTTTAAAAAGAGATATCTGGGGTGGTGGGTATGATGGCTGTCTTTGAAACTAACAGCGGCATTGAAAAAGTTAAAAAAGGTCAATTATTCACTGCCTGTCAGCATAAGGGAAGTATGGGAACATCAAGAAAATTATGAGGTGACAGGTTCAGAAAGGACAAAAGAAGTCTCCTTTTAACACCCTGTGTGTAGTTACACTGTGGAACTTAACTGCTCCAGGATGCTGTGGATGCCAAAAGTTTAGATTATTGCAAAAGCAATTAGAAAGAGTCATGGAAAAAATGCAGAAAGGGCTATTAAGCACTTCTGGCTCAGGAAGAAGCCCTTCAGCCAAGGACTGCTGGATGCTGGAGAATTTAACACTGAAATATTACCTTCCTCTGCATAGATTTGTAGGTTTTGCGGGATAAAGGGTTTGGAAGAGATCTCCTGTGTCCTTGAATCCCCTTTATTAACTTATCAATCATGTGCAGCCTCAGGGAGGGACATTTCTAGGAAGGAAGAGGGAGCAAGAAGGTCGCAAGGAGGCGAGGGAATCATCTCTGGCTGTTTCTCTGGCCTGAAATAACCTTTGGCGAGCTGTGCAGCCATGCTGAGGTGAGGGATGACCGCTGCCCGCTCTGCCTCACCAGCTCCCAGCTATGCTAATTGCATTAGCTGCTGCCCTGAGGATTCTTCCTCGTCTAATTTTGCTGTCTCATAGTTCTGACCTGGTTTTGACATTTGAAGGAGCAAGTAAAACCCTTATGTGTGTCAGGTGGTTTAGCTGCCATCAGCTTCCTTACTGTTTAATGACTGTGCCCAAATGTCCAGCCAAGGCGGTGTTGGATATCCCCGGGTAAGCGAAGGATTACGGAGGTGCTGTGAGGTCAGGCTGCTTTGTTTCAGCCATGCCAAGAAATGGCATCCACCCTCCACAGTCTTTTGGGCAGCCACAGGCCCCCTCCATCTGCTTATTTTTGAGTTGTTCTGCAATGTGGTCTAGTCCTCTATTCCTCCACCTGTGGGTCACCGGGCATTAAATGACAGCAAATTTGCCATCTGGGACATCGTGACATACATGCACACCTCAACACACAAACATTTACATGTGTGCAAGCAAGTGAAGTGCGTCAGGAGATAGAAAAGATATATGCACATTCAAAGTTGAGCATACATATTTTTCTGTTGTAAATGAAAACCACTATGGCTGTGATGTGCACAGTGCCTGTTAGGTTTGGTTTCGTTACTTTTTTCCTAGAAGGTTATGCTGTCCTTCAGTTTTGAAAAGCTCAATGGCGTGGGCGGGAGCACAGTACGCACCTGGGAGGCAACAAAAAAATTCCTGTGTGCCAAAACTGGTGTTTACAGCTACTCTTCTCTGCGACGGCAGTCAGTGCATAACCCTCCTGTCTGATTCGCCGTGCATGAAATGAGGCTAGTAATGTTTATCCACCTACTATGAGGGTTGATAGAACAAATCATTTTTACCCTGTGGGGATAGGAAACCAGGAAGAAATCCCATTGAAATAATTAATATATACAGGAGCAAGTGAATGCGGAGAAAAGAAGGCGGCTCGGGGGCGTATGCTCTTACAGCACAAAGCAAATGATTCTCCACTGAGAACAGCATGAATATGGAAACCATGCAACAGATGCACTATGCTGAACATCAAATGTATGTAAATTATGCTGCTTGTCTTTTTGGTGCATTTCCTCACCATTCACAAACGGTTTTGTGATGAACATCTGAGAGAGAAGCTGAGGAGTTGGTTTTGGTTGCAGTGAGTGTTGCAGACACACGGTGAGAGCGTGCAGGGTACGGTGTGCTGGTGCTGCCCAGAGCCGTGGTCGGCCCCTAAATAGCAGGATAGAAATTGGCCTCTGCTTTCAAACTCCTCTGCAGCAGGGCAAAGGGGGCAAGCCCCAGCCAGGCACTTAAGAGCAATGACATGGTAATGGGGACAGTTTTTCTTTCTTTCTATTAATCTGAGTTTATTATAGAATCATAGAATCATTTAGGTTGGAAAAGACCTTTAAGATCATCAAGTCCAACCGTTAACCTAACACTGCCAAGCCCACCACTAACCACGTCCCTAAGCACCTCATCTACAGGTCTTTTAAATACCTCCAGGGATGGTGGCTCCACCACTTCCCTGGGCAGCCTGTGCCAAGGCTTGACAACCCTTTCCATGAAGAAATTTTTCCTAATATCCAATCTAAACTTCCCCTGGCACAACTTGAGGCCATTTCCTCTCGTCCTATCACTTGTTACTTGGGAGAAGAGACCGACCCCCACCTCGCTACGGCCTCCTTTCAGGTAGCTGTAGAGAGTGATAAGGTCTCCCCTCAGCCTCCTTTTCTCCAGGCTAAACAACCCCAGTTCCCTCAGCTGCTCCTCATCAGACTTGTGCTCCAGACCCTTCACCAGCTTCATTCCCCTTTGTTGGACACGCTCCAGCACCTCAATGTCTCTCTTGTAGTGAGGGGCCCAAAACCAAACACAGCATTCGAGGTGCGGCCTCACCAGTGCTGAGCACAGGGGCACGATCACTTCCCTAGTCCTGCTGGCCACGCTATTTCTGATACAAGCCAGGATGCTATCGGCCTTCTTAGCCACCTGGGCACACTGCTGGCTCATATTCAGCCAGCTGTTGACCATTATCCACTCCTTTGGATTTCTGCTGGCAGCCAGTGCTATTTAAAGACTTGGCTTTTATCCAAAGCCCGCACTCACATGCTTCATATAAGAAATACAGACAGAAAAATAGCAAATTCTCCATTAGTTCATTGAACAGTTCTGCTGCTGCTTAACACAAAAGGCACCGTTTCAGTTTCTGCATGCAGTCCTGACTTGTAAGCAAGCTGGTTCCCTGAGGGTCAGCTTTGCCAGAGGAACAACCTGACCGCTTGTAGGTACAACATCTCTGTACGAGTTGGAGTTTCACCGAGGCAGACAGAGGCTCGGGGCAGTGATTTTTACTTGCAATTCTTTTTTTTTTTTAGGATTTCACATGAAAAGTGCAAACACAAAGACTGGATCTTCTGATTGTTGTGGCCCACTGAAAATGAAGGGCCATGAAAATTCTTCTTCATAATTTCCTTGATTTCTGATGATATTCTCCATTCCTGAAAACAACCGCAACAGTTGGTAGATATATTGACCACATGTGTTTATTCATTCATAGCTTCTCTTTTGATTGAATGCAGTTGTGACAAATTATGACATATTTCCATAGCTAAGGAAACAAAACTATGGAGATCACGGATATTCAAGAAGGATAATAAGAACCCGAGATCTTGCCATGATAAAATATTTCAGCGGTGCTGATGCATGAGTCTGGTCTTCAGAGAGCTACAGGGTTTTTCACAGTGTGGCATTTGGCCTTGCATCCCCAAGTTACAAAATTTTAACCCTGAAAGAGAAGTATGAAAAAGGGCTGGGTTTTGGACTGACAGCTGGAAAGTCCCATGTCCCAGCCCTGCTGGAGCAGTGCCACCTTCTAGAGTGTTCAGGGCTAAGCTTGTAAATCTGTATTTAGGAATCAAAGTAATTTTCTTCTGATTCTCAGAGGAGGTAGGAGCTTCCTGTGATGCTCAGGTCTTGCTCTTGGCACTCAATTTGGGCTTCCATCTTTTGGTGTCAGTCCCTTTATTCATGACATGTACCTGTGGGCAGTACTACACAGAAGTACCCTGAAGAATCATTACTAACGGCTCAGAAGTGCAGTATATGGGATGAGATCTTTTTAAAGCCTCAAGGAAGAAGGCTGAGTATTACAAAGCATGTAAGAATTGCACCCCCTCACTCAAGCGCAGTTGCAGAGATGTGAACAGCAGCAGGCACTGCTCCAGCCTCTTTTTACTATCAGTGCAATTTCAGTCATATTCAGAATTTTGAAGTCCTTTATTTGCCCTTTTATACCATTAATACGAAGGACCTACTAGCTTAAAAACTGTAACTAGGAATAGCTAGGGATTTACCAGGAGGCACCAAGGGGAGAAAGACAGATTTGTGCTATCCCCCCAATATTTCAACATTACTGTTATCATCCATATATCTATCTCAAAGAATTAAAAATTATATTAACACGCATACAATGTTAACTACTGTTAGCTAATAAATATTATTTATATGAAAAATATGAAAGCTACAGACTGCATATACTGCACACATGGACTTGCATATATAACTCATGGAGAATGTACTGGTGATCAGATAACTTTAGTCTTTTAATGCAAATGTCCAGTAGAAATCTGAGAAGTAAAGATTGTTGAATATATGTGTTCAGGTTTTGTCTGGTGTGTGATACAGTAGTAATATTAAGGTGACTGTAGTTGTTACATTTTTTAATCATGTAGTTTGCAAGGAGAGAGCTGTGATTTACAATACAATGTTTTATTTTCCATGCTCTGGCAAGCGGCACCATGGCTTTATTTTGACTTAGTTCAAACACAAATTCTTATGTTAATAGTGTATAGTAGCAGGAAACGAAGCCAAACAATGAAGATTTGCAAAATTTTGGGTACAATTCTTTTATGATTTCCAACTTGTTTTTCAGTGCTTGCTCTGCATTTGAGCATTTTTAAACTAAGAAAAAGGATGGTCTGAATTATTACTGTGTATGAACACAGTTGGCATAATATTTTAGCTGATGCATCATCATTATTGCCACTGTTATTAACATGTTGAATGTCTTGAATGTATTAAGGCATAGTAAGTTTGTATTCTGTAGACAAGGTTTATGTTAACAAATGTTTGTGATTAATTTAGAGTTGATATAAAATACAGCACTATATTACCAAAAGTCATGATGTATTTGCTACAGGGTCTTATGCATTCTCTACAAATATATAAACGGCTTTAATTTGCACTACTCTTCCTAGTTTTCTTGTGATCATACTTTTATTTTGTAGGTGCTGTATTTTCTCTTTGTAGTGCTTGCAGTAACTTAGACATGAATCTATTAATGCAATTATGGAAGTGTAAAGCAGAAAGCAAAAGACTTACCTTTTAATACAGCAGCGCAGTGACCCCACAGTAAGGTCACGCTGGTTGCACTGGCTCCAGTCTGTGGTCAGGAGAGGTCTCTGGGGAGCCGGTTTTGGAACCTGGCACAAACTCGCTCTGTCATGTGCTACTCAGGGAACAAGTTCAGACATTCAAATCTGGGCTCAAAACACAGGCAGTGAGAGCTGAGATGCAGTTCTGAGAGAGGAGATTTATTGCATATTTTTACCTGTCCCACAGTGCTCCTGACTGCCCTTTGAAGAGTGTACCTTTTAAAGTTCATGTTTGGAAGCACCTCTTCAAGTATGAAGTAAGATTGGGAGTGGTGTGGAGAGTATCTATATCTGGGTATGTGGCATTCAGTGATGGCAAACATTTCCACATACGCTTGAGAAGATTTTAAAATGGAGACATACTGGAGCCAAGATAGACTAATACATTAGTACAAATAAAACCAGCCAGCCTCCATCATCAAAAATTCAAAGTGACTACTATTACGCCTTGCCACCTTTGGCTCCTCACCCCAATGGCCACAGTCAACTAGAATCAACAGAGCAAAGCCTATATGACCTCAGGGCAATGTTTGAACATACATCTCTGTATTTACAGTGCAATACTTGACGTCGGTGTCACGGCATGTCCATAGGCTTAATGTACACTAAAGAGGATCATCTGCTCTATAAATTCAGCTGCACCTTTTGCGGCAGCACCTTAAGCACTAGTGCACGTGAAGTATTTTAACATTACCATGTCTAGCCTAATATTTGAAGATGTGAGGTTAGACCCTCGGTTTAGGATAAGCAGTTGTTAGCATCCTGACAAAATCTCGGGGACATACTTTGGATTTTCATTCAAGACTTTTTTTTCCCATTTTCGCCTCCAAAACATATGCTCTGAGAACTTCACAAAATAATAATTGTCCTCCCACCACTGCCCTCCAATATAATCAAACCTCTGGCCTTCCAAGCATTTTCACAGTACCCTCCTCACAAGGCTAAGAAAGATCAGCTAAAACTTGGAGGCAAACCTAGGCCCATGTAATGAGCCTATCATTCATTAACATTTACATTGCCAGTTGTTTCAGTGCATTTGAAGGAAATAAAATGGGGAAATTAAAGGAGAAAGAAGTGAATGTCAGTGAGAAGCTCTAGGGCCCAATGCCATTGCCACTAGTCAGCAAACGGCAAATACCTCCAAACCTGGCAAATGCACTCCAAGGTTGCTGAAACTGTTGGGAGAGAGAGCACTGGATGGGAGGAAAAATGTTGTGGCCTGTCTGAACCATTGTTTTCCTGAGAACTGATGTATTTTGCAGTGGATTTGGAAGAATTAAGAAGAAAAAAAGCTGTTCAGCTGAGCTTTCTGGGTAAACTGATTTTGACCAAGAATGTTATTTATGAAAATGCAAAAATGGTCTCATTGTTTCTAATGCAAAACAGCAAAATAAAAAATCTGTGGCACAGACAGAACAGCTTTGATCGTAAGAGTCCTGCTTGTGATTTCTCCTGCTACGAGAAGTGCTGCACTCATGACAGCGTGCCAAGTATTCCATTCCTACTGCTGTTTTCCTGCAACATGTAAAGGAAGTTTTGAAGGTCTCACCGCTGCTGCAGCTCTGTCTCATATCACTGTTGGTGGGGGATCACAGCACAGCGCAGAGCTGCTGCAGAGGCTACACGGGCTTAAGTAAATTCTTAGAACCATTTCTGGGCAGGTATCCAGAAGCCAGTGTCTCGCTAAGCTTAGAGGGCTTTTCAAACACAACTAATCTTGACACTTGACACCCTTGAATTTAGGGGTGTTAACATTTAGATCGAAAAGACTGACACATAGCTACGTGCTAACATGGTCAGATGAGAGGGCAGCTCAGTTTGGGAGCTATATCCTTCTGCAGTGGTGACGCAGGCAGTGGTTAAACTAAGATCTTTTTTGCTGATTAGAGACTTGCTGAGCTAATTGAATGAGCTCTGTTCAGATAAACCAGATGGAGCTGCAGGAGTTGCACACCACTGTGGTTTTTCCCCACCTAGTCTTTAACCACACCATTTAAATGTCTCTACCATGTGCCAGATAGTATGGAGAGAGTAAGATCATCTATATTGTACACTTCATGGCTCACTCTTTGCACCTCTCCCATTCCTTTCAGATGATGTAGACTTACTGATCAAAAGCCATCTTCTGGGGTTCCCCTGTTTCTGGAACTGCTTCCATACCCCAAGATTTTAGAAATACAGAGCATCCTGTTTATAATCTTCAAAATTCAGTGGAGATTACAATGGAGTCTGCAGTGACAATCAATATCAGAAAAAGTGCTGTCATCTGCATATTACTGAGAAGCATTTGAAAAAAAGTTGTGTAGCCTCTATAGTAACCACATTTTCATACACATACAGTTACATCCGCTATAGAAGCCTTTCAGGTAGGGACTGTGGCTTAAGATATAAAAATAATAAAAGCAGTGGATGTACGCCTTTTGGAACCATATAAAATCCAGGATGTGTCAGAACTACAAGATCTGGGCTAGTTTCCCATAAAATTTACAGATATTACAAACCCCCAAAGTTTAACTCCATCCAGGAGGAAGTATATAATCTATTGCTAAGTCCTGCTCTCCAAGCAGCCTGAAGGATGGCCATGCTGGGTCTCCTGAGGCCTGACTGCATGGCACTGTGGCCTTCCAAGGTCCCGCCAGGAAATTCAGCTTAACATCGAGCCACTCTCTTTGGAACATTTTGGCTCTCAGGCTGCTGAAGGTGTCAGAAGTAGCTTTCACCAGTAGCACTTTCCTCTGGAACAGGCTACCTAAATGCCTTAATCCTCACATCAACTATTACAGAACTGGCAGACCGTTTGTTTTCAAAAGATCACTTATTCTTTTCACTTACAAAAAAACTCTTGTCATTTCAGATAGTCTTGCACCAGTAGAAGCTTCTGCAAAATTTATATATGCCTGTTCTCCTCATGTCTCTTGTCTCAGTCTTCATTTGTACTATCTTCTCTTGCTCATCTATGTCACTCTTAATTGCTTTTTTGTCTCTCTTCTCCCTGTCTTCTTGCTGGCTTCACATTTGAAATGAAAAGCAATGACATTTGTACGCTGGTTCTTTGATTCTACAGGACTGGATTCCCCATGGCCTTAGAGCTGAAACAAGGCCAACCCATCTCCTGCATGAATTAGACTCTGCATTTTTAGCTGTGCTGTAGGAGTCCATCTGAAGTCCTTAGATGAGGTTTTACACATGGTCCAGCTGGCAGCCTGCAGGCTGCAAGGTGGCTCTGCCTTGTTTGCAGTCTCTGCTCTCCGACCTTGAAGAAGGTTGGAAAAAGTTGTTAGCACACTGTGTGAAGTCCGGTGTTAATGCCACCTCCTGCTTATGCTGCAAGCCAGACAGGAGGCCAGAGGTATTAGGATGTGGTGTTAAAGGCAGGATACATACTGCAACCCCTCAAAAGTTTTTGCTGTGCCAGGTACCTGTGGCTGTCCTGTGAGATGTTGAGTCATTCTAATAGTTTGATGCTTCCAAAAAGGCTGAACCCACTGCAAGTCATGCACTCCTGCCACTTCTGTTACATTGGTGCTGGTGCCAATGGGAAGCCAATTGAGTTCCATCAGCTGGCAAAAGCCTAGGTTTTGATGGGCACGTTCTGTAAACTTAGTGAGTTGAACCTGCTCGCGAGCCAGACGAGAGCTATCACCAGCATGAGCAAAAGGCCAGAACTGTGTCTGGGAATGGGAGGGGGACATAGGAAAGTAAAGGAGCATCCTCCTTTGTTGGCAATGAGCTGCTACATCAGTGCTGCCATGTTGCAGAATACCTTTGTTGCAGGTGCAAGGCACATCGCTGTGCTCGCTGGTGCTGCCACTTAAGGCATGAGTGAGTCCAAAAGCCGGCATCCACTGAACCCTGTGTAGGGAAGGACGACGATGGAAAATGGAGGGACGTGTTTGAACACATCAGCTGTCATGTTCCAGAAGCCTAGGGTGTCTATCACTGCAGTCTGTGCCCATTCAGCCCCTGGAAGACCATTGCTTTCCCACTCTGTCAGGCTTTGCTACTGGAAGCGAACGGAGATATGAATTCCTGCCTGTGGCTGCTGCTTTGCAGGAGTTTGACATCAGCAGGGAATCCCAGTACACACTACAAGATCCTGAGTGACTTGTCCAAGATGTGTTTTTTGTGGCAGATGACTACCATAAGGACAAAATCCTGCAGCTGTTTTCTCCTGCTGTGCAGAATAACCCATCTTGCTCAAGGTTAACAGCAATCAGCTCATCTTGGCCAAACACAGTGTTAGTTCTAGGACCCTGGTGTTGTCATGCTGTGAATCAGCAGGCCTGCAAAGCAAGAAAGTACTTCTTCAGAAAGCATCCTGTCTTTTCAAAACCTTTTAATTTCAAAAAATTTGTGATGTTACTTAAATGCTTCATTTTACAAAATTTTGTAAAATCCATTTTTAAATTTAAAAAGAAGGAAATGGTATTCAAATGCTGATAGGAAAAGCTGGGTTACCCAAAGCCAGACTGTGGTAAACAGAAGAAAAGTTGGATTATTCGGGTAATGATTTAATGCAAAGTATTCTATAGACACTAGGGAAAAATGATCAAAACTTGGGAATCAGGAAAGAGAATAGTGAGGCTCCTTTAAAAAGTAACAGCACCGAAAGTTTGGAATTTTCCTACATAGGCATTTCTGTGTTTTGATCAATCTAAATCCTGTACTGTGAGGACATGGCTCGGGGTCACCTGCCACCACATCTCACTGTCTGTTGTCTTGTGTGAGTCATATTTCTGTTACTGTAGAACTACTTCAACTGCAACTCTCTTTCACAGGACTGTTGAGTGCAAACGTGTATTTTCCCCAGCAGATGCTTCCTACTATCCCTGGATATTGAGTACTGCCAAGTAAGGGGTGTACTTAAAGCGGTAGAAAACATACCGTATGTACCCTGTTCTTTGGTGTCACACCAACCTCTCTGTCCTTTGTTCAACACTGAATCATCTCCTCTTCTGGAAAAGGTTAGGCCATATCTTACACCACGTGCTGCCTGGTTTTTAGTAGGGCATAGAAACATGTTTGCTTTTCTTTGTGTTGCATCTACTAGCATTCAAATTGGCATCATTTCTTCCAGCTGCTACTTGTTTAGCTGCAGTCCCATGTTGGACAAAAGCCTCTGTGAAGCAAGTGTGACTGATCTTTATTTGGCAAACGGTCAGAGGACAACAGCCTACTTCTCAGATTGCCTGTTGAGGTTGGAAAGTATTGTATAGGAGTGAAAAGCTTTCTGTAGTGCCTTCCTATTTGAGAATCTTTAACAGCTTTTCATTTGCTCATTCAAATAACATCAACTCCAACACTGTGACACACATAGGAATTCTTATCTCTGTAGGGAGTCTCAGAAATGAAGAGAAATCAATTTCCCAGGACCCGCTGGAAGATTGCAACACCTTCAGAAAATTTTGTCTGGATTACAGGTTTACATTTACTAGAATTGCCTTGCTGGGAACTCATGCTGTATGACTTCCTCGTCCACTCAAACCCCGGAACTATCCTCAGTTCCTTCACCCTTTACGCATTAAAAACAAATAACATTGTCCTTTTATATCCACCAAACTAGGATACGATAAAGACCTTTGTCTCTTGGCAATGCCAGAGTCCAAATCAGATTATCAGAAAATATTAACAAAAGGCTACAAAATAGCATTTACTGTTATTCCTGCTTTCACTTTCCTTTCTCCTTGAACTCTGCACAGCAGAGTCTGTGTCGTGGTTTAACCCCAGCTGGCAACTAAGCACCACGCAGCCGCTCACTCACTCCCCCACAGTGGGATGTGGGAGAGAATCAGAAGGGTAAAAGTGAGAAAACTCATGGGTTGAGATAAAGACAGTTTAATAGGGAAAGCAAAAGCCATGCACACAAGCAAAGCAAAACAAGGAATTCATTCACTCCTTCCCATGGGCAGGCAGGTGTTCAGCCATCTCCAGGAAAGCAGGGCTCCATCACACGTAACGGTGACTTGGGAGGACAAACACCATCACTCCGAACGTACCCCCCTTCCTTCTTCTTCCTCCAGCTTTATACACTGAGCATGACGCCATACGGTATGGAATAGCCCTTTGGGCAGTTGGGGTCAGCTGTCCCAGCTGTGTCCCCTCCCAGCTTCTTGTGCACCCCCAGCCTCCTCGCTGGTGGGGTGGGGTGAGAAGCAGAAAAGGCCTTGACTCTGTATAAGCACTGCTCAGCAATAATGAAAACATCCCTGTATTATCAACACTGTTTTCAGCACAAATCCCAAACATAGCCCCATACTAGCTACTATGAAGAAAATGAACTCTATCCCAGCCAAAACCAGCACAGTCTGTTACTAAGTTAGAAACTGTAAGATGAGTTGTCATTGTATGCCTGTATGACATATGCTAGAAGCTGGAGCAGGAAATGTCAGTGAATTACAGAAAAAAGGTCTGGAAAGGTCCTTGGGAGTCCATCCCTATGCTTGGGCTGGATCATCTAGACTGAGACTACTCCTGAGAAACATCTCCTTAGCAGTTTTTAAAAGCTTGTGATGACGAAGGCACTGCAAGCTCCCCTGTCAGTCTCATCTAGCACTGTCCATACCACTAGACAGTCTGTTCTGATGTTTAATACAAGTGGTGGAGAACAGGTAATTCCTTTCCTCTGTATGGCCACCTTTCAGTCTTGATGATTATGTTATCCTCAGTCTTTTTAAAAATAAACAAGTCTACTTCTTTCAATCTTTCCTTGCAGATCATGTTTTGTATCCCTAGCCTTATTCTCCTAACTCCTCGCTACAGCCCTCCTGAAATGCATCACATGTAGCTGGACGTGGTGCTCCAGCTGAGGCTTTGCCCCGGCAAACACAATGGAAGGACTATTTAATATGTCTTATATTTTTACACATGCCACTGGCATGTTGAGGTTTTTTTTTTTTTCCAACAAAGTCATCTATTGTATGACTGAGGGTCAGATTAACTCCTTCTCAGACGGAAAGTGCAAACACCGAAGATGAGAAGGCTATGCCAGGGCAGGGAGCAGTTGACTTCCATGTGCCAGACTTGCTTTCATCACGCAGCCAATGGGACATGAACAAAGCAAATGAATTATGTGACAAATAATTACAAAAGTTTCCAAGGTTACAACTAGTGACAAAATGACAAGGCAGTTTGAATAATGCCCATAACCATCTGGGTCACTTCACTAACCATTCATTTAAGCAGTAGGACACCAGGCAAAAACTGTCTTCACCACAGCAGAGACCAGAAGAGAAACGATTTTCCGTTGTAAATAGCAGTGGAAACAGTGAAACAAGCATCAATGCACAAAAAACAGAGCGCTCTGGTAGAATTATTTGAGGGTGGCCCTCTTCTGTTTAAAAAAGAAAGACAAAAAATGTGTGAGGAAACTCAGGAGCAGTAAGGTTAGGGGTCTGGGAACTAATTAATTAAACCTTAGCCCTACACAGCCCAGCATGAAAGAACTGGCATTTGGACAAAACTGTTGTAAGACTGTGTAACCAGTAGCACACCAGTAGCACATGGATCGTTCAGAGACATGTGAAAAGATGCTGAGCACCAAAGTCAACTGCTGATATGGCACTGATGTCAGGCTCAAGGCAGCTTGCCAAAAATAGTCTACTGGCTGTTGATAAAAGCATTATGTATCTCTTAGTATGAATTGAGTTGAAAATACAAGCAAAGAGGTTATTCAGAGGACCCATCCAAAAGTCACTAGAAGTAACAACAGTTAGCCTGAATTCCTCTTTATTCAGAAGTACACAGTTGAGTACTAACAGGTACTTAAGAAATGTGATCAGGAGCAAGCTGTAATGTGTGAGCAGGAACTGGTTTGCATCAGAGATAATAAAAACCGGCTCCTTGCGGAAGGAGCTGGCCAAACTCCAGGGACAACTTAAGGTCAAACTGGAACTAAAGTCCTGAAAAGGAGACAGAAATTTTGGAAGTCGGAAAACAGAAGTGGCTGTCCTGCAAAATCACTCAAGGTTACAATCAGTCAAAATGATCTCTGTGCAAAAAGAAAGAAAGAAAGGAGCTGTTCAGTTTACCTCAAATAAGATCCCTCCCGCTGTAGATATAAAACCTGGAAAGTACTAGATGGTTACTAGGAGTTTCAGGAGGGGGTGTGAACATGAGTTCCAATTCTGAGGTGCGAGTTTGTACCTACCTTCCGAGAGGCCCATCTGCAAAGAAAACTTTGCAACACTGGGATTGGAGCATGAGCCCTGGGCTGCCCATGCCGTAACAACTGAAATGTTAATATTTCTGGGAGGTCTGTGATGGACTTGGATGGTTGTAGAGAACTATTTTCACTATATAAAGCATTTACTGGGACCCAAATTTTGAATTTCTTATGTTTTATTGACAGATTCATGTAAGGCCATATCCAGCTTCTTAATTAGAGCTGAATGGGCTCTCCCCTTCCTCTACCAGCCAGTAAGCTTAAATAGAGTTTCTCAGGAGCCAGCCTTGCCCTGAGATTAGTGAGGGAGCAATACCACAGGATGTTTTGACCTTTCAGGGGTAAGGCATGCCATCCACTTTCGAGGCAACAGAGTGACAGTGGCAGCAGGGCTGCACCATGGGGGTAGGTCCTACAAACACGTCTGGCAGCTCTGCAGTCAGAAAGGGAAAGCGCTGAGTTGCCAGAACAGGCTGCCTTTAGGGGCAGAGAAAGAGCTAATTTCAAGTATTTCACAGGGAGTCCTGGGCTCTGAACCAAGGGAACGGACTAGTTCTGGTTGTCGTCCAGTCTCCATGGACTGGTCACTGCCACCTGTACAGCGGCTGAGACCTGTCCTTTTGGATAGCCCCCGTGTTCCTCCTCAGCCCGGGCAGCGTTACGGTGGCCACAACCCATGTCCTGTACAGCACACTGTCATCCTTCTGCAAGGGCACTGCATATTCATTTACAAAGCAATGTAAAGCTTACATACTGAGTGCATACATTCAGTGTTGGTAATGCAAAGAAACATAGTTAGAATTGCACAAAGCTGCATAATAATAACAATAATTTAAAAAAGCTGCATAATACTAAAAAAATCACCTGTGGAACTATTTTGTCAAAAATATTCAACGGGGTATTTTAAAGAGCAAAGTAGGTGTTTAAACGCACCCTGCCCCTTTCTGTTCCTCCACAGAGCAGATATCTAAGGTTCCCATACTGATTTAAGGAAGCTTAACCCAGACATTGCTGTCATGTCGCTAGGCAGCACAGGCGGCCATACAACTGTAAACCGAGGGACAAAATCAATGTCGTTACAATTAATGATGAGGAGAAACCTTGAGGGGTGAGTGACCTGTTCATTAACCCAGGAGTACTGAAATACCTGACATACCTGTCCCAGTCTCCTGGGATTGCTAGTGGAAAATACCACTATAAGTCTCCCAAGGCCAGCGGCGAAGGCAGACTGCTGACTGGAAGAACAGGGCGGTTAATTTTTTCCCCGGTTTATTACAGGCCGGCTCGGCGTCCCCCTCAAACCTTCCCCCCGGCCCCGGCTCTGCCGGCCCTTTAAATCCACCCCTTCCACTCACAGACACCAGCCCTCGCCGGCTCGTCCCCTCAGGCGAGCCCGCCTTTCGCCCCCCCAAAGCGGGCGAGGGAGGCGGGGCGGGGCGGGGCCGGGCCCCGCATTCCCCAACGGCCGCCGCGGCTGAGGGGAGCGGGGCAGGGCTTTATAAGCGGCGGGGCAGCGGCGGGCTGGCGGCTTAGCGTGGCGGCGGCTGAGGGTGGAGGAGGCCTTGGTGGTAAGTGGGGAGGCGGCAGGCGTTGGCTTCTCAGATGGCGGCGGGGGGGGGGATGTCGTCTCGCATCGGGCCGGCGAGGCCCACCAGGGCCGCCTCCGCCGCCGCCTCGCCGGCCGGGTGAAGGTATTTCTCTGTGAGCTTCACCAAGTGCTATCTCTGAAGGAGGGTAGGGGTTTCCTGAGCTTTGCTCGGCACCCTCCAGAGCCCTCCACCTCCGAGCAGGGACATATCGCTTTCTTCTCTTTGTTGTTTTCCCCTCCTGATGCTCTTCATCTCAAGGCGAAGCCGGAGGGAGGTGTGCTTCGTTTTGTCGCTGGTCGGTGCAGTCGTTGCCTCCCTTTGCCCCTTAGCAGGTGTTGCTGTGTCCTTCTCACTCCAGCTGGTTAAATAGACTGGCAGTGCTGCTCAGGGAGGGACTGCTGCAGGCAATACCTTTAATTTTGGGGGAGATTTCACTGGCTTCCGAACTTGCAAGACAGCTGGTATTTTGCAAGAACTTGCCACGATGGTTGCTAGCTTTAGCCCTAATTTTTTTATTTCTTTCTGGTGATGCTTCACTCCTTGAATACAAAGTCTGTCTGCAGTGTAATCCATGCAGTTAGAAAGTACTGCTTGGATAACTACCATATATGTGCATGCTTATTATTACAGCTAATAACTTTTTAGGGCCAATAACTCATTTAGCATAAGCCTTCTGTAATGTTCAAGGGTCAAATCCATTTAAAATAGCTAAAACTACTGTAATGTGGAGTATACTGTGTGCCTAGTATACTAGCAATATTGTTAACCAATAAAGAATTTGATATGTGACTTTTAAAGTCTGTTCTCTAATAGAGAAATATCTAAATACTTGTTTTAATTGATGCATTCTTTTCTAGAACCTGGGCTTTTGATTTTATTTCAGTCACACTGCCAATTAAACACAATCAGACTTGCTTCTGACTTTTGCAAAGAGTGTGTGGATGAACTTCTGTGTTAACTGTAACCCAGTGTCCTTTAGGGGTAGTATCACCTCTGCCATCTTACTGATGTTCAGGGAACACCAATGTATATTTGATAAGGACGATTTCTTTCTAGTAAAATTAGACCCTCAATTTACTCTATAATGAGGGCTGGATGCCGTTTTTAAGTAGTTTGCCAATAGAATTTCCAGTGGAATTCTTCTAAGGAGATGTTTTTTATCAGTGTAGGGAAGAATTTCTGAGTAAGAAGCAAAACAATTCAGAAAACAGGACAGCTGAGGTGAAAGGGCAAAGCTGCTGGTGTGTTTTTTGGATTTTTTTTTTGAGATAAGCTATGCCACTCTGCTTTAATTTCTTCCTCTAAGTATGGAAAGCTAGAAGGAGGGATGCAAGGTAGAAATAAGTGGAAAGACTCAGATGGTTAGCTTGGCCTAAATAGCAGGAAAGGAGACTAGTAAGCCTTTCAGAGGTACAAACCTTGACAGTGCTATGTAAGGCCTTCACCTTGGGATATGTCAGAGGAACAGCGTGCTATAAAATTTCTACATTAGGGTATCCTATACATATATCAAAACTTCAGCTAGTACTAGTAAATCTCTGTACAAATTGAAAACTTTATTTGGCAGTGCTTGCATACTTCTACATTGTGTCAGTGCTCCAGAATTACATAGAAAAACTGAGTAGCCTTCATTGCCTAGGCAGAGTGAAATACAAAACAAACAAAAGTACAGATATATTTTAGTTTTATCAGTGTTTTGGTATTTGTGATAGATGAAAATTTGTTTTAATGTGTTGAGGAGGAAAAAAGTTAACTATTTTCAATTTTGACAAGTTTCTCAAAAGCAAAGATCATGTGTGTGGCTGATAGTGGGGAAACTGAGCTTGGCTTTGTCTCAGTTAAATGATCTGCCATTAATCATGGCAGGACAGGAATATGAGGAACTTGGAGCTGGAACTGGCCTCCTTCTGGTACAGTGTCATACTCATGCGACTCTGCTGCTTTCATTATGAAAAGCTGGCACAGCCTGTGCCTGTGGCTCCTGATCTCTGTACTGCACTATTTGGCAATATAGTGGGTGCCCTTACTTGCCTTTTCTTTGTTTTTCACATTAGTGGTGTTCTCTGCAGCGGCCTAAAGAGTAAGATGAATTTCTGTGCACTTGGTTGTTGAGTATTTGAAATGGTGTGCTTTGAGCTTCTATGGGTTTTTTGTTGTATTGAGTGTCAGAAGGCTGAAGACAGGGGTAACTCTTCATGAGGTAAAAATGATAAAAGGAAAACTAGAGCTGCGTAACTATTCAGGCATGCTCAGTGTCTGCAACTTCTGTTAACTTTGGACAGTGGATTATTGGCACTTCTAGAAGAGGCAACCAAGGAAGGTTCATCTTCACAAAAGGCGGTGCTAAGTAACTGGTGTATTTGTGATATTTTCCAGCTGGGCAGTACAGGTGAATAAACAAAGTAACAGGGGATGGAAGTGCTAAGAGAAATAGTTTCAAGTACAATTATTCTGCAAAATTAATTGGCAAAAGATAACTGTAGAATCAGTGTTTAGGAGGATATTATAGAAAATAGGGAATGGAAAGTATTTCTATTATGAGGAAGGGAAAAAATATGCTGTGGAGAGTCCTACTTGGTTTTGAGAAGGGCAATCTTATATCGGCTGGACTAGTCTGGTTTTGTAGTTCTTATCTTAGAAAAGAGATAATTTGGTTATTTTAGCATCTTGCAAAGCATATGCCATCATTAATTATGATTTGTGGTCACTTTGTCAAATTAACTTAATTGACTTCTAAGTTAGAGCAGCCTTTTTTACTGTAAAAGGCCTTATGCACCTGATTACGCTATTTTTCATATAACGTTCACAAGAATTAGTATTGTGAACACTGGTAGCAGAAATAGGCCTTATTGGAAGCAAAATGTTGTATGCACCCCTATTTTCTGTCCAAGTATACCAGCTCAGCTCATGTTACTGTTGGTATCAGGAAAAAGGGGACGGAAGTTTAGTAATGACTGTCTTAAAGTTCCATTTGATTGCAGGATGTAGTAAAACTAATTCAGCTTGGTAAGAATTGTTGGAGGTTATTCACTGCAGTGCTCCTTAAGATCATGCCTGGAGACAAAGTACTTAACCTTTCAGGATGAGGAAAGTGGTGGCCCAAATACACAGCAGAGACATTGATTTGAACCCAGATGCCTTTGTGCAGAATTACTGACTTTCTTCTGATTGTCAAAGGTATTAAATGTTTTTACCTTTGCTATGTTTGGAAGGTCCATCTTAAATGGACAAGGCACAAAGTTTTATTAAATGTTAGTATGTATGTTTATATAACAGATGTACTTACAGAAGCATTAAATCATTGTCTTATTTCACAGAAAGAAGAATCAATAATGTCAGCACTAAACTGGAAGCCCTTTATCTATGGAGGTTTAGCATCAATCACTGCAGAATGCGGTAAGCTTTTCTTTTAACTGTTTACATGGTTTCCTTTATTCAGTCCCTTTTAAAACAAGCTTGGTTCCATGCTATCAGTGACACAGCACAGGTGGTCTACAGCATAGGAGTGTTTTTCTTTAATGCTGACTGAAGTGTTGCTCAGAACTTTGTTACAATGTCAGAACACTTCTGTCTGTAAACTCACATCCCCTGTGAGTCTCGTTTTTATACAAACTTTCCCTTTGCATTCTATTATTTGGTGTTTGTTGATGTGTTCCTAGACAATGGTCATAAGTATACACAGCTTTTGTTTTGCTAGAGTAGGCAAGTTAAGGTCTTAACTTGTAAAATTTTTCTCTTAGGTTTTCTGAGTAGCTATGTTGCAGTTTAAATTCCTTTTCTTGAATGTGAGTGACTGATTAGATTTGAACACTTAAATTCAGTTGGCATGCAACGTAGAATAATTGCTATAGTGAAACAGTGCATTTGATGTTTTAGTGCCTACTCTAAAGACAAACCTAAAACACTAACATCCTTTTAAAGTCTTATCTGAAATGCATGTACATGAAAATAAAGGAAATCTGGATTTTCATAGTAGTAGAACATAGTCTGATGTGGTGGGCTTGCATGTGGAGTCTGTCTAATAAAGTAGAGGTAGTATAAAACTACACTTAAACTACTGTTTTGTTTTTCTGTTCTACCTTCTCTTATCAATCTTGTTCAAACTTGAGTTTGAAAACTCTTCTTTGACTTGACTGAATGTGGCCAATAATGCCAAAGGCTTTGTGAGGAAGACAAGCAATTCATGAAAGCCTTGCTTGTCTGGTAAACCTTGTTAGAACAGATGTAGTTAATCCTGACTCCTATTAGTGTTTAGGTGAGTATTGAGTGTTGAGGTGGTCCCTTTCCTAAAGTTAAGCTCTAGAGGAATATGCTTGCTAAACCCTTTCATAAAGGGAGCATGGAGAGTATGAACTTGACATAGCTGTAGGCTACAGGAAAACAGTAACAGAAATGGATACTGCTGCTATTGCTTTTTTAGATTCTAGGCTAGAATCCGTATGGCTTGTCCTATGGAATTTATTTCTTTGCCTTCAATGAAATGCTCTACAAAGATGTTGGTAGAATACACATGCAAACTCTGTACTTGATTGTGATTGCAGAGTCCTATTCAGTGTGGCTGCTTACAACCAGGCAATATCATGTTGCCTGAAAACATAGTGAATACAAAATGTAAACATAGGAAGTTGGTAGGGCCTCTGACAAGCTTTTAGAAGAAACAAGGTGACATAAAATGAACCACTTTTTAAAAAAAAAAAAAATCTTGGTAAGAGAGACTTTTTTCCCCAGGAGTATTGTTATATATTTTAGTATATAATAAAGGCTGCTTTTTCTTATATCATGTTCATTGTTGTCTTTGGTTAGGTAAGTACTTGATTAATTTTCTCTCTGATTTTTCTTTAAGGTACTTTCCCCATTGATCTGACCAAAACGCGTCTGCAGGTTCAAGGTCAAGTTAATGATGCCAAATATAAAGAGATCCGCTACCGTGGAATGATGCATGCACTAGTCAGAATATGCAGAGAAGAAGGATTGAAAGCCTTATACTCTGGGTAAAATTAAATGACTTTCAGTAATGGCTTATGAACAGTATATTGATAAGTATGAGCCCATAGTGTGTGAATTCTTGGGTTTCAGATTTACGAGGTATTTGGTTAGCCTCAATTAACCTGGAAGTTGAAAGCCCAAGCTTAGATTGTTTTTTTTAAACATGAAATGCTATTGCAGAGTGCAAAGATTGAACCAAACAAACCTACTTGGAAAAAAAGTAGCTAAGCATAAAGTTATTCTATACAGTACTGCTATGGTTGTTCTATCTGTCAGTTAGAAGAAAAATTGAATTAACCTTTGTGTATAAATGGGCATGCTTTTCTTTAAAACATGCAGGATGGTGGGGGAAAGATGTAATCTGCAGATTACATTTCAGACAAGCTTGCCAGCTATTTCATAGATCACAAGTTGAGGCATGCTCTAATAGGAATCCTTCCACAGTTTGTTCATGTTCTTGCAGGCTTTATTAAAAAAAAAAAAACAAACAAAAAAACCCCCAAACCCAGCAAAACCTTGTTTTGTCTGTAGTGAGTTTAAATTGTTGATTTAAATGAACAAACCTTTCTCTGGTAAATATCTCGTGTTCAGTCTCTTCTGCTCTAAAAAGTATTTGCTAATCAGTCTTTTCAATTTTGAGCATAAATATTATCACTGCCTATTTTTACAGGATTGCACCTGCAATGCTACGCCAAGCTTCATATGGAACTATAAAAATAGGCACTTACCAGAGCTTAAAAAGAATGTTTGTTGAGCATCCAGAAGGTGAGTGGGTTTTTTCAATTTAATTGAGGACTGGTTTGCTTGAAGCAGGTTGTTTCCATTTGATATCTTACTGTAGGGGTTTTAACAAGTCTACTGAGAAAACATTCTTTGTACCAATTACAACAAAGTGAGTCAGCAAGGAAAACTTGTCAGAGCAGTTTTTAAGGCTTCTGTAATTGGCTTTCTCTCTGGTTAAAGGGGGGGGTGGCATCATCCCACCCTCGTGTATCTTAAGCTTTGTAAATCTGCAGCTAAACTCTTTTTCTTGTTTATGGAATAGATGAAACCCTGATGATAAATGTTCTATGTGGCATTCTTTCGGGAGTAATTTCATCATCTATTGCCAACCCTACAGATGTCTTAAAGGTAATTGTGTTATGTAGAGTTTGTTCGTAGTTTTTGCCCTGCCCTTGAAGAAATGTAGAATCTCCTGATAAATACAGGATTCATTGTTTTGTAACCCAATTTATTCTCATCCCTTAACTTAAAAAATCAGTAACATCCTGAATTCTTGGAACCTCCTTCTGGTCCATACTAATTATTTGGAAGTATGCACTGGGAAACTGATGGCTGGGGATGTAGTTGGATCTGTATAACTTTTTCTGGGGGCGGGCAGAGAATAATTTAAGATGACTCTTTGTAATTTTCTTGCTATAGTGTTTGTGTGGAAGCCACACTGCACATTTCATCTATACTTCTTGGTAACACTGTTATACTAGGATGTTTCTAGAGCTCAAAATATGTGAAGATCAACTGAGAGGCAAGAGTTCATTGAGTGCTACTTGTACTGTATGATTATTTAATCAAGGCTTTGCAATGCAGTGTCCCATGGAAATAGTGTTCTAGCATCAGTCATTTGAAGTGAATTGGTGAAACCATCACCTCTTTTAAGAATCTGTTAGCTTAATGATAGTCAATGACCTCTTTTCCAGTTACTTAAAAGGGTTGATGGTATTTAACTTACAAAACTGTAGTATGTGACTTATGTGGCTGCCTCTAATGAAAAATTCAAGAAAACTTTTTCTGTTATTCTAAAACTATTAAAAACTTAATGCTTTCATAGGGCTAGTGGGGTTATGTAGAGGCATTTCAAACATAAGCTGCTGTTTCAAGTGTGGCTTCAACTAGTTATTTCCTGAAATTGTGTCCATGTACCAACTTGCTTGTCACCAAACTTGTATTTGGTAGTTACCATGGCAGTTTCCCAAGGACATTCTTAAAAATCCACGGAGTTGAAGACCATGGTTCTCACTAGCTGAAACCTTAATCTTTTTAACCTTTCATTTTAACATGTTCCTGTGAGAACACTGTAAAGGACATCCTGCAGAACCCATCTGTCAGTCTAATCTAAATGGAGTAATGTACAAGTACAGAAATAGACATGACTTAATGCAGTTAAGAACTACACCATGTACTCGTTCAAAATTAGCAGCTGCATTTGGATAGTTAAGGCGCTTCAAAAGATTGCATCATGGTTATGATGCCAGCTATTAATTTGTATTCAAAGAGAAATTGACTTCGTTACTTAAAAGATTGTAACTTAATAGTTTAATATGGTTTTACTAACATTTTATTGGTTATATGTTTGAAGAGTATTTATTTTCTAACTTTATCTTCACATGAATCTCAGATCAGAATGCAAGCCCAAGGTAGTGTGATTCAAGGAGGAATGATGGGCAACTTCATACAGATCTACCAAAAGGAAGGCACTAAAGGGTTATGGAAGGCAAGTTTTTTGAACTATACCCTATGCTTTAAGTACACTTTCTTGCTCAACTGTATTTCATGTTCTTCTACAATATTCTCAGTCAAAATATGAAGAAGTCAGTAGCTAATGAGTATGTAGTTTGTCATGATTACTTCACTGTTGGTGTCCCAGTGCATTTTGACAAAGTGTTTCTGCCAGTCTTGTGCTCAGGGATTAGCCACTTCATAAAAAAGGGGAGACAAATGGAGGCTTAAATTAGGGTGACTGGCTCTAGGATTAGTTCAACAACCCTTTGCCAGACACTCCTCAATCTGTATGCTCTGCTCTTTTTAAAATGTATACTAAAGAATGTTAGGAAGTAAAGGTACTAATGAACATCCCCTCTAGTTCAGGAGCTCTAGTACTCAGTCTTGTAGGTTGTCTTATGCCAATTAGTCAGTGACTGTATAACAACTGAAGACCAAGAATGGACAATTGTTCTGAAATGGCTGGAAAATAGAAATGTTTTTCTATTAGTGTGCTTTTCTCTGCAGAGTTTCTTGATCTCCATTTTTCTGTTCATCTTCCTGACTTTGTTAGTTTTTCAGTTAGCAGCAAGGGGAGCCAGTATCACCTGGTTGTTGAGGTCTTAGCTGACTGTTGATGTAAGAATTCATATGTTAAACAGAGAGAGTAGCATAAAGGAACTGAAATTGCTGTTCAGTGTGGAAAAGTGATTTATAGAATCATTTAGGTTGGAAAAGACCTTTAAGATCATCAAGTCCAACTGTTAACCCAGCACTGCCAAGTCCACCACTAAACCATGTCCCTAGGCACCACATCTACAGGTCTTTTAAATACCTCCAGGGATGGTGGCTCCACCACTTCCCTGGGCAGCCTGTTCCAATGCTTGACAACCCTTTCCATGAAGAAATGGTTCCTAATATCCAATCTAAGCCTTCCCTGGCACAACTTGAGGCCATTTCCTCTTGTCCTCTGGCTTGTTACTTGGGAGAAGAGACCGACCCCACCTCTCTACAATCTCCTTTCAGGTAGTTGTAGAGAGCGATAAGGTCTCCCCTCAGCCTCCTTTTCTCCAGACTAAGCAACCCCAGTTCCCTTAGCTGCTCCTCATAAGACTTGTGCTGTAGACCTTCACCAGCTTCATTGCCCTTCTCTGGACACGCTCCAGCACCTCAATGTCCTTCTTGTAGTAAGGAGCCCAAAACCAAACACAGGATTCGAGGTGTGACCTCACCAGTGCTGAGTACAGGGGCAGAATCACTTCCCTAGTCCTGCTGGCCACACTATTTCTGATGCTATCAGCCTTCTTGGCTACCTGAGCACGCTGCTGGCTCATATTCAGCTGGCTATCGACCAACACCTCCAGGTCCTTGTCTGCTGGGCAGCTTTCCAGCCACTCTTCCCGAAGCCTGTAGCGTTGCATGGGGTTGCTGTGGCCCAAGTGCAGGACCTGGCACTTGGCCTTGTTGAACCTCATACAATTGGCCTCGGCCCATCAATCCAGCCTGTCCAGGTCCCTCTGTAGAGCCTTCCTACCCTCAAGCAGATCAACACTCCCGCACAACTTGGTGTTGTCTGCAAACTTACTGAGGGTGCACTCGAACCTCTCATCCAGATCATTGATAAAGATATTAAACAGAACTGGCCCCAATACTGATCCCTGGGGAACACCACTTGTGACCGGCTGCCAACTGGAGTAAACTCCATTCACCACCACTCTTTGGGCCCAGCCATCCAGCCAGTTTTTTACCCAGTGAAGAGTACACCTGTCTAAGCCACGAGCAGCCAGTTTCTCCAGGAGAATGCTGTGGCAAATGGTGTCAAAGGCTTTACTAAAGTCTAGGTAGACAACATCTACAGCCTTTCCCTCATCCACTCAGTGGGTCCCCTTGTCATAGAAGGAGATCATGTTAGTCAAGGAGGACCTGCCTTTCATAAATCCATGCTGACTGGGCCTGACCACCTGGCTGTCCTGTATGTGCTGTGTGATGGCACTCAAGATGGTCTGCTCCATAACCTTCCCTGGCACTGAGGTCAGTCTGACAGGCCTCTAGTTCCCCGGATCCTCCTTCTGGCCCTTCTTGTAGATGGGTGTCACATTTGCTAACCTCCAGTCAGCTGGGACCTCCCTGGTTAGCCAGGACTGCTGATAAAGGATTGAAAGTGGCTTGGTGAGCACTTCTGCCAGGTCCCTCAGTACCCTTGGGTGGATCCCATCCAGCCCCATAGACTTGTGTCCCTCTAAGTGCTGTAGCAGGTCGCTAACCATTTCCCCTTGGATTGTGGGGGGAAATTATAATTATCTATTAATTTGAATTTGCATTTTTGGAGCATATACATCTAAGACTTGTACTAATTAGCGTTATTTGAGTTCACAATGTTCTTAATGCAGTCATGGTGTGTTGCTTTGTATTATAAAGGCGAGGCTTTTCTGATGGTGCACAAAGGTTAATTTTAAACTTCAGCTATATCCTTTCTTTTGCCAGGGAGTATCATTGACAGCACAGAGAGCTGCTATTGTTGTTGGAGTGGAACTGCCAGTGTATGACCTTACCAAGAAGCACTTAATTATGTCTGGATTTATGGGAGATACAGTATATACTCACTTCCTGTAAGTTTATATAACTAGCTGCTTGCATAGCTCATCATTGGTTAGTTCTTGTTACAGGGGATGAATCTTTTGATTTTTTTTTTCTGTCATTGGTCTAGATGTAAATATACTACTTCTGTGTTTATACTTTTTAATGCAGTAGCATCTCAATGGTAGCACATAGCATGGAAGCTAATTTTATTTAGGATTTGGATTTAATTTTCTTTTGAATATGGAATTTTGGTTTGTGGATGATCTGAATCATTCAGCTTTGCAAATTGAGATTAGAGGAAAGTTCCAATTAGATATTTGCTATTCTGAGGCACAAATTTCTGTTTGAGTATACAGACACTGTATATAAGGGCTGTATATCAAAACTTGAAAACGATGCTTTATGGTAAATGAAAAGTAATTTTTCACATCTGTTAGCTGATGTAATTTTTAACTAAAAGCATTAAGCACTCATTACTGCATGCTTTCTGGGGAGGGGGAATTCTTGTGTGTCTTGAAATGTGGTGGGTCAGATTTCATTAAACCTTTCTTTTATTAGCTCAAGTTTTACTTGTGGGTTAGCTGGAGCCCTTGCATCCAACCCAATTGATGTTGTGAGAACACGCATGATGAATCAGAGAAGCCAACAACATGGGGGACACTCAATCTACAAGGGTACTCTGGATTGCTTGTTACAAGTAAGTAGTTCATGTATCAACATAAGTAGAAACTGGTTCCATCAAGCAATGATTTTGGTGCAGAACTCAGTTGTTCTAAGTTTCCCTAGAAATTAATCCAAGTAACTTAGGTATGCTGTTTGCCCTAATGCTCAAAAGGACTGTACTGCCAATAACGCACTTGGTGTGAAAAGTATCTACTGCCTTAACAGAAAGGCAGGAAGAAAGTTAGTGTGTACTGCAGGTACTTACTTCCTTTTGCTGCTTGGATGAGGAGACTAAGTCAGCAGCACTGTCTCTAACTTAACTTTATATGATGTTAGGATATTGATAGGAAATGTTAATTTCATAGGTCAGTTCTTGAAGAACAACATCTTCTGGGGCAGATGGTTTTCTCTGTTGCTTACTGCATAATGGAAAGCCCAGTACAACCAAAGGCAATGTCAGTTTCTGATTTTGAATATTTTGGCTTGGTTTCCTAAATGAGGTGGGAGGTGGGAGCATGATGGCTTTTTACATGGAGAAGAGTGGATGGGAAGCTGTTGGTGTCCAGACTGTTGACTGAGCAGTCCAGTTTGTATAACAATCCAAGTCACATTGTCCAGTGCAACTTTGTGAAGTCCATAAAGCAAACTGAAAAATGTCAAGGGGGTGCCTAACGTGAGCTGCAGGTTTAAATGCAACAAATTTCAAGGGGGGTGCCAAATGTGAGCTGCAGGTTTACATGCAGTGCTCTGCAAGGTTTTGGAAAAAAAAATAGTCCAAGAATGCAATTTGGATGAATCTAGGTTGGGTACTGAATGACAGACTGCATCTTTACCTGCCAGGTAATGCTGCAGGCATTACTAATCTTGGCTGTATCTAGTGAAATGTTTCCTTGTCCCATCATACAATATGTTTAAATCAGGGTTACAGCACTAAGCCATCCCCTTGTCTGGTATAGAATCTTGTTAGCTGAGATGCTGTCTAGATTTCTCACTGATAACAAATTACATAAGTGTGTTCTTGCTGTGTTTTTTTCCAGACATGGAAGAATGAAGGCTTTTTTGCTCTATATAAAGGGTTTTGGCCAAACTGGTTAAGACTTGGTCCTTGGAATATCATTGTATCCTTTTCAAAGGTGGGCAAAACTATTAAGCTAGCCATACAACAGCAAGTATTGACAGACAGTTTCACAGAATGCTCAGTGTGGAAAGTGTCATGTCAGCACAAATATTCCCTTTTTATGAATGGAAGACTGTGTAGTTGACCATTTTCTTAGTGAACTGCTGCTGGTCAGATTGAAGTTGTGATTCAAACAGTGAATATTAGAATGTGATCTTGCAAAACACTTTTCTGCTCCTCCAACCTGTCCATTTCCTTAGTCTGGAGTCTAGTTTTACATAAAATTGACCAGATGAGTGAGGAATGGGGGCTATTTCCAGAACTGGGGAAACTGTTGACAGTTAGCCATGAGATCTTTTTGTTTATCTTAGTCTCACACAATTTTGTTTTTGTTTCAAGAGCCAGCTGATCAGAGCCCTGGGAAGTGGGTTGGTAGGTAATGATTTTTACCATGAGGAAGCCTACTTTAGCCATCAAAGCTAAGTGAGTAAAGACTAAGGGCATTCATAGTATTCTCCTGCCTCCTCAGTCCTGTGTTTAAGATCCTGAGGAATACGGATGGGAATGTAATTGGCATCACCAGCTTTAAAGCAAGTTTAATTGCTCTGCCTAATACTGCATAACAAAAATGGCCAACCAGCAGCATTGCATAGGAGGGAACAAAGAGTGGAACAAAGTTTCACACAGATGCAGCTGCCCTTTAGTAGTGAAGTGACCACTTTGTACTGCATGAACAGGAAACAGTTTTCCTTAATCAGCTGTTCCAGTTCTTTCTGACATATGAACAGCTGAAGAAATTAGACTTCTGACATGCTGAACTGTATGCTGAATTCTGTTAATGTACTGTTTGAGTTTAGAGCAACTTGTAAGTTATCTTGAGTATTTGCTGTTCATTGTCTGAGATGCTGGCCAAAGGAAGAGGTCACTACAAGACTGTTGTGAATGAGAACAACCTGGAAGTGATTTCAAGGCAAACTGGCTCCTGTAACAATGGCTTGTTCACATGATTCAGTGGATGATGTGCACTATTTCCTAGACTGAACCAGTCATGGCGGAATACCTTCTGTCAACTGTTCAAGTGTTCTTGAATGTGGAGATCTGTAATGCAACTTGTACCATTGAGACTCTGATACACAGTGTTTTATAAGAGGCAAAGAACAATCTTTCTGCAAAGGAAGATAGGTAGTACCAAGGAGCTGGGCTTTTCCTGTTTTCGGAAGCGCATACAATTTGACTGTAATAGTTTGTAGTTTCTGATTAACTGGAAGTGTGACAAGACATTTTTGCAGGCTTTCAGTTCAGCAAAATATGCTTCTGGTTTTAGAGCTTTCCTGTGTTCTGAGTCCTTAGATGTCTGCATAATTTGCTGGGAATAATCCAGCTTCATTTGACAGTGCAGTTGCTACAGTTGTCAGTTTTGCGTAGCTTGAAGGAAATTTTTTCCAATGTGTCATTCTTGATTTTCAGCATAAGTGATTCTTCAACATATTCATATGTAAATTTCAAGTAGGAATGAAGTTCAAACAAGTCCATGCTCATCTGCCTGTCTTGCAGAGAAAGTTTCCATGCTTCTTCCATTGTTGGGAAGAACAACTTGTAATGGTTACTGGCTGTTACGTATCATCTGAAAGATGCAAGTTTTACACTAGCAGCTCAGGCTGTGTCGTGTGTGAAAAGAACCAAATCCCTCCAAAGGTAAGTCTACTGTAAAGACTGCTTTCCTTGTTTAAGCAGACACCCAAACCCAGAACTAGTGAGCACTTTCATATAGCAAACAGGCCCACGTTGCTGTTACATGCAAGTAAACACTTTATGTAGAAATCAGCCACAACTTCCTTAAAGCATTACCTTTTGGCTTAAATGTATATCAACTGTGTAGTTAACAGCCCTGAAGTTTTATGTCAAGGTTCTTACAAATGTCGCTGTTGAATTCCAAGAAAGGAAATGTGTGAGATGCAAGTCACAGTGGTCCTTCTGTGTTCAGAGGATAGCAAAGCAGGATGCATTGCTTTGGATTTTTGTGGCATTGTGTTAGTCTCTTAAACATTTTTGGTTAATCATACATTCCATGTAAATTTCATTGCGATTTCAAAATTACTATAATCACTTAAAATTACTAATTTTGAATTCACAAATGGATTTTTAAATGCACAAGGCACTTTTTTCCTAAGGTACAATGTTTTTCTATGTATATGGGTATGCTTATGTGCAGTGTTTTTCCTGACAGCTGTTTCTATGCTTTCATAGAAATATTTGTAAATATTTTTGTACACGATGTAAACTAAGTATATGTTTTACATTTTTAAGCTTATTAAAAGTTTTTAAATCATTATGTGCTGACTCTGAACTGCTTTCAGTTTCTGTGTTTCAAATGGGGGGTGGGGGTGGGTGGGTTTTCAAATACTTCAAGGTGATTAACAAAGGAAAGCTGTTGCTGGCATTGAACTGTATGATGTTACTGGTTTTTAGCCAAGGCAGACTAAAGTTGCTGTAGTTAAAAGCTTATGTTCCTGTAACTTACTGGCTGAATAACATGCATTAACCATATGTTTTCACTGTTCTTTGGCATATCTTAAACTGCAAGACCATTTCCTGCTCTAAGAGAACTGCTTGGTCTGGAACAGATCAATCAGCTTAGTTCTGTGTAGCAGCAAAATGTTTGTTACACTTGTAACCAGAGTGGATCTCTGGAGTTCATGTGTGGTAGCACAAGCCTGACAGATGCAGCTCTGAGGGGATGAGGAACTTGCCAGGTTGGGTGCAGCATGCTCCCACTGTTACTCCATTACTCCATGGGGAAGCTGGAGAGGGACAGATGGACAAGACAGACTGAAATTAACTGACAAGCACCAAAGGTACCAAAGCAATGAGATGGGAGTTTGGGATCTCAGCTGAAGGTGACTGCTGCAGTGAATACCTCAAGCTGTCTTCAAGCTCTTTAGTTCAGACATGCCTTAGTTAGGATTTAGTTTAATGTGTAATGATAAAAGATTTAAGTCTACAAAAACTAACAGCAAACCAAAGCTAATGAAGGGTATTTCCAAAGTAAAGAATGAATCCTGCAGCAGGCTCTGAGGCACGATGGAGAAAGCAGCTCTGGTTAACGGGTGATGCTGCAGAAAAATGAAAACCAGTTCAGTGATGAGGAAGTTGATAGGTGATGCCAGGATGTGTACGCTGCCAAAATGGAGGGCTGCCTCTCCATAGAGTATGGGTGCTGCCCTGGCCCTTGAGGGAGAGCCACTAGAGCTAAGTGTGGGAAGGGGAAGGACAGCGCCCTGCCCTGCCCGGCCGCGGGGTTGGGTGCCTGTGGGAGCCTGCACAAGGGAAGAGCAGAGGCAAGGGGGGAGGCAGGCAGGGGTCGACCCCAGAGCCAAGGTGGCATCAGGTGCTCCTGTACTTCACTTCCTCATTTCGGGAGGACTTTAGTTGTCACGTTAGATTAAACTGGATCAAAAACACTGCTGCACAAGCAAGCCTTGCTTACTAAAATAAATGCTAATTTGATGTGGTTGAGCTGGGGACGGAGAGCTGCTGCCCAGGAGACGTGTGGCTGGCTGCCCGGCCTGAGGCGCCACCACCAGGCTTGTCCTGCGGACTCCCTGCCTCCGCCGCCTCGGGGAGGAAGGCTCCCGGGAACGGCGGGGACGCGCCGGTGCCCGCGGGAGGGCGGCGGGGCCCCGGGGAGGCGGAGCGCGCGCCGGCGCCGCAGGGTGGCCAGGCTCGGGGATGGCGCAGCCCCCTGCGCTCCTCCCCGCCGGCAGGGGGCGCCATCCCGGCCAGCTCTCCCCCTTCCGCCCCGCGCTGACGCACTTCTCCTCCCCACCAATGACGCTGCCGCCACGCGACGCGGAGCGGAGCGCCCCGAGCCTCCCCCGGAAGCGCCGCCGCGCTCCCGAGCCTTCCGCCCCGCTCCCGGCCCCGGCCCGGCCCGGCCCGGCCGCCGCTCACCCCGCCGCCGCCAGCATGGCGGAGCCGCCGCCCGCGGAGCCGGCGGGCAGGGAGGTGCGGGACCGCCTGAGCCTGTGGGACCGCCGCCCGCAGCCCGCCGCGCCGCTCAGCGACCGCCAGACGGACTCGGTGCTGGAGCTGAAGGCGGCGGCCGAGAACCTGCCGGTGCCGCCCGAGGTGAGGCGGCAGCGCTGCCCGGGCGGGAGGGACGGAGGGCGAGGGGGAGGGGGAGGCGCCGCGGTGCCACGTTGCCAGGCGGCCGGGGTGGCGGCCCGACCGGCTGGGGCCTGCGGGGCCGCCGCTCTCCCTCGGTTTTGACGGGACTCAACAGCCTTTTGCCTTCTAGCGGGGTTTCAGGCCGTCGGGGCCGTGAGCCCTCCGCCCGCTGCGCCCGCAGCCGCTCCCCCAGCCCGTCGCCCCGTTTCGCCTCCCTCGGGAGGGCTCGCTCTTCCTTCAGCCGGCCCGAGGTGCCTCACGCCGCGGTGCTGCCCGCCCGCCCTGGCTTGCAGGGGGGTTGCAGGCAGCGGTGGCAGCTTTCCTCTTAAAATCCACGGGGCTTTCTCTGCCTCTCCTTGCTGCTTCCCCCGGCTCATCAAAGTTTGTCCTCTTGAAATTGGTTACGTGTTTTTGGTCCTCTTAACTGGATCCTGTTAAGGATTGATTCCTTAACGTGAACAATGTATAGCCTATGGCACCAATGTTATTCCCTGGTACAACTTACAGGTGATTCAACGAGCCCTATAAAGCCAGCAATAGTGGTAAAAAGCTTAAGAATCTGTCGTTACCATGGAAGATGTGGTCTCTTACTCAGATATAGAATATCAGACTCTGTCAAGGTGATTATTTATGAATGCTCCCTTGTCTACAAAGGGAAGGGGAGTGAAATGTTTGCATTCCTTAACTGCAGTTTTCATGAGAGGTTTTGTATTTGAACAGGATCGTAGCACAAGAGATAGCGCCATAAAATCAACAAAGCTGGCTCTCAGCAAGTGTCTGAAAGGTCAAAATAACAGAGAGGAGGGGGTAAAGCAATTCCTTCCTGAAATGCACCTGTTTCATGTCATGCTTCCTGGTTTCTTTTTTGTGTAAGTTGTATGCAACTGTACTAAAGTAAATACTGGTAGGCATCCAACATGATTGTAGAAAGATTTGCTGCTATCAGAGGTTGTTCTTAAGGATCTAAACCAGCTTTGCAACAAGGCGGGTACTGTATTTGCCAGTCAGGACAATGGGGATGCCAAGACATTGAGTACTTCAACTGGTTCTGGCTCCTGCTGAAGTGGATTGGGACAGTGGTGTCTCAGCTGTTCTGAAAAAGCAGGCTCTGATGGAGTCTTCTTTTCCTCAGTAGTAGTCATGAGAGAAACCCTGGGTCCCCAGCTAGTGTCCTGCCTGTTTTGGGGGGCGGGGGGAGAGATATGTGGAAGTTGAACGAGGTAGGTCAATCTGTCTTTTCTCAAGTAGTTGAAATCCTGATTGTTCTTTCTTTGCCAGACTAATATTGCCAGGCAATGAATATTTTACTAAGCGAGACATTTTCTAGAGAGATACCAATTTGTATTTAAGTAGTGTTTTCTGTTTTTATGTTACTGATGTTCTCAGCAATAGAAAACATACTTTACTTGTCAAGTGAATTAAAAAGGGTATTACGTTAATTAAGAGTATAAAACGATATTTGTTTTCTTGAATTAATTTCTTCCATATAATTTAATTAAGTCTCCAATCATACTTAAATACAATTTCTCTCAAGTTACTTTTTTCCATATTTTTCTTGCTTAAAAAATCATTGTGGCTGATAATTCCCATTCAGCAGAGCTATTCCTTGTCTTCTAAAAAAGCCTTTCTTTTTAGCTTGACTTGTTCATTAAAAAGCATTTGGAAGAATATGAAACACTATTTCCTGAATAAATTCTGGCAGTGTTAAGTCTTGAATTTTCTCTGAATACCTGGCAAAAAAATCTGACAGTTCCTCTGCGGTGGTGTTGCCGTGTAGTGTAGACAACAGTGGCATTTATTTTTGCTTCTGCGTGCATTCTGAATTCTTATGTTCTCAGATACTTTTCTAGTGCATTTCTCTGAGTATAGAACAGTTAAATTGGAAATTAAAGTACAGCTCATCAGTATGTCCGGTACATGTACCTTCAGTTTCTGTTCTTAAACGTGTATATAAAATGCTGTATAATATTTTCTGACTTACTAAAAAAAACCAAAACAATTGTTAGGTGTTTCTGAATATATAGATGTTGTCGTTGTTGGTGCATTATCATATTGACAGATAAAATGTCCATTGCATTTGTTTCTTCAAAGTAGATGCCTGTAATTTTCTCAAGTTGATACTTTGGATTGTGTTATTGTAGTTGAGCTGAATATACTCATTAAGTTCTCTAACTAAAGTTTTGTGGGTTTTTGTGAGCAGCTTCCAATTGAAGATTTGTGCAGCCTAACATCCCAGTCACTAACTGTTGCACTGACGGCTGCGGTGCCAGAATCTACAGAGGATGTCCTCTTGAAAGGATTTGCCATACTGGGAATGGAGGATGAAAGAATTGAAACAGCACAGCAGGTAAGTGATGGTGAATAACCTCCAAGTTGCAGAAATCTTCTTCAGAGAACTCTGTGGGTTTCTCTCTCTTGCCTAGCTTTTGGTGGGTTTGTTAAATTTTTGGGGCTGTTTTCAAGATGCATGAAGAAACTTGGGGGAAAAAAATCGCTGAAGTCGTAGCTCTTAAGTGACAGATACTTTTCCCATTTCGAGTGGAGTCTTATGTGAGAGTAAGGCACCCCTTCAGTAAGGTGGTGTTGCTCATAATATAGAAGAATGTCGTGCCCCCTCCCCCGCTTTCTAATGTGACAGCCTTGTTCTTGTGCAAATAAAAACAGATGAAATTTGGTCTTTCCTGTTTTAGTTTAGTGGAGGAATAAAATACAGTATTTCAGTTGGAAGGGACCTACAGCGAGGAGTTATAGTTTATTTTCTTGATTAATTATTAAGTTCTGAAACATCTCTGTTTTTAACAAAAGCTGATCTTCACTTCATAGATCTGATTTTTTTTTTTTTGATTGATTGCATGTGATATCTGTGTTGTTCACACCATAAAATCTCTTCTAGTTCTTCTCCTGGTTTGCTCAGGTACAAACACAGATGGATCAAGATGAAGGTGCCAAGTATAGGTACGTGCTCTTCCTCAGTTCTTTTCACTGTAAGCAATTTAAACCTTGAAGCGCTTAATCTTGTCCGTATAATGTTAGCACGCATTTGGATCCAGCTGGTGGGGAATGTAGTGGAACAGCTGAAGCTTGCCAAGGCGGTGTGCCCCACTCCCGTCCTGAAGGCTATTGCCCTTGTGGCAGAGCAGTTGAAAGGGACACAGATTTCCTTCTGAACTGCCCAGTATATTAAGACAGATTGAAATTAGTTTTGGCTTATAGACAGGGCTCTAGACAAAGGCAGTCTAAGAGCTTTCATATGCCTTTTCCATTGCTGCTGCTATTGAAATGGCATCCTCTGAGGGCGAGACTGTGTAAGCAGGTGTGGCTGGTAGTCATTTCTGTATCGCCATTCGGTTCATCAGTGACTGTGGCTGTGACTTTGTATCTGCATTCCCTGCATTCCTTGACACTTTGCTCAACTCTGGTTTTGAGACTTGGCCTTCTCATCTATTTTTGTCTAACTGACTTTTTCATCAGGCTTGGAAGAACCCCTTCCCACTGACTTTCACAGTTACTCCTCAGGAGTCTGAAGTACAGATTTGGCTTAGCCAAATCTGATGGCTTTTATGGAAACTAGCTTGTGTTTTGAGACTTTACAAATTTGCCCTTGGCCACAAAGAGATATTGCTGTATTCCTGTCTTCTGTTTTTCTCTGCTTTTCTTTGGTCTGTCTCTTCCTCTCTTGCTCTGACATCTGAGGACGAGACGGTTCTTAAAAGCAGAGGTTTAGGCATATGCTAAGCCCATGATCAGATCGTTAACAACCTAAAAAGAATAGCACCCTTGCACTTTGTCAGTTGACATGTTCATAATACTGCACACATACATAAGTGTGCCATGGATGCAGAATGGTTTGTAGGATGGCCAATATGTAATCGTTTGCAGGAGGCCAGAGGAGCAGGAGTAAAATAAGTAGGTTTTTTGCCTGTTGTACGCTAAAGGGTTGCACATGACTACAGAGAATTGTGATTTTACTTGCTGCTTTGTACGTGGTAGAGCTCAGAAATTTTAGCTGACATCCAAGAGTAATTAATTTTAAATGATGCTTTAGTCAAGCTAAATGCTTGACGTATATTTAGTGGTCATTTAGAGTTTATATCTGCATTGAGCCTTAGATAAACTTGGTGACATTAGATACTGGATTATTTAATTTGAGCCTCTTTCAGTCCTCACAGTAAGTTTCAAATCCTCTGGATAATTTCATCTACATTAGGAAAGTAAAAGTACTTCCTAAATTGAAACTGAAAATTTTATAGAAGAAGAGACCCAAATTAACATCTGTGTTGGAAGCAAGGCAGGTAGAATTTGGCTGCTAGCAGTAGCCTGCAGTAGTCACTATGTTTGTGCTGTGCATTTAGACAGTATTTGCATACTCTAGACTAGTTGTGGTGCATGCCGCTGCTCTCTGGGTAGACTTGCTATAAGGAATGTCAGGGAAATTATGTCAGGGAATGTCAGAGTTACTGCAGTGGCTATTTCAAACCCTATAGCTGTGTTATTTCTGTGGGTCATGAAACAGCTGCTAATTGTGCACTCTTGCTTGATGCAAGTGGTCTTTTATTCCTAGAGAGGGAAAGGTAGTGGCAGTGTCCCTGCAGGCAGCTGAATTTGCAAATATGGAAAGTGAAGTTTTACTTCTGTTATCTGTCGATTCTCTCTTTCTAGACAGATGAGGGATTACTTGTCTGGGTTTCAGGAGCAATGTGATGCTATCTTGAACGATGTGAACAGTGCCCTTCAGCACCTGGAGTCACTGCAAAAACAGTATCTCTTTGTGTCTACGAAGACAGGAACGCTGCATGAGGCCTGCGAACAACTTTTGAAAGAGCAGGTAATCTTTGATAGGAGGATTATTGGAAACTCCTAAGGTACCATAAACAAAAGTTTTTTTTTCCTTAGGCTGGGAAAACTTGTGAGTGGTGGTGACAATCTCCCTGTTTACTTTGGATCTCGTTTTTCGTGTGTTTCACCTGCAGCTAGGGTGTCAGGCTCTGTGCAGTAGAATGTTCATTTTGTGTTGATGTGCACTTTAATCAAGAAAGATAGCTAGCTGAGGGGAGCTTTTGTAACTGATGCCTGACAAATGTGAACTTTATTGAGATTAATAATTCGTATAACTTATGGAAGTATTTTGAGCTGGTTATTGCAAGAAGAAAGATTTTTTTTTTTAAAGTTACAAGCTTATTTCCTAGATACGTTCTTTTTCCTCATGAACTGCTCCAACAGTGATGTAATGAACGTGTCTTTTTAGCATGACTGGATTAAGGGAGAACTTTTAAAGGCTCCAATCCTGAAATACAGGATTTCTACAGTTCTCTTCAATACTGATGACAGCACTGCTCTTTGTATGCAATAGTATCTGTGGAATGCTGACAAACCTGTAGAATATATGTTTTTTAAATACACTATTGAGAATAATGTATCTTTCCCTGGTAAGAGAGAGCAAGAGAGCACTGCTGTATTCTGCATCTTTTGTTATACTTAGTTGCAGGTTATCTAGAGCTAGTTAACGTTGGTGTGTGCTGAGAGCTGAAAGGGAGGCTGAATAATTTCTCATATATAAAAGAATACATATTTAAACTACTTGCTAGGTTGCTGATTTTCTTTCATTTGTTGTTTTTTAATAGTCAGAACTTGTTGACCTGGCTGAAAACATCCAGCAGAAACTTTCTTATTTTAATGAGCTGGAAAACATCAACACAGTAAGTATTATTTCACTGTTAATAGTCTTAGAAAATGAAAGTGTACCGACCTTTTGAAGTTTGTTGCCAACACTAAGTTACTCTCGGGTAAGTTACTTACAATGATGCTTTGTCTTGTTTTCCAAAGAAATTGAATTCCCCTACGCTGTCTGTGAACAGTGAAGGATTCATTCCCATGCTGGCTAAGCTTGATGATTGTATTGCATATATTTCATCGCATGTAAGTAATTCGGTATTGTTTTTAGTTTAATCTTAATAGTTTCAAAACTGTGTATTTGTACTGGTTTTGTGGTGTGGTTTTTTTTTCTGTAAAATGTTCTCTCTGCCAAATACAGTAAGAAAGCAAGGATGATGGTTTATAAACTTAAGAAATTTTTACTGAATGTACTTAATATTCTGCTTAATTTTTATAAAATACTGCTTCTAGTTTGTACAAACTAGCATTTCTAGCTAGTAAAAGAGTATTTTAAGTTTTGATAAATTTTCAGCTCTTATTGTTTGTATTTAAAATGGATTTTTTATTTCTTTCAGCCAAATTTTAAAGACTATCCTGTATATTTGATTAAGTTTAAACAATGCCTTTCTAAAGCTATGCACCTTATCAAGACATACACTGTGAACACACTACAGAACCTCACAAGCCAGTTAATGAAAAGGGTAAGGGGAATCAGTAAGTGGTAACTTGAGCTGTACTGAAATGTCTATTATAACACTATACAGTTTTCTTGGGGGTTTTTTTTGGTTTGTTTAAGAGTGGGAGGTGTCAGCAGTTTTGTGTGAAAATAGGTCCATCCTATACCACTGTGTTTGTGTAGATTGGCCAAGTTTCAGCTGAATCTGGCAAGAGACCTAGTGAATCCAAAAGATTTGAAAATAATAATAATTAAAAAACGCTTTCCTGAACCAGTTTGTGCACTGTAGCTCTGAATCAGCTGCAGCACACACTGCTGTGTTGCCAAATGGGGAGGGTGCACAAGAGAAATATGGGTGCTGTGGGGGGTCTACTTTGGAGATGGATTGTTAGAGATGTAGAGAGAGGTTGCAGGGAATACTTGAAGGATAAATGTAAGAGCTGGGAATTGTAGGATGAAACCTATTGAAGTACAACAACTCTGAGTGTGTGACTTGACTCTTCTAGTATTATATTCCAGTAAGTATTTTGGGGTGCTCTTGATCATCTAAATATTTATTTTTTATAAGTCTGCACTGTTTTGTGTAGGTGCAGAATAACAGTGATAGGTTCCTACTGGTTTTGGCAATATTTTTTGGTTAGTTTTAAAATGTTCACGACGTTAGACAGTCACAGGGAAGAGTTAGGTGCTTTACTCCCACTCACTCCAGTTGAATTTAAGTGTAAAAGTGTGTAAGGAGGTTTTTTTGTCCCATTAAAATGTTAATAATCTTGTGCTGCAATATTTTGACAGAGGAGAAAACAGAGGGGAATGTCTCTTTCTACCCACTTTCTTTCTCCAATTAATTGTTGTATGCCTTGTGCTCAGTCCTCTTACAGTCAAACTTGGTGTCATGAGGGATAACCAGTAAAATTGAAAGATGCTGGAATTGAGAACTGACAGACATAAAGAAAGGGATTTTAGACAATGTTCATGGGAACTTGCTAAAGGATACTCCTGGACTGAAGATCTCGGTTAAGCATTGTTGAACATTTTTTCGCATTTGGTACAAAATTACTTTTTATTTAAAGAAAGTATCGTAGCTTGGTTTGATGCCAAAGGATTGCCATGAGCGAGCTGAATTCAAGCAGAATTGAACATCTCTGATAATATGCATGTCTACAGAAAGAAGTGAAACCTCATTTCTGGATTTGAATTGCTGCTTAGCAGTTTTAAGTCAGGAAGGAGACCTCTTTTAGGAGGCAGATGACTTCCTCCTTCTCATCTACATGGGGATTTTGTGGATGTTTTGCGTATTTGTCTGGAACATCTACTGTCTGCTTTTGCTAGAAGTGCAGTACTGGACCAGTGGTCTTTAGTTGTGATCGAGTGTTGAGATTTCCTATTGCAACACAACAAGAGGTCTTGTCAGGACTGGAAAGGGGCTGATGAGATCTAGATGTTCTTTGTTACTCCTCACATGTGAGTGTTTGGGGATTTTGATCTGTGTTTGTAGAAGGATGATCAGGTTGCCCACAGGGGTGAAAGTAGGAGATGGGGAAGGTGGAATAGTTTTCCTTTCCCCACCGTGTTTCAAGGGAAGGCTGTCCGCTTCTCTCTGGTCATCAGTAGGGATAAGGGGAAGAAGGCCTGGTGTTTAAATTGGGTCTTCGCTTTGCTTTGTTAGTGGTAGAATTTGTCTAGTTCAAGCTGTCTGCTCAGCTAAGCTGGGGAGCTGCAGGGAGAACTGCCTCAAAACTTGACATTCCAGTTGAAGCTTGAATGTGAGCGGAAACTTAGCTTCTCCGCCCTGGGACTGGCAGGTAAAAGGGAAATTTTGTTCCATTTTAGTACTACAGATTAAGGAGCAACAATCAGTACTACTGTGGCGGGTCTAGAGAAAATTGTCCTCTCTAATGGAGGATGCAGTAATTACTGAAAATCTTACTTTTGGTGTAGAGGCTGTTGGCTGAAACTTTTGTTATGGGTTTCATTCTTCCATCTGGCTTTATCTGAGTTCTGAAACAAGCATGCCTTTCTAGGTGGAAAGTGGCAAAGAGCTGTTCCACTGGCAGTATAAATGTAAAGAACCAATACCCTGTTTTAGAGCTTAATTATCTCAGCCATTAAATAGGAGAAGCCAAATATAGTACTTTCATTTTTAACCAATTACTCATTTCTTCTTTCAGGATCCTTCAGCTGTGCCAAATTCTGACAATGCCTTCACGCTGTTTTATGTAAAATTCAGAGCAGCTGCTCCCAAAGTCAGAGTAAGTAGGCTGGTAACTAACTGTTAAAAAGGAAGCTATGAAAAAGGGGTTTGAATTTATTAGTAGTGTGAATGCAAGGATTGCATATTGTGCAAGTGTGAATGTCCAAAGATTGCATGTTGTGTCCATGGAAAAATACTGCAAACTATTTTCCAATTATTAGAAAAAAATCACTTACTGATAATACTTTTTTCTTTTTATTGAGTAGACTCTTATTGAACAAGTAGAGCAAAGATCTGAAAAAATGCCAGAGTGAGTATGTCTACGTTATTTTCAACAATTTTAAGTTTTGAAAATCTTTACTTTTGTTTAAGTACTGTTTAACACATTACTTGTTTAAAAGAAAGTTTTAAAAATTGAAATTATGTAGACCTAAAAGAAGGTGTTAGAATGAATTTTCTGTTTACCAGAAAATGAGCTTCAGGATGCAGTTACTGTTTTAATTTCTTGGCTAGGTATCAACAAGTTCTCAATGAAATCCATCAATGTTACCTCGACCAGAGGGAGCTTTTGCTTGGTCCAAGTATTGCTAGCACTGTTACAGAATTAACCAGTCAGAACAACAGAGATCATTGTGCTCTGGTACGTAAAGTAGTCATGTCTTGTGGGGTTTTTGTTATGTTTTAATCCTCCCTCCCCCAAGTAAAATGTACTTATTTAATTCAGTTGTTACGCAGAATTGTCACTTTTGTTTGTGATTTTGAATCATTAAAATTTTACTAATATTTTCAAGTAATGCATGTTTTGTGGAAGGTTATTCTGTAAAAACTCTGCTCTGCTACAAACCTCACAAAGGGTTATCTTCAAAAGCATAAAATGTGGTTACTTACATTTCATCATAAACAAAAAGGGACAGAAGTTGCACAATGAGCTTTTATTTGGCTAGTAACATCTTTTCAGTCCTTAGTTTTATAGTTGATCTCAGTAATTTTGAATTTCACAAAGCTTCAATTTAATCATAGCTTTAGTAATAATAATAATCATGCAATATGTAATATAATGATATAATAACAATATCTATAATACCTCCTGTGGTACTGATGCAAGGAAAATAATTGAGTAATCAAGTATTTGTATTTCTGTGAATACAGGTGCGAAGTGGTTGTGCCTTTATGGTCCATGTATGCCAGGATGAACACCAGCTTTACAATGAGTTCTTCACAAAACCAACACCAAAACTGGAGTAGGTGGTACATGCTGGTTTTGTTTTACTGCATGTTGTATTTACTATGCTGTGATATAGCAGACTGTTATATGGCAAGTAGGGTTGTGCTGAAGTGGTTTGGTAAGAACCAGCAAGAAAAAAAACCTTATTCGCTTTATGCATCAGAATTTGAAGTTCTTTTGTATTCTTTTTTCTTCAAGCGAAGCTGATAGTTTACATTCTCTATAAATAATCTGAATAATGTAAATGCTCTGTAGATAGTCTGAAAGAGATAAAGATGCACAGTTACTTTGGAAATAGCTGTAGAAGTTTACAGTGCTACAGCTCTCAGCTGTTTTTGTACTGCCTCTATGCCAACTGTTCTCACAGTCAGTTGCAGAAGTGCTTTTCATTTACTTCAGTGTAAAATTAAGCTGATGAACTCCAGCCATTTTTCATCGAGGATTTAGAGTTAGTGAGCTGCCCTTACTGTTAAGGACTATTTGCATGTGCCTGTATGTGGGCTGAACAGGAGGCAGGGTAGAGTACACCTGACAAGAACAGTATCAGTTTCTGCTCTGCCTAGGTCTAGAAGAGGGACAGGTTGTTGTCTTCACGTGGTAATTGCATTATAAAAGTTTTTTACAACAGACGCGTAATGTTAGAGCAATTGAGTATATTATGCCCCTTCTCCAATTTGCTGGTATGTTTTAATAATTATATTTAATTTTGAAATTTGGGCAGGTCATGAACTTGCTATGAAGTTCATAAATAAAGTATATTCCTATTAATGTAACTGAGACACTGATTTTGAGTGTTGTATTATCTTAAAATCAAGTGCAGCTTGAGTTGAATAAGTGTAACCTGGAAATAATACTGCCCAATACCCTCCCCGTCCTCCAAAGCTAAAGGAAAACCATAAACGCATAAAGCCTCACTAGAAATAAGCCATAGTGCCAGAGTAGTAGCAGTCTTTCTCTTTTCTGAGAAACTGAGATCTCATGTGGGACGTGCTCAGGATTTGAGGTGACCTAACTAAATTGGCTTAAGAACCAATTTAGCTATCTCAGTCCAAATCCTGAAGTAAACCTCCCTAATTGAAATCAGTGTAAAATGTTCAGACAGAAATTTTGTCACTATTGCTCTTCACACCAAGAATGAGAATAGACTTCTGATTATTTTTGAATCTTGATTGGAAAGTAGTTACCTCCTTTTGTAAGAACTTGCTTCCCTTTTTTGCCTATATCTAAATAAAATATTTTGAGGAAAATGTTTCAAATAGTAACTACTTTATTAGGTTTTTCTTAGCTGCATAATAAATAGCCTCATTTTTTTCTGAAGTGCTGAGGTGCTCTGAAGACGTAATAGCTGGATGTCTATGTACAGATAGAAGAGTTTATAAAAAATCTAGCCAAGAGTGGAGATCTGAGGTTGAGTGTTGTATTTAATAATAAGGCTGTTGAAACTTTCTCCCCCATTTCTGCTTTTAACATGGAGATACACTGTTTTATCAAGTTGCTTATAAAGCTATAGAATACAACAGAAGAGAGACATGAAAAATGTTTCTTTTGTGAGCATTTTTTGTCCACACTCTGAAAGGAACTGAAGTGTCTTTGTCCTATTGTCGTGTTTTAGCCCCAGTTTAGCTACTAGGAAGAAAATTTTAGCTACTAGGCTTAGCTACTAGGAAGAAAATTAACTCTGTCCCAGCTGAAACAGGACACCTATAGTCAGACATTCTTCGTGAATTAGTAAAAAAAAAAAAATACCGTGCTGTAAACTCAACAACTGTACTACACTGTAAATACTTAAATATTCTTAGTGTTTATATTTCCAAGTCTAACTGGGGAATTACTTGAATTTTCAGCTACTGGCAACAGCATTATTAGCTAATCTGTGATTAGTGAAGGGAGCATTGAGAATGGCAAAAATGTCTAGAATGAATGCTATTGGTGTCTTAACCAAGATATGCATCACTTTGAACAGGAAAGAAAAAAATAAATCAAAATGGGATTTCTGGTGTTTCACATTGCATTGATATCATAACTTCAGTTAGATTGGCAAATGTGCCCTGCAATGTTGGAAGTTGTTACAGAAAAGGTTACCGAGCTTCTCCTCTGGTGTCCCTCTTTGTATGCTCCTGGTTCTAATAAACTATTGAGTACTTGGAATCAGATGAGCCTTTTCTCAAGGGGAATTGGGGGTGTGATTCTGAGCTCAGCAGGAAGCCAGGTAAACTAGTTTGCAGTCTTCCCTTTGCGACAGGTTGAGTTGTTGGTGGTTGTTGGTTTGGTGTTTTTTTTTTTTAATTTTAAAATTAATTCAAAACTGTACCACCATTTTAAGCAGTTGGTATCCTACATCTCTTAAAAGACTTTGCAGGAAATCAGAGGTTCATGTTTTAAACAGTCCTTTCTTCAGTCTTCTATGATACCGTGTTGCATTGTTTTCTCACCCTCCTTTTAAAAATCTTGGCTGTAAAATAATCCATGTTTGTGATACAATTTTAGTTTGGTATTGCGGGATCCTGAAAGTGTTTTGCTTTGTTTTATTTCTTCTTCATAGTGAACTCTTGGAGAAGTTGTGTCTTTCATTGTATGATGTGCTGAGGCCAATGATCATCCATGTCATTCACTTAGAGACACTTTCTGAACTCTGCGGGATTCTCAAAAATGAGATGCTTGAAGATCATGTACAGAACAATGGTAACTCATAGATGGAACCTGATGGTTTTTAACTGTCTTCTTAACTGATAAAATTATTAAATTGCATAGGCAAAAGAAATCCCTAGATTTTTTTTCTTTCTAATAAGTCTTAAACATGTCAAAGATGAGGTAAGGTTATTTTAAATAAATTATGTTTTTTCATTTATAATAGAAAGGTCTGTATTCGGGTCTGTGTATATCTTCATTTAAATTAATATACTGATGTTATAGAGTCCTATTTTCTCTAGATTGTACAGATGCAAGCAAGCATCCACCCAGTGTATATACATGCACCAGGATTGATTTAAATGAACTTTACAAATTAATGAATTGCTTCGCTTGTCCCTGCTAATGCATCATCCGTGTAGAGCTTTCTGCATACATGATGATAAAACAAAGGAATGCTAACCTGTTTTTTTCATTCTCCTTGACGTAGTGTTTCCCAGACTAGAACTTGTAACTTCAGCACAGGAGTTACACAGCTGGTAGAGGTTTTGGAGTTTTAGAAGTGTTCAGAGCTCATAGTCTCATAGAAGTGAGCTGACCATCAGAAAAAAAATCTGGTATCTCATTTCCTTAGTATGACCAATGTGTAATGGAATAATTTCACAGTCTTAACCTTGCAGCAAGAGATAAACAGAAATCATACTTGGTAGCTGGTATATAACACAGCATAGCTCTTTGTCTCTGAAGCTGTGCCAATATCATGAAAAATTGTTCATTTTCCTGGAAGTAGAATTGTAACACTGTTGGGAATGAGGAAAAAATTGGTGACATAATCTTTCAGCTAATCTTAAGAATTGACTTTCTACTACTTAAACTCAGGCTGATACAATAGTTCTTAAGCTGGACGTGAGCTGCTTTGGATCATCTGTTCTGGTAGGTAGGTAGATGAGTTAGCTTGTCAGCTCCCGAGAGTTACACTGCAGGCATTGGCTATGATAGAACCAAAGCACGTTGGTTTGGTGTCCAGGCAGAAATGACACTCAACGTACCCAGGTCTCAAATAATTAGAATGCTTAATTCTAACATGGCGTCCGATGTTATCAGTGTGAGATATTGCATTTTCACAATTTAACGAAAATTTGGGGAGCTGAAGCAACTGCAATAGGAGTTCAGTAATTCCTTGTTTGTCACAAATTGGTCTGTATGCCACTGTTCCAAAAATAGTCTGACTTCATCTGCAGCAAGCCAGTTTTGTGACAGTTCTATATGTGATACTTCAAACTTTTGTATCTATACGCTTGTTTTGTAATTAAATTAACAAATTTGTGCCTTGTTTTTACCTTTGTCAGCTGAACAACTGGGTGCATTTGCAGCTGGTGTCAAGCAGATGTTAGAAGATGTACAAGAGCGTCTTGTCTATAGGACGCATATTTACATTCAGACTGATATCACAGGCTACAAGCCTGCTCCGGGTGATCTTGCATATCCTGACAAGTTGGAAATGATGGAGGTATAGCATCAGCTTTTTTATTGTCCTTGATTTGGTTTTCTTTTTATATGCAGTATGTACAATTGTGCAGTATAGTGCTTTGCAGATGGGTTTTCTAGTTCTTAGATTATTTAGTATTACTGGCACTATCAAATTGGCACTTGCTGATTAAATTATGACCCTAAACTAGATGTCAGAGAACACTTTGTGAAACTCAGTAAAACTGACGTTTTAGTTCTCACAGTTAAAGGTTTTATCTAAACTTGAAGCTTCTAAATTTTCTCTCATAACAGTAAATTTTTATTTACTTTCATAAGTAGTAGGTATTACCCAGTGTATTTGCTAGTTGAGCTGGAGTTGAAGAGAAACTTTAGACAGGCACAGTTATCTGCAAGTTTGTTTTCAGAATTACTGGTCAATTAGTGTTTGGTACGCATGTGTGTATGCTATGCTCAGGCAGTGTGAGGGGAGACTTGCTTGTACCTTTAGATAATTTAACGTCAGCAATGGTTTCCAGTAGCCTTTTTCAAGTTCTTATCAGTATTAGCCATGTATGTAGTTATTCCAAGGCCTTTGAGTCAATGTTCCTGTCGAAAGCAATCAAACTAATACTACTTACTTTAAAAGGTTAATACTATATTGATGAAAGATTTCAGAATGAAATTACTCACAGAAGTAAAAAAAGTGTCCGATGAAAGACTTTAAATTAGTTTTTGACTAGAGCAAACTGCATTTGATATGCAACTGAAAGCTAGCATTGCGTGGAAGAGATTAAGCATACTTAAAGATCCCTCACCAAATAACTGTTGCCATTCACTTTATAATGAGAGGCCCAAGCTGTCAAAGGACTGAGTTGTCTGAGAATGGCAATTCCGACATGGACTGGCAAGATCCAGATTTTATTGCTCTGTGCTCCTTTCCATCTATCTGCCAGAATAGCTGGTGGTGCTTGGAAAATTGTAGGACTTACTTGCAGCTGACCAGTTGGTAGAGAAGTGGTTATTTGACTTCAGAATGAGAGCATTACTTCTATAAAACGCAGAAGCTTTATAGCTATATATGTATATATTTTGCTGTGGGCTGGAAGAAATTGATATTGTATAACTGTACCTTATTGTGTTCAATTCTTGCCTGTAAACAGACAAACACTGTGAGAAACTTCTTAGTACTGAACTCACATTGCTATAATCTTGTCTTTATACATGTCTAAAGCTTTTATTGTGTTACAGTTTATGCTTAGGTGATTATAAGGGACATTCGTAGGGTTTTAGGAAAGCATTTACAAATCCTGAAGCTAGTGAGTTTGTAGAATACTCGCCCTCTATACTGAAAGTTTAAGGACTAATAAGCTCTTGAAGAAAAAGGAAAAATAGTAATTGAGAAGCCCACCACACAAAATGTAGCTGAATGGGATGCCTCCATTCAGAACAACTACTGCTCAGAAGTTTTACCAGTATAACTGTTAGGAGTGCAGGTTGGTTTGGTTTGGGGTTTTTTTGCTAAAGTTGTGTGAATAGAACTGGATAAAAAAAGTGATTGTGATTGATAGCTATAAATTCTATAGGCAAGCAATGCAGATAGTTAGTCTACACAAGGCCTTATTTTCTAACTAGGGTCCTATGGCCATTCAGTTAGGAAGAAGGAGAAAGTGAGTTTTACAGTTCATTCTAAATCGAGAAATTACGCTGCTCTTCATATGTCCTCATAAGACTCCAGTTTTTGCCTGGTTTGAGATTCATTTTGCTACTTGATTGCTTTTAAACCTCAAAACCTTACTATTTAGAGAGACCATCTGTCTGAGTGAATGAATTATTAAAATGTTAAAAGCACAGGGCAGAAATATTTCTTGTGCTGTTCTGCTCAAATATTAATGCAGTTCTTTGCCCATTCTTGCTGCCTCTCATTGCTTTGAAGCAGACCAAGTAGTGAAAAAGGTTGAAGTGTAGAAGTGTTGAGTAATGTTAGGAGAAAGTTTTTTGTTGAACTCCTGCAGGGAGTAAACTAGAGACTACTTTGGGGCCATCTGCACATATCATTTATAGGAATAAAGCCATCGCAGAAATTACCTGTATGAAATCCAGGTGAGTGTTGAATTGGGGTCCCCTATTTTGAGCTTCTCTTTCTAGGTGGCTTCACTGGTTATTGTTTAAAGATTAGTAAAACCAGGCAAAATGGAAAGAACAGATCTGTGTAATACTTGTGAATCTTAAATTGATATTGAAATGTTTCTGCTACTGTTTTGAAAGCATCTGTCTTTATTTCTTTTAATGTCTTTGGAACACTGGGGACGTGAGTGTAGCTGACTGCTTTTGCAATATCGTATGCTTTTCTCTATTGTATTCAAAGCAGCATAATGCTGCTTAAATTAAGGAGAAAAAAAAAATTGTGTGGTATATCTTCCTCTGCAGCAAATTGCACAGAGTTTAAAAGAGGAACAGAAGAAGCTGCCATCTGAAGCTTCATTTTCAGATGTCCGGCTAGAAGATCCTGAGTCCTGCAGCTTAGTTAAATCTGGTATGAAATGTATCTTATGTAGTGAAATTAATGCATAAAGCTCATGGAGAGTGAGCATTAACTTGAACCATCAGTGACAAATTTGCATGTATCTTAAAGGGTTATTTTCCTAGAGAAATTTGTAAGAGATTTTGAGAGGTGAACTTTGTCTCAGGGTTCTTAATAACTTTTTTTTTTTTGAATGAGAAAACTTAATCTTGTTTTGGTGGCATTTCTTTGTGCTTCCAGTGCAATCCATTCTGTGAAGCAACTACTTTTGTAGCTGACAGTGTCTATTGTACTTTGTATAAAACTGAGCTTCTGTATTCTCTACTGCAAAGTAGCCCTACCATTAAGATGCATACTTAAGGATGCTTCTGTTTGTTAGCTGTGCTAAGATGAGAAGGCTGGTTTGGTGTGTCAGGCATGTCTCTTAAGTGAATACTTTGGGCATCTAGGAGTGTCTTTGTGTGTGCCTTTGCCTGGGAAGGTGACTTCCTCCTTTGAATGCGTTTCCACTTACTGATACCAGTCAGTAATTTTAGCTGTTTACGGTAATTCAGAATATAGTCCTTGACTTTTTAAATGTGACCCATGTGCCTGTAAATTACAGTGAACTGGAAGCAAATTCCATGAAATGTGGCTCTTTCGATGCCAGTCATTTGAGTGTTACAACCTTTTAAATTTTTGTCTAAGATCCATGAAGAATTTCTCCCTTTATTTTATCATTGTTCAGAACGGTACAGTGTTATTTTCCCCAGCAGCACCTTTCTCAGCTCTTTGTCAGTTGTTTCTCATATTCCTTTTGATAACCTGGTAGTTTCTTGCTTTTGGCTTGCAAGGCCTGCAGAGGTCTTTCTGGCAGTTTATAGCTGGACTCCACAAATCCTGTTGAGAGTGGAGTTCATCTTGCTTCAAGCCAGGTGTGTGGCATTCAGAAGTCCTCTAAATCCCACCTGCATTCAGGAGACGGAAAGAACCTGTATGGTGTAATCTGAAGATAAGTGTCTGAGATAATTGGGATTATTTGCCCTTCAAAGGTGCGCCTCTCTCATTTCAGTGCCCACAGGAGTAGCTGAAGGGACTAATAAATAGTCTAGGAACCTCAAACTGACAACTAAGGTCTTACAGGCCTTCTAATTACTGTGACAATAAATTTATTGTTTCAAAAGGTAGAAAGATATTGCTGAATTATTTTAGACAATTCCTGCACTGATCACATAAACACAAGTGCTTATTCCATCATTAGGTAAAACTTTAAAAATTTTACTTTTTTGAATGGTTGCTAATTGGAATCAGAGTTCTGATGCTATTGACTCAGCTGTTTCCCAGGATTTAAGGACAAAATGAAAATAATACAGGACTTCTGTCTGTCAGGTGTTGTGAAAATCCATTTTGAGCATACAGAATTATTACAAAGGTTACCCAGGAGGAGCACTTTTTTGTGATTACAACCCCCTCATGACAAAATTGGTTTTGCCATTATTTTTGCTGTTGTTAACATGATGTTTAAATCCTACACTTTCTGCAACTCTTTAATCCATGTAGGATTATCCCCAGCAGAAAGGAAAGCATGAAGATGTAAAATTGATGGAATGGGTTTTTTCCTTTTTTTTTTTTCCTGAGCATCTCCTGTAGTTCTATGATCACTAACCATTTTTTTTCTTTTTTCTCCTATGCTTTTTTTTTTAGTAATTGTTTGATCATTTCAGCTCGAGCTAAGTAGGGAGGGTGTGTCATTGGAGACATGCTTGTAAAAGTAACTCATTAAAAAAGGTTGAGCTGGGCCATCCCTGAAAGCGAGTTCATGTCTTTCACAGCCATGTGCTCTATACACATCAGAAATCTAGTAGTGACATGCTCAGAAGGAAAAAAAAACCTAACCTGTTCAGGTGCAATAAAATATGTCTTATTACTGTGGAGTCAGTATAAAGTGCAGTCGATATTGCAGTCTCCTTCAGTTGAAAGGACAGGTGGGCAAGTTTTTCATGCTTGTATCTTACTTTTGAACAGGCTCAGCAGAATCCCTTAATCCCAGGCACCAGACCACGATTTCGCCAGCAGATCTGCATGGAATGTGGTATCCTACTGTCAGAAGGACTCTAGTGTGTCTCTCCAAACTGTACAGATGTATAGACGTATGCAAAAATTTCTTTATCTAATTTTTTTAAGTGAAGTTATGAAGTGTGTAGCACCATGTCTAAATATTTTAATGTAAACTAGGAAGGGACAGTTACTGGCCTCTGTTATGTCTTCGTCTTTTTGCTGCTATCTTTATGTAAAACAAGTGAACTGACAAATTTAGGTCATAATTTCCAAGACAGTTTTGTATTTGTAGAATTAGAAAAAAGGCACTGGTTTGTACATCTATTGCTTTTGCTATTACAGAAATACTTCAGTGTCTGATGCTCAAGATACTTTTCGCACCAAAGTTGAGGACAGAATAGAACAAGAAAGAATAGAAAGTTCTGGGTCGATTATAGAGAATGGTCTTATTACTGAAATTACTGGGTGAATGTATTTCTTGCTATATGCTTTCAGGGCATCAGACAAGGTGATGTTTCTGGTCTGAAAAATGGTGACTCTTCTAATTCTACGTTTTGGAAATGTTCTCAGAAATTTTTTGTGGCACATCTTTTCACCTCCCAAAATGTAGGAGACGTTTCCAAAGTTTAAGACAGTAGGGACCTTCATGTCTAACATAAACAAAAGCGGTGTTTACTTCACAAGTATTTTGAGACTTGTCCTTTAGAATCTGATTTATGTCTGTCACCTAATAGCATAAGAGACTAATAAGTCTCTGATAAACATAATGTGAGTGTTTTTGCTTTCCTGTACATGTTGTATCTTTATTAGATAAATTTAATGCATTTCAAAATATCTTTGATAGGCGTTATGTAAAACTGCTACCAAGATGCTATTTGCTTAAAAAGAAGCTGAAAAATATTAATACTGTATTGCTTCATATATCAATCTCATCAAAGATAAATGAGTATTTGCCCTTGTTTTCAGCTAGACCTTTGGAGATGAGGTCGTTTTTGCATTGTTTGCAAGACTCATTTATAGTGTGTTTGCACAGTGATTTATTTATTTTTTTCACTGAGAGATTCTAGCAGAACTGGTATGCCTTGCCTGCACCCTGTAGATAGGAGAAGACATGAATGAAGTGGCACTGGCAAGTCTTGGCAGTCAGGGCTGTCATGTACTACGTTGGAGTGCTGGTGCAGGCGAGCTGTGTTCCTACGTCTAGCTCAGCCGAATGATCTAGTTGCTGCAGCTTAATGAGTTACTCTGTGTCACCTGGGCCGTGGCAGCTGTCATGTTTGTTTACTAACCTGGCGCAAATGTGAGGTAATTTGAGTTTGCTTGAGGTTAAGCTCACTTGAATGATCTCATGTCTATTGCAAGTATAAATTGCAGACACAGATAGTTACCCTGACACATGAAGTGTCTAGTCAGGTTACCCAGTAAGCATAGTTCATGCCGTTAGCTGTGAATGTGTTAGGTGTCACTGACCATGTCACTACCTGGGTGCAAATTCAGAGCTGGAGGGTGAACAGGGCATGCTTGAGTGTATACCTGTATCCAGTCTAACTAAGTGCTGTAGCAAGCTTTTATATATGAACGCTCCATCCTGTCTTATTGCATTTAGACGACATGTTTGTAGCTAACTGATCTGGGGTTTTATGTGCTGGTAAGCACATCCTTCACAAGCTACAACTCTTAAATTCTGCTTAGGCTTTGCTTATACCTTTTTTGGTCTGATTTTCTCTTCCCTGCAGAGGGCAGTGTTTCAGGGATTATCGCAAGAGGCTTTATCTGCCTGCATCCACTCGCTGCTGGGAGCTGCTGAGTCTATCAGCAAAAACAAGGTCAGAATCTGCTTTGGGTACGATTTGGGTACAGGACTAGGCTCTGTACCACTTTTAAATTGACATGCATCAAGAACACATTATCTGGTGAAATTGTGCATGTAAGAAAAAAAACCAAAAAACCCTCAAGAAACCCTTCCACCGCTTATTTTTAGTAAACATTTCTATTTGTTAAAACTGCAGATTTAAATCTAATTTGTTCGTTACTGTTTTATTTAACATTATATCAAAGAAAGTTCTCTTCCAGCTTGCAAAAGCAAATTTGAATTCTTGAGTCCTCCTCCATTTACCTCAATGAGCCACAAACTTCAAAGGTGAAAAGCAGCAAGCAGTATAAAGCACATAGCTAAAATAATAAGCAGTGCAAAACTGATTGTCTCAGTGGTGTGAACTTGGCCTTGTTTTATTCTTTGTATCTTTGCTGTACAGTTTAGAAATTTACTAAGCTTTGTGTTTAATGACATGAGAAAAATGCCCCGTAAGACCTTTGCACAATAGCACAGTTAATCAAGGTTATTACAGAAGCATTAACTGTTTGGCTTTTTTTAATCATCATAAGGATTAAAAAAATTTTAGAACCTCATGTTTTTCTACTATAAATTATATGAATTAGTTGAAATAATTCCTGGCTCTTATGAAGGATAAGTTTGTATCTTTCAAATAATGAATACCTGTACTTAATGTGGACATTTAGTAATATGGCTGTGTAGCGTAATTCTTCTAAGAAATGTGAATAAAGCCTGCTTCTGTAGAGCAGTGTGTTAGGAACAGTACAGAAGTGGGATTTGTTGATCCCAGAGTGTAGTTAATGGCACTACAGTCTAGTGGAAAAAGCTTGTTAGTAAGATTACTAGTATTAATTTTGTTATAGGAAGTAACTAATAAAAGTGGAGGTGTTGAAACTTTGCTCTTCATTTAATTGGGTTTTTTTTACTTGTAATGCATATTCTTTCTCTTGTTGTGCTGTAGACCCAGGTTGATGGACAGCTTTTCTTAATAAAACACCTTTTGATTCTTCGTGAACAAATTGCTCCTTTCCACACTGATTTCACCATTAAGGAAATTTCCCTGGACCTTAAGAAAACTAGAGGTACTAAACAGTTGCTGGCTACAGAATGGAATGGGATTGTCCTCCCTTAATGTGCCAGCAAAAGTTCTGGGTTTATTTTATGTTCACTTGCAATGACCTGTACGCTTGTTCTAATCTCTTGCTTTCTTCTTATCTTCTCTGAAAAAAAACAAAACCATTCTCTTATTCAGGGCGATTCAAGATGTATTGAATTCTTTATTTCTGTATGAAATGTGTTTGACTGCTTTTTGCTGTTGACCTAACTTATTTATCCAGTCCTTTTTAAGAACAGCTAAGTAATCTACATTTCTATTGCACAGAGATGTCTTTTCCCTTTTCTGACCCTTTAAAGGAATATCTTTTTGTTACTGTTGTTTAGCAGGTGAATTTAATAATACATAGTTGACTTGTCTAGAACAAATTAAGATTTCCTAGACCTTTCTGTGAGGTTTTGTTTTGGAAAGGATTTGTTATGTTGCAAGTTCAATAAGCAGTATTGGTGAACAGTTTTATGTAGAAACCGTGTCTGTTGTAGGAAGGGAGAACAGAGAGTAGTGGCCATGGTCATGATTTTTAAAGTTGTACTATGGTTCCTTTGTAAAATGCAGAAAAAACCTCTCAATACAAAAGTGAACTGTCATGCACTTGTCAAGTTTATAAAGATAATGGGAAAATAATTGGAAGCATGTCAAGTTTCTCCCATTGCAGAAGAGAAAGCTGAAGAAATAACTTTTCTTTCCTGCCATCTAATATGCTGCTGTTTTAACTCTGAAGCAAGAATTCTTACACTAACCATTTCACCTGTTGCATTTGAACATCAATGAAACCTCCTACCTGTTGAGTAGTTTCTAGTTGACTGGAGGGTAAAGGGCAAATACATCCTTTTGGTGTCTTGTCCTGGCTGACACACAAGTTTGTTCACCATCTTAATTTAATTGAATAAATTTTTGTGCCAGCCAGTGCTTTGCAGATGGTGGTGGTAAGTAATGGAAAACACTTTCTTTATATTGGGTGGTGGCGGTGGTGTTGAAAACATGTACATTGTGCTTAATTCTTAATGTAGCGTAGCATAGGTCATTAGGGCTTTCATGTTTGGGGTGAGTTGTAGAAGAAAAATAACATGGCTAATAGGAGTTTTACTGTGTTCTAGCCAGGCTTTTTGCACATAGATTTAAGATTTAATTAGGGATTTATAGGCAAAGGGACACTGCTTAATGTAAAAGTCATGTTTCTGCCCAATGTTTTTTTTAAAGTAACTTCATGTAACTGAAATATACACTGGGGAGAAGTGACTTTCACACTGACTAGCTCATAGGCTTCTCATCAAGAACTTAGGCTCTTTTTGGAATCAGTGAAGTTTCTGGGAAATAATTCAGAGAACAAAATGAATCTTTCTTTGCCATCTCCTTTAACTGCATAGGAGTGCAGATTCTTAGTTCACTGCAAAACCTATGTGCCTACATATCTGGTATTTCCTCTTTGTTTAATGCCTTTGACAGCACTTCTTTAACTCTTAAGTCTTGTTTCCCTCCCATTGTTTTATACAGCAGGAGGGTTACAGAATTGCTTTTGAAATGAAAAAAAAAACCAGGCGGATGTATAGGATGATAAATGAATGACGTTAGGGCAATAAGCCATACTGCAACTGTATTGATAATTTTCTTTTTCCCAGTTTGACTAGATTTCAGGTTGACAACATCCTGTTAACACAACAGGAATAATTTAGTATCTTGTGTTAATTACAGACATTGTTGCTTTTCCTTCTTGGGACTTCTGTAGAGACCATAAACATGAGTGTATATCAACCTTGATGTTTTGTTGTTTAGTCCTAACTAAAATAATTAAGCACAGAGGAGAAGAGTGCCAGTTCTAAGTTATTTCATGCAACTGTACTTGGTTTTCCCAGGCAACATGGGCCAAATTCTGCATATTGTTCGTAAATGCTTAACTACATAGCTTATGTAAAAGTATTTCACTTGTAGATATAGTTACCAAAGGAAAAGAGCTCACACAATTTGCATGCTGATAGCACTACAGCTAGTATCAGTCATTTGTTAGGTTCGTGTAATGTATTATCTGTTTAGACTGTGCAACTGTTAGATTCAGGTTTACCATAGGTGGAATTAATAAATAGTGGATCAAGCTTTGTGTGCTTCTGTGCATGTGCACTTCTGCATCCACAGCTAGTGGTAGTGGAATCATTAATGTTATAGTCCTAATCGTGCTAGGCCATTTTTTATGCATAAATGAGTGATTAAAGTTTTTAATTCCTGGAGCTGAATCCCATTGACTTACAGCATGAGTGACTTTCTGATTCACAGATGCAGCATTTAAAATCCTGAACCCTAAGACAGTTTCAAGATTTTTTAGACTAAACAGCAACAACGCCTTGATACAGTTCTTACTGGAGGTAATATGGAGTCTTACTGCATTAAGAAAAATTGGGTCATTTAAGTGGGTGGTGATCTCTGGCAAATAAAAAGGAGAGAATTGTCTTTTGTTCAAGGGTACTCCAGAAATCAGAGAACATTATATCGACTCTAAGAAAGATGTAGATCGTCATCTGAAATCAGCTTGTGAGCAGTTTATTCAGCAGCAAACCAAACAGTTTATAGAACAGCTGGAGGAGTTCATGACAAAGGTACAAACATACTGTATGTTCGTTAACCTAACTGAAATACTGGTAGGACAAGGGAATTAGTATTTAAATTGGGTATAGGAGAAGCTGCTAGTTCTGTCTGATTAGCTGAAGATGATGGCATTTCCCATTATAAGGTCATGCTTCCCTTTAAGTTCCAACAAAAATTTCCAGGCATTTTTGAGATTAATGGGTTAAAGGAACATGACATAGTTTGTTTTTAAAAGCAACCCTTATGCTCTTCGATCAAGAAGCTTTAATGTTTCATTGAGTTGAAACAGGTTTGTGAAAGTTGGCAGGAGCTTTTCTGTTTGCAGGAAAACTACCTTGACTGAATTTGTAAGCCTTCAAAAACAATCTTGGGTCATGTGTGTTCTTGAGGGAGGTCTTAGAGTATGGCTGTGAAGTGTGTGAAAAGTTTCTGTTCTCAGCATATTTTACACCAGTGAAGTGCTTGCTAAGCAGGACTTTCCTCCCAAGTGACAGAAATTCCTGATAAAAGTTGGTCAGAAGATTAGGCATCCTGGGGGATAGGAACAAGAAAGATGTCATGTTCCAATACACTTCTTCCTAGAACCTGCTCTAGAGCTCAGGATTTCTAGGCATCTTGAGAAAACCACACAGCAGGATCTGCTGCTTCTGGAAAATTAAAAATGTGATGTGGATCCTCATGTGCTGAGAATAAGTGGCATGACATCTCAGAAAATGGGGCTACAGCATTGCATGGACATCACAAATATCCCTGCTGCTGTTTTTTGAGAATTTAGAAGAAGATTACAGTATTAAACTTACTGATGCCTGTCATGCTGGGGTGAGGGGCCAGTGGCATGTCTAAAATACAGATGGGTAACCAGTGAGATTGATAGATTGTCCAAGTGATCCCAATGATTCATTGGGAATGTGGGGAGTTTGATTAACTTCTTTAAGTATAAATCTCTTTTGAGGTTTTGTATCCTTAGGTGCCTAAGCGTCTTTGTAAATTTAATCCCGTTTTGAATTTTACTTTCAAGAAGTGATCATGGTTGTAATTTTGAATTGCATATCTGTCAAGCTGCTTCCCCTGTGTGTTGTTAAGTCAGGGCATAGAGGAGAGAGAGCAGGGGAGATTCCATACACTGCAGTATCTGAGAGACTTGTGCAATTGTTACTTGGTCACTTTTCTGTGAATTCAACAGAAAGAAACGTCATTTTCTTGATTGTACTTGCTTTAGGTAGCTGCTTTAAAAACAATGGCCACTCAAGGAGGTCCCAAGTACAGCCTTTCGCAGCAACCTTGGGCACAACCAGGTATTTGCTTTGTTTTATATTCATGTTACTTCTGAGGTGCTTGTAGACTAATAAAGCCATGATCATTTACTACTTTGAGACTTATTCTAAAAACTTCTCATCAAATGGAGAAAAAGACCCTTTCTATTCACCATTTTTGGTAGAGCAATATAAGCTGCATTATATGGGGCTTGAGTATTTCGGAATGTCATTTGTCTCTGTGCCTGACTTCTAAAACATAGGAATCTGAAAAGCTGGCCAGATTAATTTGGACTGTGAGACTGTGATTGATTTGGAAAAATTCTAAGTACCTAAGAACTGTCTACCTTTTTCTTGAAAATCCTGGCTTCCATTTTTACCTGCATGCTAGTTTAAATGTCTTAAGATACCTCTAAATTAAAACCTGACAAACTTCAAAATACGTATTTAATTGGTGCAGTAGATGAATGACTTTAGTATTTCTCAAGCTGTGACTGTTCTGGCATGAAAACAGCATTTCCACAACTGTATACGGAATGTGCTTAAGGAATTATTTGATTACATTAAGATAAAGCTTTTGCTTTTTTAGGAAAAAATTAATCTGCATTGAGGCTTTTATTGTCTGTACATTTGGTACCTACTTCCTTTTCAGTTTTCCTGTCACTATGTAAAAATGGAATCCAGCTTTGTTTCCCTCTTCTTAAGAATTCAAAAGTGAATGCTTTGTAGGAACATTTGGAGTTCCTACGATGTTCCTGGGTTGTTTTGCTCTTCACATTACAAAGTTGTGCTTCTGGGTGACACTGAGAAATCTGATTATTCCAATTCATACATTGGAACCTTCTGTTGCATCATGTTCTTAAAATGCAAAGCCAGTCACGTTCATTCATAATTCAGTGCTGCTCCATGGGTCAGACACTCTCAAGGGCTAACTCGAGCTTCTACTTAACATCTTCTTCTTCTTCAGGAATATTTTTAATGTTTGTTTGGAGATAATTATGCGTGTAGAGGCATATCTAAGCAGAGCTTCTGCTGTTTCTTGGAGTCATTTGTCTGGGAAGCAGGAGTAGGCAAGAAAATAGATACAGTAGAAATTGAGGAAAAAAACCTAAACAGTATATTAATTTTGGTACTTTAAAGCTACAGAATCTATTTTTCCCCTGCCCTTTAAGCAAAGATCTTGTAAAATCATTAAAATACCTAGCAATAAAGAAAGAAGGTCTTGTCTGAGAGAGGATTCCTGTCTGGTTGATTCAAAATCCAGATGGCTGTACAGCCTTTCTTCTTACAGACGTGGCCTGTGGTCAGTAAGGAGGATTTGTGATATGCTGTTCTCTTAACTAGGACAGTTTATTTCCCAGCAGTTTCTTTTCCAGGCAAGTTTTCTAGGGGGGAGCCTATGTAGAACTTTGCTGTTGCAAGGCTGTGACTTCAGGAACCTCAGGAGTACGTGGTAGCTTGCAGAAATGGGTTGGATGCATTTTCTGCAGGGAAGGAGGGGCTGATGTCTTCACTAAGTCCGAAAAGAAAAGCCTTCTCTGTCATGTTGTGGTCGTATGAAGGGTTGATGCTGCACAGCCCAGTTGCCCCCTCTTTCCCTTTCATTCAACCTTGTGGTTATGATCAGCCCCAGTAAAGTGGAGGTTATATTCTGGAGTGTAGATTTCAACTAGCAGAATGCCATTTTAGCCTGTTAAGCATGTTTTCTTTTACTTTCAGCAAAGATCAATGATCTGGTCTCTTCCACTTATAAGACAATAAAAACAAAGCTGCCATCAACGTTACGAAGCATGTCATTATACTTGTCCAATAAAGATACAGAATTAATTTTGTTTAAGCCAGTTAGGGTAAGTATTGCTAGATATACTTCAGCATGTTTTCCTATGGGTGTTGGGCCTTCATTTAGTCAAAGGCTTTAAACGCATTTTGTGGGATCATTCACCTTACATTTCTGTGTTTTTATGGTTATATGTATAATATATCTATATAAATGTATGTATGCATGTATTTATAAGTGTATATGTACAGACTCGCATACATACATGTCTGTATATCTGTAGAGTTATTCTAGGCTACCAGTCCAGCCAGTAAACATGTGACAAATACCGTGCACAGACTGTTACAGTCAGTGGTGTCCCTGATCTGAGAAGCCTGTTGAAAAGACACATGAAATGAAATAAAAAACAAAAAAAAACCAAAACAAAAAAACAACAAACCAAAACCCCCTAATAATATGTTTTATAATGATACATTTAAGCTTAAAAAAAAAAGCTGTCCTGCTCCCCATTGTACTCAGCCTACATAACACACACACACGTTATAGGGAAGCAACTGGTTCTGTTCATTCTGCACATCTTCCAGTTGGCATCATAGGAGCTACTATAAAGAAAATTAACTCTGTCCCAGCCAAAACCAGTACAACTTGGTCAGTTATGCGTGGGCAGAAGCACTGGAGGCAGAGAGGATGATACAGATTCAGTGGAAGACCCACTGTAAATCCACCAGAAAGAACCAAGCTTGAGTTTTAAGCTTCCAGGTTAAGTTTGTAGGACTCAGTGTTTCAGCTTAGCACATCTTAGCTGAGGTTTTTATCTCACAGCCAACATGGGTTCCTTGTGGCTGTTTTGGGGCTTGTTTTAAAAGAAAAGCTCTTAAAGCTCGACTGCTTCTCCCTGCGTGGTCACTTCAGTAGCTATTCCATGTACATTGTGTTTCAGATGGGTGTTGTGTTTTTTAATGTTGAGTTTTTTCTTTTTTTCCTTTAAAAGAACAACATTCAGCAAATGTTCCAGAAACTCCATGCTTTGTTAAAGGAAGAATTTAGTAATGAAGATCTCCAGATCATAGCTTGTCCATCAATGGAACAGGTATATATTGAGGCTCTGTGTTTTATCAGTTGCTCTTTCATGTGACTGGCTTTTTTTAAACATTAAGTTTTCATTTTTAGTATTTTCAGTGTTCAGAATCCTTATTTATTTATTTATTATCCCTCTTAGTCCTGGATAGCTGAACTCAGGGCTTCATCTGAACTCTACGCTCTCAGCTAAAAGGGGGGTTTGTTTGGTTTTTTTATGAATATCCAATAGAGTTGTTAAACTGAAGGTGGTGATTGATGTTGCTAGGGATTGAGTTGTACAACATGATGACACAGTCTTGCCATTTCTGGGCATTGTCTTTCCAGAGAGATATCAAAGCTAGTGAATACGCTTTTAAAAAAGCCTTTGCGTGGGAAGGCAGTCTTGCTTTTGACAAATACAAGAAGCAGCAACTTTTACATTTAGGAAGCATGAGAAAGAATTACAAGGGTTCATTTGAAGTAAATTGCATTGGGTAAATGTGCAGATGTTTATGGAAATGTAACGCTACGTAATAAGGTCTTTAGTCTCAGAGATGATTGAAACCAAGTAGGTTTTTAAAAATCTCGCTTTGACCTCAGTGGTCCAGGGAATATGGGTAGAATCATGATTATCCCAGGATGCCAATATTTAAGCAGATAATCTAGTTTATGGATTGGAGGACGTTGCCTGCGGTGAATGTGGCCACAGGGATGTGTGATAACTAACCTGGAGCACAGAGTGGGAGTGATGCACTGGAAGGAGGTGGGGTTATCCTAGAGGACGTGGCTTCCTCTGATTATCTGTTAATACATCGGATCACTTCTACAAACTGAAGTGTATGGGAAACCATATTGTAATCTGTAGGAAACAAGTGTTGCAAAGGATCCCAAATGTGTTTCAGATATTTAAGATGAATGTTAATATTTTTTTCCAGTGTGCATATTATTTGGAATTCCTTGATAATGCATGAAGTCATCTTAGAAACTTTGACACAGTAGGTTGTGACTGCTTAAATGACTAGTCAACATGGTCAACAATCGCATTTTAAAAAGCCTGTGAGTAGGCATTTGACTGGAAATCTTGGCCAGTTGTTTTGTAGCTGTCTTCTGATTTGTTTAAGACTCTACGTGCTTCCTAGGAATCCTGTTTAAAGGTTAAAATGTAAGACATCAGTTCTGAAACTTAGCTGCTCTGTCTAATGTAGCCTTTCCTTTCATCTTTCAGGTGAACTTACTTTTATCGATGTCCAAGTAGCCTAACAGTGAGGCTGCTTGAAATAAGCTTCAGCTGAATGCCAGGCAGTGAAGGAAATGCAAAGACATTTGCTTGAAGTCAACGAAGGATCCCACTGTGCAGTCCAGTCTGCATCAAAACTATCCAGGCTGCTTAACCCTGTTTTAGGGAAAAAAGAAAAAAACCCAGTGTTATTGATTTGTTAAAGGTCTTCCTGTTCATTGGCTTGAAAAGTGAGGGAGAAGAAAACAAAACAAAAAACCCTTTGCTGATCACTCTTATGGAAGCTCAGTTACTGCCTTATCCAGATGTTTTCAAAGTTGAAATCCTGTTGGTTTTTTCTTTATGCAAAATCCTTTATCGCTTTCTTTAATAAGCTGATGTATGCAGTGAAAAGCCGCACTTTCAAAGACACGCTGGAAATAAAGCGCAGGGAATCAAAAGGGAGTGGTAATAGGTATTTGCAAGGCTTGGAGATAAGCACATTGGTATGACAATTTGACTTAAGCAGGCATGCTCCAATTTTTCTTTAACTCCCCAAAAATCCTGGTAATCCGCCACATGCTTGAACATAATTCAGAGGTTCTTAGTTGGGAAAACTTTATTTCCCGCATGTGAAGCATTTCTTGAAACACTGGATGTGCTGTTTTTCTTATACTGTTGTGACTGGGAGAGGTGAGGTCTGACCTGAAATTTCATGCTCTAACCTTCCTCCATGTAAAGAATCTCAGTTCCTTGGGGTTTGCAATGGAAAGCTGTGCAATATAATTTCTCTTGTTTCTGAGGGAACTGCATATTTTCAGATGCTTTACAGCAAAGCTTAGCATTGAGATTCTCAGGTACTTACTTTTAGGTTAGAGTTGGTTTTTTGCCTTACCCAAGATCAAATGGTGGTGTCGCATTGTTTAAAGTAGGGACTGGGACTGGAACTTGCACAGCCGTTGTGCACTGGAGTAAGTGCTAATAAGGGTGTGTGGGGATGCCAGAAATTGAACGTGCAACTCTGTCAAATCAGCATGGTAAACAGGGGATAAGTACTCAGTAACTGGTGAACAATGCATGGTGTTCAGTATGCATTGATTGGCCATTATTTTGGAAAGCTGAACGCTAAACACTCGTCCATTACTCAAATGAAACACTACAACAGCTTTAGGGTGTCTCAGTGTGTAAGTCTTTATTGTGCAGCACTGCAAAAGAAAAATGTGGTGACTTACATGGCAGACTTTTAACTTATTTATAAAACCTGTTCTGTAGTTTTAATTATGTAGAAATTTCCATGCACATCGGTGGTGTTTTGATTTAATAATTTTCCTGTTATAAATCACATGGCTGGAGACTAAGATGGTAGGATTTAAAGCTACCATGAGAAGTGTTGCAGCATTGGTGCTGAGATACATAAATGGTACTCATAGGACCTTACATGACTCCTTAAAAATTAACTAAAGGACCTAATAAGGAAGAAAACTTGCCCTTTCTTTTTACTTATGTAGAAACACAGGCTGTAAAATAATGTCCAGTGCATTGTAATATATGTATATTTGTTTTTTATAAAATTTTACAGAAGGACTGCATGGTCGCTGTACAGAGTTATGACTGACTTAATACAAACGTTGTACAGAAAAGACGTGAAGGGTAAACCATTGCAGTAGTCACTCTTGTGCTTGGGATCTTCTCTCTCTTAGAGTACCCAGACAGCTCTAGGACAGCTGGTTGAAAGATTAGAAGAGCAATCAGTTTATACAGTCTGTTTGCTAAATGAACATTTGTTTAAACATGTACAGTTTCAGATATTTACGTTTACAAATAGTGTAAATACTTTCAAAAGATTAATTTAAGATGCTTTATATTATCTGACTAGAAACTTGCTGTTTTTAATTTTTTTAAATAAAAATGTTGCCTCCTATTTTGGTCCAAGAGTAAAGCTTTATTCTGTAATCTGAGGCTTGTCTGTCAAGATAACTGTAGTACAGAGACAATAAACATACTGTAAGCACAGGCAGTGCATCGCTGAGAAGAAGTGTTCTTTTCTAGCAGTAAGAGAATTGACTTTATTTGGCACAGATGTATACCTGAGTGCTGAATGTACAGCTAATTGTTAAAGTAATGCCTCTTTATGGTTATAATAAAAGTAAATTTGTATTTTCTTTACTGACAAATGATCTTCTGTGACTAAATGGTCTCTTTGCTTGCAATATTTTTAGGGGGAAGAAACCACAACTGTAATACAAGAACATATTTTAACTAGTTGGCTTTTATTAAGAGAAAACTTGGGAGCTGGTGGCAGGAATGACAAGTATTACTGTATTTGATAGCTGTTCTTGTTGCCTGGTTACTCACAGGCTCGTCTACCCATAGTTTCTCATTGCCACATACTGTTCTTCTGGCCCTTGGTATTGTAGAAACGCATCGTCTGGAGGCTTGTGGTTTGTCCCCTGTAATGTCAGCATGAAGCTTCCCTTCACCCTCTGGCTTTGACGATGTCATGTGAATGAACTAACCTAAGGGAAAACACTCCTTTCTTTTGGAATTCAGCTTCTAGCTGACTGGTATGGGGCAGTGATGTGTGACCATTGCTTCCTAGGCGCTTGGACCCTCCTAAAGACGTTTGGCCCTTTGGATTGTATCTCATAAATGAAGTGAATGCCAAAGCAGGTGGCTGGGCATTCATGCTTGTTTTCGTACAACAATGATGCCCGCAGCATAGCTTATGCTGTGCTGGGTGTTTTCCAAGCAAAACCAGTAGTCCCTTCCTCAAACTGTGCATGTTTGGTGTTGACAAAGTGATGTGGGTAGGAAAAGGGGAAAACGCCTTTGCTGCCGAAGCAACTCATGTGGTGACTGCAGGTAGATCCAGCCCTGTGTCCACAAACGCTGCTTTCTCCTACCCTCGTGCATTTTTATCCTCATTGAACCCTAAACCCAAATGAGCACTGTGCAGCAAATCACGTCTTTGATATAAAGACCTCTGAATAGAGCAAAAACGAAAAAAGAATCAGTTGGCCCCTTTCAGTGGTGGCCAACCATGTCACTAAGCCATGGGACTTACCATCTACCACCAACGGGAGCCCTGACAGCCAACAGGCCCCTCATCTTCCCTCTCTTGGATTACTCCTGGTCCCTGTGCCCAAGCTGCTCTGCATCGTCCTCTCTCCACCAGCATGGGTGTCTCTGGCTGAGAGCCAAAGCGGGCTCGTCAGTCACACTTGGTACAACAAGTTCCCAAAGTCCACTTCATCAGCTGTAGGAAGGAAGCCATCTCCTTCAAAGTACCGCACATTCGGTGTATATCCCCACTGAGCATATGAGGATGCATCAAGTGCTTTTGAAGAGATGAGCTTGGTGTTACAAGGACTTGATGTACAGGAAGATAGGCATTGTGAGCTTGAAACAGGGAGCTTTATTTTCATCGCAAAGTGACTGTTATCACCTTGATGAAGGAAAGGTTGATCTGAAATGCTGATGTAACTGCTTGCTGTGTGTCTTGATATCTTCATTTCAGTATTTCATGCAGATAGAAGATGATGCAACACAAGGAGTGATATCACTGAGGGACGGGTTGCCAAAAGTATTGCAACACTGTCTGTATTTTGGACAGCAGGCTCCTGAACTGAATCTTTTTAGACTGAAGGAAGAGCTCCTCTTCGCTTTCTGGCCACTGAAGTAGGTGACTTGTCTCTGGGTCTTTCAGCTGCAAAGAGAGCCCGTGCAAAGCAGAGCGCGTTAATGCTGAACCCCCTGAAGGGAGACTGAGTGGGAGAGCGGGAGAGCATCCCTTGCACCCCAACCTTTCACACGTACCCGCGTAGTGTGTCCAGGGTGCCCTTTCCCTCCCTGCCCATGGAGCACAGTAACCCTATGGCTCCCCTTTGGAGGCGATCCTCTTCCAGCGCACGTGCAAGGGGCATGAGGAGCTAAACTCATGGCTCTAGCCTCCTTTGGTGGGAGTGGGCTGCTCAGAAGTAGCGGGGCAAGGAAGATGACTTCCTTACCTAACGTAGCAATGGGTCCTGAGAAGAAGTCTGAATTTTGGGGATCGAAGAGCAGGTGCCAGCGCTTTATGGTTCCACATACTGACCTTGGGTTGTTGCCACCTTTCTGAATAGCTACCCCAGATGTCTGTTTCTGTTAGCAATACATCTGTGGCCACGTATAGACTATTGCAATGAGGGCTGTCAACATTTGGTTTGTGCTTGCACCGGGGAAGACAACTTGAATCCTTTGCCCTGAGGACACAGCCCCCAACCAAGCATGAGCTCCTGGTGACGTGTGACCTGCGTTTCGGAGCTGACCGGTTGTGTTTGCATCCAGCGGAGGACAGGGATGCACACCAGTTGGTTGGGACAGTCCCAGTGGCACTGGACAGGGCTGAGCCCTGGCCAAAACAGCATTTCCACCTCCAGGGAAGGGTCAGAGGTGGGAAACCTGAGTGACAAGAAACACCAAAGGATTCTGGCCCTCCTCTCCCCAGATGCTTGTTTCACGTTAAGTGAAATGCTGTTTAGATAAAATCAGGAGCTTTGTGTTTGTGTTGACATTTAATATAAATGTTTTGAAAAAAATAGTGTTTCAGAATGAATTTGTGAGACGTGCTGTTCTTGCCCTTTAGCGACAGCATTTCAATCTTATCTAAATGCTTTCCCGAAAGGGAATTTCATTAAGATTCACACAGGCAGGAAATTTGCTTTTGAATGAAATGGTGATTTTTCCACCTGAAAATTTGTGACCAGTCCATGCAGCAGCCCCAAGCTTATCTCCGCCGGGCGGTTTCCCTGCTGCTGCTGCTGCTCTCCAAGCAGCTGGTAGGCAGAAGCCGGCGGGGCAGGGCTACCACAGCAAGCGCTCACCTTGAGCCGGGACCCCACGTTGAAACGGATGCGGTCGCCACGGCTGGTGAACGATAAGTCAATTTGATCCTGAGCCAGGATTTTAACGGTGATGTGGCCGTTCAGTTTCATGGTGACAGACTGGAAGGGAGGGCTGTGAGTGTGGTGGCTGAAATCATGCCACTTCCAGCGCTTCTGCCTGGCCCCTGCCCGGTCCAAGCAGATCCCAGTGCAGGGGTCTAGGGCAGCCCTGGGGACAAACGTGAAGCTGGATGAATCCAGAGCAAACAACTCCCCAGTCCCAGATGCTATCTTTTGTCTGCAGTTCGATCAAAGTTCTTATTATTGTGATCCAAGAGTCACTGCCGGGACCTGATGCACCAGGTTGAGGACTGTGTTTTCTAATAGTTTTTGTCCTACAGAACAAGCACGCTACAGAAATTGGCTGGCCCCTGGGAGAGCAATGAGTCCCCAAAGGGCAGATAAAATCCTCAGGTGGAGCGTGGGCTCTGTGTGTGTGAGTCCCCCTCTTCCTGTTACACGTCTACATCTTCTGAAAGTCCCTGGACATGGTAATTTCTTTTGCTCTGGCAGCCTTTATGCTAAAAACAGGTCCTCTGTGCATGCGTGCGTGGTTGTGTGTGTCTCTGGGTGTGGGAAATGGCCTTGCCAAACTAGAAAAGAGAGAGAAATGCAGCGTGTGTGGGAAAACAGCCCGTATTTATGGCATACAGATACGAATCGATACTCCCCATCCCATGGCAGGTGGCTCTGGGTGCTGGAGCATCCCCCCAGCCGTGGCACATGGGGAGTTTTTATCATTCACAGCATGTGTTGTGTTGAGTTTTTCCTGCCTAAGTGTGAAGAAGTTGATTCTCACTGGGCTATGAGAGCGGCTCGGCCTCCCCCAGCACCACCTCGTGCTGCAGCTCAGAAAAAGCAGAAAAAAAAACAGGAAAAAAAATACCTAACTTTGCAGCTGTGATGTGCTACAGCACCAGCTGCAGACAAGCCTGAACCGGTCCATACGTGGGACAGATGACCTACCCACAGGCTGTTGGTTTTCTGGTTTCCTCTCCTCAAAGCTATCATATTATTTTTATAAACATCAGAGTGGTCACTTAGCATTGCCCTTAATTTATGGCTGCTGGGAGAGGCTGGGAGGGTCGTAGCAGCCTGCCCCAGCTCGGCGGCAAGCTGGCGTGTGGCTAACACCGATGGGGAGCGCGTGGTCCAGCGGGGCCAGGAGAGCCCCGTGGTGGGGTCAGCAATGGTTTAGTGCTGCTAGGGATCACCTCGGTGCCGGGCTGTAAAAACCTGGCTGCTGCATGATGGATGAAAGACCGGCATGTCTGCAGGCGAATGGTAGGACTGCAGGAGTCTGATGGAAGCGTTATTACAAAAACCATTTCAAATTATGTATAATAGCCAGTTAGACATTTAAGATGTCCATTAATTAGTCTCAACACAGGGAGGACTTGTAAAATTGAGATGGGATTTACTGATTCCCCCAGTTCCTAGCTTTCTGAAGGGAAACTTTGGAGGCTGGGGGTGGGATATCAAAAATTAGTATTTGATGGCTCAAACACCAGCAGTTTTTACTACAGCTATCTGTCAGCTCATATTACAACTTAGACTGCAAAAATTGGTCACCTAAGTCATTCTTTAGTGAGGAACACTCACTGGATATGAGAAACCAAAAGCAATGTTGACCTCAAGCTAACCAGCTCCAGCTATTGAGGTTTGCCCTTGCGTGCAGATAATAAGCCCACGTTTTTCCAGCGTGGCCACCTGGGGCTCTGCGAGAAGCTGGTAAAGAAGATGTGCCCTCATCCCTGTGCTATAAAGGGGCCAAGCCACCTCCATGGCCATGTGGCCAACCCCGGCCAAGATCAATCCTCAAGCCAGGGTCTCTGGACAAACGTCATTGAGATGGGGCGATCCCCAAGTGCCCTCCCCAGCACCTTGGTGCACAACGTGAGAAGCCACCACTCTGGGGGGCTGCAGCACAGCCCTGCATCCTTTTCATCCACTTTCAGATAGAAAAAAATAAAACTGGAACAAAAAATGAAGATGTTTTCAGCATGCCTTAAAGCCCTGGGGTGCCACCAGTGTGGGTCGGGGCCAAGCTGGGACCCAGCATCACCTCTGGGCTTGCACTTACCAGAGGTGGCCATCAGGGTGGAAGCAGACACCGCGGCCGTGGCTCCCGAAGGCAGCCCTGATCCCCGGGTACCTGCTGTCCTCCAGGATGCAATAGGTGAACAGGGATTCCTTGGTGAACGTGATGAGGATGGCCACGTTGCCCGATGGGTAGCTGAGAAACCGTTAAGGAAAGACGAGCCCATAGAAAGCCCACAGAAAGCATGCTTTGGAAGAAAACCATCATGGGACAGTGTCTGGGGGGAAGTGACTCAAGCCTCCCCCACCCTTCCGACAGCCAACCCCAAGGCAACCAGCTCTGTAGACCTCATTTCCTTGCAAGAGTGGTACGAGTTGCGTAGCCAGCCCAAGAGGCTGAGGCAGGTTACCCCAAGGGAGGAGGTAACTTGAGGCAGGGCGTTTCTGTGGCTGCCCCCCACCCAACCTCCATCGCTGCTGGATACTAAACCTGACCACTTCCATCTGGGAACAGGAGAAAAAATGTCTGTCCATCAGGATAGCGTCGTCTTACGGGCTCAGGAGAATGGCAGTGCTGCAGGAACAAAACCCAGGAGGTGAGAGGCAGGTGTGGGGCTGGGGAGACCATCGTGGGGATGCCTGCCCGTACTCGGGGACAGGGATACTCTGCCCCAGGCCTCCCTCTCCCCACACTGGTACCAACCCCAGAGCACTGGCAAGCCAGACCGTCCCACTCTGCGCTTTCCACCTAGCCTTGGTTTTTTTGTTTGTTTGCCTACTTTTTAATTAAAGACTTTTAAATAACTGAGCAAAACTCATCCTTCACTTCCGTGTTTTCACATTTCTTGTACAAAGCTCAGCTCTTCTTATTTTATGTTATTAGCTGCTCTCCGATGATATAATTTGCCAAGAGCCCTCTTTCCATCAGATACACAAGTAATTTATCCCGCAATGTACTGACAAGCGAAACAGAAACGTTTCTTTGCTAAGGGCTTAGCTCCCAGCATTACAAGGGAGCTGGGTTTAATGCTTTCTAATAGGAATAAGCAGCATTACTGCCTGCTTCTCCAGGAGGAACGAGGAGCAGCTTGGAGAGAGGGGAAGTGGGGAGACCTTGCTGTTCCCTTTTAACATCATCGTTAAAAGCAGCAGCTAATTCTCACATGCAGAAAGGGGCCGTGCTCAGGTTTTGTCTGTCACGGGGACCTGAGGGACTTGTCCGCAGCAGCTCCCAGGTGGAGGCATTTCGTACACGTGAAGTGGCTGACTCCAGCCATAACTATGGCGCTAATTTATAACACGAAGATGCACATTTTGGCTCTGCAGGATAGCTAAGAATTACTTCCTGGTTATAAGGGATGGAGGGGAACAAAAAAGCAACAAACCAACGATTTTGTTCCTGCTTTCATTTTTCAGGCTTTTTATGAGGCTAAAAAGACAGACGGTCCCAGGCAGGAGGATTTGCTACCCCTATATTTCAGGAGGGGAGAGCAATATAATGCGTTTCTGTGTTGAAAATAAAAAAGCCAACAAAATCGCTGATTGTGTGATAAATCACAGGTAATTTTCTTGCACACCTGCAGAAACAGCAATGCTTTCTGGTTTGGGAAGGGAGAGGAGAGGCAGGGGAGGGAAGAGAAGGGCCATGCTGCGTGGGGCTGAGCTGGCGGGGGGGTCCCATCCAGCCCCCAGCTGATGGGGCAGGCCCCCAATCTCTGCTTGCCCTCCCGGGGTCACTGGGGCTGGGATGAAGGTCTCGGAGGAGCTGCTTCTCATGGCAGCTGGGGTGGAGGGGATACCCTGGTGGCATTTTCCACTGGGGCCATGGTAACCGTTCGCCTGCAGCCGAGGTGCCAGGACCCTCAGGCAGCTCCCATCCCACTGCCAAGGCACTGCTGAGCCATTGCCAGGTTTTGTGCAGCCCTCCATGACCTTTTTTTGGTCAGGCCTCTGTGATTTATGTGCACTTGTGCTGGAACATCTCAGGGATCTCTTTCCTTAGGTAAGGACAGAGACTGTGCAATGTACTTTTGCTTTTCTCACAAAAATCAGCTCCTTGACCTGTAATTGTCTTTTTTTTTGTTGCATCCAGCCTGGTTTCCCAGGGAGAGCTGCCATGTGAGCCCCCCACGCCATCCCTTGCTGGACACAGCGGTGACGTCCCTACTAATGAATTCAAGGCTGCCTGGACCCTGCAAAGCTTTTGCCTGTGTTGTTAAATTGTTGGACTGAGGCTTGGCTTGGGACCAGGAGCACTTCCCCAAGTGATTCCTAGCTGAGGAGCCTGGATCCGTCCCCGCTAGGCAGTTTGGATAGGGCAGCCTGGTTTGGAGGTTAAGAGAGCTGAATGGTATGGAAGTGAGTAGAGCAGGGTCTGAGGCTTCAGTACAGGTGGGGATCACTGACTGGTGATGTTCAGCCTTCAAGCTGCATAGGATGCTCCATAAGTAAAACCCTTCACACACCGTTACCATCCCAGTAAAACCCCAGGGATGCCAGATTTAGCTTTCCACCTCAGCTATGAACTCCCGATTAAGTCCATCTTTGAAAAGCCACAAGTTGGTATGTCCCATCAACTTAGCGCACCCACTGATGATCATTTTAACATTTCGCTGAATCAGAATCTTCTCCGTATCTCATAGGAGATATCTAAATGTGTTTGACTGGACTCTCATGGGGTATGAGCAGACCTAACACTATACAGCTCTCTACAATCCCTGCCTGAAAAGCAACGAGAAGAGATCCAACAGGCTGTACCCACCTTTAAGTGCTCTGCAACAAAATCCCTGTCCAGCTCCAGCAGGTCTTCTGGAGGCGCTGATATCGGTCGGTGCTTTTTGAAAGGGGCAGTCTTTGGTCTGACGGTGTATTCATTTTGTTTTGAGAGTCTGAACGAGATTCTGGTCCCTGAAAAAATTTTAGAAAGTTGTTGTTGAGGAAAAGGTGATGCAGTTTGTTTCTCCAAGCCTTGTGTCATGGATTATTTGGAAAGGAGGGGTGATGGAGGGAAGGGACTGAGGAGTTTTTGTGTCTTTTGCTTTATTTGAGGATAAATAAGCGGAAAGGGAAAATCTAACCTAACTAGGATGGGGTAGGCTCTGTGATGCTGCCGGATGGCTTTCCTAAGAGATGTAAGGGATCTCCTTGCTTAAAACAATGAAATGTCCAGCCCATGAGCAGCTGAGAATTACTTATAGCAAAGAATGGACTAGGTATGAACTATGAATTCTCTTCTGTACCATCTCCTGCTCCTCTCAGCCAGAGGACATATATGGCCTGGATATGACAGGCGTTGTAGGCAGGGAATTATGCAGAACTGTGTTTTGAGAAACTGTGAAGGACCCTGGCCACTTGTAATTAGGATTATGGCACCTTTTGCTACACAAAGGGCTGCAGTCTCTGCTTCTTCTCTGGGTGTGCTGAAGCTACCACATGCTTCTGGCTGCAGGTCGAGCCCAGCAATGACAGCAACTCACTAGCAAAGGTACTTACAGGCAACAGATCTCAGATACTGCTGAAATATTTCCCTGTAGCTCTCAAAGTCTCCTTCCTCTAACCTAAGATAAAAAAAAGGGAAGATAAAAATAAGATCAAATTGTTGGCTAATGACAGTACCCACATAATCTAGGGCAAAAAAAAGTATCCTGGGACGTCATCTCAGGATTCACCTGAAGCAATGCAGATGTCTGCATATGAGATTGTCACCACAGATGGCTTTTATAGCCAAAGAAGAGAAACGGGAGATCCATCTCATTACAAGTCTGATGAATCATGCAGTGGAAATGCCCGTTTCCCTGCCCCTCAGTCAAGGGGAGCTGCAGGTGACGGGGGAAGGCATGGGTTATGGGCTTGCAGAAGTGAGGGGAGTCCCAACGCTCAGGACATCCTGCCCACACATCTCATCACACGTGTGGCTGGACGCCTTGCCTTGCTCCACCTGCGTCTCATGCCCCTGACTGTCAATCTGGTCTCTCAGGGCAAAACTCAGCTTGCATGGCTGTTGGGACCAAGCGCTGCACACCACATACGCTGCTGGCCGCTGCGGAGCCAGAAGACAGACCCTAACCAAAAGGCTCAAACCAGGTCCTACCTGGAGGCCTGAGTGGCACTCGAACCTCGTACTGCCCCTCTGCACCCGAGGGAAATTTTGGTGTGGGCTGTTGCTCCCGTGAAGGTATGACGGCACTTACAAGTCAGACCCCAAAGGACCAAAACCATGGGAGAAAAGGCGAAACAGCAACAAAGGACGGGTACCTCAAGTGATGCAGCCAGGTCTCTGCCCACCTCGGCAAAGCCAGCGTGCCCCAGCCCCAGCCACCCATGGTATGCCCTGGGAACAACGCATTCCCAGGGAGCAAAACAGGAGCTAGAACCTTCGTGTGCTGGTTGGCAGCCTGGTGGAGAGGTTGGGAAGTCACATCCACGTCCACCAAGGCTGCTGGGTGTGGGGATCGAAGCAGCTGTGGTGGGAAGGTGTGCAGGGGCTGTGCAATGGGAGGAAGTCCCTGAATGGGGTCAGATGCCTTCAGGGTCTCTTGTGAGGGAACAGTTACCCGGGGTTCGGCTTGGGAAAACGTTTTGCCATCTGGGAAAGCATCTGGCCCTGTCCCTCTTTCTAGGGAACTTCCTAATCTGGGAGCGTCAAACCTTCAATGCAAATATTGCAGAGATGGATCAGCTGATGACTGCTGAGACCTCAGCTCTAACTGCTCCTCATCAAGCCCACCAGTGTTTTTCTAAGGGCCCTACAGTGAAGATGAGCTGCATGAGGACCCTCAGGTAAGTATTGCCTCAGGAGCACTGAACTGTCCTGGTCTAACATTAATGGCCCCATTCAGTGCTGTTGCCTGCTCAGCAGGTCCTGCCCAGGGCAGGTGATGGATCTTTCCTGCCAGTGGTACCGTCACAGGACTGACACGAGGACGCCTCAATGCTTGTCAGTACACTGGGCAGCAGTGCCCCAACGCCGCGAGCAGATTCCCACCAGTGAAACTTCCTGGGACCAGAGTGAGGGACCTGGTGATGGGGCTTCTCTCCTCCCGCCAGAGCCTTGGGCCAGTCTCCCTGGGTCCCTTACTGCTGCAGCAGTTTCTCCTTGATGCTGCTCCTCAGTGCAGCTTGGGAAGGGTCAGCATGGGGAGCGACGTCCAGCTCTTCCTCCGCTTCATCTTCACTAATCTGGTCTTGGATGACAGCATCAAACACTTCCTTGTATCTCCTGCAGCAAAAGAGCTGTGGGGTGCAGCGCCCGTCAGGAGCGGTGAGGCTGGCACGGGGCACCTGGGCGCACCACGGACCTCCTCACCCTCCAGCTCCTCTGCCCACATCCCTCTCCCCTTCTTGCCTGCCACTGCCATGGGGTGGTCGCTCTCCCTTTTGCCAGGAAGAAATTCATGTTACAGGCATGCTCGCACAGTGTGGGTAGACTCACATTTTCCGGGGGTTGCTCTTTCAGATCCACCACTGTTGGGATTGGCTTTTCAGGAGCGCTGCAAAAGGTGCACTTTGCAGACCCTTCGGTCCAGGTGGTCTCCTCAGAGGACAAAGGAAATTCAGCATCAGCTTCATTAATTTTTCAAAAAAATAAATTGAGCTTAAGTCTAGGCTGTTCCCGTAAAAGCAACCAAACCCACTGCATTTAGTGTGACACCAGAACTCCTTTTCAGTATGCGTATATATATAATGTCAGGAAATGCAGGTTATATTTCATTATCTGTGCTCCCAAATAAATGCAGTTGGCATGCTTAAGCTTCCTTCCTAAGAGCTCAATGGAAAGTTATAGTTGTTTTTCATGTGAAAATGTGAACAACTTGTTAATTTGGCTGTCTTTTAACATCCTGGGAAGCAATGAGAAAGTGAAAAAAAGAGAAGAAAAAAAGGCTTTAAAAAAAAAGGCTTTAAGCCCTTTTTAAAAGGCTTAAAACTTTTAAAACAAATTTTAAAAAGCAGCTCCTGTCTCTTCTTTAAAAACAAAACCCTGAGAAACTACATTAAAAAACAAGACGCGCTCAGTTTTTAAGGCAGTCTTGATATGGAGAAACTTCAAGGAAAATGAGAATGTTTGCATTTTGGAAAGGAAAAAAACCTGTGTTTGCAAAGCATTTGTGATGGAAACATTCATGATTAGCTCTCCTCCTTCCTGATAATTCCTCAAAAGCGGCTTAAGTCTGGTTTAGCTTTAAAGGCCTTTTTCCTCTCTGTCATATTTATAGTAGTTTTCCTGATGCCTTCTACCGTGAGCAGTTGTGTCACCTAAAGCCACCCCACCTTTCCCCAGGTTGCTTTCTGGGTGGGTTTTCCTCCTCCATCAGCCAGCCGTGGTCCAGGGCTGGGTGGGCTGGCCGACGGCGCAAACCCTGGTGCCACCAGGGCTGATAAATGGCACCCGTACATTTTTGCAGCGTACTCTGGTTTTATTTGCAAAGACCCTCCAGCTCCGACCAGAATGAAACGGGAAATTTGTAACAGCACCTGAAGGGACTGATTTCATACCCCCTCTCACTGCCCCAGGGCTGCGCAGACATGCGTGCCAAGCTGGTGCGGTTCACCAGCGCTGGGCTGGCCCTGGGCACCCCACAGAGCCATGCCAGCCCCAAACCTTGCCCTTAAGCAGGAGAGGGGTGAAGGCACAGCTGCACCCCTCAGCCATGCCAGAGGAGCCCCCAGCACTCGCCAGTCCCCAGCTTCAGTCCCCGGAGCGGGCAGCCATCAGCCAAAAGGCTGGGATGGAAATAGAGGCTTCTGCCTTCCTGTTTAAGGTGGCCAAGCACCTTTCCCACTCAGACGAGGAGGGGGTTGATGGCTGCAGTTTCAGCAGGTCTGCCACTGGTTTTCTCTTGAATTTCTGTTTTGCTTTGTGGATCTGTGAAACCAGTGTCTTTTTTTTTTTATGTGCATGCACATTTTTTTGCCAGGAGACACAGGTCTTCGCACAGCTCAGGAGACATTTTGTGCCCGAGTCACTGATGGCTGGTCTTTTCTTTTCTTATCAAACGGGTCCTGGTTTTCTGATGGTCAAGCTTAAGTCTCTTAAAGGGGAGAGCCTCTGCCCTTTGGAGCAATTTTTGCTCCAGTATCAGAGAAGAGTCACTATTTTCCTTTCTCCTTTCACAGCTGCAGGAGCATCAGACCACCTCCACAGAGCATTCTTCTGGAAGCTGCGTGCCTTTTCTGGAAGGCGTCTTGCCAGAGATCTGGCAAATCCTGCACTGCCTGGCTCTAAAGGCTGCAACAAGAAATTACCTGGGTCGGGGAGGAGAGGGAAACATGCTTGGTGTGACCCCATGGCTCCAGGGTGCACCACCGGACAGGCATGAGGAACCCTCCACCGAAGCTGTTCACTTTCTCCTCTGAATTAATTTCACCCTTGCCTCCAGTGCTGGAGTGATGCTCAACCTGACTCCTTTTGCCTACAAATAGCAGTGGCAACTCTCCAGCCTCTTGCCCCAAACAAGGATGCGCCCAGCAGAAAGAAGTGCCCCTCGCTGTTGCCCCTTGGCACCGACCCCCTGCCAGGCACTGCTCCCCGGGAAAAAAAACACCGCTGAAAAAGTGCTCGTCATGGTAATACCTGGTTCCTGTCGCTAACTTGCCAGCTCGGTCTCACCTCGCGCGGGTAGATGTCAGTCGCAGTCCCGCCATCCTCACACTCTCCTCCCGTGGACAACGGCTCCTCATCTGATTCCAGCCTTGGACTCCCTTGGGCAAGCTCAACAGGCTCACACGCGGCTTTTTGCAAGGAAGAGTCGCCAGTTAGCTCCTATTTGTTCAAAGTGACATCGCACTATTTTGTGTGCAGAGGTTTTCTCAGAGAAAAGCTTTGCCATCCATTGCTTCCCCTCTGCTTCCTCTCCTGGGGCCCCAGGACTTCTGCACGCCTCTTTGTGCCAGGGCCCAGCTTCAGCAGGAGAAAGGACCACCATAACCCTATCCATCTCTGGTTGGTCCCATACAGTCTGGTGGAGGGGGCAGACACATATATCCTAGCAAGTGGCACCACCCCCGCATCTATTTGTGCAAGGGGAGAGACAGACCTGCTGGTTAGGCACAATGCCATCCTTCCCCAAAATGCCAACTGATCTCCAGTGGCATCCCAAGAGCCACTGCATTTCTTCCCTATCCTTGGGATCTGGCACTTCAAATTTGAGAGGGACAGCTGCTAAATTAGCCTAAACATTGTCCCATGCTTTTGAAATATGAATAAATAATCTCAAAATAGCAGTGAGCAGGGAGAGAGGTTTGCTGGTGATATTCAGGGTGGCTGAGGCAAAGGGCTGACTGGGAAGAGTTGCAGAAAGACTCTCATGGCACTGAAAAAAAGGGAAATAAAATCACAGATGAAATCTGATGTAGATAAATGTAAAGTGATGCGCATGGGAAAAGACAATCCCAGCTTTACATACAAAATAATGGGCTCTGAGCTGGCTATTTCCACTTGGGAGCGAAATCTTCAGGTTATAATAGATAGCTCTATGCAAATGTCAGCTCAACACTCAGTAGCAATCAAAAAAGCAAACACAAAGCTAGGAATTATTAGGAAAGGAGGAGAGAGCAAAACAGAGGAAATCATTATGCTGCTGTAGAAATCCATGGGCTCCCATCTCTTGAATACTATTGTGTAGTCCTGATTTACCAATCTCGACTATGATACAGAAGAAATAGAAAAGTTACAGAGGAAAGCAACTGAAGATGATCAAAGGCATAAAAGGGCCTCCATTCAGGGAATGGCTGAATAGATTAAGACTTTTCATCTTGGAAGAAAAAGTGACTGAAAAAGAAATATGACTGAGTTTTGTGATGGGAAGAGTCGCGTGACTGGGGAACAGCTGTTCACATTATTCAGTGCTCTTCAAAGGAAGAGAGTGATCATCAAAGAAAACTATTAAGTGACAAGTTCAAAATAAACAAAAGAGATTTTTAGCTGTGGCACTCCTTGCCATAGGTTACAGTGGATCTTTAAAGTTTGCATTGGTTCAATAGGGTGTAAACTAATCGATGGAAGAAGAATCCATCAAGGGCTTTTAAATACAGAGATGGTGTCTACAGTTCAGGAGGTTCCTGAGTCACAGACCACTAGGGGAATGGAGAGTATTCTGGGAAGTATAAACAAATGTTTGCTCTATTTTTGTATTGCTTCCTGAGCATCTGCTGGCTCTCGTCCAGGGCAGGATGCTGGGCCGGGCGCACTTTGGGGTTGACCCTTTGCAGTCATCCCTATGTCCTGCTTTTCACACCAGGCCATGTCTCCCACTAAGGCAAAGCAGCTTAAACGTAGCCTGCATCACAGAGACAGAGCCTGAACACACCTTTTCCTTTAGCTCCCAAAGCGAAAGCCTCTGTAGGCCAACCACTTCAGAGCACAGATCCCTTCTCATGGGATACCCCTACTGTGGAAGACAAAGCCATGACCTCTGTGGCTGTTGGTGGGACCCCTGAAGCAGACCTTAGTGACCGAGGGAAAGCGCCAAGCCACCTGAGTGCTGACTATCCCCTATGGGCTTACTGACATATAGCAAAAGGCACATGCTGCAGAAACCGGGCTCACACCGTCTCCTCCCATCGCCGTGTCTGGGAGCTGAGGAAGTCTGTCCAGTCCACCGTCTCCTGCATGGACAAGTCTTCTCTGCAGGTCCTCAGCTGGAGGTCAAGTCATTCTGAAACATGGCTGATAACCAAGGGGTGCACCTCATGCTACAAGCAGACCTCTAATGTGCATCTCACCATGCGATGGAAATGTGACCTGGCGGTGGCTGCGTCTCAGAACAAGGCTGTTTTATGGCAGTCAGCTCACCTTCCCCCAGCCTGACCTGGATCATCTTGGCTTTTATCATTCCAAGGCATCACTGAAAGAGAGCAGCTCCTGTTCTGCTTATGATGCATGGTTATGAACAGTGGGAGAGCAAAAAAAAAGAAAACGTACAGCAATGGCTTGAATTGTCAGTCCAAATTTGAATGATTCACTCAGGTTTTCCCCACGTAAATTAAAAACAAACACTTGGATGCTCTGATGACACGATATATAAGTGCCTCTTCCAGCTGAAAACTCACCACCTTAATGACAGGGACATTTGTGTCCCTGTGCACTTTTCCAAGATTGCCTTAAAAGCCATGCCTTGGCTGTTTACCAGCTGATGGATACAAACTAGGAGCCTCACTTTGCACCTTCTTTCCAGCTAGAAATGAGAATGAGGGATAGTGGCTATTACAAGGTAATCACACCCCGGGGAGAAATTCCTGAGCTCAAGTATCTCTGTTCCTCAGATCAGGGTAATCTCCTTGCGCTCGGCTAGCCATTGGCAAAGCTTGTCAAGCCAGGCTGGCTTGTCACTCTCAGCGTTTAGGAGTCTGCCCTATTTCTGGAGGCTGCTGCATCACCCAAGCAGCCTCGTGTTGACATTGCATGCTCAGTAATGTGGAGGTGAGGCTTGTTTTCTGAAAACCCACCATTTTCACCTATAAAGCCTAATTTAAAGTAAATGTAAGGCAAAATTCTGTTCTTATTGATACTCGAGCTATTTTGCAGCAGCTCTGAAGGAGTAATGATGATACACATTGAAACAGAAGGACAATCAGACATCTGTCCGGTCGATTGATCTGCAGGAGAGGGAGCACAAAAAACTCCATTACACACACTGAAGCAGATAATCTGATAGTGACTGTTATGGGAAAAAAATCCCCACCCGCATTTCTTGCCCCTAGATTTCCATTAGGAAGGAGTCCCTGCTGCGTTTGGCTCTGTAGGACAGGGAGGAAGATGAGAGTCTTGAATGTAGACTGTGAACGGCGCGTGGGCAAGAGCAGGAAACCCCAGCTCTTGGTTGCAACCTGGGGAAACCAGGTGGCTTCCTCTTCCTCCTCGTTGTCTTCCTCTTCCTCTTCTTTGTCTTCTTCCTCTTCCCTTTCCCCCTCCCCTTCCCCTTCCTCTCCTGTTGCGGCTGCCCCTCTCACCCACTCTTCTTCCTCCTTGGGGCTCCCCACCCATCACCGGTTGGGGGTCCTGCTGCCCCCCGGTCCCCCCCCGGCACCGCAGCCAAGCCGATGAGCCAGGGCAAACCCCAGCCCAGTTTCCAGCACGTGGGCTGGCCATGTCCCGCCGGTGCTGGAGGGAGATTTTAGCTACGGACAGAGCGAACCTGGGTGCCCTACAGCCACACGCCTGGCTGCTGGTACATCCTCATGCTGGCGTGCATCCTCACTCCTGTGATGGCCTTATTTTAATATATTTGTGCTGAATAATACATATTTCTTGTGAAGAAAGGCAGGTATTTCTGTGCAGGGGGAACTTGGCAGCTCTGAATACTGAGCAGCCATTTCCTCAAAGCAGTAGGATTCAACCTGGTAATCAACCCTATTAGCATTAAAAGGAACTGTCTAAATGTCAAGCCAGGTTCAATAAATAAGCACTAACACATTTAGAAATGGCTTACAAAGGGGAATTAAAAGTTTTGCTGCTAATTATGTTTCTTATTTTAGATTTTCTGTCAATTCTAGCTCTTCCATTGAAATGAGACAATCATCTGCTGCCAAGATGAAGGAAATGAGATGGCCTGAAAGTTGAGGGTGGGCGAAGCTGTTCATACATAGTAGAGAGCTAATGGGGACCTCAGCCCCTCTCACAAGCCCCTGGAAGCATCGTAAGATTGGGGTTAGCAGACCCTTCGGTCCAGCCTCCTATTACAGCGTGTCCCAGCTCCTCTGATACCAGCTGATCCCACCAGAGTTGGGAAACACCGGGAGATGCGGCAGCTTTTTGTAGGCCATGGCTTCCTCTCTGACTGCAAAGTATCAGAGTGGTGATGGGGAGTCCCGAGAGCCCATGTGTGAATTTGGCTTCTGAAAAATCCCATTGTAGGATGATGTTTTATGGGCAGCAGCCTATATATGGTGCTGCAGGACTTGGCCCTTGGCTCAGAGCCGGAAAATCCACTGCCAGAGGAATATCATTTGGGTTGGACCCCTGCAGCAGCAGCGGGGAGGGCTGGGTCTGGCCGTAAGAGGACAAGGGAGGGGAGGATGGGCTCCTCTGGTGAGGCCAAGGCATGCAGCATGCTGCTCAGGAGGTGGGCAAGCAGAAGCAGGGAGTGCAGCTTGCTGGAGGTGCATTTTATAAGCAGATTCAGAAATCAGTGCCGGTTTTAACAACCAGCCTTACTCCTCCGGACCCAGCCACCTCCAGCGCTGCCTGAATGGAAGCGGCTCACCCACGTCTGGTGCTTTGATGCAGTAATGACATATAACTGATACTGATGGCAAAGGCTAATCCACTCTGCCCTGTAATGTCTCCAGTCAATCATGCAATATTCTGTTATTGGAAAAACTCATTTTTGCCCCTCTGATGGTAATCAGTGTATGCCCTGAAGCACAAGGCTTGATAGCCTGTGTAATTTGCAACCTAGCTAAGTGTAACTGCAGATGTTAATCCTATTTATACAAATGCCTGACAAGCAAAAGTAGAGATGGAGGGATGAGCTGCACAGCTGGGGAAGGTGCAGAGCAGGGTTTCCAGCAATTCTCCTCCTGCAGATTTCAAGCTGCTGCACCCCAGTGATGGGAGACGGAAAGCTTTAGGGTGGGAAAAGGGAGGTAGCACAGGCAGCGACTCTGCAGTTGTGCCCCTCTGTTTGCCTGGTATCTGTTCTGGGAAACGCTGGCGCAGACCTCACAGCGGAGCACGTCCCCTGCTCCGGGCAGCCACTCTCTACCTAACAAACATGTGTCAAAGCTTGTTGTGAAAATAAAAAACTAAAAAAAGAAAAAAAAAGAAGAAAAGAAAAGCAACAATCACTACGTTCTGCCCTTTCCCCTTTTCTCCCCAGAATGAGTGCTTTTTATCCCAAACAGAAAGGAAGTGCTTTGCAGTCCCAGGTCTTTCTTTCACAGCCTGATTCCTCTGAGGACTGCAGATATCCAGACAGAAGAAGAAAAGAGGAGTTACCTTCTCTGCACTATTTTGTCACCAAACTTTCAATGAACAAGCAGAAGTGTTGTCTTGCTGAGCCTATCTTCTCTGCTCTCTGGAATCAACCGCTCTTTGCTGTTTTCTTTTTGCAATTTTGCTAAATTTCTTCTCCTTTAAGTTTTGCTTCTAATTTATATCCACCTCCCCTTTCAATGTCCCTCCTGTTTTTCCACCGTCCCTCCTGCTCTGCCTCTCTCCTAATCCCTGTTCTTGTTTTCCTCTCTTCCCTGGGGTCTGTTCTCCTTAGTTTTTCAGTCATACCCCCACAGCTATTGATATTTTTTCCTTCTCTAATCTCATATTTCTTGCTCTTTCTCAGATTCCCAGTTTTCCTTCTTTCATCCCCTTTCCCAACTGCTTTTTCTCCAAACCACAGGTTTTTCTTGCCTCTTGCAGTCTCTGACATCCCATGCCCACCCAGCTGAGATATGGCAGAACCGAAACCCACTGAAACTGAGGAGAAGGACCATGGGAGGAAGAGGGCTGTGACCCTTTGGTTTAAGGCTGGTGCTCCCAGGCATCCACCTGGCCCTTTCCTAGAGGCTAACTCTCGTATTCTGACAAAAATGCTCCCATTCACATTTCCCTCCTCATTTTTGTTATGGCCCTGAATGACTAGACAGGATCACTTGTCCTCCATGGCCACCTAACAGTGCTAATCTCTGATCCATAGTGGCAAAAGGAGGACTTAAAATGCTTCGGTCGTTCTTATGAACAAAATGATCTTTAGTTTAGTCTAGGATTTTCAAAGGTTGGCAGATGGGCACCTAGAAAACTCAGATTTATCTCACAGTGGCTGTGATTATTCCAAATATGACATTGTACCTTGCTCACACAGTCCTGCTTGGTTATTCTCCTCTCCATCCTCAGCTGCTGCCTCTTCCCCAGTTTCGGCTGTCCCCTTGCTCTCTCCGGCCTCGGGGTACATCTCAGTGTCCCTGGAGAGCCCCTCCATGGCTGGAGGGAAGAGCAGAACGTCCTGCAGCGTGAGGACACGGCGCCGAACCTGCTCCTGCCGTTTCCGCGCCATCGCAGCCTCCGAGGGCTGCCAGGCGGGGTGGGGACCACGCGCCCCCGCTGCGGCCAGCCAGGCTGGAGGAGGGCGGTGGGCATGGTCTGCCTCTGCAAATACCTTACCTGGGCCTTCTGGGAAGGGTGTCCCGCGGGTCAGGAGACCTGTGCAAGCTGCACCGAGGCCCAGGGTCGTTCCTGTAAGTGAAGTGCTTGAATTAGGAGCCTAATATTGTCAACAGCAAGGAACAGCCACCTCCAGCAAGTGATTCAGAGGAGTAGGGACCTAGCGCAGGGGGGATGAGACAGGGACACAGCTCTCTAGTTACCCACTCCTCAAAGGGCAGGAAAAGGCATTTCCTCACCTCACCAGGGTGCAATGAGACCTAAACACGCTAAATAACATATTCTCGGTGAACAGTGCCCTGAAGTGATGCTCAGTTTCTCTACTCGGCTGCTCAGTACTGAAAATACCCTCCTAATTGCCTGGTGCAGGACTAAATTGTGGGAGGAAGGGTTATGTATTCAGCGAGGCACCGAGTCTGCTCCCATTGCAGGTGGGTACTCAAAATATACTTACACTGGTGATGGGTACCTGTGCCTGTGATTGCTCACTCTGCCTATTTCACTGAGAAGGGAGAGGAAGGGAGATCACTGCTTTGCAAGTTCAGGAAAGCCCCAGTTTCTAGGAGTTCATGCCTTTGGGTGAAATCTGGCCAAACAAGTCTCTCAGGCCTCACAGAAGAGAAAGGTTTAGTGCCAGCAAGCCTGGGCTTTGCAGGAGCTGTGACATGCCGATGGCAACGGTCCCATCAGGACAGGAGGGACCCAGTGTCACAGGTACCCAGCCGCCCAGCAGCCTTTCCAGCCGTGGATTTCCCTGGCTTTGCTCCCCTCCCCACAGCCCCGCAACACTCAGCGCCTGCACCCCGATGAGTTACTGCTGGCACCATCCCTTGTCCTGCAGGACACTGGTCTTATTCCAGGTTTAGCTAACCTAAACCGAATACCAAAAAAACCCCCAAACCCTAACCAAGGAACACCCAACTTCATGACTATTTAATTAAGAATGATACCTCTGGAAAACATCGTTATAGACTACATGGAGTTTGTTGTGCTTTGTTTTCCTGCTGTTCATCTCTAGGGATGTCTTCCACTTGGGCAAGAAACATCAGATGCGCTGAGAGCCCACACTCAAGGGTGCACACCAGCGCTTTACCCCACCAACGCATCCTCTCTGCCTGGTTACACTGAGTTTGGTTTGCTTTTTAGAGCAAGGCTGTGACAGCTTGGCCCTGTTGCACACTTCCATAGCTGCAGAAGCCCCAACCATGGCCAAGAGCCCCCACTTGCTGTGTTTCCAGCTGCAGGGTCTAAGGACAAGAGTGAAGATGGGCTGGCAGGGGATGGCAATATCTTTAATTGTATCCATCAATATAGATGGAAAAGAACAGATGAGCATTTGGGCACATTTGCTGCTTTCTTTCAGACCTGAGAAAGAGTTGGTATAGCCAAGAACACATTTTCCATCCCAACTGTATATTACAATTGGTCTAATAAAAATGTGTTTCATTTGCCTACAAAAATCACTCTTCTGGGCACTTTACAGCCGTAAAGCATGCTGTTTTCTATTCCTGGCTTCCTTTAAAAGGCCAGATCTTGCTGCTTATATTCGTGAATGCACCAGACACATGTTACAGCCAAGTGAGCACTGCTGTAGGAGTCTTCACATTATAGTTTTCTAGGCTTGATCCTCCACGCACTTAAATTGATTTTACGCTCATGGTACTCCTGGGACACTCAGGCAGCTGCTTCAGGTTTTCACCAGTTTAAGTAAGATTAGGATCAGGCCCAAGAGCTTGTGTGCCTTGCAACAGCCTATGTGTTGCAGGCGCTTTTACCTCATCAGTGAGCTCATACCTGCGTTTCCAGAGGACAAAGAGTAGGACTGGGATCCACAGCTGGGATGCGTGCAAAACTGATGGTTAACTGTGGGAATGGGCAAGCAAACTCAGATGAAAACATGCAAAACTGTTTTAGGATCTGGTTGTGATGCACATGCCAGCAAGTAGCATTTGGTCCTTTTGGCATCCCTGAGACCATGTGCAGAGGATGGTTTGGTCAAAAAAGGTGTATTAAAACCAGAACCTTAATGCCGCTCACCTTGGTCTTCTGTGGGCTTAAGGCTTCTCCTGCCACCCACAGGCTCTGAGCTCTTCTTCTCCTCTCCTATTACTGAAACAGCCTAAACATCATGTTTTAGTTATAAAGTGAGTTTAGTGGATGGAAGGGTGGGAGGGGAAGGGGGATTAAATTTACTGCTTCAGTGACTACAGATCTGAAATAAATCTCCGATTCAATGATAGATCAATAACACCAAGATTGGGTTTAAATTATTAATAAACTATGAGAAACGAGGATAATTATTCTATGAGTCACAGCTCTCTAATGCACTGCACATTTTTTCTCCGAGACATCTGCATTGAAGCACGACCTGCGTATCTTTTGGCAGAAGGCTGTAGCCAAGAAGTTAATGCTTTTTGTTTTGCTAGCTAAGCATTTCATAAACCCTCGTGGGCTGAGACAGCCTGGTGACAACATTGTGCTTCTCTCACAGAAAAACCCTTAGGCCAGGATCCCCTAAAACATTTAGGTGTCTAATGTGCCCCTGGAAATCAATGTGACTTTGGCCCTCAAACGTCCTTCTGAACCTGGGTGGCCGGAGATGGAGTAGTTGCATTAGCCTAAAAGGAGATGCTGGCCTTGAAACGTGACCTTGGATGGTTGCAGAGGCCTGTCTTGCTGGTGGCAAAAAGGAGGGACAACCTCAGGACTGCAGGAGGCAGGGAGGGGAGGAACGGCTTTTGCACATCGTTGGCAGCCTGCAATGACAGCACCATAGAAGCGCTCATGAACTTCAAGTGAAGTTCAATTCACTCCTGCTCTTTGGGCAGTAAGAGGGATTCATCAGCTCGGGGAGGCCTGTTAAGATCAAGAAGCTGAAAACGAGAATATTCCTCCATTCTGGGTTGTGACCGTCTCTGTTGACTGAGACAACCCATGCTGACACAGCATGGGCTGGAGATGCTGAGCACCGCTGGGCATCCTCCCACCTCAGCAGGTGTCATCCCTCAGCTCCAGCATCATGGCTTAGGGTGGTGGTGAAGAGCAAGTCCGACTTGAAGGGGCAGCTCACTGCAAAATCAGCTCACCCCTGCTCTTTGACAGAGTGGACTGGGGTCGTATGGGCTCAGAGCACTCTTGACGATGCTTGTCAGCTGCTGGGCTATCAGGCGAGGTGCTCAGAATTGCCCTGGCTTACCAGGAGGGTACCTTACTTAATAGGAGAGGAACAGAACTCAGGATATTTGGTAACAAGAGGCATTTATCCTTGCCAAAGTGCTTCAACTGAATCAAAATTTCTGCCGAACAAAGCCTACCTTGTATTTTTTTTTAGTAAACTGATGCCAAAAAGCCACTTTTAAAAAGAAACCTACAACTCTGAGTACTTAGGATGTTGGACAGGGCTGCTTTAAATGAACTTACCATCGTCCTTGGCAGCCAGGGACTCGTCTGAATAGCTCCATTCCGTCTGGGTCGTCTCATCCTTCATGTCACGCTTTCTGCTGCGGCAGGAGGCAGGATAGCCATCTACACGCTGTCTGCAAAGAGGTGACACCGAGTGGGATGCTTGTAGGCGGTTCATGGCCAGTGGGGAAGAGGGCTGTGGCGTTTAGGAGCAGGCAAGCTTTCCCAGCAGTGATTCTTGTGGTTCTTTCTAGTGATTCTTGGTGGCATTTTTTTGGGCAGGGAGCACCAGTCACCTTAAATGAGTCCTGCCTCAGAAGATGTGAAAGTTAGGTCTCTGCAGCATGCGGAGGGGACAGACGCACTTGCAAAGCTAAAGGCAGCAGAGCAGAGCGGAGTAACTGCCAGCACCCCAAAATGGGCAAGGAGTATTGGTAACAGCTGTGCACAGAGTCCTCTATGGACTTACTGCTTTCCTTGCCTCTAGTTCGCTGGATGAAACAAGCTTGTATCAGTCCTAAAATCCCTCTCCTGCTTATCTCAGCTTACACAGTTCTGCAAATGGCATTAGGTGACCCCCCCGCCCTCCGCCGGGCGATACGGCACCGCACTGCACCCCACACAGGCTGGGGCTCTGCTGGGCCACCCCTCCTTTACCACAGCATGTCCAGCAGCAGCTGGGGCTTTCCATGCCCCCTCCCACTCCCTCCTTTCACCTGAAGTTGTCTGGCAGGGTATGAAATTGTTCTGAGCCTACAACATGGAGCTATCAATGTGTCCAGCGGCTTCTATCTGTGCAATGCAGGGAGAATTTTTTAATTGCCCCTGTGATATACTAATTTAAAGACGCTTGTGATCTTGGCAAATGAAAAAAAAAAAAAACATGAAAAAAAGAAAAGATGCTGAACAAACTGTGGTTGGGGCCTGACTTGATCTTATTCAAGCGAAGGAGTGAAGGGTTTTTGATTTTTTTTTTTTTTATTTATCTGCATTAGTAATTCAACAAGGCCTTTACACATCACTGCTTTTTTATTAGTTACCTAAGAATTGTAAAGGATTCTGGGCACAGCACACACAAATTAATGCATCCGCGGATGATAATTTTTGAGGAATAGGGGGAGCAGCAATGCTCTGGTGCCTCTATCGCGTGTTTGCTCTCCCAGCTCTGCTGAGGTTGTGAAACGCCATTGTCTTCACCTTACACATGAGGAGCAGAGCCCAGTAAAGGGCCATGTGCAGGTTAACTGGGACAGGTATCGAACCCAAATGTCACGGGAGCCCCCGTTCCTGGGACCACGGGGTTGGCAGGTGACTCGGGCTGCTCCATGGGTCAGGCTGGTATTTGCTCGAGGACAAGACATGCTCAGACCGAGCAACCTGCCTGCCCGTGAGGGGTCCGGGTGCAGCCCCAGCGATGCGCAGGCAGCTGGCTGCATGCACCCCAAATCACGGCCAGTCCCTTAAGGACAGCTCACGCCAGCCCCGCAAGGAGCTGGGCTGCTGGGTCCCCTCCAGCTCCCGCAGCAGCAGCTCCACACAGTGCGGGAAGGCACAAACCTCTCAGATGGGTTGGAAATCTCTTTTTTCTTGCATTTGTGTAGTGACTTTCTGCTAGCCTGGAAACTGTAAGTCCGATTTCCTTTGGTATCGCAACAGAGGTTTCATCTCAGACTGTAACATTTTCATAATTTGGGGAAGAAACAGAGCCTGCACTCTTTCAGGCTGCAAGTTATGAATTTATAACCCGATAATGAAAAAACCACCTTGCTGCATGTTCATGTAGCAATACAACAGCCTTCCCTTAAACAGCTGCTTATATCCTTTTGCCTTGGTGCCAAGCGCATGTGGTAACATCTTTAAGGAAAAAAGCCAAAATGTCCTTCAGATATTCATATAAGGAATGTTATCAATGAACTGAGTGCCATTTAAAGTACACTGTAGAAGAATTTGGTCTTTATTTGTCTCTTGAACAAGTGCCTCTATTCAATTTCTCTTCTCTCCCCTTCTCTCTGTCTGCAAGGAAGACTAGATATGTCTAACGTTTGTATCGGACAGCCGAAAGGAGTGAGCTACATCCCCGGCCGATGTAAATCCACGTTGCTGCAGCAGCATTGGTGGCACGAAGAGTGGTATTACGCTGATTTACCGTGGCTGGGGAATCGGACCTCCCTTTCCTCCCCAGCTGGAAGAGCAGCCTGCAAAATAAAAATCACACATCGCAGCCGCTTCGAGAGATGCTGCACGGGATTTATCTGTCTAACAACAACAACAAAAAAATTAAAGAAAAACCTCTGCAGAGGCTGGCAGCATCCATCCCTTTTAATACAGCAAATGCTGAGGGGCCCAAAGACAACCACTCAGACAGACATAACTTCCAGTTTATTAATAGCAGGGGGACAGCAGCGGCTGCCAGGCTGTGGATGTCTCAGGCATACTGTAAATCTCCAGTTGTTAGGTGTTCCTGCTGCTCACCCGCGTATGGCATAAATACAGCCTAACATGACTGAATTATATAGAAAAATGTTACCAATTACTCTCCTTACTTGGATTCCTTCGGCTTAGAGCCAGTAGGCTGAGCTGACGGGGAATCTGTCGCCGGTGCTGGAGGGGAGAGAAAAAGCTCTCTTTAAAAAAAAAAAAAGATCCTCTTTTTGTGTAGAACTGCGGGGGTTTTTTGTTGCCTTGAGATTTCTTGCCATTTCATTATTTTGTATTTCAGATAAAACCTTCCCACCTTAACGAGGAACATTTTTCCCCATCGGTTTTAATGGTATAATAAATTGCGGGAGAGCGAAGAAAAAGCTCCCAAAAATGAGCTGTAAAAAAAGTTGCTGGAGACCGAGGGCAGGCTTTGCAGAGGAAGACACAAGAGTTACAAGCTAATTCACTTTGTCTTTCTGCTCGGGTTTCATCTGTAAGCAGCTTGGGTCTCTTTATTTTACCGACCCTTTGGGAGGGCATATTCCCACATGTGTTTCACCTTCACTACTTGTGCCGGCGAGGCTGCACAGGGGCAACGGGGCGAAGGGGACAGGGGCTGCCCCTCTGTGGCATGATGCTACAAGAATGGGCAGGAAACTGGAAATTTTGGCCTGAACACCTCATACAGGCAGATGAAGTGCCCTGTGAAGGGGGGTTTGCTGCCAGAGCAGCACCTTTCTCCTCCCGGTTTGCATTAACTCAGTGGCCACAGGCTTCACATTTCCCTCTGTGTGCAGAGCACAGCAGACCTGGGGCCTGTTGCAGCCACCACCTACAGGGTTAATTCTACGTCTCAGGTCAGCTAAAATGCTCTATCAGATAGATCACCACCTATGCAACCTACCTCAGTGCCAGCATCCCAAGTGGCATTATTTCCAAAAAATCAGAGAGGACAGAGGGAGAGCTTTAGGGCATGCAGAGGTCTGGGACAGAGCGTGGACACGGAGGCATTTGGGGAGGGCAGTAGGGTGTCAGAGGAGATGATGGAAAAGAACATGTAGAAGAGTAAGAGACATGGAAAAAAGAGAGGCATGGCTGTGACAGGGAGCCAGAAAAAGCATCAAAATGAAGGTTACTGCTCAGATTACATAAGCCACTGTTATGAAAGACAAAAAACACTGAAAAGAGATTGAGAAAGGCCAAAGAAGCCCTGTGAATCACTGTACTGTACAAATTATTGAAGACATATTAACTGTTCACTCTAAGTCCCTAATGAGGCATTCCCATATTTGATTTTCCTTGGTAAATCTACTCGTGTCTAAATACTAGCCCTCTACTGAAACAGGCTGAAAGAAACTGCATATTTCATCTGAATTTTAAATTGTGATGTGGAAATCCAACAAGCAATTGCCTGGGATAGCACTGAGAGAGGTTTCTGCATGCATTTGCTTCCAGTCACTTGTGGCTGTTTCTGATTCTCAGCCTCTTGCCAGGGCAGATTTGTCCTCAAGGATGCAGCTCGTGTATGTCTGCTAAGAATACTTGATTTCCACATGGAAAGCTCTTCAAAAATAAACCTTATGTGTGCAGTCGATTTTTCTCATTCTTGGGAGCTGGCAAATTTGCATTGAGAAAAATGCAAAAGTGAGCACAAAACACTTCTGTTGGCCAGCCCCCAAGGAGGACCAATGCATGAATTCTCTAGGAAATAGGTAACTCTTTACTTCAAGGATTAGCCTGGCTCTTTCATGCCGGCTGTGCATTTCTGGCTGTGCCAAGGCAGGCTGTGCTAGGGGCTCTCCTATAGCAGGTGGAATGCATGCTCATAGCGTCTTCAAAGAAGAAGTATGGAAAATGTCCAGCCTTTCCTCTGAAAACCTGATTTGTACTTAGGATAAGACCAATTTGTCCCACTTGGACCCCAGTTTGGGATCCAGCCTCTGTTGCAGAAAGCCAGACTCTCCCTGTGTTGGGAACCAGTTGCCTTTCCCCATGGCTGCTGTGTGGTCCCCTTCCAGTGGCTTTTGACGGGGCCACTTGTCCCTTCCTCACCCACTCATAGGGGACAGCTGTGACCCTTTCCTGCATACAGCCACAAGCCACATCCTGGCTTGCAAGCACAGGAGATGGGCTGTGTCACCACAGGTAGCCAGAACTGAAATGGGACAAGTTCTTGCCATCCTAAAAAAGGCTTTTTTCCCCTGTAATTTAAAGGGTTTTCCTTTCCATGGATTAACTACATTTTTGTCCCTGCTATCTGCCTCTGAACGTTGGCTGGATTACTTAATGAGCTGTAAAACATTATTAAAAGCAGGGTATATATAAAAAAAGGTAAACGTAGCTTGAGATATCTAATAAGAGAGATAATTGTCTAATATTAATTTGCTGGCATTTACATGCAACAGAGCAGCTCTGCTCCAGACGAAACTAAATCACAGTGTTTGGACTCTGAACACCTTGGAAAGTCAGAAGTGCTGTCTAAAATGGATATGTAGGTTTTCTGTTGACGCTCTGTCCTGGCTTCGCTCTACTTCAGTTTAAATTACTGGTAAAATCCCATTTTTTCCAGCAGGGGCACTTAGAGTAGGACCTTGCATTTGTGATGAGCTCTCTGACAAACTCCATGGCTGGGATTCAGGTGTGGGTGCTGGTGCTCCTTACCATATTCTCACAGCTCCATATCTTTGCCCAAAATATGGTACAAACCAGCCCAGCTGTCCATGCAACCGCAGCTCTCGCTGGCAGGCAGGGAAGGGCAGGCACATGTTGCTCCTCAAAATCCATGCATGGCACTCATATTTACCATATGCAAACAGAAATGTAGAAAAGATCAAGGACAGCTGTCTTATTCTCTCTCCTTCCCTCTAACAGATTGCTGAAAAATACCTGTTAATAGCTTATCTTTCCTTGAAATTTCTTCAGAGGTCTTCCAGCAAACTTCTTTGCTATTTTCACTCTGCTTTGCAGGAAAGGATGAGGAAGCTCCTTCAGACTCTGCATCCCAGACAAGCTCTATGCTGGTTTTCCTAGTAGTCTCTTTGTTGAAGTAAGCAAGATTAGTCTCCTTAATATAATCTCGTACTCTCTGCTTATTGAAGGCTTCTTTAGAAGCCGTGTACTCCTTTTCCAGCCTTTTCACATTTTCCACTGTGAGAGCAGAGCTGGAATCTGATGAAACAGTCCCAGGGGGAAATATTTTTGGTTGGGACTGGTTACTGCCAGACCCTGACAGCTTGTGTCCATTAGACATATCTGCAATGCATTAAGGAGATGAGAATCTTCAGCAACAGGCAAAGTCAATTCATCATTCTGGTAACAAAGAAAGAAAGAAAAGAGAAATCCCATTAGTCATTTACTCCTGACGGGCATATTGATTGATGTAGTTAAAATGTTCACACTAAGATAACCTTATTAGATTGAAAATCACTTTCTTTCCAAGAGGATCTACTAGGCTCCAATTCAACAAAGCACTTAAACAAATACCTGATATTAAGGGCATGCCCAAGTCCCATTGGTGGGGTTTTCTTAAACAGGTTCCACCTAACACTTAAATGCCAAAGCTTAAGATAGCAAAACAAGATGGCATAATGCCTATCTGTGCTCAGACAGTCCCAAAGCTGAGCAACCAAATACCTTGCATCGTAACACGCAATGGTATCCTCGTCCCCACTAAGGCTGTACTAAAGATTGCATCAGTGATTTCATTATTAACCCAGTTTGCTTTGGCTGTAAAATGCTGTACAGCTGAAACTTACTGTATGCAGGCTGGAACAGAGTGCACTTTATATTCATTACTAGTACTCAGACAAATTATTTTGGACATTTTATGCTACACGCTGATGAAGAAAATAATAAAAATGTACAGTGGAATCTATTGAATCTGTTTAATTGGACCTGCTGGTGGCCATCCGACCATGCCAATTAAATAAAGACAAACAAAAGCAGCTCTCAAAGGACTTGCAGTGAATAAACACAGGGTAAATACTGTGATTTTTGTTATTGCATTATTCTGTGTAGTTGTGTGTCTGAAACATAAACTAGCCATAAAAAGCAACTCGGCCTCCTGTTTGCAATATCTGGTTAATTGTGTCTGCATCTTCCCTTCATCCACTCAGCCTGTTTAATGTCAAAAGAGAAAGGAGGGAAAAATAATAAGGTTAGTTTGGCAGAACTGGTGCTTCACAACCTCCTCTTCTGCCCGCCCCTCCCTTCCAGTTCCCATCAGGCATGACGGTCCTCTGCTCTGACTGACTGCAAACCGAGACAGCTGTTTCCAGGTGTTTTACTGATGCAGGAGGCCCAAAACCTTCCACTGCCCCGGGTGTCAGCTTTGCAGCACCCATGGATCACCTCCAGACTGTGCAGCCCTCTCCGTCCATGTGGGCAGAGTGGTCTCTGCCAGCTGTGGGAGCCCATGCACACACAGGCACGCGGGCACCGCCGATGCACAGGGGACCGCTCAGTGGGACGTGCTCCTCACCCCTCGGCTGGGCTTCCCCAGCGGGACAATTGCTGAAAACAGAGTAGGCAAACGCCAAGCAGGAATGGCACAGCGTCGTCCACGGTGAAGACACTGAGTAGGCGAGGTCCCAGCCAGCACTGTTTCTGTGGTACTCTGGCGATGGTCATCCGTTATGATTTATTGCGTACTAAAAACCATAGGTCTGAGACCTGCTGGTTAGCACATTTGAATCCACAAGGATGACCTAGTTTAGTTATGGATGCCAAGTGCCTGGCAGAATCAATTCAAGTGCTACAGAGAAGAACATGTATAGGGTATCAATACTTTCGCCTTTGTCCATCGAACTTATAAATCTCATGAAAAGAAATCACTGAGCTGGTCTGGCAAAAATCATATTACCTAACTCTGTGTTGATTCACATTAAGGACCATCTTTAATTCACCTCTTATACTTCTCTCAGGATAAATTTTTTCAGTTCTCTGGAACTTTCCTTCTGATCCAGGACTTTTGAAACCCAATAAAAATGGCCCAGAGAGACCCCAAAGGTTTCCCTTTTGCTACTGTTTGGTTTACGCTATCTGTCTGCATCTGATTTTAAAGCACCTAGCTTTACCACTGGCAGTCTAACACTGCATCCTTCATTGCTAGAGAGAAAGTATCTCTATCATATAATCTAATTATGTCACTTAATTTTCATCTCCTTAGAGAACTAGCTTTGAAAAAGTCTGTCATTTCTGCCTTTCATGAACGATTCTATCATTTCCCTTGTAACAAATTAATGTTAAGATTTCTTTGCTTCTTCATCATACTTGAAAGCATCTCTGATGTCATTGACTCTACTGATCATTGTACTGCTGTTCTTTTGCTTCCTGTGTCAAGTTTTCATGGTCGTGGACCTGTAGAACAAGCCAGGCTGTAAGGTGCCTCTGGAGGTCGTCTGGTCCAGGCCCCTCCTCAAAGCAAGTCAACTAGATCAGGGACCTCGGGGTCTTGCCCAGTCAAATTGTAAATATCTCCAAAGATTGAGATCCTACAGCCTTTCTGACTCCAGTATTTAATCATGCTCATGCTGAAAATATTTTTGCTAATATTTAATTGGAATTTCCCATACTCCAGTGTGTGTCTGTTGCCCCTTCTCCTACAGCCACACAGCTCCAAGAAAAGTCTGGCTGTCTTCTCTTCACCCTCCCATTTGGCAGCTATAGGCAGCAATGAGATGTCCCTGAGCCTTTTCTCCTCCAGGCTGAACAGTCCCAAGCTCTCTCAGCCTCCTCTTATGCATATAGGCTCCAGCCCCTACATGTCTCGGTGACCCTTTGCTCCAGTACGTCCATGTCTCTTGTACTGGGGAGCCCCGAACTGGACACAGCACTCCAGATGTGCCTCACCAGTGCCAAGAAGAGGGTAATAATCACGTCCCTCTACCTGGGGTTTGGAAGTCAAGTCTCACTCGGCTGTTTTGGTTGCCACTTCCTCCAACCCGGCCCTGCCTCCCCACTCTCACACCCGGTAATAGCCATTTGCCTTGGATTGCAATGCATGGATCTGGGCAAGCTCAGAGACTGCTCTGGGGCAAGCCGGTGCCATTTGCACAATGTGTGCATGGCAGGGGCTGTCCTGGCCCCACATCTGTGCATGGTGCTTCTCTTCACCTCCAACCAGGTGCTGCATTTCACCTAGGTAAGTCCCTGCACACCACCACCACTTAAAACTGGCTGCCACCCTTGAACTCTTCCTCTTTCACAGATGTTTTAAAGGACATTTTATAGTGTATTCTTAGTAAGGCTTTTAAAAAATTTTCTCTTGCAGCCTTGAAAATAGGGAATTTGAATTAATAAAAGCACAACTGAAACGAACACCTTTCAAACCCAGCGGAAGAGCGTGAGCCATGAACAGGTGGGCTTAGCAGCAGTGCCTAGGGTCAGGATCGTATCCTTAATATACAGCTTGCCTATGTTGCCTTGTCACCCTTCCTATCCCGACTTCCCCCTAAAACAAAAGAGAAAAATCAGCTTATACAGCAAGTGTGGAGAACTTCTCTTCCAGCGGAGGAAAGCTGTTTCAAATGGACTTTCCCGGTCTCCCTGTACCACCCTGCACAAAATCATATAGCTGACCCTATGGGAATCGTATATCCGGAGGGTAAAGCCTTCAGGACAGACAGCCTCTGGCTCTGTGCTTGTACCATACCTACCAGGCTGAGCTTTCATGCTCGTTGGGATGGTCCTACTCAGTAATATGAATTACGGCAGCTTTTAGAGGACCCTCTCTTGCACTTGGCACATCAAAGCTGCGCAACTAATGGATCAGCAGTTTCCCCACAATTTGAAGAAAAGCAGTGCTTGAATGTTCTTTGCTGAACTTTTCCAGGAAACTGAAGAGGATCAAATGAAGCATTTTATTGAGTTCTGAATAGGGTTTTTTTTGTTTGTTTGCATGCTTGCTTTCATCAAAAGAAATGTTTGAAACAAAAAGCCCATGGCAAATTAGAGGGATGAAATGCCACATTTTGAAAGTGCCAAAATTAAAGATTTCTGCTTTGGAAGTTTGCCTCCCCCTCTCCATCACGAGCCATTCTGGGATTTTGATATCAAACTATCACATTTTTCACTTGACCTGATATGTATTTTCGTTACAAAGCCCAACCTTTTTTTGCAAAATGCAAATAAACATTTTGCTAATCTGGCCAGATAGTATCACCACACATAGAAGAGGGCTCTTGCTTTTGTAAGCTCATAGTTCATGGGGAGCGGTATTAAATAGAAAAATCAGTCATATCAAAATGACAGGCTTAAAAATCTGATAGATAATGGTAAGCTGCCCATTACAATGTCACAGGAGATTGTCCACTAAGTATTCACAAACACATCTGCAGCACAGCAACGCATCTTCTCCAAAGCCATATCTGTCCCTGACATCAGAGCTCGCCATAAAAAGCAAGTGAATTCAAAGCAACATTTATTGGCTGTTTCCTCTGTGAAGCTTCACTTTCTCTATAGCTCTTCTGTTCTCATAATAATATGTTGAAATTTAGTCAGAATATTTGAATCTTAGAGAAACAAAACACAGCTGAAGTAGCTGGAAGGCGAAGGGCTCGGGAGGCAATTTCCTCTGATTCATCAGGAGACAAAGGCAGAGCGATGACTGTGTTTGTGTTAATAACAGTGGAATTGCCTCCCTGGCGCCGTTATCCCCATATTTCTTTGGCTCTTGCTGTCATGCCCCATCTCGCAGCCGCCCACTCCTCCGCTCTCAGCCACGGCCAGGCTGGATGTGTCCATGGGAGGTCACGGCAGGACCTCCTGCCATCCCCATCCTGGGGCACTGCTCTGAGCTCGGTGGGGCCAGCGAACCGAGCTGCCCAGCCCCATGTGGGTATTCCCACCACAGCTGCCAGCTTCGCCATCAAAACCTTGTTTCCTTACTGGGAGCTGTCCCATCATCCCCCATTAAAAATCAAGCTGAATTCACCATTTCTATGACCATGGCCCTTGGGCTGGGGTGCCCTGTTGGGTGCAAAGATGGCCAGGAAAACATTGTCAAGCTCTTTTGCTGAGAGCGACTGGTGGGACCCAGTATCCCAGGCAGCTCCCTGCTGGGTCCTGCAAACTCATGGTCAGAGATGATACCTTCCCAGCAGGATTGTCCCAGGGGGAATGGTATTACCTCCACGGCTGTAACTCTTCAGGCAGTGGCAGAAGGCAGAGAGTGCCGTGCCATCAAATGAGGATTAAACTCCGCGCCGTACCACAAAATGTCAACTAAATTAATTCCAGTCATAAGCTCCCTGCACATATCCCAAAAGGTAGAGGAGTGCTATGTACACAAGGCTAGAGGGACTTTCATACACAGACATTGCAGGGGAATTTCCACACCACAGCGAGTCTGGAGAGAATACTATGTAAATATGAGTTTAGTCAGCCTCTGCTTTCCTTTGCTATCTTCAAGTTATTTGTGCTTGTAGAGGGAATCTTTCCCTCTAAGCAACGCCTGCTTGATCCTATGGGATTTATAATCTGCTGCTCTATAGTCCACTGCAATGAAAGGCATCTGACAGTGCCTCTACTTTGTTTAGATGTGACTTTGTGGCAGGACTTTATAATGCAGTATCAGATCGCAGGAGCTTTCAGACCCACAGCCCCGGAGGGACTGAGGCCCCCAGCAAAGCGTTCCCGTCACTGCGGTCGCCCTGCTTTTTTGGAGCAGAGGGACCCGCTGGCACCGTGGGTGCTGTGATGCACAGATCTACGGCTTAATACCACCCACCAAGGGCAGGTTGGGCTGGTGGGAGTCTATGCTTCCTTAAATGCTAAAGAAGCAGCTATATGTGTGTATATATGCATATATGTACACATGTATCTTTTTACAGATCCAAGGAGAGTAGCTGACTACTTTCCTAATAGTGTGTACATCATACACACTATTATTATGATACACATTATATAAATTTATTCATATAATATAAGACAATATCATATTATATGTATAAAAAAGCATTTATGGGCTTTAATTGCAGAATAAGCCCATTAAAAGCAAGCAGGATGTTTCCCCTATTTCTGCCATTGCAGCTGTGTCCAGACCAGATCTCCAAATTCCAAGTTATAATCACTACTCTTGTAGAGAAAACAATCTCTTAAAATAACTCCATTTCTGCGCTTTGCACTTTCAAAGACATTTGGAGAGCAATTGGTCGCCGTAAATCACCCAGAAGACTCTTGAGTGGTCTCCTGTTGTGCAGCCCTTATGCCTATTACATCCTACCAGTCCTGTAAACGCCAGCAGAGCCAGTAATACTCATCTCAACAGTGTCTTTCTGTTTGAAGGGCTGTAGCCAAAAGCCTGGATCTCACCATAGTGGTGGCATCAGCTCCAGCCAAGGGGCTGCCTACCTCTCTGTAACCCAGAGTGGCCATTAACAGGCTTATAGGAAATATAGAAGGATATGGCAAATATGCAGTGATCCAGGCCCCAGTGAATTCACTCAGCCTCAAGGTTATAAAGACCATGCTGTTTCTGCAGGTGCATGGATGAGAACCAGCTGCCTCTGCTTGCAGTCACTAACACCTGCAAATTAAGAGTTAAAACCATTTATTCTGGTAAATCAGAAAAGTAACTTTTCTTCTGTTGCATTTGTAATATGTAGGCATAAACAGCTCAGGAGGTGCATGCAGAATCAGACTGCTAACCTCTACCGTTGGGATTTTAAAATAAACCTGATTTTAGCAGATCCCATTGCCTGGGCCATGAAGCAGACAGGACACACACTCTACACACAGCTGAGGAGCTACAGCCCATGAATATTCTTCAGAAAGCCTGGCTCTTCAACAGGATAACAATTACAACACACAGCAAAATGAAGCGGCTCCAGCCGTAAATCACGGTTATTAGTGTCTGTTCTGGGGTTTGCATCACGAGAGACAAGAAGTAAACTGAAGTTAGATTGTCTGAAAGCCCAGAAATCCCCGATTAACGCTGCCAGTGGTTCCAGCTCTTCCCTGCTCTGGAAGGGAAAAGGACTCGTCTGACTGCCACCAGAGATTTACTGGGTTTGGCTCTGGGTAACACACAGCTGAAGTTACTGCCGGCTGCGGTTTTGATTTCTAACACTGCAGCGTATTGCAGGTAGAAACATTTTGTGCTCCTTTCGGCACACAGGACCTGATCCTCTCATCCACGCAAAGGTCTTTCAGCTGTAGGGTCCCTCCTGCTTCGCATCCTGCTGTGGAAGAAGGAAGGCCAGGCACCGCTGCCCTTCACAGAAGCCAAATATTTTAGTAGAGATCAGAACAGTATTTCTTACAGGTGGCAAATAATGCATAACTAATCCATTAGCCCCTAAACACAAAGCTAAAGGTTGTAGTCATGATGCACCCAGTGAAAGATCAGTGGTGTAAATTTGCAGCAATACTGAGTAACTAGTTACTGTAGGTTTAGAGAAGAATAAATGACAGAATCACAGGCAGTCACACTGAGAAAGAGCTGAGAAGCTCTCTGATGTCTCCTTCCTCCCTTGAAAGAATAAACTATACTTACGCTATTCTACTGAGCCTCTTTTTTATGCTACTATCTCTAAAGTATGCATCTAGAAATATAAATGTTATGGTAAGTCTCAGTAAAAATGCATATATTCACAGAACTGTCTATTAAAGCTACAAGTTCTGAAGTTTATGATGGCATACTCTGAAAAAAATAAAGAAAAAGAGATAAATGAATGTGAACATTGTTTATGAAGGGAAAACAGAGAATGAGAAAGAAGCCAAGAGCTAATGCTGTCCACATTGACCCTGCTGAGGCACAGTCCTACCAAATGCCCTACAAACCACCCGCCTGCACGCTATCCATAGGCACCTTGGCAAGAGGTTGCCTGCAAGGCTGCTCTGTCCCCGTATGCCATTTGTAGGATCTGCCTGCCTGGGGCTGGGGCTGGGGCACTGGCTCCAGCTCTCACCAGGACCGGCTCAGCAGATTTTGGAGAAAGAAAGTTTTTATTCCCTCCCCCCCCTTTTTTTTTAATTAAGGTGTGTTATAGTATGGTCTGGCCAACAGTTGCTCCTACATTTCAGGAAAGTCTGACTTCAGGGAGGGTTCGGGGGTGTTGAAGGGGGAGGTTGGCTCTGTATCTCTCCCCTCTCCCATCACCCACCCTTGTGTTTCCACCCCTGCCTGCTGCGAGGAAGGGGACAGCCCTCCGGATACCCTGCAGCTTCCTCCTCCTCCCTCCGTAACTCCCTTAGAGTGCTGGGGTTTTTCATGCAAGTGTTTGGTTTTAATCTGCCGGGCAAAAGGGAAAACGGGGGAGGAGAGCAACAAAAACGGGACCAACAAGGAAATGTGGAGGAAATGGTAAAACAGCATCTGACAGCCACAGCGGGGCCCCAAAAAAGCTTCCCCTCCATAAAACCCCAGACAGGCATCCCAGGACAGGCTTACCTCTCTGGGCAGGAGCATCCAGGAGAGAGGGAGAGGAACCCCCCGACAAGGGGCAGGCAGAGACCCGCTGGCATGGAGGTGCCTGGGACACCCTCTTGGTCCCCAGTCACCCTGAGGGTCGGTGGACCTCTTCCCATTCTTGTCCCCTTGTCCCATTGTCGCCCCGTTCTGTCCTGGTGTCACTGTTCCCAGGGCCGTAGCAACGGGGCAGACAGGGAGATGGGGGCTCCTGCCAGCTTGCATCCCTCCCTAGAAATTTCGGCAGGGCTGTGGGAGCCTGGCACAGGGCTTGGGGGACAGAGGGGACAGGGATTTGCCGTGGTGGAGGATATGCGAGACTGCACCTGGAGAGGTCAGGACTGCTCGGTTTGCTGGAAGCAGGATGCCAACTTGCGAGCTTGTCGCAGGGAAGGATCGGTACCTCCAGCACCTGAGGCATCTCGCCCCAGGCAAGCCCTGAGAGGAGGCAGGTGAATTGCCCTTGTGTGTTTCTCCACAAGGAGAGCCTGGGCGTCTCACACTTGGACCCATCCATCTCAGTCGCAGTGGACGGTTTCCACCCGAGGGCTCCCTCGCCGGTGTTTTTTCGCCATGTGCTGCATCCTGACCCGCTCTGGCTTGAGATGCCCCCATGGTCCCCAGCACACCATCATCCTCTCCCCGTCTGGCTGCTGGTGTTGGGGCGTGGAGTGAATTAGTAACCCCTGCTGTCCTCAAAAGGGGTTCTCCAGCTTGGTGGGTTTTAGGTCCTTTATATGTATGCCTTTTCCCCTCTCCATCCAGAGGTGAAATAAGGTTGCTTCTTATTCTGGCAGCTGAGTGTCTGAGCTGAAAGGGCTTGGGGTCCTGGGGAAATTGCAAAGGCCAATGACTCAGGCAAAAACTGCTTCTTCATTTCATTCAGAGATTTCTTGAAAGGAAAGCCAGGTTTAAAGGGAGCACTTGCTAAAGTCCAGCTGTGAGATGTACCGGTGATGTCAGGAAGTTTGTGGCCCCATCTCGGCTGTCTCCAGTTGTGTTTTACCCTTTGCAGCCGGCTGCTTTGAACCCCTCCATGAGACTCTGTGGCATATTTTCCACGCCGGCGACCATGCTTGCGGTGGGCCCGGGGGATGACCTTACAAAATGCATGGAGAGGAATTCGCCTTGCACTCGGCGGTGTCTTGATGGGGTTTTTTTGTTTGTTTTAAAGGGAACAAATGACAATAGGTGAAACAAAACAAAATGTGACAAGGTCACCGGCGGTGCAGCCGGGCTACCTGCAGAGCCTTCTGCTTTACATGCCCTTCAGCTTGATATCGCAGCCTGGTTTTCCTCTTTTGCGGGACTGGCAGTAAAAATTGAACCAAAATGTCAGTGGGTTTGACCTTTGCGTGTGGTCCGAGAAGTACAATTGATAAGCTGGCGGCTGGAGGGCTGGTGGTGCTGGAGGAGCTTTCCTCCTCCCAGGTCCTGCGGCAAAGGGCAGGGAGAAATCGCCAGATGACGGTCAAAGATATCATGTCTGGGGCCAGGGGCTCGCCCCCTCTCCCAGACAGCGGTGATTTAGATTTTTCACCTTGTGTCCCCAGAATTTTTCTAAGGCCACCCAGATGTGAAATTTTCTCATGCAATGGTGCTGTCAGATGGGGGCTGGGGCTCAGCTTCCCATTGCAAAACAAAGCGTGGTTATGTGGAGGCAGGTGGCATTCCCTAATATACAGTAATTTAAATCAAAATCATGTATTGTACAGTACATACCTCTAATATACTATAGATTTTGTAATTGACTCAAATTTCTCACTAGGAAAAAGTCAATTCCTGCACTGCAGGGCAGCTAGAGGAAAGAACACTTTAGTCTGCTCAGCAAACAGGGACCTATTTTTAATCCAAAGGCCCTCCGTTAGTTCTTACCTATTTAATGTAAAAGCAGGATTTACTACACATACAACTTAATCTCCTTTTTATATTTGCATAGAGATCCCAAAGCATGTGTATGAACAGTTTTTGAGATAAGAGAGGGAAGGCCTCGGGAGTCAAAGTCATTATTTTTGCATGAAGTATTTAATGCTAAACATAAATATTGAGAGGACTGAATTCCCATGCACTTGCAGACTTCACTCTTGTGCTCCTGAGGATTTTTGCTTTACATCCAATTATTAAGAGCACGGTTGTAAGTGAATGAAAAAAAATTACAGGAAGCCTTTATAGCAAAGACACTTAGCAGGCTTCATTTTCCAGTTAAAAGGAGAGACAGGTTGTAGACAGAACAGAAGCAAAGGTGGTATCCTTGTCATCTCCCCCAGAAGAGCATGGCTAAGGAGTGGATGTGCCAGGCAGCAGAAACCCAGCCCTAGGAAAGGACTTTCTCCAGTGATGACCTCGAAGGGGATTGGAGCCGGCGTTCCTGTGGTGCACATTCATCAACCCTGCTCATTGTAATTCGCATGATTTACGTTCTCACAATCACGATTAGGTGGTGAAAAAAATTATCTATACACGGGTTGACTTCAGAAAGCAACATTCTTTGTCCAAATCCAATCAAGCCCCTCGGCAGGCAGTCCTTTTGATTTAGCATTAATTTTAATATGTGTGGCTCTGAAAATAACCCTCCTGGCTTTGGAAACCTTGGGGATGAAAAGACTATTGGGTAGGTGCTGGGCAGAAGATTATCTCCAAGAGCTGTCATTTCTTGCTCCAGAGGCATTTTTGCTGGAGTGAAGAATGGGATGCTGCACTGGCGTGAAATTCATTTTAAAAATGTGGTCAGAGGCAACTCGGTGGGGAAATTTACTTCTCCAGACATAAAGGCAGGTCCAGAGGAACTCTGCCAGAATGGCTCGTGGAGTTGTTGTGGGCTCAACAGTACAATGCAGTGAAGAGCAGACTTTTGCCTTACATTGCCTGGCAATGTAATCAGATTAATTTTTGCTCTTTTGCTTCTAATGGCTGTAATAAGACTGGCAAAATGTGTCTACCTTTGGATGTAAAATCCCTGAGTCACTTGATGTTGTTGTGACTTCAACGGGCCAAGATTTTATACTGAAGCCTCCTGCTACTCAGAGCTTTCCAAGATAGTCAAATAACAGCCTGGTTCTTTCCTGCTGACAACTGGGCTCTTCCTTGCAAATCAAAGAAGAGAAATGGCAAACTGCATGGGTATCGGTCTGATTCTCACTCCTAAAATGGGGTAAAACAGGAGGGTAGAAACCCGGGCAGCAACTCTCCAGCATGTCTTTCTATATGGCCTTGCTATATCAAACTTCAAAAGCAAATCTTGACCAGCACTAATGAGCAAGAACAGTCTGTGGCCAATCATTCAGGCAAACGCCTCATGGGTACAGGGGAGGAAGAAATCAGAAGAAATGTGCTACTTAACTACTGCAGGCTGAGAGAAGGAGTTTGAACCCCAAACTTGAGTCGGGTTCAATCAGACAGACAAATGAACAAGAGCGTTTTTATTAGCGTGCTACATACTGAAATTAAGGAGCTGTTCTCTCCTAATAACTTTTTTGAAGCCATTAGCCAGTCACACTATGCTGGTGACAGCTCTTTCCTATGCTCTTGAGCGGTTCTCCCGCCCTACCATTTTTCTCCTATGAACAGAAAGCTGTAGTGCTGATTGCAAAGGACAGATACCTAATTATAGGGCTTGTTATTAGTAGAGTTTGGGAAATAAAAGGTCTGCAGTTCATATAGTGTAGAGAATGACAAAGCACCTCAAATCACTAATGTGACTTAAAATGGGGTCTGCTGGAATTTGCACATTTTTCCCCCCATTAAATCTGTGGGAAAGTTTATTTGCAGCAAGATTTGGAAGGCTTTGCAGTTGTTTTTCTTGACTTTTGCTGAAACTAAACTTCGAATGTTTTCCTGATGTCTTTATCCCGTTGGTCTGTCAGTCAGGCTCACAATGCCCTTCATGCAAACCTATCAGGGTGTTCCATAATCCAGTGTTTAACAGATGTCTTGAAGGAAGACAATATTTGAACCACCTCAAAGGCTTGAGATCCTGCTGCACTCAGGCACATCCCAGCAAGTTTCTGGGACACGTTGTCCCTTTGCTACCCTTGATGCACGCTTGTGGCTGATCATGGCATTGCAGGCTCATTGTCCTCATGTGTGGCTAACGGGGAATGACCTTGGGAAGGGACTGGAGCAGGGCTGTTTCCAGTCGGCACACACCTCTGTCCCTGCTAACAGTCTACTTTATAGTTGCATTCAAGCCAGATATATTGTTTAGACTAAAATGGGGGGAGAGAGAGGGAGAGAGAGAAAAGAAAGCGTCCAACAGTAAAGATGTGAAGTGAGAGGAAATAGGCACTTCTTTCTATGTTGCTGAAGGCTTCGTAAAGATAACAAGCCATTAAACTTTATGACCAAGGTCTCAGGGTAGTACTGGTTTGGGTTTTTATGCTGCAGCTGCCTGCACAAGTTTTGGTCTGCTTTTGACTCCTCTCCTCCTCTCCTGCTTTTTCCTCCCTTCCCCCTGCCCATTTCTGTGAGATATTCGGTCCTTTGAATAAATTGCACCTATTAATTTCTCATGGGCTCGTTGTCAAGTCCAGTGCCTGTCTCTTAAGGACAGTCCATCAGACTGAGATAACCTCGTTTGGTAATGGTGTAAAGCACATCTGGGCTTGTCTCTTCTCAGTGGATGTTCCTAGAAATCTTCTGTGCTGGTACTCACTCGGTTAATGAGCGCTGTGTTTTTATGGCCTGAAATACCTGACTCCAGAGTCCCTGTTATGTGACACATAGTATGCATGGGGATAAAACTGTGGATTTCTCTGCGATTTTAATCTGGCCAAAAATATAGAGGAAAGGGTCATTTCTAATTCCAGACTGTTCAATTTTCACAAGAGAAAATATAGATCCTCCAACCCTTCTTCCTTCTCATGCCCTTTCAGGACTACTATATCTTAGGCTAGTTCTAAACTTTGGCCAAACCCCAGAAGAGACACAGCTCATAATCAGCAAATGATGGCTTGCCAGACATAGAGGTATCAAATGCAAAAGGAAAAAAATAAATAAAAAGAAGAACGATACATTCTTGGAATTGGCTAAAAGGAATTAGACTTTAATGTGCAAAGGAGTAACAGAACAACTTAAGTTCGAAGGATGTTGCAGCTGAACCCACCTAAATATTGGAAATCTTGGTCCCTGTAAGTTTTGTGGGAAACCCAGGTCACTCTCCCAGAAGAGGAATAACGTGATCTCAATGTTACTAATGAGCTGGTGGCTAGGGGATTCTGAAGCAGCTGCAAATGATATAAAGAGTTTACCAGGGAAATCGAAGATGGGAAGAAAGCAGTAAGTAGAGAGAGAGTAACAAAATTATGTTTCAAGGATTCTGGTTCTCCTTGACATAACATGTCAAAAGCTGGAAATATCCAGGCATGGGCTGTAAACAGCTTTGACAATCTGATTGATGTGGGCATTAACTGAAGTTACAACATAAAAGATATGATCCTGCAAGTGCTTATTTTTCCCCATGAAAATGATTACCACAAGCACTTTACGCAGTGACATGTATGTGAACTTGTACCTGTGGTTTCTCAGACACACTACAAAAATATGTCGGTATAATGAAGCGCCACTATCTCTATCATTTATTTTATATGTATATGCAAGTGACAAGGCATTTAAAACAAGTATATTTTTAATAAACTTCATGGTCAGACCACCTTTTAGTTCAATTCTTGTTACCACATTTGCCTTTTTTTACTTAGGAAGTTTTCCAGTGATTCTGTCGTTTGGAAAAAAAAAAGTTGTGTGATGTTACTTCTCAGGTACTGGTGGTTTATATGCATAATTTGGAGGAAATGCTGCTTCATATTTCTGTGAGTGTCTGTACTTCCAATGCTATGTATTTTTCCTCCCTAAGAACACAGGTATCCCACAGAAGGATACAATTTCACTTGATATTGACATTCCCCTATATCTCAGAAGCAGTTTCTTTACCAGGCCCCCCAGGAGGTCTGCAGCTCAGCCCTAGCCATCACCCAGGTATCACCTGTGTTTTGGTGGCAGTTGTGCATCAGAAATGGCATGTTTGAACAATGGGGCAAGCAATTTCTGGTCTCATTTGCTCAAACATGGTTATTGCATGCAAATTTTTGCTTTTAAACGGTACTGCCTGGGGCTTCCTCAAAAGAGGAAATGTGAGGGTTATATGTAGGTGTAAATGGAGATGGTTGGAGATGGTTTGTAAGGGCTCAGTGTTTGGTGGGGTGAAGCTGGTGCAAGAGAAAGAAATGGAGATAGTGGCAGGTAACAACTGATAGGACTGTAAGGGCTGCTAATAATCCCTCTGGCCGGAGGAGCTGGAGGTAGCTAGCTGTCTAGTCATCCCTCTGCTCTTCTGTTCTGAGGCAGAGTTTCATGAAGTAGATGCTCATAGTGTGATTTTTACTCCCTATATAACAAGGAAGCACATTCTGGGAAGAAAATCACAGAGCAAAAGTAAATATGACGAAACAAAGACAGATAATTAGGCAGATGTCTCATTATTTGTAAGAGAGCATCTGCTGTCATCAGAAAGAAAGTAACTTTCTGTCTCCCAGGGGTGAGAAGGAAATTTGACCTCTATAAAGATCCAGAATCCAGATGTCAAATAAAAAGAACTCCTCTTTTTTTATTTTTTAAACTGTCTTTATTTTTAGCAAGTTTTATGGTTGTTGAAGGCTTGGGGTTAGCAAGGCTGAACCTAGTCAATGAGACTGTAGAGTACAACAGATAACGGTATCTTTGATCAATCAGGCAAAGCAGATAAAGATGCACTGCAAAAAATTGGCCCGAGAGCCACAGAAATATCTTTTTTCTGTCATTCATCAGTTCTTGGGATAAGACTTGTAGAAATTAATCAACATTGAGGTGGAAGGTGAAGGAGATATGGGCTGATGATATGTACCTTGTCTGTAAGCTTATGACAGGCTTTGGTTCAGCCATTTCAGATGAGACTTCCCAGGTCACTGGAGTGCCCCTTTCTGCCTCGAAAAGGTGGTGTTGGGATGCTGTCTTCTTATTAGTGTCAGGTAGAAATCTTTGCTAGAAATAGGAGGACAGTCTCCAGGTACCTTGTTAGATCAGATGTGACAATCACAGCAGCAAATAATACAAAGCATTTCATGGCTCAGGAAAGACTTTACTGTCTCATAAAAAAGGGTTTACAGAGATTCTGCAGCCAGGGCAACTGTTCTTTTCTATGCAGTTCAAACTTGTGAATAAACATGCAAGCAGGCACACTTTTAGAGGAGCAGTTGTGCAGCTTTCCACAAGCTACAGACTAATGACAACTTGGCTTTAGACAGGAACTATTGACCTGTTGTTGTCTTTCTATTGTAAGTATGGAAACCAGTGTCCTTGGTGTTTGTCCATTCATCAGTGAGCACCATGGTACTTGGTCCGTGATAACCTGCAATGCACTGACAAGTATAAACAGTATCATAGAATCATGGAATCATAGAACGCTTTGGATTGGAAGGACCTTTACAGGTCATCTAGTCCAACCCCCCTGCAGGAGCAGGGACATCTTTAACTAGATCAGGTTGCTCAGAGCCCCATCCAATCTGACCTTGAATGTTTCCAGGGATGGGGCCTCCACTACCTCTCTGGGCACATATTCCTGATACTCTGTCTATTCAGAAAGCGACTTTGGTAAGACAGGACGAGTAACATCAGCACAACGTGTAACCTCAGGGTTTGTGTTATGCAAAACGGTGTTTCATTTAATGGGCTGACTGCCACATACTGTATGTTTATCTTGTACAGAAAGTCCAGGTTTATGGTTTCTACCACAATGCTCAGGTTAAATACCATGCAAAATATTTTAATGAGCATTGAGTATTTCTGCCACCTCATCCATGGTTACAGTTGGAAAGAGATGAGCTGTCTTTTCCCCGAGCAGAAGAAGCTTAGCTTTGCTTCTGGCACAGCCAGCACTGCTCAGACCAGGAGTGATGCCTGGTGGTGTCTGAGATGGCTGGCAGCTCAGTCACATAACATGACTTATGTTGTAGGAGACACCTTGCAGAAGAGATAGTATCCCTTACACTGTAAATCAGAGATCCAAAGCTTATGTATACATAAGTGAGCCCGTTGGACAGTACACATGTTATGGTGTTCTGCATGCCAGGGCCACCATATCAGAAACCTTGCACAAGGGGTGGTTGCCATTGCTTGAGTGCACTGGAGAAGAGCTGATGTAAAAAGGCCACTGGATGGGGACCAAGGACACGTGCAAGCTAGTAGCACACTGCTAATGTGCAGCTGCATGGACACACTTGGCCCCAGAAGAAGGGTCACCTCCAATACTCCTCCCATCAGTTGTGGTAGCAATCTGACTGCAGTTCGCATTTAGCAATGCAGGACAAGGCTACAGCTGTGTTTGAGGAGTGTCTCTCCCCATCTCATCGCACGCCTCACCCCACCTAAGCCTTTTTCTCAGACGTTGCTCACTGAATCATTGACATTACAGTAATGTGAACATCTTCAGGGAATTTGTCCCTTCACCTAGCTGAGACCTGTGCTTTGACTGAGAGCTGTGCTTTTTTTCCTTCTGGATGACTAAGAGTGAAAGCGCTACACCAAGTAAGGAACAACAATAGTGATAAAAAGTAGTGTAATATTTTTTAAAGCCCAATAACTCCATGCTTGCTCCTGCTGAGACACACCTTACTACGAAGCTTATGCCACTGATGGGACTGTTCATTTGAGCGAGGCAAAGCAGCAGGGACATTATAATTAATAATGCTTAGCAGGAAACAAGTTATTGTGCTTGGGGCGAAAAGGGTGAAAACTGTTCTCTATTATTTTTTGAAGAGTTAATTGGTAGTAGGCAAAGATTTGCTGCGTTGAGCCAGCAGGTGCTGCTTTATGACTACATTAATGTTAATGATATCCTCCGGACACATATGAAGACAGTTTAACCTATTTCTTTCTCATTGTATTTCTCTGAGTGGATGTATGTTCTGGTTCCAGTTATTTTTCAAGTGCCATCACAGAGCACTTGGACAGGCAGTGACCCCCAAATTTGCACAGATGTTTGCAGCCAGTTTTGTAAGACCAGGTAACTTTTGTAACCTCCAATCATCCCAGGACAGACTTTGCAGATTAAAAGTTGAGGAAAATGGGTAGAAGGGGCTGTTTCTCTGGCATAAAATCATTCCTAGGGGTTGCATAACATTTCTACAATTGCCCATTTAACTGTTCCTAGGTGTGCTTAACAATGGTACCTGGGATCTAACTGTTTATTCTCTTCTTTTATCACTGAAACTTCTCTTCTTCTGGCATACCGTTAAAGAAGTACTCTGGCAGCAATTTAAACCCTGAGATGAACAAGTGTTAAAATTGTGTTCCTCTAAGCAAAGTGTGCTCTGGCTCATCAAAGCATGGCACATCCTAGAAAAGGTAAACCAGTGGCTCCACAGAGCTTGAAACGGTCTCATTTCAGCACTGCTCCACATTTTAAGTTTTGTTATGAGCCTATATTCCTTTTTTTTTCCTGTGCTTTTTGCATATCTAGTTTGGCAAACCTACACTGTCCAGCAATAGGCTTCAGACACCCTTCAAGCTATTTATATTTTTAATAAGATATTTGTTTTGCACAAGCCCATCAGCTCCAGTCAAAGCCTGGGTGCAATTGCAGTAGGCAAAAATGCTATGGAAGGACAGTTTGGGTGTGGAGCTTTTTGCAAAACTCAGGTGACAAAGCTACTGCCAGAGAAACCCACTGGGTAGAGAGTGTTTCTGAAAGCCAAACCTGATTTTTAATAAGATTACCAGATGGGTCCTGTGCCCCATTAGAAGTCTGCTCCCACAGATCTAATTATAACAAAATGGGAGAACAAATCTTGCATGCCTGTAAAGACCGAGAGAGTTGTATGCAGCAGTGTTTGCCCATTAGAGCATGGGTGCAACTCCAAGTAAGCTATTTCGTAATTTCTTGAAGGGTGAAACGTGTATTGGTGTATGCAATTTTAGGGAGACAGGCCAAAAGTATGAGGCAGCAAGGGGTGGTACATGGAGTTAAGAGCAGAAGTTGATTAACAAGGCAGGGAGGAAAAAGGCTGAAATCATAGGAAGTAGAGTGGGAACCTACATACTCATCCTTTTTGGAAATGGCATCTCTAGGGTGCAACGCTGTTTTGTGAGCTATAGGAATAGGAGAAAGAAACCAGGAGCAGCAGTGACTGGGGAAGACAAAGATGAAGAGGTGCAGAGTGGCTGACGGAGCTGGGCTGTGGTGAAGAGCTACTAGGAAACCCTGTCCATCACACAGATCCAAACCTAGTGTTTTGGGGTCTCCAGGTTCCTTGGTAGACAGCACATAGCTGTGAAACCCATTGACAGGACAGCTATCTCCTTACGGCATACATGTGTCCCTATAGCATGCCTTTGTGTATAAAACAATAACTTGTTATGATTGCTATTGCAAATACACTCTGTTTAATTCAAATTGTGGAGATGTTACCAGTCCTGCTGGTGACAGTGTAGAGATCAATGCAGTTGTATATAATCAAATTTTCTTGGTTCATCTCTTTAAAAATGTCAGAAAATGCACATGCACAGACACATGTCAATTGAACATTAAGGCTGTAAAGTCAAACAGTCAAGAGATAGGAAATACCTGAGCTTGCCAGTATTTCTAAATGAGAGGTGTCTTTCTTCCCTGGTAGGTTTGCACCATGCTCTGTCATTTAATCATCTGGGTTAACATCTGAATGGATTTTTTATGTTGCTTTCATGATTCTTCATGTAGCATTGTTTATAGTATACCATCTAGTAAATGCTAATGGGATACTAATTTTTTGAGATTTTAACGTCTTCTTCTTTACAGCTTTTAAAATAAAATGAAATGGTTAGATCTGTTAATCAAACAGATCCTTATTAAAGCAGGAGCTAGTCTGATAATGACTTAAATTGGTGCTACGTGGCCATCACATGTTATTTGATAAGCATTCCATTACAATTAAGATGTGGCTAATAGACAATTAATACACAGGATTACACACTTAGCTAATTAGATGATTTTTTTTTTTTGTTAGATTGAAATGTACAGGACCCCATAAATCACTATTAGAGATTGTTTAATAAGCCTGAACCCTCAATTTTCTCCCTGTCAATCAGGAATGGAGCCACCAACTTTTCCTCTCACCCAGTGAGACTTCTTGTCATGTGGAGGAACTGCTGCATTTAAAATGAGATGAAACAGCCTCAACTCCCAAACCTTGCACCCATTCGCAGGACATCGCAGCTCGAGTCTGTGCTCCCATGATCTGCTCTGCTCGTCGAGACTCTCAGCTGCCCTTGCACATGAAATGGGATGTTCCTTAGTGTTTCCCCCATCCTCACTCCTTTTGCAGTCTCTTGCTTGATGCCCATGAGGGAGAGGGATTTTGCATATGGCTTTTTGTAACCCCTGTGAAGAGGGTGCTTATTTTTATCATGAGTCTTTCCGTTCTGCCAAGCTGACCCCATTTAGGTGTCCCAGGCTATGCAGCAGTTTTTGGCTCGGCAGCACCTTTCCGTGCAGGGTGCACGTGTGAGCCAAGCTGAGCTGGAGCGCTCTGCTAGGGTGTGAGGCTCTGCTTTAACCACCTAATCGAGGAGGTTAACCACTGCGGACTCCTCTGCAGTCAGTGCAGGGAGACAGCTATGTCTTCAGGAGGTGGCACGCTGTGCCCATCAACGCTGTGGGCTAGGGAGGATTCACCTCCAAAATGTAGACACCTCCTTTGAGATGTCTACACGTGCCTACAGGACAGTGAAGCTTTTAAGCTCTCCTGCAGTCAGCAGAGACCTAATCAGTGCAGTAATGAGGGCTGGAGCATCACTTGACTGACGAGCCACCAAGGGCTCAAGTCTGGTACCTATTGCTGTTTGGGGTTTGAGGGTATCAGAGATCAGGGCCAGCAGGTTTGGCACAGCCTGGTGGCAGGCCTGCCTCTCGGAGTGGCCCCTGGAGTCCATGAGGGATACCCCATGGTCACACATGACACGCTGAGGTGACCATACCCATCTGATTTGTCCTGGTGGAGGGGAAGGCCAAAGAGCTCCTTTGGGTGCAATGTCAGCTCTGCCCTTCCATCGCCCTTGGTGAGCATGCCTCCACCCTCACAACAAAAACAAGTGCACCTATGGTTATTGCTGCTAGTACTTACTCAACAACAAACAACTAACGGGCTTTTTCAGCAACACAGACTGCTCTGTAAAGTTTGGTCAAACAGAAGTAGGAGAATGATACGGTAATTGGGCTGTGAGTATTTTGTCGGCAAGGCTCACAAGCAGTATGTCACAGGGACACCACACAAAGGAATAGTGTTGACAGGCAATGGCTTAGAGCTGACCAAGAGACTGCACATGGTTTTCTTACGGTTTTTTTTTAAATATTCATAGCTGAAGTAGAATGAAAGCAAGGTGGGAATGAGATCTAAGGTGGAACAACGCAAAGCCTGACATCTCTGTAAGATGTCACTTACTAGGAGAAGTCACATGTTTTGCTTCAGTTTGTAAACACTGTGTGTATTACAATTGTGGGGATAAACAAGAGTCATGTGTAGGGCTTCTTTACTGTAGTGCTCTTCATGTTCAAAGCACTTTAAGAGTAAGAATTAATTTATCTTGACAGCTTGCGTCAGAAAGTCAGTATCCCAAACTCACTGAGAACCCGAGGAAATGGGGGTATGGAAACAGATGACTTGCCCAATGTCTAAAATGAAATTAGGACCATAGGCAAGGTAGAGAAGTAGATATTTCCACCTCTTGTTCCAGCTTCCAGCTGACCCAACCATCCTGGCCGCTGTTGACATGAGTATGCAGTTTGGTGTTTTGCACAGCATTGCACGCGTGAGGGTTACGCTGAGGCATACTGGCAGCAGCAGTGTGATGCTGTCCCTGCAAGGACAATTAGTCTCAATAGATGGTGACATAGGTGTGTCCCTCAAGCCATTTATCTGTCTGAAAAAAACTGCTCTGGAGGTTTTCATTACTGATTTTCACACCGCTGACCAAGCGCACTCATCTCTTCCTGGGCAGAACACAATGCTGAAATATCCCCATCTCTCCCTCCAGACACTTCACTGCCTCAAAAACTGAGAACACATTATTTTTACTCCCTTTCCAGTTATTGAGGTCAGGAGATGATTCAAGATCACTCAAATATGCAAGAATCTTTTTAGTGACTCAGTGGGATTTGCATCCAGGCTTAACGCCCTGGAGAACAGTGGATGAGTGTGCGGTGAGACCAGCCTGTGCTGACATGAACAGAGGCTGGCATTTCAGAAGCACGAATGCGTTTGGGGTGGTAGAAAGTGGCAGTGGATGCCTTTGGTTTTACCAAATAAAGATTTGGGAATATAACACATTTACAAAAAGAGAAAGAGAGAAGATGTTCCATTTCAAATAAACATTATGCTTTTACTAAAAAAAACCCCAGATTATTTTGATTGCAGGCACCTTAACAGGTGTTCTAAACCCAAAAGCAAAGGAAGGAAAGGGGTGAACTTTACTGTAGGTACGTGCCACTATTCCCAACGGGAAGGAGGCTGGGATGGGGTGTCCAGGGTCCTTCCTGCAAGATCTTCATGGCAGCAGTTCAGACCTTGCTCTCCCCCCCCCGCTTCCAACCCCTCACTGGATGGTGACCTCTTGCAGCCCAGCACGGAGCTGAGTTTCCAAACTGGAGAATATTATATGCGCATGTGTGTCATCCACTCTCTCCCACTGGATCCTTTCCAGAAGCAGATAATCTCTGAGAAGAAGGATAGCAAGGTCAGCTGAACAGCCTGGTGTAAGGTGTGCGGGTAGGATGGGGAATATGGCTTTGGTTCCAATTAATATTTAATTCTTTGTATAGTGAAACAGCTTCACCTGGAGAAATTGAGTAGTCTGAAGCTGTGGACAAAGCACTCAGCTGGGAAGTTAGTTCAAACCCTTCTTACAGAGCAGGGGTTACTTGCCCCTTGGCAGGGAGAGGAACACACTCAGCATTACTTCTGCCTTTGTAATTTTGTGAATGACATCTCAGTCCTTTTGAGAGTCCAGCTCAGAAATCAGTGTAGCTGCTATAAAAAATTCTGCAGTGAGCTGTTGCAGCATTTCCAATTCTGATGTATGCATACATACATTTGATGATATTCACTAAATTTGATCCAAATATATTGGTATTTGAAGTCGTAATTTTCAGCAAATAAATTTAAGGAAAATATTGCATAAGAAAAGGCAAAAGTACACTGCTAGCTTAGTTCTCAACAGCTCTGGGTTAAGCAGGCTTTGTCTGCTGATCAGTTCTATGCTGCACTTATCTCTGTTAACTCAGTTTCCAGTCGGCTCTTAGACCTTAAAATGTTCATCAAAGGTCTGTTCCAGTGGTCCACAGCCTCAGTTCTTCAGAAGTTCAGATCGGCCATTTCAGTCACCTCTCCTGAAAACTGGCTGCACCTGGGTAGCACCCTTAAATTCCCATCTGATAGCAGGCCAAGCACAAGCACCCCGTGATAAAATCTTTTCCTTTCTCTTTTGAGGACATTTCCCTGCTTTCCTGTGCAGGATCCTGGAGCTCGAATAAAGGACAGTGCTCCCTGGGGAGTTGCCATAGTAACCTGTGATGGTTTTTGTTGTCTAAGATTAAATATAAGCAAGGGAGAAACTGCAGAGAAGAATTTTATACCTGAGTTTATCATCTTTGTATAACACCAAAGCTGAACTGTACCTCCAACTTCCTAAAGCAATAACAGTCACCTTGAGGCTGATGTCAAGTTGGTAATTTTCACGGGAAAAGAAATTAACTGCTGTATTTATTATTCAAGAACCCTGATTAGAAAAAAAATTTCCACATCTGAAAGATGTAGCAAATAAGAAAGAGAATGAGATCATTAGAAATGTAAAGACATGGAAGTTGGAATAGCTGCTACAAATAATATCTAAACTTGCAATGCATGAACACCCTGCATATTCTATTTTCTTCTTAATAGGGTTCAGTGATAGTCTGCTCTTAAACTTATAGTCAAAGAAAAACTCCAAACCCATGTTGTCCTTGGAAAATAACTTCAGATCTCATAATGCATACAAGGAAGTGATTTTTGAACATATCAATGTTCAACAACAAATATAATTTGAAGATTCGGAATAAAAACAAAATTTGAAGAGGGTGTGATGGAGAAAGAATCCACCCCAACTGCTCTCAGTTATGAGCAAAGGCAGATCGGGAAGTCTGGGATCAGGAAAGGGCATGAGAGCTGAGCTACCAGAAAGATCATTTCCATGAGAAAGAACCCAAAAGCGCAACGCTGGGAAAAATCCAAGGCAATCCCTGGAGGCCAGCGGGGAAGGAGTGCAGAAGTGGGTTGTGCGAGGAGGGTGCGCAGGAGCTCCCAGCCCCGGGGCGAGGGGGGAGCTGGCTCTGGGGCGAGGTCCCCCCAGCGCTCGCGTCACAGTAGGTCCCCTCTGTCCCCCGCTGCGTACTCCCGCCGCCCCGGACACCCCGGCGGCAGCAGGACGTCAGACTGGGCTGCTTGGCAGGGGTGCAGGACCACCAGCCCCAACAAGCAGGTGAGCATACGCCGGGGAGTAATTTAGCGCTGCCAAATTACCCAGCCTGGCTTGATTTTGTGCAGCTTCCCCCCAGCCAGCTGCCCTGCCTGCCCACCCCAGCTGCCCAGCATTTCCTGGGATTATTTAGTTCAGAGATGGGGGGGAAATGATACGGAAGGTGGGAGAACTTGAAGCATCTCTCTGAAGCCTGGGTCGATGTCTCCCCTGCCGTGCAAAAGAGCTGACAGAGCCGCTGTCAAGTTTAATTGTCCCCAAGATAATGTCCTTCAATGCCGTATATATTATACATTTCTGTTTATCCTGAAAACATGCTGTCCAAACACTTTAAATATAAGTGACTTTAACAGTTCTAGCTGCTTGCCCACGATACGCAGTGGCAGATGGGTCTGCGCTTACGATGCTGGATGTTTTCTGCTTCTCCTCTGGATATTTAGGGGTCTGCTCTGCCTGTGGCTGATTTACCTCCCCATCTTGGGGCTGTTGGTGGAGACAACGGGACTGGGCATGCCGAGGGAATGGGATGGGTCAGAAAGTCTGCGGGGGAGAGGGTGCAAGGCTGGGAGCAATATATGGCTCTGAACATGGTATAAGTGGAAACAAAAACGTCCAAAACTGGGAGTTTTGGGGGAAATCCCTTTTAGCAGAGGAACAGTATTATGAAAACACAAGTCTGATGTGAGATAAACCAGCTGGTGATGTGGAAGATAACCCTGAAAGTCAGACGGAGACCCTATTGCAATAAAATCAAGTGTTACTGCAAACAGGCCTATATTGCAATTGCCCTCTACTGCATTAAGGGATTTAGGATTTTAAATGAAACCAATAGTTCTCTGAGCTTTTGGACAAGATTGGGAAGGGGCTGAAGGAAGCATCTATGGATGTCGGCTCTCAGAAGTAACCTGGAGGAGCCCAGAGATGCAGTGCTGCGTGGCGGAGATGGCAGGGAAACAGGAGAGCAGCAGGTTTTGGAAAGGAGAGGGCAAAAATAGGACAGGGGTGCACAATGTGGTGGCAGAGCTGGAGGGTATGAGGAGCTTGTGTGTGGTTGTCACCCTGTGCCTAATGCTCAGGGCAGAGACACAGGGGCAAAATTCATGAAGGCAAAACTCTCCTCGCTGACAGAAAGGCAGAACTGAGTTTCACAAGGGACAGGAGGGCAGCTGGGGGACCTCAGAGGGGGAGAGGGGTAGACGTGGGTTAAATTTGACAGCCAACCTCTTTTTTTTTTCTTTTAACTAGAAAAAGGCACATCTGTGCTGTTTGAAACACTGTGCAGAAACCCTAAGAATTCCAACAATCCTGTTATAAAAAATAGTTCAACCTCAGTTCAAATGACTTCATCTTGAAAATCATGCGAATTTAATTTTGGTGAACACTGCAGAAAATAAGATTTTCTTTGGCACAAACCACATTTTTTGGTGGGTTTTTTTAATGCAAAAAGACTGAAATCCTTTATTTGCTCAGGTTTACTTATGACTAGAAGGTGATTTAAGCCACAATATTTCGGGTAGAGGGAAGGAGGGAAGAGTGTTGAGCAGATAAGTCTGAGATTTCTGTGACTGAAATGAGGAGCATTGGAGTTACAGCCCAGCAATATGGATTTTAAAGAGATGGGTTTTCTGGTGATGTGAAAGAAGAGACAGAGAGACTGTAGGAAAGAGGTGAGCAGTCACTATTGCAAGGCTAGAAAGCAAGAAAAATAACAGAGCTATCAAGGATATGAAGAAAAGAGTGACTGGGGAGAAATGAGAAGGAAAGATGGAGAATTACCTATGGGTTGTGACAGGTTTTGGACCATGGTGAAGGGAACTTGTCAGAAAAACCTGCAAAGAGCATCAGAGCTCTCCTGGTCCCAATGTCCCAGGGCTGTGGTTTGGAGTTTTAATTATTTGTGCGTATTGTATCATTTGGTGCTCTTCCTTTTCACAGTTCTATGGATTTTAAGATCAAAAAGCACAACTGCCACCGCATTTTTGTGGCATCCTGTTAACAAAGGCTACTGAGCATCAACAAGAAAAAGCTGCTCTTGAGGCCAGTTTTTCACTGTGATCCTTTAAAAATGTTCTCTTTTGAAAAGTTGGTTTCAGCCCTGTAACAGTTTTTAATTAATTTGCCTGTCACTCAGTTGGGAATGGGCTATTCTGAGATGCAAGATAATCTTGCAACTTACCCCCTTATATGTCTGTAAAAATGAGGTAGAGAAATAAAAGGCAAGTCCAGGTTTTTATACCAAAGCTTGTGGTGCTGCCATAGAGCTGCTTTATCTACCAATGCCAATTTTCTCCGCTTCTATAAACTATGTTTCTGGTGTATTCCTTACCTTCCAGAGTCAAAGGGGCAACACGGTTAACTGTGGGAACTGAGTTATTTGCTTGTTCCTGTCGTCCAATGGACTTTAATTCTGACCTTGAATTTTGGCAGTAATTCTGTGCATATGTATTCCCTGTTCTTTCAGTCCTAATCAAGCTTCTCCAGCCCCGCTGTGTCACCTACTCCTTGCCAGTGGATAGTGGCCTCTTGCAGAAGTCCTGGAAGAAGTCTTTTCACACAGTCCTTCTCAATTTACTAAAGAAAGGCCATGTCTGCTTTTGATCTGACGAACCAGAGCATGCAGTCTACAGAGCCTGAGATAGACTATATCGCCCCACGGATGAAACTGAGGGACGAGATGTTTGTCTTTATTGATGGTAAATGGGTGAATGAGATCTACTGCCAGCCACCCTTTGCTCCCCACCGGAAACTCTTTAGCAAGAAGGCACAGAATGAGTGGAGCATCTGGGAGGAGAACAGAGCGCTCTGGGAGGAAAACCAAGTCCTCCGCATCGAAAACAGGATGCTCTGGGAAGAAAACAAGGCTCTACAATGTCTCCAGTCACAGAACAAAGCTGTCCAGGTTATTTACACTGATGCCATTCAGCAAAGCCTCCAGAAGGAAAATAAGCCATTCCCATTCTTCCAAGAGAGGAACATAGGCTTTCGGGTCAGCCCAGGCAACAAAGCTCTCCAGGCAGTCCAGGAAAAGAATAGAGTCTTAGAGGATTTCCAGCAGGAGAATAACACAGTCCCCATCATCTGGAAAGACCAAAAATGCATCACAGTCCATGAAGAGAGCAAAGATGCCAGCTCAGATCTTCAGAAGGACACTGATGCCATCACAGCTGTGGAAGAAGGCAACCCTGGCCCAGCCCCCCAGCAGGAACATGAAGCTAAAAAGAAGAGCACCACTCCAACCCAGAATGAGATCAAGTCTCCCCCAAGCATGCAGGGTGAGTATGAAATCTTCCGGGCTCTCCAGGACTTGCATGAATTCCTCCACATCTTCCTGAAAGTGAACCATCTCCTTGGGGAGCAACAGGGTTGTCACATTCTCTATGATGTGAACAGATCCTTCCAAGAAGATTACAATAAATTGAAGCTGCAGCTGAATGCTGTGAAAAATACTGTGTCAGACATTACAGCTCAAATGGAAATGTTGGAAAAGGAGCTCATTGCCATTACTTCCCCAATGTATGAAGAAGCAGGACAGAAGCTGGCAACTGAGCATCGGCTTGGAGAGATGTGAAGCTTGGTGCTAAGACCTGCTAGTTCAATTTCCTGGAAAGCTTCTCTCCTTGTTTCAGGGAACCTAATAAAATCGCAGTAGAGCCTGCAGACATCTGGGGAACATTGTGTTATTCTGAAACTTTCTCACGTTACTTAGATGTATTTCATGTTCTGATTACACAGAGTGGGTGACTGTCATGAATTTGCCAAATGTCAGGAAAACATGTTTTTCAGCATTTTTTTTCAAAGTTTATGATAATAAGGCCTAGACTTTCAAGAGGTAATTCATGCTTTTCACACTTAATTTGAGGTACCTTATGTTGTCCATACTTTTCAGAGGGATGGGCACTTCCTGAAAATGAGGATCCCAACTGTGAGCTGAATTTGGATCCCCGCTGGTCCCTTCCTTTCTTATGGCTGGCCAAGTTCAATGGCTGAGCTGTGTCTTCTGCCACGCACCAGCCTTCCCCCTCTCATACAGGGTCAACAGTGGATCATGGAAAATGCAGCCTCTCAGAGGAGACAGGCCCATGAAAGACAATGGGACACAGAAAAACACACTATATGCGCCATATATATGTTCTTGCTGTTTCCTTTTCCCAGTCCCACATTCCCCTTTAAACTGTTGTCTCTTTCCCTTGTTTAAAGCTCTTCCTCAGAAGAGAATCCATCTCTTGCCTCAGAGTATAACAGGACCATAAAGCAGACGTTGCCCACCAGAACAGCATGTCTCCTTCCGCCTTGGTTATTTGTAAATTACCTTCATCATTTTGTACCTTAATTAGGCTTAATTCTTCTCAAATGGCCTTGCTTTGGTACACTTGAATAATCCTACTGATTTCAAGTGAGATTATTAGTTGCTCATAAATGGCACTTTTAGGATGCAGTGTGTACAGGAAAGACTGCTTAGTGTCTTATTTATAGCTCACTGCTAAAGGGAAAATTCCTGCAGACTTTGGTGGGCTTTTCGGACCAGCTCTTCTTTGTGGCCAGGAGTTAAGCGTGTCTTTGTTTGCAAACAATCACGAGTAGTTATGGAGCTAACAGCTCTCTAGCCTGGAGGAGCATTGATATTTCTAGTGGTATCGCAGGGCAAGGGAAAGGGCAATGCCCTGCCTCTGTGCATAGAAACCCCTGGGCAGCTTTGTGAGTCTGAGCTGTCTATCCGAAATCTTCCATTGGACTTGGAGACTTGAAAGCAGGATCACACGTACAGCAATAACTTACTCTCACATGCTGAGGACTGGGCCTGGGTAAGCATGCTGCGAGGCTAAGCCCTGATACCCTCACCATCACCCAGACCACTGCAGGCAGGTGGGGAAGGGCTGACCTCCTCTGCGCCTTGGTCCTGCTGCTGCTCCTCTTAGGATTTTTACACCTTGTGCTTGCAGCGCCTTTTTGTTTCAACATCTGATGATTTCCTTCCCTCGTTTTAAACTGTTGATAACTGATATCAACTCAGCAGTCCCCTCGCCATGTGTTTTCTTCAGCTTTGCTTTTGTGTCTTGCACAGCTTAGCAGCCACCATACTGTCTTGCATAGAGACCAGCTGATGGGATGCCTGCAGTTCACCACTAAGCTGCTTTCAGCAGAGCTGGCCCATTGGCTGACAGCTCAAAAATTCGGGCCCTGCCTCAGGGATACGGCCCCAGAGAAAATGGAGTTCAGGGGTATGCCCTCACTTGTGATGGATGGGGAGAGAAAGGAAAGAGTTGTCACACTCACGTGTGTGCTCAGGCTGTGGGGACACTACTTCTGGGGAGAACTGCCTGTTTCTGCAACATTGCTGAACAGTTGCATGCAATCGTAGCCTGGGAGGGCTGGACAAGAAGACTACAGTGAGAAACGTGGGTCCCAGCTCATAGTCCACGGGCATACTCACAGCCCTCTGCTACAAACTGCTGATGAATAAAGGAGGATCCCTCCTCCCAGACATCATAGTGGGGCCACAGGAGTGAACGGAGCAGGCAGCAGGGCCACATCTCCTGCACAGAGCAGCAAGGTCCCTCTTGATTTCTTGAACAGTCAGATAAGGCAGGTTTTCAGCTGCCCTATAGCAAGCAAGTAGGTTGCTAAAAGCTGCATTTTGGTGGCTGTTCCATGGCTTAAGCTGGTACTCGGATGCATATCTGCTCACACTATAAATGGACACGCCAGTCTCAAGTGACCTGCTGACACAGGAGATGGAGAGCCTGTCAATAGGCTCACGTTTAAAAAGTCTGGTCTCAATTGTGTGGCCAGAGTGTCTGGAAATGCATTTTCATCTCTGTCTTGGACATCCCTAATGCAGTGCAATTTGTTGCAATCTTTCAGGCAGAATATGGGAGAGTCTTTAGGTAATCTAACAAGACAGGCACAAGGAGACTTCTGCAGAGCAATTGTGGGAGCATTATTGTAAAGCAAAGGGAAGGTTATGGTGAGGTTTACCTCTTTGCAACAGGACCCAAGAAACAGATTGTCACTCTAGTTTATAGGTCTCTAAGTGATTTGGCACCAAATTACCTAAAGGATGAATTATCTTTCACCTTGTATTTCACTCAGACAACACCAGGCCAAATACCAGCAATGACTTTATTTCAGAGGCTTAAAGTAAGGGACATTTTCTTCTGCTGTCCGGGCTTCAAGATGCTGAGGCAAATCTTCTCCCATGGTTGAAGGTAAAGGGCTGGCTCTCAGTGATGCAGGGGGAGAGAGGGCTGTGTGTGTAAGGACCAGGCGGGAAGAAGAGGGCCTGGAGCAATGGCCATTAATAGAAGGTTGTGCAGACAGCAAGTTGCTCCTGCTTAATGACAGGATTACAACTATATATAGATAAACACCTCAGCCCCATGCTGGGAAAAGTGTTCATGCTTCTGTGCCTGCAGACACACTCCTTTTCTCCTAGCTGTCTCCCTCACTGTGTTTTAATGTAATATTTGTTAAGAGGCAGGAGGGGGTCTATGGACACCCTAATGCCGAGCTCTGGAGGGGAGTAGCGGTAGTGACAAGCTTTGGTCGTCTGTTTGTATTTTAACAGTGTGATTTGTGTCCTGTTAGAGGAAATAAACTGCTCCTTTGCCAGTGGTCAGGGCACTGACTCCTGCCATGTCCCCGTACACGGGCAGGAAAGACACACGGATGTGCAGCTTTCCAGCAGCCGCTTGGGAGGAGTCATCTCCTAACGTCAGGTGTCCAGGAAAGGACATCCAGATCTCAGCTAGTCACCTTGGGCTTCCTTTCTAGCCTGTAGGAAGAAATGGGCACCCTCAGGCTGTGATTTATCTGACCTCTCTTAGACATCCATTTTAGGATGGTCTGAGTCACCAGCTGGAGTGCCTGCTTCTCTCTGTGGCCTCTATAATTGCTTTGGGGACAATTAGCTCCAACTTAGGCATTCGGTTTGGAGCTCTCTGAGTTAGAGAGGACATATCCTGCTCTCTGAGTGAGGAGCTTGGCAGTCCCGAGCAGAGGAGGTGCTTCACCAGGTGGTGAAGTGGCACAAGCTCGGGAGCGTGTGCTGCCCGTCCCAGTCCCTGGCTTTGCTTTCTGTGAGATGCCTTCAATAAACAGCGGACTCAGATCTCTCCATTGTGTGGGGAAATTAATACTTTGTGAATAAAACTGAGTTAGTCTGGGCAGAGCTTAACCGTCAGGAACACATGTAGGATCCTCAGGGGAACACGCTACTTCTCCTGAATGCTAACGATGTTCCTGGAGGGAATTAGGTTTTGTGAGCCCTTCACACTTTGATCGCTGCTTTGGATCTTTGATCTTCCTGGTTACAAAAAGTCTATACCTCGTATATGTTTTTTTGGCATCTCTTATAGAGAAGTTGAATTGACTAATGCCTTAAAGGACTCTCAAGTCTGTCATGTGCTGAGATAACAGTGACCATAATGACTGCCCAGGGCTTAATCTTGCAGAGGGCTGTGTGATGAGCAAACTCTCATAATCCCAGAAGGTACCAAATCTCCAGTCTGCGTTTATTTGGTTACAACCAGACAGAGTTGGTGACAACAGTGGAGGATCACTTCTGGGTGATGGGAGGAAGGCAGATGGTCACGGTTATTGCTTGGTCTACGTGAGTATTGCTCGATCTGTTACTCAGTGTTGAGGGCACAGATGGTGAGATTTGACTGAGTTGCCTGCAGAGTGCCACAGGACTGTACGGGGACAGTCCTAAGCACTGCCCATTCTCTGCTTTGCTCCATGCTCCCAGCGAGCAGCATTAACCACTTCATTGGGGCCATCGCAGTATCCTACAGGTCTCCATCCAGAGCGGGTGCTGGTGAGGAGGGCTGGGCTCACAGCTCTTGCAGCCTATTTAAAGTACGAATGGAGGAAAAATGCAGCAGCAGGTATTTACAGGAACAACTTGCTAATTATCATAACATTTAGGGAGGTTTGGGGAAAAAATGGGGTAAGCTTAATTTTTTTCCAAGCCTGCTCACTGATTTACAAGTCCCTGAAAACTGATAGCTATTCTGGTTTGAAATGGATCGATGTCATTCTTATGGTGCATAATTTACCTTTTGCAGAGAGAAACTTTCTGTCTCTCTCCTTATTGTTGCTGATTAGCTCCTTATTTTTGCACTACTCATTTGTCAGTACTATTTTTGGAAAGCTGAGTTTTTGGCAAGGTCGCCACCAGCCTCTTGCTTCCCTGTAAATTGGATTATTGCCTGTAGCTGGGCTCTGTGCAAATGCTGACTTTCCTGTTCTCGTTTCTTATTAGGCAGTTTAATACAGCTGGTTTTGCACTGTCTTTGTATAACACCCATCCTGGCCTTTTGCGCTTGTCTTAGCAGCCCCACCACATCCTCCCATCCCTAAATTGCAATTTAGGAATTTTTTCAAAGTGTTTTGAGCTTCCTTGAGCCCTGTCTTGCACCTGTTAACTGCTGAAGACAGTTTTTCCAGGGTTTTGCTTGTGATTTCGTGAAGCTGGGGATGTGCTTCAGAAGCTGTGGCACTGGCCGAAACCCGTGCTCTCCGTGGTGGTGCAGGCTGTTTGTTGGGGTTCTCAGCAGCCCAGTCTGGTCTTCCCAGTGTTGGGCCCAGTTCAGCACAGAATTAGCCATAAGTGTACTTTTAAATGCAGGATATGGTGGAAGTCGTTCACTTCAACTTTGTGCTGAAACAGGACTAGTCATCTTCTTTTTTTGACATTCAAATTTGAGCGCAGACTACTCACAATAGTCGTGCAGTGAAGTGCAAAGAAGTGGGGGGAGCAACTCTTCAGATAAGGTGCATGAAGAAATTGCTTCCTGTGGAGGCTGTTGGCTGGTTTTAAAGCAGACAGCTTTAAAACACTACCACATTTTTCCAAAGTGGTATTCATCCCACCTAGGTGGAGGCACTTAAATGAAAGCAGTAACTGAGACCCATGGCCACCTAAGGGTGCTTCTGCAACTGATGGAGGAAGGCAGGCTTGCCAGAGGGGCCCTCTCCAGGGGTGCAGGTCTTTCCCCACTGGCTGCAGAGAGCCTGGAGTGGCCAAGGTTAGGTGGGAAGAGCCCAGGCCTAAGCGATGGTCACACTCCTCAATGCATTTGCCTAGGCAGCACCCCAAAGGATACCAAAGGAAAGGGAGGTGAGGGAGCCGAAAGTGATTTGGCAGAGGTCACTTGTCTCGCTTTCCTTGTAGGCAAAAAGCAAAAGCTCGTTTCCTGAACCCGACATCAGCTCCCCAGCCTGATCCCGGCAGCTCACAGCCTCAGAATTAGGGATTTAGCCACCGGGCAGGTTTTCAGCATTGCATCTGAGGGTTCTGTCCTGCACTCCTTGAAGCCCGCGGCAAAACTCCAGCTGAGCTGAGTGTCAGCAGGACAGAGGATCGTAGTTAGCTCGCACAAATAGCACAACCAAATCTCACCAAACTCATTGTAAATATATACATTTCAGCTTTTCAGCCTTTCTATGCCTCTGGGTTAATAGCTTTTTTTGTTGTTTTGGGTGCAAAAGGTAAAATTGCAGAACTTTCAAATTTTCAGAAAAATATAATTGACAGAAATGTTTTCTAAATGCAAATTGAACATCTTCCTTTTGATCGTGGGCTATGCCAAAGCTCTAACATACATCTTTGATCTTATGGCAGTGTCTGGAGAAACTATGGGATTCTAATATGGAATAATAGATTCTCATCAAGACTTCTAGCTTTAGGAAATTGTTTAATCTCCATTCTCAGTGGCTGTTTTTTTGATGCAGCTGTGACTGAAGGGTCCCAAGTGCTGGGAAAAACAGCTCACCAGCTCAGAACAAAGCTGATTATGTAAATTGTGCATTAAGATTCAGCTTCAATTTAATTTTATTCTGTAAATAAATATCCCATTAACATCCATCTGTTAAAAGTCAGGTAAAACATTTTCAAAACCTCCATTGCTATGGCAGATGTGACTTTACCATAAATAGTGATGGGGTGGTGGCATGAGGACGTCAAAGTATAAAGTGTGAAGCACATTTTAAGAAGTAAGGAAGGTGATAACATTTAATTATAACAAAAGGGACCTTGTCTGATTGTTTGAGACAGACAGTGCTTCCATTTGTGTTGTACTGTTTGCATTATGCAAAATGCTTTCTCTGATCACCGTCTCCGAGATCACTAATAATTATAGCTCATTAATTCACTTAAAATACAAAACAGTACTGAACGATGTCCAAGCCTTTTGCTTAGTATCTTTTTATTTCAACAGCTTACTTGTGAGTAGTCATCTTCCCTTGGTCTAGCTGGTACTCCACTGCCAACAATGCAAAAGATTATACTGATCAGGAACAGAATGATGAACCCTGTCAGGTTTTCTAAATCACTCTTTGAAGAGTACGAAAAGGTTCAAGTGCTCTTAACCCATAGCTATTTTAAACTATTTTAAATAATCAGAGATTTCATGGGCACTGCAAAAGAGCACTCGACAAAGAAGCAGGTAGGGGATTGGAGCGGATTTCACTTATACTGGAAGTATAAAACTGTGTGTCTCTGTCAGCTGGAGATCAGAAACAGGTTCCTTATATATTCTTTAACATCCTGAAAGAGGAATTGTAACAGTGCTAATTTAATTCCATAAAAAGAATGGAAAAGTTATTTTCTATGGGACACACTGTAGGGAACGGTTAGAGGTAGTGCATTGCTGTACGCCTCTGAGATGGAACAAGCAAGGAGAAATTACAATTCTTCAAGGTACTGTCAGACTTGAACGCAACCTTCCAGCACTCTGCTATTCCACCTAAGCTCCTTGTTTATAGGAAATCTGCACCATATGTGCAAACCCTTACTGCTTGGTGGAAGCTAGCCTTAGGCATAAAATTGCATGCCTGTAAATACCTAACTGTTGGTACAACAAAATGCCATATGCCACACTAAAGCTGACAGTCTAATTCCCAGTAAAACCAGTGTGCATTAATGCTGCATTGAAACCTTTTTACCAGAGCAAATAAAAGCAGAGTCTGGCACCAAGTTTCAAGAATTTCAAGTTTACTGCTCAATCTAAAGGTGTTTGCAAATACGAGACAGCTCAGTGGTTCTCCAGGTATTGGATATTACAAACCGTGTCCTCATTCCTGTCCAATTTTCCAAAGAAACCTTTCCCCTCCAAGAAGTCAAAGGGACTGGAGATACAACTGAAGAATATGGCTGATATTGCAAGCTCTTCCCATGCATCAGTATGCAGCAAGTCTGTTTTGACTGTACATTTTCTCAGCTATCTTAGACTTTCATCTTCAACTGGATTTTCTGGTGGTGTGGGTGTTGGGCAAGGAATAGAGGGCCATGCAGCTTTGATCACCTCCCACGTCCCCAGCTGTGACAGGTGAAGTCAGATTAGAAAAGGGAGGTTATCCCACCCCACCAGGCCAGGGACAGAACTCTGACTGGGCAAGAGTGATCTCTGAGGAGGACATGGTAGGAAGGGGCCCTGAGCTTTTCTGTATTCAGCATTGCTGCCCTGCCCATTGCTGGGTGAGGTTATGAAGGCCAATATGGATCCCTCCTTGAATATCCACCCATCCCTCCCCTTCTCCCCCATGTGAATTGGTTCTTCTGCCACCACACCTATAGACATGTCTTGGACAGAAACATCTTCTTCATCACATCCTCTAATACTTCCAGACTGCAAAGGTACCAGAAGTCTGGGGAAGCCAGACTGTAATAGGGGAAGGTGCATTGAACATTGTTGCTGCAAGCAAAGCTTTGCTCAGGTGAGCCTGAGAGACCCTGAGGGGGTTCTTGGCTCTAACACCACATGTGGAATACAACACACAAACGCAACCCTCCTGAAGAAGGTTGGACACCTCCTTTGTGACATTATTCAGGCTGATGCGCTCTGCTAAGATGGTAGGGGGGAAGCAGCAAGTGACCCTGCTAGAGAACATCTCCAGAGCTGGAACATTAGATTGACCAAGACTCCCCAAGAAAGTACTATTTTCTGGCATGGACATCAGCTATTCTGTAAGTGGAAAGCTCAGACTCCTCCTGGGAATAAACACAGATAAAACGTGGATGCATACAGTCCATGGAGTTGTTCTTCTCCAAGCAAATAAACAGCCACAAACAAAGCATGTGTTTCACAATCTGTACTCTTTTACAACATATAATCAAGGTTTCATCTGGTCTGGTTTTCACAAGGTTCAGATGCAAAACATAACTTAAATTAGTCTTCAAAAAAATATTTGTGTTTCTCTCCTCTTGACAGCCCATGTCACAGATTTGCTCTGCCCCTCTGCCCTTGATGTGACATGATGGTTATCCATTTCCTCACCATATTCCTAATCTCTCCTCAAATCCTTGCCCACTCTCGTCTCCTAAACCCCAAGAGCCTTACCTGGGACAAGTTACTGTAAGTCATATAACACACATGTTGAAATTGATACTGTTCTGAAGGATGAGGTTTCTGGGGACCCTTGGATGTGTGACTGCTTTTGCTGGTGTCTAAAACTGGCCTTGGATTTCAAGCCAAAAACTGGTTTCAGGAAATTACTTGAATGCAGGACTGATCAGGGCTATTTCTGTTCCATTTATTTACTTTTGGCAGGGAAGAAAAAACTTGCCACAGCTGATGGTTTTCCATCTTGCGGCAGGCAGAGAGCAGTAGGACTCACGGGGCTGGGTGGGCTTGGTGAATGCCCCCTTCACCCCACGCTCACAAAAGGACATTTCCGATTCATTATGTGTTGCCTATCCAGAATGAAAATCTTTTTAAAAGAGGATTTTTAGAAGACACACGTTATTCTAATCAGATGCCTCTGTGATCTTTGCAGCAGAGGGGCAAGGGATTGTTGGCAAGCTTTATTGAGTATGACTTAAATGCATTAGATTAGAAAGCACTCAATTTAGCTGGTTGTTTTTCCTGATTTGCTTGGCTACTCCAACCATGTCCCCCTCCTGCTCCTTTATTGTGATGGAGATGCCGTGAGGCTGGCACACAGAAAAGACTACATGTCAGCATATTCAGGGTCCTAAAGGCGAGATGCATCTATGATTGCATAGCACAATGATGAACAGAATTCCAGGGCTTCCTAATTAACCTATCTAATTTATCTTCCCACCATATGGTAAATCGGAAGTTAAATACAAGAGAGGAGTAATTCAAGGCCTCGTTTTCAGAAGGTCAGCCTTGCAATTTGCACAGACTCTTTCCACCTGGGATTGAAAAGCAAGCTCAAATAAAACTGATGCCACTCCAGCTATTTGCTGGCGTACAGGGGAGTGGGGAGAGATGCAAGTACACAGGGAAGTGTTTTGCAAGTGCAAACACGGAGCTGCAATTTTTACAGGTGAAAAATATCATCAGGCAAAAGGAAGGGCCAGGCCTTGCCCAATTTGAAATGTTTCCTCTTAATAATCTGGCTTTGAGATTTCTACCACTGCAGCTTGGGGCAAATCTGTAGGGTGGGTGCAGCCACAGGGCTGTTGCTCCAACGCGGTGGAACTTGACGTAGCTGTAGTTCAGAAGTGCACAGTGGTAGAGGGCTGTGCTACACTAGTAAGACCTGCCTTCTCCTTTTAAACCTCTTCCTTAGGTCTCAGCAGGACAGACTTGCTCAGACTTGCAGCTGTACTAATTTCTCTGAACAGATGTTTAGGAGAGCCAGGTATGGCTGAAGTCCCTTGTGGTTGTCTGTACCCAGCTGAGTTCTCCATTAAAAGGGAGAAGTCATGTTAGAAAAGTTGGTGTATTGAGATCCCGTATGGCTTGCAAGGAGTCTTTCCTCCTTGAAGGCAAAAGGCATATTAGTTCAGGCCCTGCAAGAAGCAGTTTGCAGGGTGTGTGAGGGAGGGGACATTTAGGCGAAGGACCTGATGACAAGCCCCTTTCCCAGGGCTTGCACCCTCCTGGCGTGCCAACCATCAGTCCTCAGTCCTTTACCTCATCCACTCGTCCTTTGAGACCCGTGAGCCTCCAGCCATAGCAGCCCCCAGTAACAGCTCTATGCTGCTCCGCTTCTTTGCTGGAGGGCAACACACAGTTTTCAATAAAGAAAGGAGGCAAAGGAAGGGAGAGGGAGAGGGACAGGGAGGGAGCCCTGGGCCATCCCCAGGACTTGCTCCCAGCCCAGTGGCTATGGGAGAGGTGCAGGCAGCACCCCCTTGCTCTGGGAGAGATGGAATGAAGGCAGACACCAAAAGGCAGCTGCCTGGTAATTTTTTGTACAGTGGTTTAATAAAAGATATCCCAGGTCACAGAGTCTGCAGGAAAGGGATTTAAACACATGCAAAACAGTCTGAAGACCTGCCCATCTTACCTTAGGGCTTGACATGCCCTGGAAGTGGGCCAGACTCCTTGACATCTGCTTCTTGGGCTGCAGAAAGTGACTTAACCACCTGCTGCACCCAGCCTTGGAGAAATGACTCTTGGGACTTGGGCTGCAACACTGCAGAGCTTAAGCATTGCTTGGGGTGACTTTGTTTACTGGCAAATTGTTCATCTACAGCTATGGCTTTCCTTTCTGCCTGGCCTCCAGCCCTCCTGCTATTAAGGTAACCAGTATGTGCACGCAGTAAATACCCCAGGAAACACTATGGTCAGAGATGTCCCGGTCATTCGGGGAGACAGGAGCCCTCTTGCTTCCTCAGCGCCACGACTTCACCATCCCACATCTGTGTTGCAACAGGCTGAGGTGTCACTAACACAGGCAGCAACAGTGGAGAGAAGGCATTTGTACAAATATACATATCAGAGGCAAAATGAAGGTGAAGAGGCGTAGTTCATGCCTGGTTAATTCTTTTTCTGGATCATCTATTTCCAACATAATTCCATGTTATTCCAATAACTAGTAGTCCAAATAATACTTACAATGCACTTTAAAGCTTCACAGTGAGCTGAAAACACAAATAAATTCCGTGAACTGAACACCTTGGTAGGGCTACCAGCCTCTTTCAAATGAATTAAGAAGGAAGAAATGCTGCCATTATCAGCAACTGGCTTCATTTTTTCACTGAAGAAAGAAATCAACTACTTGAGCTCAAAGCTGAAAATGTGGGGTTTTCAAGTTTTAAAGAAAAAGTAGGCTTACCCTTGAGAAAGGCTGTGGGGACCCATCATGGCCACTGTGAAGGTCTCCAGAGTGGGTGCAGGGAGTCTCCTCTCACCACTGCCTGCACAGGGGACCTGTGGCGGCACCCCACCAGTGCTTATTTCCTTGGCTATAAAGGAAGCCACAGTAATTGGCTTAGATGTAAACATCTACATTTTAAACTATAAATCTGGGTGAGAGATCTCTGATTCCTTGTGCTACAAGATTTGCTGCTGCAAAGTCCAGCTTTCTGCATAAAGGAAAGCTAACGACAGCAAAAAATTGGAGAGGTTCCACACTATCGTTTGTTTCCCTTCGCTATAGGAAGAGAACTTTAACACGGACACATTTTTCCATCCTGAGAATGTTTACAAACTGGTCTACTAATAACCCATTGAGTATTAAATGCATGTTTAAGTACTCTGCTGAATCAGGACCTAAAGCAAACGAGTTCAGTCCACAGAAAATTCAGCTGGTGAAATGAAAGAAAAAGAGAAAAAAGAAAAGTCACTAATCTATTTTTGTGTTTTCTGTGACAATGACTAAAATTAAACCCTGTGAGATGACATTTCACTAAAATAAAACTCACAGGAGAGGTAGCACGAAAAGGGTCTCGTGAGTCAGTGACACACATCACTCGATCCCTTTTGGCTCCATGTGCACTGGCAGGCAAGAGCTCTGCACAACCCCACAACTTCCATGTGCTTCTGGGACTGATGCTACTGCTGACGCTGAAAAGTGTTTTTGCGTGATCCATGTTTGAGGTGTTATTTCCTAATATGCAATTTGCTTTTAGGTAGAAACTGTTGGAGAAATGAAGTTGCGAACAACTAAGCTTGCAGCAATACTGCAAATGGCACTAAAGGTTCCTTGTAATATGGTACACCTTTCAGAGCAATATACTCTGGTTTAAAGGGTAGGTGACAAACAATATCTTTGCTGAGATTTTCCCTTCTGCTTTAGCAGCTCAAATAAATTATAACATCTCTTGCACTCCTTTCCCCTCAGAGCAGAACTTTAATTTTAAATTTCATAGTATGCTGGAAAGAAAACAAACAAAAGCAAATGACAGAATAAATCTACCGGGGAAAAGAAAGCGATGGAGAGTCGCTCCAGTGACTTCTGCACATTAGAGGTGTCCACTTGATTTCATGGGTATTACAGTTTTGAAGTGGTCAGAGCTACCTCGCATGTTCAGGCATGAAGGTTTGGCTTCCACTTTTCACTTTAACCTTTCTGAATCCAGAATAAAAAAAAAACATAAAAAAAGAGAAAAACTCAGGTAATAGCAGACTTCCTGGACTTTGGCCTGCCAAAGCATACACCCCACATTGGTGGCTGACACACCATTCGTCTGAGCGAGCACTAGCAGTGGGGACAGAGCACTGAACATAACATTAACAAATCATTTCAGTCTGACAGGGCTTAAGTTTACTTTTGCTGCAAAGTGTGACCAATACTAAAAAAGAGGGCACTGTAAGCAACACCCCTCCTGGATACCCTCATGACTTGTTTTCTCACTGGCAACCTTGGAAAGCAATTGGAAGTCCTCCTAAAATGCATGCCATAGCTCAGCAAGGAGTTTTGTGCTCAGTGTGAGAATACTGAGTGAAATCAAATGGCCCTTAATTCTGTCAAGGAGCTCAGACTAGACAATTAGTTCCTTTATGGCCACAAAATTTATGAATTTTGTACCAGCAGTGGCTGGCACCAGGAGCTTAATCCAGGAGAAAGTCTTTGTCACAGGGGATTTATCTCCTGGCTTACCACCACAATTCAGCCCTTTTGTTGGGGACCAGAGACTATTTGCCTAATAGAGAGTGACAGAAGTTATCTCTTTATAACAGCTGCAGGACTGGGAGATGGTGAGAGGATATTCTAGATGTCAGACTTCAGGAACAGCAAGAAATGTCTCTTTTGAGGCTGTGTCTTTTAAGATGCATATGGATTGAACCAAGCTGCTCAGATACAGCTTCTCAAACAGTGATTTATGTGGGGTTCAGGGAGACGTGATCCAAGCAGAGGATCGTGGTGATGCTGTCTCTGTTGGACGAGGGAGAAATCTTCCTTGCCTGAGTGTCCTCTCTACCACCGAGGTGTAATAAGGCAGGCTCAAGCTACCTAAACTGGAACTGCAGTATGGAAATAATCTCAAGCCACCCCTGAAACAGCATCTCTCTTGCTCTTTCCTCAGGTCCCTGGGAATTTCTGATGCCATCAGTGGAGAAGGCTGATGTAGCTATATACAACAACCTCACCTTAGGAGGGACGGATCTTGGAAGGACTGACCATGTCTGTCTAGATTCACATGGCATGTTTGCTGGTTAACTCTCAAGCTCAGATGTTGTCACCATTATTCCCAGTGAAGGCAAATAGGCCCCTTCAAGGTGTGAGACCTCTCCTAGAGCAAAGGTCCGACAGAGGTCAGATGGGTTCGACGCTAAATGCACCCATTTCTCCCCACAGGCAGGGAAGGGAGCTGAGAATGGGTTGCTCAGGTGGAGACAACTGCTCTCTTGGCATTCCAGGCTAGGTAAGACAAATCCTTGGCCCTTCTTGCCCCATTAGCACCATCCCATCCCTCCAGAGCAGCTTCACTGATAGAAAGCTGTAATGGTCCGCCCATGTCAGCACACCGCAGAGGTCGGTGAGAGCATTGGTCACTTCCTAGCAAAGAGGAAGCCTCTAAAAGGTGTGCACGAGTATATGCATGTGCAATAACGAGATCCCATGTATTACTGGGCTTCTACTGAGTGCCTAATTGGGTGCACGTGCTCCTGCAGGACAAGGTGCAGTACCTAAGTCAAGAGCCTCAGCTCCAGCTCCAAAGGAGGAGGGTGGGTGACTCCAAGGATAGATCGAGAGAGCTGAGATGTGAGATGATGACTAGCAGCCAGTGGCCAAAGCATGTCTGAGAGCCTTCTCTGCTCTTCAGAGGAAAGGAGGTGGACAGGTTCTAGCTTCTCATCCAGGCAGACAGTAAAATCCTGAACCACCTTTCTTTTCCAGGACAGTCACAGCTCTGTCCTGTAATGCATCATTCGCTGTCCTCATGTGCACACCTCGCAAGCGTATCCCAGGAAAGACAAAGCTATTCAGGCTAGTCAAATCAAGGAAATAATCATTACTTGTAAAATTACTGCAAGCTTATTTTCTCATTAAAATTTCATTAATGTTTTTTTTTTTTCCTGACTGTGCTAAATCCCATACTTTTAAAAGCATGTCATTCTATTATATTTCCATTAACACTAGCCACCATATTAATAGCTTGAAAACACAGGCTGGTACATTTGTGCTGCTAATGAGCACCGCCCTCCCCTTCTCAAAACATAGTTATGCCATGCAAAATAAATATTACGGCTAATGCTTTGCATTCCTCCCATGGACGTGTTTTAAAGACTTCAGAAGGGTTTCCAGTTGATCTCAAAGGTCTCATCTGTGTTGGGTTTGGAAACAAAATGACAACGAGTTATTATTGTCTCCATCCGAGCACAGTCAGAGCCTGGCTGACAAAAGAAAAGTGTCACATTAATGCTGGCTGCTGCTTCGTCATCTTCTCCAGGCTTTGAGAAGGCTCGTTTTGCAGGCAGAGGCTCGTCCTGGTGTCCCTCAGCGGGACTTGCTGAGCCCTCCGGTGCCATGGGTTTCTGCAGTGGGTCTTCTGCCCCATGGTGGCTGCACTTTTACAGGAGGGTTTCTCTGCTCCATCCATCCTCCAAAAACTTGTCTTTTCTTGCTGAAAACCAGCAGCCCCTCATGGAGGCACTGCTGAGCACAGCGGCTCGGAAAGTGGAGGGAGGGAAATTTGTCGCGGATGTGCCTCACTGTGACAAGGAACCGTTGGCACCAGTGGGAGCTGGAAAAAGCCCCTCTCCACTCTTTGGTCCTTCCCTGTTCTTTGTGAAAAGAAGGCTTGCACTCCTGCCTCTGCTCTGGCTGGGGTGTCAGCCAGGAAAAAATGCACGGGGGGCTTACTGGAGTGAAGGACCTCGGGAGGACACCAGAGGGGAGAGTGTTTCACCACATGCTGACGTTGAGCATCTTCTGAACACCTATCCCGCTGGCTGCCGCCCGTGTCCCCATCCCCGGAAGACATCAGCCATGGCAGGCCCTGGCTGCGGCGTGTGGGATCCTTAGTTCAAAACACATAAACGCATCCCTCCGGCGTGCTGCCGAGAAAGCAGCCTTTACAGCCCGTCCTGCTGACGTTAAAGGCAGCTTTTAGGAAACGTGAAGATTTGGCTGGATCGGGAGCCTCAGGGAGATCAGGATCACCCCTGGTGTGCACAGATCATGCAGAAAATAATCCTATTAAAAAAATAGCTCCTAATGACCAGAGGAGCATGCAAGGCCCACGGAGGCGGACTGGGTCTCCCTGGCAGCACGCCCGCTTACTGCAGATTCACACTGGTGTAGATGGGAGGAGAAGTTGACAGATTGCTTCAGCATCTTGCAAAACACCATTTAACCCCCAAGGGCTGGAAAAGGCCCCCTTCGCTCAGCCTGCCTGGCCATGTAGGTAGGCTGAGCGTGCTAAAAAAATGATCAGAGAGCAGAGAGGCAGCCTGCTCTGCTATGGCAGGTACTGTGCAAGCAGCAGTGTTTACTTTCTTACAATTTCCTAATTTGGGGGAGAGAAAAAGCAATATCCATGCACGCCGCCTCCTGGGAGGAGGCTGAATTTTAACACGTAATTTAAGGAAAAGATAGAGTTACCTTTTTTTGGGACCCAGGCTAATCTCATCTTTCCACAGGGGGGGGATTAGGGTTAGGGTTGTAGGATTTGCGGTTTTAATCAGAGGAGCCTCGACCACTTTCATTGTCTACTCCAGATTACTCTGGCGTCTCCATATCCTCCCATCCCTCTGAATAATGAGGAGCCACGGCCTGAATCCTATCTTACTGATACTGCCGGACTTTTATGGCTTTATGGAAATTGGCAGTAACTTAGGCTGCTGCCTCTCTTTTCAGAGAAAAATGAAGGTTTCATTGGCATTGGGCTCTCACTCTGTTTCCCTGAATGACCCAAAGGATTTAGAGAAGTTAATGAACTTTTTTCTACTGATGGTGGGAGCAGCAGGTCCAGTCCTGCCTGACTTGAGCAATGGTTGGTAGATGGCCCAGAGCAACAGCTGGAGAGGAGAGGAGAGGAGAGGAGAGGAGAGGAGAGGAGAGGAGAGGAGAGGAGAGGAGAGGAGAGGAGAGGAGAGGAGAGGAGAGGAGGGGAGGGGAGGGGAGGAGAGAGGGGAGGGGGAGGGGAGGGAGGGAGGGAGGGGAGGGAGGGAGGGGAGGAGGGAGGGGAGGGAGGGAGGGGAGGGAGGGAGAGGAGGAGAGGAGAGGAGAGGAGAGGAGAGGAGAGGAGAGGAGAGAGGAGAGGAGAGGAGAGGAGAGGAGAGGAGAGGAGAGGAGAGGAGAGGAGAGGAGAGGAGAGGAGAGGAGAGGAGAGGAGAGGAGAGGAGAGGAGAGGAGAGGAGAGGAGAGGAGAGGAGAGGAGAGGAGAGGAGAGGAGAGGAGAGGAGAGGAGAGGAGAGGAGAGGAGAGGAGAGGAGAGGAGAGGAGAGGAGAGGAGAGGAGCTCTCATCAGTGCAGTCTAACTCTCTGACTTCACAACAGGTTTAACCTCACAACCTCAGGGAGCCCAAAGGCTTAAGGGGAAAAAAAAGCATTCTTCAGGACTGGATGATTCAAGAAATTGAGGAATGATTATAGAGGCATTGTTTTGTTTTGTTTTGTTTTGTTTTGTTTTACCTACAAGAGTAATGTTGTTAGTAGAGGCCAATATATTTTGGCAAACCACTATTTATTTACACAGGGTGGAAATGAAACCTTATTCCCCATATTGAAGTAGAAACAAACATACCTGGCATTTTCCTTGCTCAGAAATCCCATTCTGGTGAGTTCTGTGACCATAAAAATCTCATCTCTCTCTCTTTGCTTGGCCAGCCTACCACTGCTCCACTGACTTACTGCCAGTGCCCTCATGGGGCAAATCTCGGGGATCAGTTCTTGCTTGTGCAATCAGAAAACCCCATGACCCACATTAACCAACAATGACCAGACCTTGAGAGGAAGATAATTTTCTTGACTGAGGAGCTAACACAGTGTCCACCTACCTGACAACAGAAAGAAGCTTAATTTTAATTTCAGCTGGGATGTCTGGGAAGAAAAGGTGCTTAGGAAAGTTGCAGAGAACTACTTTTTTTTTTTTAAATTAAAAAATGTATTTTTTGCTAGCTTCTATTTTTTTTTTCCTGAAGAAGATATTTTGTGGTCACATATTGATTTTGACCATATTGTCCCATTATGCTTTAGTGAATTGAGGTGGGCTGTCTGGTTATATCCTTGGGAGGGAAACAAAGGGGGAGAAATACAGAAAGACCTGAAAGCCCTGACCTTTTCAATCTTCCAAAGGACCTTTTCAATCCATTTTGACATAATCCCCTGATGTGAAAACCATCAGAAGCTATGGGATTTCTTGTAATGGGAAAATTAAAGGAGATTTCAGAACTTCAAAAACTCTCGTGACACCAAAGTGAATTGCCACCCTCCAGCCGCCCCTCATGCCTTGCACAGCCAGGTGCTTCAACCTGACCTACGGCTGGCCTTGAGTCATAGCTCACCTGCTGGCCTTCTCATCCTCACGAAATGAATACTTTAGCTTATGTTTAGCAGGTCTGTCCCGAAGATGACAGTAAGCAGCCCCAAAGAGGGCTGAAGAGAGGAGGTAAGGGCTTCCTTGGCCTGGGAAGTAGAATGTGTGGGTGGGAAAGAGCCTGGCTTGGGGCTCTTGGAGGCAGGACACGCACAGATGTGCAGCAGCTGGGGACACTTCTGGGTCCAGTTTTCTAGATGTAGGCATGGTAAAAAAACCCCCACCCTTTCACCTTGGAGTGGGTGTGAGGGTGCCTGGTATCCCACATGAGGACCTCCTACTTGCTAGGGAAAATAGCCCTGAATGATTTCTTGGGAGCAGCAGTGATCCAGAAAGGTGGACAGCATGTGCACAGAAGGTTTTCTAAGCAAAAAAAATAATTACTCCCTCGGTGTTGGTGTATATATATGGATTGCACACAGATGTGCTTATGTTTGGAGCTGGATACTCTCAGCCTAGCGATAGCAGGATGTCCATCCATGGGGGCTGCTCTGTATTCTCTGAAGTTTCCTGATACGTCCGAAAAGGGCCCTAAGAAGCAGGCATTTTATTTCCTGGGAGAAAAACCAAAATTTGCACAAGACTGTCTTGTAGCTGTGCAAATTGTTTTGGATTAATCTCAGTCATGTCAGTGATGCTGGCAGGCTGATAACTGGCCTTTTTCCAGTTTCTCCTGTATTGCTTGACATAGGACTGATCAGCTTTCAGTCAAAGCTGATATTTTTATAAATAAATCTGGAAGCAAATTCAGTTTACATTCAGTCTCTTTGTCTATAATGCAGTTTTCATTGATGCAATAAGTTTGCAGAATGAATTTCTTCTGAGAGTCTTTATTATATTTGTTAACAAGAGCAAGGCTATTCCACTGGAGCATTGCTGCCATAGTATTTTAAATACAGAGACATTTTAATCTCTCAGTTGCTCTCATTAAACTTAGTGGCTTAAAAAAACGTGACTGCATGTGGACAGTTGCAGGCATGAAGCATATATCATTTGTTCAAAAATACTCATATCCTTCCTGAATCCACCCTTGTTTTGCCTGTAGCTCTGGAAAGCCACTTCTGTTTTTTTTACAGATGTCTGCAGCCTCCTGCATTATTCTGTCACTTCCAGAAAATAGGATTTCTCACCTACAGATGGTGAGGAGAGAGGAGGATAGCCGTGAACATTAGGTTGAAATTACTTGTCAAGTTTGATCAATTCATAGAAAGACAAAAATCCCTTTTGAAAAGGCACAGTTGATTTTTGAAGATTAGTAGCGGTGTCCTCGCAGCTCCATTGTTTGGGTAAATTATACAAGAGTGCAGTTTATTACCTAAATGAAAGATACATTTGCATGTAGATGGTACATAAATTATTTCATTCGGTGCTGGGCAGTGCAATAAACAACCCCTCTCCTATACACACGTGCACACAAATGCACACAAACATTCACCTACCCGGGACTCATGACACAGGGGGTGGTTCTTTTCTTTTCTTTGTGTTTTCTTTTTCCTTTTATTGCCTTGTAAGTATTATTATTTGACAAAGCACTAGGGAAGGAGTACATGAATCTATTAAAGATAACAAAGCTCCATTATGACCCAAAACTCAAGAAAGCAGACAAATAAATCTTTCATAATGTGGAATAGCTGGTCCCTAGCTCTTCAAGCAAAGAAGAAGGAGTCTATCTTGAAATGAACACTAATCTGAATCTTGCTGTTCTTGTGGTGACTTCTTGTTGCAGCAATTTCTTCTTACAATTTAGTCATGTCATGATGCATTAATTACCATCTGTGTGGTTCTGTTTAATGGGAGCATTAAGAGACAATACCTGTTTTATTCCCTCCTGGAGTAGTATTTCTAGGAGACAAGTGTGTGTGTGCCAGAAAACAGCTCCTGATCTGCTGCATGCTTTATGGTCCACCGATGTAGGCTGTTAACAGGCAGGCAGTTGCCTGTTTCTGACAGGAAAAAAAGATACCTTTCGTAAACACTTCTAGCTTCCTGCTCTGATTTTCAGCCTGCTTTCCTTCAGAGATGTGGTTTACGCAGCCCTGCACCATGCAATGCCCTCATCATGCCTGAACCATTGGGCAATTTTGCCTGGGTGCACCAGGGCTGGGAGCAGCTCAGCCTCACCACCAGCACAGAAACACAGAATCACAGAATCGTATAGGTTGGAAAAGACCTTTAGGATCATCGAGTCCAACCGTAAACCTAACACTACCAAGACCACCACTATACCATGTCCCTAAGCAGCTATATCCAAGGCTGGATTTCGGTTCTGCTGTACCCACACTGCTCACAGATCTGAGCAAGCCCTTTCCTCTGCCCCATCTCTCTCCCAGGGTGATGAGATGTCTCATGCCCAGGGAGAGCCTGCGTGTCAGCTCTATGGGCAGCCAGGGAATTGGGTGTCCCACGAAAGTGAGTGTCCCAGGCTAACCTGGAGCTGCCAGGTGGGTTCCTGGGAAAGGGCCGCGAGGCTGCAGAAGTGCCCCAGGCTTGTGGAAAGGTCCAGCTGGAGCTTGCAGTCTGTCTCTTGCACAAGCCATGTCTAAGCTTTGGGCTGGAATAGAAAAAGTGTGGATGCTTCAGCCCCCGGCATCTACAAACTGGGGAAAATCCTTTGATTTCTGTGTAAGAAATATGCCGATCCTCCATTTGGGCTGTGTGGAAATCCACCTGAAATGTTATGAAAGCCCTCTCTGACCCACTTTGTTTGCTGATCACGTGTGAGCAGCCTCAGGAAAAATAAAGCAGCTCTTGCTTCTAGTCATTTTCCCCTTTGTCCATTAACATTTCATTTTCCTAAGATTAAGGAGAAAAAATTGAAGACCGAAACAGCCTTATGTTTCTGAACACTTTGCAGCAGCAGAAAGAAACAAAATGAAACCACCCCTTAAATTATTGCATTTTCAAAAAGAATCATCATCTCTTCATACAGACGGTGTGCACCAGGCCCTCATTAGCATCCTGGGCTATTTTTAGCCCCTGTCCTTGCTGCGCATGAAATTTGGCTGTATTAAAGGAAGTACCACACTGCCTCCCCCAAACATCATTTCGGTCCACAGAAAGCACTCTGAGCCTTCCTGCCTTGGGTTTGAAGGCACAACTGCCTTCTCTGCAAACTAGCGACTGCTCTGCCACCACCGGGGTATTCCTTCATGGGGGAGTGGAGGAAAATCACCTGCCGGATCTCCCTCTTCCATCATCAGCTCTTTTTTTTTTTGTCTGCCATAAAGAAACTTGTTAATCCTGAAAGAGGTGGAGTCCTCCTCTTTAGACATTGTTGAAACAGAGCCTAGGATTGTGCTGGCAGGCCAGAGAAAGCAAGGACAACAGAAATTAAATTCTCTGTTTGCTGCTGAACTGGAGACCGATGCTAACCCACAACCCAGGATGCTCCTTTGGTAACCTTTTGTTATTGCCAGCTGGTAAATGAATGAACTCCCCGGGGAACTTTAGCATATGGCAGGAGTGCAAGCACAAAGCACCCTTTGCTTTTAGCCTGCAGTATTTGGGGTAGGTTTCACTCTGGTTTTCCTGGACATTTGAGCCCCCATCAGAGTGGAGGTTGATGTGAGCAATGTAATGGCTTTATTCCTTTCCTCCCAAAGTAGGTGTCTAAATAGCTGAAATGGGTTACATCTCAAAGTGCCCTATCTCCACCCTCTACAAGGGAAACTACAGGTGACCTGTGAAGACCCAGGCACTTGTCTTCCAGATGTCTAAAATCAGAGGGGACAACATCCATGCTCCATGTCCAAGGGCAGAAGCTGGTTCTTGTAGTCCCTTCAAGTCCACTTTCATTTGCAGATATGGCAGGGAATTTCAGGTGCCTCCACTCTGGATCAGATACAGTTTTCTTTCACTGTTTTTGCTGAATTATTTAACACGAGCTCAATGTCCCTCGCAGCTAGGTTCCAGAGGAATGAGTGGTAATGAGGCAGTAATTTGTATGAGAGACAGGTCAGCTGAAGGTACCCTACTCTGAGAAGAGGGTGGAGGTTGCTCCAATAAACCATGAATATTCATCTTGCACATCTGGTCAGTTTTGATCACTCAGCTCTTTTCAAGGCAATTTCTATCAAGCTTCATGAGCACCTGAAACAGGTTTTGACAATAAGAAAGGAAAGAAAAAGATTGATGTTAAAAGGAATTGACAGGCAATAGGGTTAGAGATCCTGCCCAATTCTGATCTTGCAAATAACCAACCTGAAATTAAAGAATTAATCTCTGAAGGTCCTTGACAATTTACGGGGTAGTGCTACAGTCTATTCCCTGTTAATTGTCCAGAAGAAAAAAACCAACCAGGCAAAAACCAACCCCCAAAGCCTGCAAGCAATGAGGAGCAGCCTCGTGTTGTTTCCATTTAGCCAAATGACAGAAAGATTAGAAAGCGCCAAGAACCCCTTTCTTTGTTTCCCCACATGACCAGCTTTGGGCTAGACACAGGACCAAAGCTCTGATTCCTATGGGGGTTTTCAAGCTCCCGCCACCAAACGCAGGCAGTGCTGAATCCAGCTCACCAGAGCAACTGGGGACAGCGCAAGCTGGGAGTATTGGGACCTGTGTTTTGCCTTTGGTGATGGTGACACTTTTCTTTTCAAACTGGTTGTGACTGTAGAAGATTAAAGGTAGGCAATAACAAATTGTAAGGCAAGCTTTTGCAGGCAGCGCACTTTGGCAATTGTTCTTTTCTTCCTAATATTTCATTTCTACCCTCTCATGATGCACTACCCTCTTCATAAAAGTAGCCCTCCAACACAAGCAGGTGATACAAGCTGAGAATGCCAAATAGGATTTAATGGCGTTTTTCATGGCAGACATTGTGAAATGTTTTACAGATACCAATAGAAGGGTTTATTGCTGCTCTTTCATGTAATACATCATCATAAGGATTTTTAGAAAATTATATACATTGGTTCAGATTAAGAAATTCTTTCTGAGGCATCATTGCATGTTAAAGCAGAACACTTTGTACAATGTAATATATTAAGTTGATGTGAAACATTTGGGGGGGACAGTGGAATATGAATGCTAACAAATACAAGTATATGTCAAAAAACATATAGAAGAAAACACTGCTTAGGATTTGTACAGTAAATTTCTTACCTATTCCTATGCCACTTTCCTTACTTAAATTCCAGTCTGGCATACCTCACCTGGGTTCAGGCAGGTTATCCATGCTTATCTTCAAGTCTGTGCTTAGTCCTTACCTGTCCATTGAAATGCTTAAGCATATGCATAGATCTCCTGACTGAAGTCCTAGGAAAAAATTGCTATGCATTGGTCCTTAAGTGAAGCAGCTGCTTTAGGAGCTTTGTCATTGTAAGGCTCTCAAGTGGCACAGCCACTGCACATCCAAAAGGGAACCATTTCAGTTTCTCAAAGGATTCATTTTCTAGAGGCATTAGCAGAGTGATACTGCTTGAATTTTAAAAGAAAAAAATGGGCTTTTGAAGATACTGTCATTGATGCTCACAGAGGGACACACCTCAGCATCTTGGAGGTTAAGCTAAGCATTTGGATTGTGACCTGAACTGTAATTAAATTATGGAGTAGTCACGTTCCAGAAACCCCTCTTCTTCTCCGTAGTCCTCTGCTGAGCTTCAGGGACGCCCACCTTGCCAGCCCAGCTCCAAGCACTCCTTATTGCACTCCTTGATGCTTCTTTCTAACTAACTGAAACTGGAAGCCTGTCTCACGGTCTCTTGATGGTTTTCTGCTTGCTGCGTGCTTTGCAATGCCTTGCGCTAGTTTTCCTTAGGGTTAAATGTGTCTATCCTGGGAAATGACACTGTGTTACGACATGTGGCATCTAACACAAGGCTGAAGAGATAGCCAGAATCCCCTAACCCTTTGGGAATAGGAAGTCTTGTGCAATTATGTTGACATAACATAGAGGTGGTTTGGGTTCACTTTTTCAGCTGGAAAGTTTTCTTTTTAGAAGAATTAAAGTGAGGGCTTTTAAGTGCTGCCAGGGGATGGGATTGCTACCTGTGGAGGAATAAGGATAATTTTGTGGGGTGTTTGGGCTGGAGGCAAGGCTGCTTGCCAGGGAAGGAGACTGCTCTGGGGTGGGGTGCTCAGGGGACAGCCAGCTCTTCTGCCTTGGGGGTGGTGACCCCATACCCCATGAGGGTGTTTGAGCTGGAGCTGCACTCTGAGGCTGTGGCCCAAGGGACTGAGGACTATTCTCAGGATCATGCATCACCATGACCACAATCGAAATCTCCCCCAGACAAAGTGATTTGAATGCGGTCATCACCGCTGGATGAGAAGAGAGAAGTAAGCCATAGGCATTTTAGTGACAATGAAAATGCTTCCCAGCATCACTACTGTTATTTCTGCCTTTCCCTAGAGGACCTGAGACCAAATATTGGTGTAGCTGAGGAGTCAGGAGGACCTCTCCTGATCACAGCCTCGCGTGGGAGCTCGCCAAAAGCAGCCTCTAACTACACAGCCCTTTTCCAACACACTCCCACTTGACAACAAATAAGTCCCCAAGCCAGCTCAGTTAGTGCTTCTCTGATCAGAGATGACTGTTATCGAGTCTTTTAACATGCAATTATACTTTGAAAGGTCACTCTGTGAAAATGGTGCCGTGAGGCTCTATGTTTATTGACTCCCGTCCCTGGGCAATTTGCTCAGTTTACATGTAATGAATAAATGCTGTTCTTGGCTGCTGCCCAGCCCAACGGGTCTGAAAGCCAAGCTGTGTCAGCTTTCTGCCAAGGCATTATCACCAAAACTAAAGGTTGTTCCAGAAAAACCTCTTGACCTGTAGCCTAGGAGTGTCTTTTTCCTGTCACATTTATATTTGGGCACTTTGCCGTAATCCTCCTTATCAGCATCCCCATTTCTTCTTGTTTGCAGCTGCTGATGAACTCCACCACTCCTTGTATCCAAGTTGGTTAGATTTTAGTGCCATTTTGTCCCACTGTCAATTTTCACCTGCAGCGTAGCTCCTAACTTAGCTGTGATGGTTCAGACCTGTTTCTAGAACTGGCTGTTGTGTCTGCTCAAGGCAATCAGGAGAGGAAAATGGGGTTTGTCATGTTAGACAGTATATCAGCCTTGTAGATGGCTGCAATCTGGAGGGTTAATTTAGCTCCAGGATGGGGAGCTGACCCACCATGAGCTGAGCAAGTGACCTGGTAAAGTGGTGGGACTATTATGGCAGGACAACTTCTGATGCTTGTGCTGGCTCACCTGTAGTTGGATCACGGACCTCACAGCAATGCAGTGTGAATGTAACCACTTTACAGATCTAGGGCTGGAAAGGATCATTCTGATCTTGTGGGTGAATGGTGTAGATGGGGTTTCTGCAGCAAGCCTGCACCTGGGAAGCATCATCAAGTCTGGAGAAGAGCTACACTGTGCCTACACAGAAAAGCAGTCATGTCAGTCACTGAGGAACCGAGAGCCCAAAGCGTGGCCCATTTGACCTGATAGCCATGGAGTCTGAATGGGAAGTGCAACCATCACTGCATAGGGAAACTTCATGAGTCATGGTAGGGCTTTCACTTAGGTTGCAAGTTGAGTGAAGACGAGTGTGTTTTGTAAAAAGAAATCCTCTGTTTCTCTCCGGATGGGAGGACCTCTGAAGTTAAGGCTTATATTCAAAGAATTCTCAGCATTTGGGTCTGTGCTGTTTGTAGTTTCTCTCTGTGCACAGTGATGGGCCCTCCAGGACAGACACCCCTGTGGTGCTTCTGTGCTGGCCTCAGTGGCCTGGTCACCTGCATGGCTGGTGAGTCAGCTCTGGTTCCTCCAGGTTTCCAGCTGAGAGAAGAAGAGCAATCAGGATGTAGTCTCTCAGGAGCTGGTGGAAGGCCAGGACTTACATAAAGTTGATAAGGGGGATTCAGACTGGAATGTGGAACATCTAAACAAGAATTACTGTCCTTGGGAGTAAAGCACATCCTGGAGAAATATGTAAGCTAATTAAGAAATATGTTTGGGGAACCATCTGAAACAACTAGTAGAAGTGTGACAAGAAGCACCCTCATGTGAACTATCCTCATTATACTACTAAAAGTGACACCTCTCGAGCTGGAGACCCCGGCCCAAGCAGAGACCCCTCACCTTTGAGCATGCACAGAATATTAAAGTAGCTCAGTAGCTTTAAGTTGAAATAAGAGAAATGTAGACCAATAGAAAACTGCTTTGTGTAATTACTTATGCATATGCATAACTAGACTGTATAAATACTGTACCTGCATGACCGAACTTTGTGCTAGCTTTGTGGAGCTACCACCTAGCACCCATCTCTGCACAGACATGAAATAAAATACCTCTGCCCTGTGTGTATATTGGCGTCTCGCACACTGGGTAAACGACCCCACACTTGGGGGATAACAAGGAGACATGGGTGAGATGTGATCCAGCACAGACAGTATGATTAAGTGCTCGCCCTCAATACACTGACATATCTCATGCAGAAATGTTTTTTCAGCGTGACTTCTCAGTGTATACATAACCACCAGTCAACATATGTCAGTCCTGCATAACAGGCTATAGGGCCGGTGAGTTTGCCATAACCCACAGCCTGGCTGTCAACATCAGCCAGTACAGACGTATACTGCTGGAGGGCCCAGGTTTAATCTCCGCCGGTTTTCAGCGTGGGAGTTATCACACACAACTGCTGTACAACAGCAACAACAATTTACAGGCTGTCAGGAATGCAGCCAGTCCTCCTCAGACCTGAGCCTGTCCCTGTCTTTTGCCGATCCAGCAGAGGAGCCGTGTGGATGCTTACCCAGAGGAGGCTGGATAAATCTCTTGGCAGCTCTCACACTGGTCACACCGTTCAGTGGATATTTATACTCTTTTTTTGCAGTCACGGTTAAGTATTTCTTTGCTAAAACTCTGGAAGTGACAGAGCAGGGGCTGTGACGTGCCGAAGTTCAACCCTCCCTGCCTACTGAAATCCTTTTCCAAGGACACATGTCACAAGAAACTGCTGCCCAGAGGCGACAGCAATATATTTCTCAGGACTCTCCTAGCTAATTTTTTTTAGTTCAGCATTTCTTTGAGTAATCAGGGTAGCCCTGAGACTGTCACTCTTCTCAATATCTTCTTCCACATCTCAATAAGGCAAAAGCACAGGCATCACCCGAAGCTCATTTTGAGTAATGATCCCTTTCAGTATCAGCTGCTACTTTTAAAGATGTTATCAGCCCTAAAAGGCCTCACTGCATTATTATTTTATGTTAGTATATTATACTATTATTCATTTATATTACTGTAGTTCCCAGAGACCTTTCTGTGGATCAGGACCCTACTGTGGCAGGTCCTGATCCACAAAGCCATGTTTTGTAGCCTACTGTCATCATCAGAAGCCAGAGAGGAACCCGTATCCCGAAATAGGAGCTATCTGATGGAGATATGAATGGGCCTAATGTTTCTGTCCAAGATCCTGGTTTAATTCTCAAAGCTAAGGGAGGGACTCACATCGATTTTGGCTGCTGTTGGACTGAACATCTCTAGAACTGGTGGCATCCAGTTCTGTGGTCCAGCCATTTGCCATGGTTTATTAGGAGAGACCCAAACTAATCCCTGCAGGTATATCTAGTGCTCCTGCTGTGAAAGGCAGAGGCAAAGACATAGGGCTTGCCTGCATCCCTCCCATGCACACACACTGATGAGCCTAGCAGAGCCTCAGTGGAGCCTCGCTGTCTCGTGCCCTAAAACCATCTCGGCCTAAAAGTCGATATTAGTAGATTTTTAGAGAACACTCTTAATGTCATCAAAGGCTTCAAGCCAGCTGCCTGACAGCTGTTATCTTCAATAGTTGAAGCAGGGTTTGTAACAGGAAGAAAGTGTCTACATAGGTTGTGCTTGCAACTCTGGATTCACCCTGAACAGTTAGGAGATGTAGCACTCTCCTCACAGTCTGCTGGCCAGGCAGTCCGGTCTGACAAGAAAGATCCTTTCCAGACTTGTTTCATACATGACAGTGTTTGCTTCACTTTTTAAAGTGGTCTGCCTTAGTAGAGAAAGGAAGAATATCTGAGTTTCTCTTGAACTCAAGCCAATAGGACCTGACTGGCAGTGAAGTGACTCCTGCTATGCAGACATCCAGTCTGCGGCAATAAGGAAAGTGCTTTTAAGATCACCTGAAAACTCTGCCCCAGATCTCATGTTTGCATTTGAATAAGTTTATTTCTTTGTCTAAAAGCTCTGATTTTTCAGCCTGCACCACATGGATGTTGAAGCAGTTCATCACTGTTGCCATGAAAGTTCAAAGCCATTTATCTTCAATAAGGTTACTTGATGCAATTTCTAACAGCAAGAAGCCCTCAGTCCTGGGGCTTTCTACAAGATTAAGTGATGTATTCAGATAGGCAATGTCTCAGGAGGATTTTCAGTGCCTGGAAGATATAAAGCTCATTCTAGTCGAAGGACAGCAGGCTTTGCAATTGGTGTTTCCCATTTGCCTCCCACTAAGGTTTGTCAGGCTCTTTTTTGGAGCCTGGCATCCCTTTGTGAAAGTACTGCGAGAACAGCCTTCCTTGCAAAGAATGTTAGCCCTCATCCTTCTCTTGAAGATGATCACTGCCTGCTAATCCTTCACATGCGTATTCTGGAGGGGCAGAGCCCAAAGTGGGGTAAAAAAAGCTATGCATTAGTCTATTGCCTTTGTGGAGAGAGAAAGAATGAGTGATCATCATCCTAACCAAAGGTGTAGGTTTAATCTGAGGTTCTGCCAAAGATTTTTTGGGTGGTTTCCAGCAAATACTCTCCTACCTTGGTGAGAGTCATACAAGTGAAAGACAGCAAAACTGTCAGGTGCCAGGGCTTGGAGGAACCACTGGCAGCTGCAGGTAGCTGGGTACCCACCAAAACCAGCGGAGCTGTGGGGCAGGAGAGGGGCTGGGTGTCTGCAGTCACTATGCAGCATCAGGGCCATCCACACGCAGACCGACAGTGCCAAGGGCTGATCCTCTCATCCGCACGGCGCCCGAGACAAGGGTCCCAGCAGAGGAGAGACCCTTTTGCTGGGTGGAAGGTGCTGATGTGAAGCTACACGTCTCGGCACAAAGCCTCAGCTCCCCACTGGTTTGATACTCTCAGGAGGTTTGATGATTTTCCTGACAGCCCCCACTGCGACCTCACTCCGAGTGGTTTCTGTTGAGTAATATTTTTGTCTGGAGATTGAGCTCTGCCCTCAGCTGTGTGTGTACACCTCTGGAGCCTGCAGGCACTGCCCTGTGCTACCCTGCTGTGAAACACCCTCATTTTCTGCAGGGTCATCTCTGCAGAAGATGAATCATCTTTTTTTTGTGAATAGTTCTAGTGATGATACGTGTGGCAGAGTACAATCTTTGTTTTCTGCCCTTCGCCCAGCCGGTGTGAGCATGCAGAGTTAATTGGATTTAAAAAAAAAAGGATTAAAAACTTATGCTTGTGTCTGAACAGTTCAAAAGCTGCAGCTCTTCTGTGTGAGAAAGTGTTTCTGATCCAGCTGAGCAGAAGTGCATCTCTGTGTCTGTTCTGACAAACCCTTCTCCGATCAAGGTGTTTTTCAGGTGTGTTATGAGCTAGAAAAGCAGACCAATCACCTATACTACAGCACTGTCAATCAGGCTTCATTCCTCTGGTGCCCTAAAGAGTGCCCTACTGCCATGCAGCAGTACCCGACAATTTATTGTAAACCATTCATTTTGTTATAACCCTTTCATTGTCCAGAATTTACCGTCCTTCCTTTCTTCCGTAGCTTACTGGCCTCTATTCATAAAGGATGGTATGAAATGTAGGATGTGATATCAGAGTCCAGTGGGAAGAGAACTACTGCCCTACTTCTCAGCAAACCCTCCGGCTGGCACTGGTACAGCAAGATCCTTTGTCATCTTCAAGATGATGAGACTCGGGATGCTTCAGCTGATTTATAAGGAGTCATGGATATATGATGTGAGCTTAATTCATAATGGGATTGAGCTGAAAGCACTAATGCTGTTTTACTGCAGATCTGACATTAACATTCACACTGTGTCTGATGGATAGTGCAGAAGAACCAAAGTAGGTTTTCTAGTGGGTCTGGTAGCAATCCATCTGGCTCAGCCTGATGAAATTATTGTTGCAATTTACTAATCCAGGCACAAGAAAATCCATCCATGAACACAGATATGTAAAAACTCTAAAAAAAAAAGAATACTATTTTGTCTATGTAAAAAAAAGAAAACAAAATAAAGAGCGAACACTGCTCTCAGGTAGGTAGGAAAACAGAATTTTGCAACACTTGCATAATGATTTTGCAAGACCTCATTTTCTCCTGCACCAAAATAAGGGTACTTCCTTACTTCACAGAGTAAGTTCTTCACATTTTTGAAGGAGTTTGGAGTGACTGGATATAATACATTATAAAGGTGCAAAATATTAGAGTACAAAATTAATTCTAGAAACCCCAAATTCAGCCCAAATTTGTTAAGCCAAGCTACAACTGCCTTTCAGCCATGAGTAGAGAACTATAAAAAGTGCCATATTATAGGCACTGAAAGAGTGCATGTAAACTGAATTTGATTGTTGATCCTACTTGCCAGCATTTTAGGATTTATGTCCCATCATGCAGAATATTTGCTTCACCTTTGCTTTATAGCAGTGAAGGGCTGTTCATAGGCTTTGAATTATGATGGAATTAGAATGTCTTCCATGGTAGAAAGTCCTTAAATATACCCTTAAACATTTGAGTTTTATGTTGAGATGCTTGTGAAGGCCGGATTTAGGTACCCATATCTCCTTTCTCCCCAAAATGTGTCCTCCTTTTCTGTACTGAGAGTCTTACTGGGCAGATTTTCATCAGTACTCCAAAGTATCTGGATTTCTGAAATCCCTGCCAGAGCTGGGGCTTTGCAGCTGTGGAGAGACGAGCGAGGAGGTTTCTTGGTTGGCTGCAGAGAACAGTGAGAAGTATTTGAGCAACAGCACCCAAGAGGCAGAGCAGGAGGGGGCAAGCAGTGCCATGGGCTCTGCAAGCTGGAGGCAGAAGCCCAGGTTGAGAGCTTGAGAGCAGGCTGAGAGGGTGGCCACCAGATGAGGACTGGGAAGGAAATGGAAAGGCTGAACTTTTGGTCTGGTCATGAGAAATCTCTGGGAGAAGGATGTGTGGGATATAAAGAGGTCCGTGTTGGGGAGGTCAGATTTCCACTGTGCCTCCCGCCCCATCGAAACCAGAAAATCAGGACTCTGGCAAGGGATGGAGATGTCTATCCTGGAGAACTGCTGCTGTCATGCTCATCCTGCCAGAAATACACTGGTCTTTTGGCGAGGGGCATGCCCAAAAACACCAACAGCACATTCATTATTTCAGTAGATATTTCAAGAACAAAAGGTGCCAACTAGTAAGAAGTAAATAGTCTGATACAAGTGAATACCCAAGGAATATCCCTCCCTCTAGAACTGGTTGTGATCAGACAACAAAAGCAGCATTACATTAGGCCTCTACCTCAGTGTACAAAGAGCTCAGGAAGTTTAAGCTAGAGGAACTGTTTATATTGGGGGTTTATTGCTTTCGCTTTGTTTTAATTCAGCAGCAGAATATTTGCCGGAGGAGCTGGAGAAGCCAGTTAGAGTCCACAAAAATGCCAATGATTTATTTATTGCCATAATTTAGGGAAAGGGCAGCAGTTGCTTGTTCTGAATATTTAACATCGCAGGAAAAAAGCAAGCCTTTCTGAAGCCTGTGTGTTCCAGTGAAGCGCTGCAAACCAGCATGCCCCCCTGGCCCCCCCCAAATTCGGAGGTGCGAGAGCCATGAAGGTATGCCCCAACCTACTCTTACAGGGACTGAGACTTCTTCTTCAGACCTCAGCCTGTTGAAGAGATCCTGGCTCCCTCTGAGCAGTGGCCTGCTATGAAAGCCCAGGTAAGGAGGCGAGGTGCATCTGCAACTCAGGAGCCATTACCTGCGCAGCATTCATCTCAGGAAAACTGCAATTTGTTTTACTTCACGCATCGTTTATAATAATTCCCAGGAGAGCAGCAGATGGGAGAGATTAGCATCAGAGCTTTTCCCTACCCAAAGCTAGCTACAGTGAGATGCCTTTTGAAACACTGAAGGACTGTTCTTAGCTCGCTTCCCCCCTTCCTTGGTTTTCCAAGGGACTCAAGCAAACAGCCTCAATCTCTCCAGCTACTAACTGACACAACCCACCAGATGTTTCTCAAAAAAAGCATTCAGGAGCAGCCAGGCCACAGCCACATATGGGCAGAAGGGAAACAGGAAAAGACGATTTCCCATGCTTCTCGTGTGTCACACTCACTGTAGAGCCCCCTCCTTCAACACGTCACCTGCTGCGGTGGGATTTCACTGCTGTTGTTGGCTATGGAGCAAACATGCCTGACTGCAGATGGGACTGAGTGTCAGGAGATGGCCAGCACCTGCCTCTGACTCTCCCCCAGAAGCCATCCAAGGGAGAAGCTCTTAGAGAAATGCATTTCTTCTTATGACCATCGCCGTCTGTGAAACACCTTCAGCAGAATGAAAGGGACCATCATCACCACCAAAGTGTATGGAAGGAAAAAAAAAAGGTTATTTTTAAAGAAAAGCATCTCAAATCTCATAGCCAATTTGCAAACAGATATTCTGGCTGCATTGTTTTAAATCAATATTTAACAGCACATGTTGTGGGTTTAAGTGGCACAGAATTCAATAGCAAGATCAGTATACAACCTAGGACCTTCCTGATACTTTATTTTCTGAAAATCTCTTTTTGATTGCTTAAGGAAATAGCAGCTAAAAAGGTGAATGCCCAGATGGCTGTCTATGGTTATATCCATCCTGGAGCCAGACCATCTAGCAAACCTCTCACTGCCCATCGTGATAGAAGAGTGAGATTTAACCATGCTCTGAGTGACCACCCACTAGCTGTCACCCCCGATTTAATGCAGGATGAGGCTTCCCGGTCCCTGACTCAGCAGAGGTGGTGACTTTTTCTTCTGAAGCTTTCATTGTCTGGGTGGTGAAGGTTGCTTCCTCAGAAGCTGAAGGGAGCTCTGAAACTGCCCCGGGGCTTGGTTGTGACCACAGTGTAAGAGTTAAATCACTATTGCTAGTATGGAAACCTGGGTGATCTTGTCACTTAGTGGAATACTTTACCTTTTACCAGGCACCGGGGCCTCCTCAATACCAGGCAATTAGGCAGAGAATGAAGGAAACACATTTGCATAGCATGCTCAGACCAAAGGTTTCTATGAGTCACCCTGGGTGCACTTTCCAGGAGAAAGTGTTGTTTCCAGTGCTGCTGGAGGGCGACAATAAATTGATTAGCCTCTTTAAAATTTCTCATAAAATTGTATTAACAAAACAGTAAATACGTTACACAGAGACCGTAACCACAGGATGTTTACATAATGCCCACTGTGGACGAGTACTAAATACCATAAAAGACCTGAGACCCCCCCGAAAAGTCCACAAGTTCTGGCTCTCACAAGGCAGCTAGAGCACCATTGTTTCTCCTCCTCCTCTTCTTCCTCTTCACCCTCACATTTCAGCTTCGGTGTTGTGAACTTTGCTGGTGGTTATTGCAATTCCTATCGCTAGGCTTCCATTGTCGGAAAAGAGCTGAGCCAGGGAAGTGTTCAGCACAAGGCAATCTCCATCCGAAATGACAGAGTCAACACACTCCAGTACCGACCTGGGGGTCGCCTCCCACTTAAGGCGCCTCTGGTTCCTGTTGAGCTCGAGCCGGTAGGTGAAGTTGTCGGCTTGGGTTGGCGTGCCGATCAGCATCATCGTAGCGAAGAACTGGGGGTGGCCTTCATACTTCTCCTGCTTCCTGAGGACCAGCAAAAACTGGTGGCCAAGGCAAGAGTGCATGATGATCCAGTCTGTGGGTGCGGGCAGGTGCATGTCCGTGGCCAGGAAGACAATCTCTGCCCCCTGAAGGATGTTGATGTGGTGGGTCTGTCTCAGGTGGGACACCACCACCTCCAGGTGCCCTTCCCACGGGCAGGAGAAGAGCGGGCACGTGCAGGGAACCAGTTGGGGGTCGTGTACTGCTTCGTGGTGATGGCAGGGAGGAAGGACGCCTTGCTCCGTGGACGTCTGCGCAGCTGCACAGCGGGTCGGTGCATACTACGAGAAGAGAGAAATTACACATGATAGCAGGTGGACCAGGAACCAGTGGAGATTCGCAAGGTGCAGACCCCACAGACACCAGCCATCTAATACCCCACCTAAAACAGCACCGGTGGAAACACCAGGAACTCAGCACTGCTGAAACCAGGCTGAGATCAGGGGCAATCCAGGCCTGGATTTGCATTGCAAAAGGCACTGGCAGTTACCTTGGTCTCCAGGAGAAGAGAGAAACCATTTGAGCCATGATAAGTCACTTCAAATGAAAGTGATGTATGTGTTTAAAGAGCAATTTCATTAGTTTGGGGGGAAAAATCTGATTAAAAAGAAAAAAAAGCCCAACAAAGCAAGGACAGCATGGGGCATTTTATATAGTTAAGGCTCTTGCAGCTCAGAACAAGGAAATGAAATATGTATGGCTTTATTATTCTTTAATGAAACACACTGGCAAATTCAGGCGTTTCTCCTGAAACAATATGCTTTATAACACCCATAATTTGTGAAATAAGAGTCAGTTTTTATTGTATACGATGCCTTCATTTTTTTTTTGTCAATGTATTTGTGCTTAATTGATGCGCTTACCTCCATAAATCTTAAATGGCTCTCAAAGGTGGACGGATGCCAGATTAAGGGCATTTTTATACTAAAGTAAATTTGGATTAAGGTAGGGCAGCTAGCTGAAAAGGCAGCTCTTGTAGAATAATTCCACATGAGGACTAGGAAGCAAACCGCTCTGCCTCTGTCAAGCGGGTGGTGTTGAAGAGATACGAGTAAGTCTTATTCAACCAAAAGTATATCCACATGTAATGCTATTCAGGAAGAGTAATAGCTCTCTGCAATAACTGTGCGTGGACAAACCCTAAGGCACAGGCATGCCGGTCATGATTCATCCTACTCAATTTTAAGCATTTACTTCAGCCACCCCAGATGGAAACCTGGTTACCTTGGACTGCCTCTGCAGTCAATAGAGGGAGGCACCCTTCCCAGCGGCGGATTCAGATCTTAGCTGGAGTAATTCACCTCCTAAAGGTGTCACTGGCTGCTGCCAGAGTGACTAAGACTGAGATCCAATCTGTCTAGTTGTACCTAAATTTTAGATGCTTAACCATAGGAGGACAATGTCTTCCTCTGAACTCCTTTGGAGATGCTTCTAAGGAGTATAAGAATTAAGAGTACATATATATATACATTTTCCTTTAACATATGTTTTAGGAAGATTCATGTAATTCTCCCAATATTGCCCCACATCTGCTCATTTTAACAAATGTACCCAAAATTACAGGAACAGCAGTATGATTCTAAGATCTAACAGTTATTCTCCTCCATGCCACATCCAAGTCATAGCAGATTTGGGCTTTATTCAGCTATTTTTTAGCAGAGATTTGTTTTAACCAGGGGCAAGCATAGTCCCGTATAATAGGTGCCAGATACATTGCAAATGGTATGTTGTCTCATCTCTCTATGGATACCGTGATGCCTTTCATTACAGCCTTGACGTGAGAGACTGCATACAGTCTTTCCTCCCAGAACTTGCACTTTTGCTTTCCAGGATGTTTTGGAAGGCAATCTTTTGGGCCAGCTGTCCCAGCTCTCAGATGACCAGGGCTTCCTTGCCAACCAGGATGACAGAGTCCTGGATCTCCGTTCAGGATTTCCATTTTGTCAGCAGCTGCCAAGGGATGTGATGGGCAGAGCAGGGTTGTGATTGCTGCTGCTGTGTAATGCGTGGTTCTTCCCAAGACACTGGGTGTCAAAGGGAGATGATTCTTCTTCCTCTGACATTTGATATGAAGAATAATTGACTATTTAAGCCTTGTTATTGAACCTTGCAGCTTTTTCTTGGGAGCAAAACTATTACTTCAGTAGTACTGTTCTGCTGTTTCCTTCCTCATTTTTTATTTGTTTTGCTGTATAAAATTCAAGAATATAAACTTTCCAACAAGATAATGAATTGAGGTCAGATAAATTACTATCATTGTCTGGGAAATAAAACAGGTCATTATAAACTAATCGAGGTTTGTGGTTTTAGCTGCCTGCTTATCATGGTGGGATTTCTGGAGAGGACTGGTTCACACTTAATTCTACATTAATTTTTGCATTCCATTAGGATGAAAGTTATGGTTAATTTAAACTCTTTTGGTGAAGAAGGCTACTACAATGGCAGATCGTAAAAGCCTTTTAAAAAATCCCTGAAATGCTAATTGCCTCATAAAATGAATTCTAATCTCCCAATCTAATACAGTGGGTGTGAGCAATTACTTTCTCTCACCAAACTGTTAATGCAACATTAGTGATTATACTAATTAAAACTAATGAACTCATACTCACATGCTGATAAACCTCTCAACCACTCGACAAGTTCCAGCCTTCTATCAGTTTTATTTAACTCCTCTTTAGGAAGATGAATCTTAAATTAACCTCTTGAATAACATTCAAAATTAGGTTTTGAAATGTGAAGCTTTATAGACTGTGTATAATTCCTCTCCAAAGATTACCAGAGTCAGAGAAACCATTTCCACTGAGGATGTAATTGAATTTAGAAATGCATTCTCCTAATTTGATAAGCATGGAGAACAATGGTAGCTCATCCCTCTAAACTGTATCCAAGGTAAGAAAATACAAGTATCTCCAAAAAGCACTTTATGACAAGCACATTTCTGTGGCTCAGAAACTGGAAAAATAAATTATGATGAGCAATTTATTCAATGTATCTTTCTTCTTTCCTTCATTTGTGTTTTTTGTGTGTGTGTGTGCAAATAATTGAGAATTCCCTTTCACATCTCACATTTTTGAAACATTTCCATGAATCACTTCAGCAAAGGATTTTTGGTCTGACTGTTCAGTTCAGGTTCATTGAAAATTCTAGAAATCCAGCACAAACCACATGATCTATTTTTATTCTCTGACTAGGTGAGAATCATCTTCAAAATCTGGTTTCTGAATTATTCAACATTGCTGTTTCTAAATTCTAAACTTTGTAATATTCTGAAAGAAACATTTAAAAATTCCCTGTCTCTGTGGAAAAAAGTCTCACAGAAAACTATTCTTTTACTTTTATTTTTGAGGTATGAGTGTAACTATTGGGGTGCCTGTGCCCTTGTTGGTCTTTCATATGGCTGTGAAGAGAACCTCTAAAATTGATATGTAAAACTGGCATAAAATGGTCACCTTGAGTGCATTTAAATGCTTGAATAAATATTTATGAACTTTTTTTCCCATGTTTAATCTGCTCCAGTATTTACTTTCCATCATTTATTGCCTGATTACCTAACAATATTAGGTTTATTATATTGTTGTGTCAGTCCAGTATTATTCTCAATTATCTTTTAGCCTGTTGGCCAATTTCCCTCAAATTTAACTGTGTGATAGAAGTCTTAAAGGCTTTAATTTTCAACCGGTTTTGTGAGAAGAGGCAGCAAGGCAGAGAAGTATGACCCTTTCGCATCTCCAGGGAGGAACAGCTTGCCATGTGGGCAATATTACTTTGTCAGATAGGAGAGAACCTAAACAACGGCAGTTTGATCCCAAATGTATTATAGACACCAGAGAACCCACATGAGACAATGTCTTTATGAACAGGAGAAAAGGCTTCAGCCAGAGTGCTCCTCATTAGATGCAAGATAATCCCACCATGAGACACCAAACTGCAGGAAACCAGGCTCTGCTGCTCACAGAAAAATTTCTTTTTAATGATGCAGCTTATTACAGTGTAATTCTCTTTAAGAACAAGTCATTTAGCAAAGAGCAATTTATAAACACATGGTGATTTTCTTATGGAGAAAAAAAGAAAGGTTATATTTGGACCCAGGACACAGGGCTTCTGGGTCCTGCCCCAGCCTTTCTACAGACTTTCTGCTACAAATGCAACAAACCGCTCTAGGTGTGACTCATCTGTTCTAACTGTGATGTCTGTGGAGTAGGTGGCTAACTCTGAAGAACATCAGCTCCTTTTGCAGCCCATGCAGAGCCCCGGAGTGCAATTCACTTCATCCCAAGAGATACTGAAGGAACATCCCCCCAGACGCCACTCTCTACATGCAGCCAGGACCAAACCCATCCTCGGGACAGACCCACAGAGGCTTTACTGGTTTCTAGTCAAGGAGCAGAATAGTATCCCTATTTTGGTCAGGAGACAGTTGTACCACTATGGCCTTCTTCTGCTGCACTGGAGACAATGCAGTCCACGGAGAGAGAAATGGATGCCCGTTCACACGAGGGTGTAAATCTATGGCTCCCTACCACCATTACACCTCCAGTCACCAGTGACTTGATAGAAAATCCAGGGGAAGGTCGAGGGGTAGATCCAAGAGGTAGAGATCTCCAAGATATCCAAAGATAGAGATCTCCAAGATCTCCAAGAGGTAGGGACAAGCATGTGTCTGAGTCTGCAGCTGCAAAGCTGAGGCACCCACCCAGGAGAGAGGGCTTTGGTATTGCTCTTTATGCTCTGGGCGACCTTTTGTATTTTAACTAGCAAAGACTTTAGGTCAACTATGGTAAAAATAGTGGAAACAGAGGCAGCAACGCACACTGCACCCCTGCTGGCTGAGCTCCCAGCCCTGTGGGGTGCAGGCATCAGCTACACTGCGATCCCTCAAACCCTGCTTCTCTGCTGCACGTTGGCACAGCTTCAAATGGGAGAGCAAAGGTGGCTGCTGCCCTGAGCAGCCAGATGCCTTGCAATTAAAGTCCTGACTTGCAAATGGGGAATTTGCTCACTGCAAACCCCTCAGGGTGAGGGAGGGTTGAATTCAGTCCTCCCACCCCATGGAGAGGACCCAGACCCTGATGATCTGGAGTAAAAGGAAGGCGAGTAGCACTGCGGTATTGTAGCAGAATAAATGCTGCTCAGGTCTTCAGAGTGAAGGTTAAATGTCACCTTTCTGCACTTTCCAGTGTTCCCCAGTGTTATACTGGGAGCCTGGATGCTTCATTCATACTTCTACTTACAGTAATGCACTTAACGTGAAAAAAAATCAGCCTTTTACATGCCCATGAACAGCGCAGTGCGTGCTGAAGAGAACATCCCAAGGAGTGAGGACAAGGACTCATTTGCTGCTCAGTCAATAAGGGTTTCTGACAGCAAAGCAGATGCTATGAATAATCACCCTTTTCGAGACACTTCAATGCAAATGCAACTGCATTTTATCCAGTGATCACACACAACTTCGCAAACACTCATTAATTCACCCATGGGCTGGGTTATTTGCTTGGGGAAGTCAATGGTGTAGCCTGACAGCCCTCACAGTAGAGCTTCTGATCAGGGTCACACAGAAAATAGCAGAGATGAAAATGAAGCCATCGGACACGCCAGCCAGCCTGAACTAGCAGAGAGTGCTCTCTCTCTGCCCCGGTCCAGCTTCAGCACACCCTGAGACACCGCAACCTAATCCTCCTCCCGAGAGGGAACCCGTATCTGCTCCTTCGGTGGATCCAAACTCTTTCCTCCTCAGCCACAGCTTTCTTGGCTGGATGACAGGGGACTTGGTAGGAGCCATGCATGTTCACAGCAGCCGTGACCTTTGGTGGGAGCCAGGGGTTGAGAGGGGCTGTGCTCACACCCCTCTTACAAACCCACCACCTGTGCTAATGCTGCCTCCTGCTACGGCTGACCCCGCGCTGAGATCCAGTTTCCTATCGTGTCTAACTCTGTAAAACTTGGTTGTTTGGGATAACACCTGATTCAGGCTGACTTTAAAATATATATTAAAGTATATATGCACTTACGCAAATACACACGTATTTATATATAGACTCATAACACTTGCAGGTCTGTTTAAAATGTTTCTAATTGGGGAAAAAATGCAGCAGGGAAAAACACATTGTTTTGTCCAGCTTAAACCATTTTGGTACCTTTTTTATTTTAAGAAGTTCTCTGTGGGTGGCACCTGGGGGATTGAAGCCCATGCATTTTGACTATGAGCTTATTTTTGCTGTCCTTGTGAAAATAGTCCCAAATTTGAGACTGCATGTTTTTTAAAAAACTGTCTCTAGGAGCTCATTTTATCATGTATTTTTTCTTCTGTGAGGCTCATTGCTGTGTCTGTGTCTATTTGTGCATCACAGGCATCCGTCAGCTGATACCTATGATGCTGAGCTGAGGCACAACGGCAGTATTATTTCCCACTTTAGGGTCAAGGAATTTAGGCACAGAGAGATTAATGATCCAAGTGTATTGACCATATTTAGTTGCCCAGGTTATATCACACCACACCTGATTTTTCATAGTAGAATTGCCTCATAGAACACTTGATATTTTCAAAATCCAGCCTCCATTAACCTCAGATGCAGCTAGAAGTGATCAAACTGTCCGCAAATCAGATCTAAGGCTTTAGGTTGAGCAACTCAGGAGCAGAGATCGTCTGACTAGAAGCTATCCATGATCAGCTTGCTGTAAATTACTCTCCAGTATCATACAGGGCTTTCCATGCAGAGGCATGAATGGAGTCCAGCTCTCCAGGGCAACGTGGTCTTCCTCCCAGCTACAGGACCTCCTTGCTAACCTGCCATCGCTTATTTCATCTCCTCCATCACCCTACGTGTGACAACGGGACAACACGGGATGCAGTCATACTGTACGTAGGTGAGCAACCTGGAAATGAGAACTTGGCAGGTTTTTGGCTTTGACCTAAACATTTCTACAGGGAAGGAGGGACCCAGGCCTGTAGCTTGGGGATGCTTTGAGTGAGAGCTCCATGGGAACTTTCAGGGTTTCTGTTGAAACATATTGGCTTTTTCTTTGCCAGTGAAATGTGCCATTTATTCAGTTTTCTTACTGTCTTCCTCCTCTTCCCTGGCTTCTCAGGGTCTTTTTGCTTCTTCTCATCTGTATGGAAACTGCCTCCAATAATTTTCTAATTCTCAGTTTCTTTCTGTCTCATAAAAGCTTTGCCACCCACTAACATCCACCTCCACGTTACTTACACCCACCACACAGGGACAGATGCTCAAAAGAACTATAAAGGTGACATGAAGAAACTAGTGAGTCTTTTAATCCTAGTTTTCATTTAATTTATCTTCTACTATTTTTTAGTATGCTAATGAGATTTTGTAAATCTCTCAGATGAAAGAAAAGAGAAGGAAGGAAAAAAAAAAACCCTCAACCTATTTTGTCAAAAGCTGTACTCCCATATCTGAAATTAAGAAGTCCAAGCCAGGGCTCATGTTGGGGATTTATTTAAAATTTTAATTACACAAAACCCTATTCATTATGAATGCATCAGTTGAATTTCTTAAGTACTGAATATTAGTTGCAGCTTTGGCAGAGGAAGGATTTGTTTTCCCTACTATCAAATGGCAGCGAGAGGACAACTTCAAGCTCATTTTGCTAATCTCACTTTGCAACATAATCAGGCATGACTTGGTGACACAGCGCACGGGATGTGTTAATGGCTGTCCTCATGCTAATTACACACCTCTGACTGTGCAGAGAAAATGCCGCTTTAGTACATGTCCGCACTGTAGCACCACACTTCTCTGTACCAGAGGACCCTGAATTTTAGATGAAGCCACACAGTTTTAGAGGTATTTTGGAAAAAAGAAATTTGTTTTTGTGGTAGATGTAGCAAAAATATGTTACAGCATTTTAAATGTATCCCAGATGGAAAGAAAGACATTATTCTCAAATTAAAACTCCTTGCTTGCTTTTCAAAAATCAGGGTTTTCAACCTAAACCGTCATGCAGTCTTGAAGTGCAAGCAAAAAATATCAAGAAACTTGACATTCTTCAATATATTGAAAACAATGTAATTATAATGAAATATAAACAGGATCCATACTAAAGCATTTCAGTCTCGTAGATGCTTTCTGAGAGAGATCTAGGCGTAGACACTGGCAGGGTGGAGCAAGGTCATGCTTTCCAGCTCTACTGCTTTAAAACCAAATTTGATGAACCATTCCCAGCCCATGTGGGAGGACACCTAAACTTCCCATGTTTCAGGCTGAAGGGAGATGCACCACCTCACTGACCCTCAGCCAAAGCTGCAAATGGGTCATGGACACGCAGACAAATGATCCTGGTTTAGCTGCTCTGTTTGCTGGATCTTACTCTGTGGCTAACCTGAGATCACTTTCTGTGCTTTCTTTGAGGAATAAAATACATGCACACAAGCAATTCCTGTGGAGCATCTGGCACAGTTATTTGCCAAAATAAATGAAAAGCATGGAGGTGAAATGGATGAAATGGAAGCACCTGGACCTGTGGAGGTCTAGCAGGTTGGCAAGCTGATCTACATCACCTGCTGTGGGGTAATTGCCCTGTGCCTGCTCAGAGGCCTTAACCAAGGGTGAATCTTAGCTTTAAGATCTGTAACAACAGAAAAAAAGGCATCCTGGCTTTGAGTAAAAACAGTATGAGACCATGACTGTGGGAATGCATAGGACCAGACACACTCGTAACGTCTAGAGCATCCTTGCTCAGTGCAGGCTTATCCTGCACCCATGTTCACTACCCTCACTCACTGTGCTGGCTTTGGCTGGGGTAGCGTTAATTTCCTTCACAGCAGCTAGTATGGGGCTATGTTTTGGATTTGTGCTGAAAACAGTGTTGATAACACAGGGATGTTTTAGTTACTGCTGAGCAGTGCTTACACAGAGCACGTGTCTGCTGCAGCAGGTATACCTCTGAAGGGATTGTGACCCAAAGGTAAGTCCACACTGGAGAAGGTAAACCTCGAAGCATCTGTGGCTGTGGATAAGTCCATGGTGCAGCAGGTACACCTTGAAGCATCAGTGGCTGTGCATGAGGCCATGCTGGAGCACCTCAAAGCACGTTGCCATGGGTAAGCCCACAACAGAGCAGGTACACCCCTGGAGGGACTGCAGCCATGTTGAAGCAGGTTTACTCCTGAAGGGACTGTGGCTGTGGGTAAGGCCATGTTGGAGCAGGTCTATCTCTGAAGGCATTGTGGCCACTGGATAAGGCCACGCTGGAACAGGTGCACCTCAAAGCAACTGTGGCTGTGGATAAGTCTATGCCGCAGCAGGTATACCCCTGGAGAGACTGTGGCTCGTAGATAAGGCTCCACTTGGAGCAGGTACAACCTTAAGGGACTGCAGTCTGTGGATAAGTCCAAGCCAGAGCAGGGGCAAGGGGAGGACTTCATTGCAATGTTAAACGCTATAATGTGGCCCAAGGGGAGCAGGGGTGGAGATTGTAATGGATATACCTTTAAATTGTTGTAACCCAGGATTTGAGTTGCATGTTATAGGAAGTACTATAGCAGGAACCACTTGCTGCTAGCAAGACTAGGGGCAAGCGGAGGAGTTCCTTGCAATGTTAAACCCTGGGGTCTGGTCCAAAGGGACCAAGGGTGGAGATTGTAATGGAAATACCTTTAAAGTTTGGTAACTCATGATCTGAGTTGCATGTTATAGGAATTACTGTAGCAGGAACCGCCTGAACCAATGGATGACAAACCTTACAAGAAGCAGTGCAAGTGCAGCACCTGAGCTGGCTTTGGTGCCCAGTAACTCCATGCAACACACCAACTCTCCTGCCCAGAGTGACCACCATAGCAGATGGAGCCCAAAGTCATGGACTAAATGAACTCACTTGACATTTTATGGACATTTGTGGACATTTTATGGACATTTTACAAGGGTGGTCCATAGGCTAAGGGAATGATATCTGTGTATTATATCAAAGGATGGGGAGTAGTGATTAATGAGGATGTATTGGATAGTGTGGGACCTGAGCATGACGTAAATGGTATGGAATAAGGGGTGGAGAATGTGCTGGTTTTGGCTGGGCTAGAGTTAATTTTCGTCATAGTAGCTAGTATGGGGCTATGTTTTAGATTTGTGCTGGAAACAGTGTTGATAACACAGGGATGTTTTAGCTGAGCAGTGCTTACACAGAGTCAAGGCCTCTTCTGCTTCTCACCCCACCCCACCAGCGAGGAGGCTGGAGGGGCACAACAAGTTGGGAGGGGGCACAGCTGGGACAGCTGACCCCAACTGACCAAAGGGCTATTCCATACCGTATGATGTCATGCTCAGCATATAAAGCTGGGGGAAGAAGAAGGAAGTGGGGGGACATTTGGAGTGATGGTGTTTGTCTTCCCAAGTCACCGTTACGCGTGATGGAGCCCTGCTTTCCTGGAGGTGGCTGAACACCTGCCTGCCCATGGGAAGCAGTGAATGAATTCTTTGTTTTGCTTTGCTTGTGTGCATAGCTTTTCCTTTACCTATTAAACTGTCTTTATCTCAACCCACGAGTTTTCTCACTTTTACTCTTCTGATTCTCTCCCCCTTCCCACTGGGCAGGAGTGAGCGAGCAGCTGTGTGGTGCTTAGTTGCCAGCTGGGGTTAAACCGTGACACCCACATTGCCTTTCTGCTCTCTGTTACTTGGGTTTGGGACCCCCTGACAGAAACATTGGCTTCCTGGAAATTTTAAAGGGCTTTTAAAACTAAGGGGAACAATAGAAGACAATGAACTGCTCCTGTTCCTCAAGGAGAAGCCCATGAGGGTGCTCTTGCCAGCACCATTTAAGCCCTTTGCAGAGGCACTGAAGCAAGGAGTTGAACTGAGGCTGTTTTGGTTGTGCAGGAGCCGGTGTCCCCAGCATGACCATGGAGGGAGCAGAGACAGAGCCTGACTCCACCATAGGGAGATTCCTTGAAGTGCAGAAGGCTACTGGGGACAAATCCCAGATCCTGAGTTACAGCTACCATCAGCAACAGAGGTGGAAAGGGTGGGCAGCTGCAGGTCAGAAACATGGGCTTCCTCCTCTGCTGGTAGTTTAGAGATAATCTGATCGTGTCCCTCTCCATTTCGGTTCTGGGGAACCCTGAACCTCTTCCAGGCAGACTGCCCAACCTTGCAGAGGGGTTGTAGCCACTACAGACACAGAAGAAGCCAGGCTGGAGAGTGGGACGTGCCCTCAGGACCTGATTTGCTGCTTGAATTCCCTTTGTTGCATTTTAGGACTGGGCACAATGCAGTGACAACAAACCATAGTACAGAGTACTTGGTGTTGCATTGCAACTGCTGAGGGGGATGGAGAAGTTTCCTTTCTTCTCCTTGGACTAGAAGAAGAATTTATACCTTGTTTAAGCAAGGGTGATGCCTCTAAACACCACCTCCTTTGGCCACACAGGGAAGGTATTGGAAGCCAAGGCACACACTGTCAGCTCTTGCTCCAGAAGGGCAGTGTGTAACCACTGTTTATCGCCAGATCGCTCATGAGGCAATGCTGGCTGTGGCTCTGGGTGATGTAGTGAACAGCTTGCATATGTAAAAAGAGATAATCCAAAATGTAGAATTATCTGAAGATTCACTTCATCCTTTGTCCACTTTGTATTTTGTATAAAGCCTGTTAACAAAGTGCAAAACCATTATAGGCTTTAATTAAAAGCAAAGTGATAAAGTAGTTCCAGGCTGCATCTGTTCTGTCTGATAGGGGAGGCAGAGTTCACAGAAGCCCTATATCTGACCTGTTGATTTTATGTTTTACATTCACACTGAGGAAGAAATTAATATGGAAAAGAAAAAAAAGAAGAAGAAATTATTGCCTACTGTGCTCATAAACTTTCCAGTTCAGACTGGCTCTAATAACTCATCATCCAATATTCATTTACAAGTTACTACAGTAACAGCATGTCTCCAAGAGGAGCAGATTTGCTGGTGTCATCTGAGATAATTAGACCAAATCCACCCCGAGACAATTGAAATGCTTCCCTTCCATCAGGCAATCTACAGCTATCACAGTTATATGCATTTAAATTTGCTAACTGCTCTTTCAGGAATGCACCCCAGGAGTGCTAAAGGATGGCACAAACATTACTGGTCTGCTGGAAGGAGAGAAGGGATGAGGTGGTGATTGTTGAGCAAGGCCACAGCCTCTCTTGGTGGGACCCATGTCTCCAATCCCATCCACACACACCTCCTGGACAAGGATTTGCTCTATGGTCTATATTACATTGCTCTTGCAACGGGCATGGGATAATGAGCAATTAAACCTACGCCAGGCAGGTCACAGCTGAGTTCAGATCCTGGGCTGGGGCCACGTAGGCAGAGCACGGAGGGACCACAGGGCACCCATTGCTGCAGACACTGGCTCCCTGTCCTGTCTCATAGGCTGTGCCCATACCTACATCTCTGTAACAGTCACTGAGCAATGTATCAGCCATAAGATACTCCTCATTTTTGGTTAGGACTTTCTCCTGAGAACTGTGTCTGGGGGAATGCAAGAGTGGCTTAAAATCACGTCTACCTCCCTCCTGCTGAGGCACTGCTGGTACTGGCGAGCGATGGGCATCTCAGACCCATCCACAATGGCCTGGTGTGGTGGAGGTCATGCCCAGGTTTCAGGAGCATTAGGAAGAGAAGAGGGGAACATAAATTATGCGAGGCTCAGAGCAACTCGTCTTTCCCCTACACATCCCTGCTCCTTCTCCACTAGTGATGTAGTCCTGAGCTTTCAGCTTGCCCTTGCTCTGGTACCTGCAACATGAGTGCGGCATTGAATGAAAAAAGTCTCCCTGTTACAAGACAATGCAAAATTCATCATTATTCCACTGTCAGCTGAAAGCATGTCTTGAGTTTGTGCAGTCAGTCTTAAGAAAGTGAAAAATCGCAATACAATCCAGAAAACCAATGCGAGCCATTAGCTTTGGGCATGAAAAACAAACTGCAAGTCTGGGGAAATTTTTTTAGTTTGTGTAATGTGTGTTGCTGCTTCATTGATATATTCTTTGCAGCTAGGAAAGGGACATTTCTGTGGGAACATTTGGCTTGTGTCACAAATACTTCTTTTCATTTTGTGCAAATCATAGCCTGTTCCTTCTTCTTCCTCCCCCTCAAATTCTCAAAGAATAGTTCTTCTAGAAATTTTCTTCACATGGGGAGGATGCAGGTGGAAAGAAAGAACAGAAAGGGAGGTTCAGCTTAGCCAGAGAAGACAATGTTCCACCTACAGCAAGAAAATTATCTCTATTAATAGAGTGAAAGTTTAAAGGGTTTTGTTGAATAAAAAAAAAAAACCAAAAAAAAAAACCTTCTAAGTTAACATTCATGGTTATGGAAAGGTATCGTATTGCAGCCCCCAAGTTTGCAGTGCTCTGCCTGCAGAAGGAGCAGAGCACAGAGAATAGCAGCATTCATTTTTTCCCCAGCCTGCCCTATCAAAATGCCTCAGATCTGAGACAAAGAAGAGGAGAAGAAGTCAAGTCATTCTCCACACTGCCCCTCCTGCAGCATTGCCCTTTCAGGGAGGGAATCCCCTGATATTCCCTAGCCCGCAGGCACCACCGCTCTGACCTCGTGTGCTACCAGCAAGAGGGATCATAGAATCATGGAATCACAGAATAGTTTGGGCTGGAAGGGACCTTTAAAGATCATCTAGTCCAAACCCCCTGCCATGGGCAGGGACATCTTTCACTAGATCAGGGTGCTCAAAGCCCTGTCCAACCTGACCTTGAACGCTTCCAGGGATGGGGCATCCACAACTTCTCTGGGCAACCTGTTCCAGTGTCTCACCATCCTCATCGTAAAAAATTTATTCCTTATGTCCAATGTAAACCTACCCTCTTTCAGTTTAAAACCAATGCCCCTTTTCCTGTCACTACTGGCCCTGGTAAAAAAATCTCTCTCCATCTTTCTTATAATCCCCTTTATGTATTGAAAGACTGCTATAAGGTCTCCCCAGGGTCTTCTCTTCTCCAGGATGAACATCCTCAACTCTCTCAGCCTTTCTTCACAAGAGGGGTGTTCCATCCCTCTGACCATTTTTGTGGCCCTCCTCTGGACCTGCTCCAACAGATCCATGTCTTTCCTGTGCTGAGGGCTCCAGAGCTGGATGCAGTACTCCAGGTGGGGTCTCACCAGAGCAGAGTAGAGGGGGAGCATCACCTCCCTTGACCTGCTGGCAACACTTCTTTTGATGCAGCCCAGGATACGACTGGCTTTCTGGGCTGCAAGCACATATTGCGGCTCATGTCCAATTTTTCATCCACCAGGATCCCCAAGTCCTTCTCTGCAGGGCTGCTCTCAATATATTCATCCCCCAGTCTGTATTGATACTGGGGATTGCCCCAACCCAGGTGCAGGACCTTGCACTTGGCCTTGTTGAACTTCATGAGGTTCACACTGGCCCACTTCTCAAGCCTGCCAAGGTACCTCTGGATGGCATCCTTTCCCTCTAGCGAACCAACTGCACTGCTCAGCTTGGTGTCATCCACAAACTTGCTGAGGGTGCACTCAATCCCACTGTCTATGTCACCAATGAAGATATTAAATAGTATTAGTCCCAGTAAGGACCATTGAGGGACACTACTCATCACTGGTTTCCACTTGAATATTGAGCCATTGACTGTAACTCTTTGGACACTGCCATCTGGTCAATTCCTTATCCATCTAACAGTCCATCCATCAAACCCATCTGTCTCCAATTTAGAGGTAAGAATGTTGTGGGGGACTGTATCAAAGGCTTTACAGAAGTCCAGATAGATGACATCTGTAGCTCTTCCCTTGTCCACTGATGCAGTCACTCCATTGTAGGAGGCCACTAAATTACTCAGGCATGATTTGTCCTTGGTGAAGCCTTGTTGGCTGTCTCTAATCAAATCCCTGTCTTCCATATGTTTTGACGTCTTCCAGGAGGATCTGCTCCATGATCTTACCAGGCACAGAGGTGAGGCTGACTGGTCGGATGTCATGAGGGGATGACAATGTTGTTCATGGGGAAACCGTGAACAATCCAGAGGCGAAAGACCTGTCACCCAGCAGAGCTGCAGCTCCTGGAGTCTAGTTATTTTTAAAGTCAGGGACGCTCTTGCTGGAAACCCATTGTCATAGGCCGTGCAACTCTGGCTGCAGCATCACAGGCTCTTTCTATTGGTTATGGTCTCTCTGGCTCTCCATCCTAAAATTTCCTATTTCAGTGCAAGTGTAGCATTGGAGAAAGGGGGCAGAGGTGCCACTTTTCTTATTCAAAGCTATTCTTGCACTTTAATGACCCCCTTCATACCATCACTTGTCTTGTGGGAAGGTTTTATGTTTTAACTTCAGCCAGGTCCTCCCCATGCAGGCAGCTTAATCATGTTCTTATAAACGTGTCTGGCTGTACAATACTCCATACCTTGCACATCATAAAAGTGAATAATTGTATAACTATTCTGATACATTTATGCATTTTGAGGATTTGAGAATGGGGTGGATTTTTTTTTTTTTTTTGCATTTTCAGCTTTCTATAGAGAGCTTTTTATAGAGCTTTCTGTGTGACATGTTATTGAACAAGATGACAGACCACTCATTTCATCACATCAAAGGCATTTCAACCTTTTTTTCCCAGGACAAACCTCTCTCTTTCTTCCCAAAGGGCTGCCAGGGCTGGAGGGAGGAAGTGCAGTGGCTCAGGGGTGGGACACCGAGGGAAGGTCTGCTCCCCACCTCTCATGCTGCAGTGTTGCCTACCTCCTGCCCGGGCCAGTGTGCAAGCGTGCAGGAGAGAGCACGGCTGCACCACCCAGGGCAGCCACTGAGCTCCTGGCTGCAGTCCTGGCTTCCTGTCCTGGGGTCAACAGCATGGCTTTGCTGCAACAAACTGCATGCCCCTGTGACAACCTGAGTCAGTTGGGATGGGCATTACATCCACTTCTGGTTTTGTATAGGCCTAGGAGAGCTCTAGGCAAGCCTCTGGGACCAGGCTTAACAAGCGGGAATGGCTGTGTGGTGTTTTGTGCAGCCTGTCAGGCCAAAGGCATGAATCCCATGTGTAGTTACTGCAAGAGAGACACCCACACTCCCAGGAGGAGCCACTCAAGTGTTTCTGAGACTTCACAGGCAGCTACTTGCTCGGTGAAGGCTGTTAGGCACCCTCATGCCCCTATCAACATAGCTTCCATCATGCCCCTATCAACATAGCTTCCATCTGTCTTTAAAACCCTTCATTTCCCTCCTTTCTACCCTATGGGCATGCAGTGATGGCTCACCCTGCAATTTCCAAATCCACAGAGAGTCTGTGTTAACTCAGAACAACATCTTTTAGACTCACAGGTCTTGCAAAGCCTTCAATGAGAAGGATAGCATTACTTAGCAGAAGAAACACCTGTGACAAATAACCGGATAAATTTTGTGTGGGATTTGTCTCACCTAAATGTATATATCTAAAGGATAGACATGTTCAAATCTGAGCTACTCACCTGAAGCTCCCTTAATAATGGAGATAAGATGTACCTCCACAGAGCAATTCATCATCCTGAACATCTTGAACATCCCCATCTTCAGGGAAAGATGAAATTACCGTGCAGCACCTACAGGAGATATTAACTTCTCTTCCATGGCTAGAAGTGGAGCTGAGGTCACTGGCCCAGAACTGGACATCAGACTTGAAAAGTTTCACCACGTTCAGTGCAGTAGGAGAGTCACGAGTCGGAGTAGCAAAGGGTGTCAGGAGACAGCCGCTGTGACTGTTTAATAGGTAATTATGAGCTGCCTATTTGCCTAATGCAGAAAATCCCTTAAGCTGACACATTTTCTTCCCAGCTAAGGGCTGGTCATCCTAATTTCCAGGCCTCTAGATTTAACAGTGAAATAAAACTAATTTACAGCTCTTGCCATTAGGAGGACAAATTTTCATCTCCGTCCTTCGGGTGAGAGGCACTATAACAAATGAATGATTACTGACCCATGATACCTCTTAGAGATTGCAGTTGGGTCATCTCATTTGTTGTTTTAACACAAGAAATTAAGAGCCCTAGTAGGGCTGTCACAAAAATTGAATTGATAATGAGATGAACACTGTCTTTACCAGAGGCTCTTTCTAGAAATACATACAGGAAAAACTCAGCGATGAGAGGACCTTGAGCCGTGGGCCTGAAACATGGAGCCCAGCAGGACTTTCAGCTTGCACTGGCTTCCTCCCATTGCTACCTGGAAGTGCAACCTTGCTGCCGCACATTGGACTTCATACAGAAAAAGGAGCAGTTAGCCATGTACTTGCTTGGCCCTTTTCCCTCCATCGCTGCCCGCAGCTAAATTGCCCACCAAAGAGGTTTTGAATCAAATGGGGGTCAGTGGACAGGACAGTTTGCTCCCAGCAGCAGCTGCTGTGGCAGACTACTGTGCGCTTAGCCTGATGCTGGTTGCAGACTGTTCCCTGCTGCCAGGTAGCAAAGCTGGTCTCCTTCAAAAGTATCCTCAGTGCTGGGAAACAAATAGCTTTCAAGTTTTAGGGGAAATACTGAAGAACGTCATGGATAACCTGACTCTGAGCTGTGTGAAAGCAAAATTAGACCCTAGCAGTCCTGCAGAGTCTCAAGCTCAAGACGTACATACTTGGTTTCTGCTCAGACCCTCCTGCCCCTAGAGTGAGGAGGCTGTACGTCATGCACGCGTAGCTCAGCATCATAGCGCCTGTCCCAGACTGAGACTGTGCTCCAGCTGCACCCTACACCCTCGGATCTGCCAACCGTCTCCGATCTAGCAGCGTTGTTCCTCCCTGCAACCGATGCTGACACACCAGGCATTTCCCATCGTGCGACACAGTGCCCTGGCATTGTCTCATGTATTGAAGGAAAGAAAATTGTAAAAATTGACTGACACTTAACTACTAGCTAGTCATTACTTGACTAGTTGTTCCTTTTTCCAATTTAACATAAGATGGAAAACTGTCCCATTGCCCTTAGTTCATAGAGGTCTATTTAGTGCATCCCCAAGCAGAGAGAGTACTCAGAGCTGTATCCTACCGCTACTTTGTGGAGTTGGGTTATATCTTTCGTCTCCACATTGGGGTTTCAGCTTAGCACTGGATGGAAGGAAATCAGAGCTATAACTCTTTCTTCTACAGCAGAGCAGCAGAGCTGACTGTCCCGTTTTCATGGGCTCAGGGAAGCATAAACAGGAGGCTCTGCAAGGTTGTGGTGTGAAGCTATACAGCAAGTCCCACTTCAGATTTAGACTATAGCCCAAAAGTTAAATGACCAACGAAGGACTTTTAATATCTTCACTGCTTCCCTCCATCCACAGCCACTCAGGCCAGTGCACTCCAGCACAGAACAGGGCTGTATGAACTCAGCTCCTCCACCACTGCAAACCAGAGCAGACCCAGTACTCACCAGCTTGGGATGCAGATCATTAACCTCATCCCTGCTTGGGGTCTTGTCAACACTGGTGAGAGCAGCTAACTTCAGGGCAGGCAGTGGAGAACCTGTTGCCACAGAAAGTGCTGATGCAGTTACAGTGGGAAACCTCCCACTCCCTTTCCATTGCTGCAGTCCCAGACTCATTCATCACAAATGCTCTTTCCCCAGAGCTGCTTTCCCTCTCTGGCAGACTTGAGGTTGCGAAGTCGGCATTGCAAAGTCGGACCTGCAAGTCACATCGCCATTTTGCTTCTCACGTGAGCTTTCTCCTCATTTGTTCCTGCTGCCTATTTTACACAAAGATCTGCTTTATCTTTTGGGCTGCCTCCAGCACCATTTGCTAAAATTATATCAAGTATTGATTGGTAACAGATATATTACATGGGCAATGCTGTTGAGGATACATTAAGTAAATGGAGGAACAGGCCCATGCTGCTTTCTTCCTTTCACTCTGTTGCTGTTTATCAGAACGGCAATCATCCTCAGCAGAGATGTACAGGATCTGAATCAGCCACAGCTTAAACTGGTCAGAGATCATCCAAATTAATAGGTTATGGAGAAGACTTGGTGTTGTGTTAAATAGCTGTGGGCCTGGTACTGCCCGTGGTTACACAGTAGTTACATGGATGATCTCATGAAATGAGAATGGTTCAAGGAAAAAAACCTTGTGATTCAAGAACCTCAACATTGTGGTGGTCTGCCATACTGTTCCTTGTTTCATTTTCACTTATTATCGCTCAATATTTTATTTCCTTTTGTATTTAGAAAGGTGCCAAGCCCTGGTGACAGTGATGGCTGCTTAGTATTTTTCAAGCCATGCAACCCAGGTGGTGAAGTAGGAGGGACAGTAAGAGAACAGGAAAGGGGAAACATGGTCAGAACTCCAGGTGATGGACATCAAGGTGACACTGGCAGAAGATGAGAGGAAAGTGAATGTTTCAGAATGAGAAATTGAGGTAAAAAAAGAGTTTTAAGCAGCAAATTTACACTAAGATATGGAGCAAGTTAAACTAAAACTCTTTTTTAACAGTCAGATGTGAAAATGAGCATCAGTGACACCAGTATCAACCTAAAGTGACTTGCAAATGCCCTTTTGCTGGCATTCCTTGCTACTGGCCTTACACAGGTGACTGTAGTTAAAGGAATGCAGGCTGAAAAATTAGAGAAGCCTGTATATGAAATAACATCAGGATTAAGTTAAACCATATGAAGCTGTAGAGCGGCAGAGTTATAGCTAAACTTCCTTTCCAGTTCAGTCTGTCGTTGTCCTGATTCTGGCATCGCTTGGCTATTTCTCTCTCCACTGCCTGTAAGGGGAGTTGAGGGTGAATAAGCTGAGCTCGGATGCAGACATCTGGTTTTCAGCTCCTACAGTCAGCTGAGACAAATCCCACCCTGCTCCTGCCTTGGCCCCTGAGCTTCCTGGTCATCCTCAGCCCTTTGATTCTGTCTCTTCCTGATCCATCTTCCTGGCCCTGCACTGGCTTGTGCCCACGTTGCCTCAAACATGGCCCCCTTGTTGTGCCCATGTCCTTCTTCAGATTAGTGCTTTTATGAATTTATTCTCTCCTCATAACATCTCTGCTCTTCCCTGAACTCTGCCCTAACTGAGCCATGAGACAGGACCCTCAGCATCCCACTCTAACCCTAAACTGCTTTCAGGATCTCAGCTAGTTGCCTGGAGTACCTCCATGCCCTTTCTTTTCCATGTGAAGATGTACCTTGATACCAACCCTCTAGCTGAAAAACTCTATAACACCTGGTCCCTTGTGTGAAAGACTCCATGTGGCAAAGAAAGCATCCCTGTTTTCACTCTGGCTTGCAGCCTTTAAAGGACAATGATGCACAGGTCTTATATGCAAGGCCTAAACTGCCAAATAAAGGAGGTCTAGGGACAGATCTCTGGTCCCAAGCTCCCAACCTGGCTTAGGGACAGACCTTCTTTGAAGGGAAACAGGGCAGCCTGAACCCATGCCAAGGAACAAGTGGTGCAGGTGGTCAAGGTCCAGACCTCAAACCCAGACCTCATGTCTAATTTATCAGCCTTTATACAGGTCAATAAAACAGGCCAGGAGCCATTCCTTGGCCCTGAAGACAAGTGGCACGGCTTGTGTCCATGTGGTCCAACTCCCCTCTCACACAGGGTGACCTCTGCGTTGTGCCTGGTGGGAACAGTCCCTGGTCTCTCTGAGCCGAGGGCTTGCTGGCACGGGGCAAATCCAGGGAGAGTGCTGGCCATCACCCAGCATGGATGATTGCAAGTTGGTGCTGTGGCTTTGGCCTGCTGTGGCTTGGTGAATACAGCCGTTCCCGAATTTCCTATGCCCAGAGGTGGCTCAGCTTGCGCAGGCAAGAGGCAGAAATTCACATCAGGGGAGTTCATGTGCTGCTTCCCAAGGCCTTGAAGGTTAATGGTTGCACAGAGACTGTCAGCCTTCAGGGACATCTTTTGGCACCTTTCCTAAGCACTCGGTCATTTGGAAGGGAAAATAATAAGCGCTTTCCCATGGAAGGCTTTTTCTTTTGGCATCTTATGTCAAGATGCAGTTACATGTCAGGTACGTGTTTGTTTTCATAAGGCACTATGTAAAAAAACATCTCTTCCTTCAAGCGCACATTGTGTCAGCAGCTCTTTTTGACCGATTTCAACTCCTCAGCCGCAGCTCTTCTACAGCGAGAAGAGGGCAGTCAGGCTTTACCTTCCCTGTCAGCTGAAGAGTCACACAGCTCTGCAAACTGCCCTTGAAATCAATGTGGTTGCTATATTAGAAACACTTAGCACATAAATTGTAGGACATGGAGGCAGTGCATGTTACAAGGCATGATAAGCGTGCAGTGAACCTGCTGTACAAGCTCATTTCAAAACCTAGCACAGACTCCTTGCTCTCCCGCCTGCTTGGTTCAGAGCTTTAAGGGAGGGTGTGCTTGTGAGGGTATGCAGCTAACCCCATCCAAACTCCAGTCAGCCAGAAATGGGGCTGAGCTTTCTCACACATTATACTTTTTATGTTGATATGTCCATGCTTCAGGTTTGATGGTAAAATGAGCTTTTGCACCTAATCTGTGCACTTTCACCTGAATCTGAGGCTGTTACTGTGTGGGCAGTGGTTAAAAAATAATAAAACAGGAATGGAAGTGGCATACCCACATTTCAGTAGGTGCCTCCACAGGGCTTGATTGTGTACACACTGATAAATAATTATAAATGGGCACCTTATCCTGGAATAGTGAGACAGCGAGGGAAAGAATGGGAACTATTTGTGCAAGTTTTCATGTGTCTGGGCATTTGAAAGCCAAGGAGACCATGGTAAGGATGCATCCAGAAGGTGTTTTTATTTCCAAGCCTACCAAGAAGAGCTATATCTGTGCGTGTAACTATTAAAGGCATATCTTCTGTGTTTGCAAACCTGAGCCTATAAAAAGACAAGCTCATTTACCAGGGAAAGTCTTACTCTGTGAAAAACCTAAAGGCTCTTCAGATGTGCCAAATTGATTTCTTTGTCTTCAAGCATGAATATCAATTAAGCTGAGGTTATGTCCTATCTTAAAAGCAGGGTGAGATTTATGTGAACGATCAGTTTCAGTTACAGGGAATTAATCTTAAGTGTATAGTATGGGCATAGGAGTGCATTACTTTCCTTCTATGTCATTTGTTTCCTGATACTGGCACTCTGGAGCAAGGGTATCTCAAGTAAACTTTGCTTCTCATTATACATCCAAATCCCAACAGCACAACTACAGACACCTGGCGAAGGGTCACATTCAGTTGAACATGCTCAGCTAGGTGCAGGTGACATCATGTTTCAGTGGAGGCACCTCAAGGTTTTGTAGATGTTGCTGGTAGAGGAGCCGTGGCTCCAGGGAGAAGAGCAGATGCTGAGCGGCCAGAACAGGTCTCACTTGCGCTGGAGCGGTGCATTTCTCACTTGGCTGCTTTACTGTACTACCAGTCTCATTATTTCTGCTATTATTATTTCTCTAGCACTGAGCATAACAAGTACCTTGAAAAAGGACCATACAGAAAGCGTGAACCACTATAAACCCAAATTATTAGCTGAACAAAGCCAGCACAGCTCCACTACAGCCATTGCACCTCCGCTATGAAGCTGCGCTGCTAGGAGCAGGGGAGTCACGGGGACAGCAGAGGCTTTCACAGTTTGCGTGCTGACGTGAGGGAAGATAAATTTAGGATCCAATCCTAGTTTTTGTGGATTGTGTTTTACAGGAGACAGTCAGTAGCTAAAAGAAACCAGGCTGCAGTTCACTGTTTCCAGAAGAGACGTGGGTATGGAGTCATATTTCTTCTAGCCCCAGATGCTTGTGGTTTTGACTGCACGACGACCTCACTTCAACAGAAACAGTGGAGGGTGATCCTTTCCATGATCCCTTCCACCATCAGGGCACTCCTGTGGGAAGTAGGAGATGCGGCTCCCACCCCATGGGAGAGACTTCTCACTTCTAGGTTGCTCTGCAAGCAGTGAATGAAATGTAGACTGAAAGCTGCTGCCAGGGAGTTGTGTCTTCTCCTGCCCTCCGTGCTGTCACTCTGTGTTGGGTGCACTCACAAATTAAATACAGGATCTAGTCCCTTGGGGAGCATGGGACTACCTGATTTTGCACCCAGAGAGGTACAAATGGGAGACGCTGAGCTGAGCAAGATGATGTCCTAAGATGTCAGCCCTTTGGGGGCAAGGAGGCACACTAGGCACATTAGCGCATTTTCAGTGCCAGCTTTGGTGTACAGGGGCTCTTACAGTGTCTAAGTGATCAGGTGAGTCTTTTGGAGTTAGAGACCAAATAGCATCTAATTGTATTTTAGGAGCTGGATCTTGCCTTAAGTCCCCAACAGGTCATGTTCATGGACAGGTAAAGGAAATATCACAATTTGTCCCTACACTGGCTAAGGCACCATCCATTGTGTGAACTTATCCATCCTCTATGTACTGGGGGACCACTGAAAACCTTGGGTATCAGTCTATTGACTGCAGAAGAGTTACTCTGCTCTGTGACACCACACCCGAGCTTGCACCAAATGGGTCTCAGAGAGGCAGCAGAGAAAAAGGGGACACCTTGAATGAAGATGTTGGGAAAGTGCATTCAAAAGGAGGGGCCAGGTACTAGAGGTCTCTGCTCTGCCAAGGGGGGCTGAGCCTGGTGCTGGCTCTGGCTGCAGAAGAGGGTGGGAAAAATGAAACTAGGCTCAGCCAGGCTAGGGATTCAGTCTGAAATGCTAGTATGGGGGTTCCCTAGATATGGGGCACATGATACCGGTGGCATGCAAGCCTGGCATGGTGCCAGGACCTATCAGTTGTACTATGCATCCTCACGAGCACTGCTGATCTTGGCGCCTGGCAAAAAATCGCTTGCGGATTTGAGCATCCATAAATCATTTATGCCCTGACACACTTGCAACCTCCTCTTTTCCTAGAAACGTAGCTCTCTGTGATCCAGGGATCCAGTGCCTGGCTCTGGTTCAGCCCAGCTACGTAGCCTTGGCTCAGACCACTGAGGAAGAGCTTGGGAGAAAGTCTGTAAAGCAGTGACTCATGAGATGAGAAAGATGAAAAGGCAAACAGAGGTAGGATTGATGAGATGGGAAAAGGTAACAACCCAAGCATCCAACAAGAAAAACACCAGCATGGGAAGATATAAAGTCCTAGATGGTAACATAGAGAGCTGGAAACTGGAAAGTCAGCAGCACTGAGGACCTGTCACAAGTGCAGTAGAAACCAACCCTTCCCCACCTGATGGCTGACTGGACTCTTGGCTGGCCACCTGATGGCCAGCAAGGACTCTTCAGATGTCTTATTGGGGACACTGAGTATACTAATGCTTAACCTGGTAGCACATTAAATCCCAGCTATCTCTGGTCTCTGTCAACCAATAAATAACCATGTTATACTTCAAAGTTGTGTATATCCTGCTTACAGAGTCTCTTTGTGCATAGCAAAAGGTGCCTGAGCAAAGTAATCTAGAAAAGGAAGGTTACACTTTCCTCTCTCCAGCATAGAAAGCCAGCATGACCAATAGAAGAAAATCCGGTTTCTTTGTTCTTGTTCTCCCTTTTAATCTTCATCCTTCCTCCAGCTAATGAAAATGAAATACTTTCATTGTGATTTGTTGGTGTGGGGGGGGTTACCACAAAGGCAAAGGGGTAAAAACTGCAGCCAAAGTTGTTTTTCTACTTGTACACAAGTGGAAAGTGATGGATGTAGTATGTCATGGTGTTGACTCCTTTTAGGGACAAAAATTCAGATTTTAGTAAGAGTCACAGAACAAAATACCTTTGAAGATCTGGACCATTTAGGTAGTAGAAGGTGACAGTCTGCTGGGCTATGAGTATCTACGATCTCAAAAAGAGAAATCTGGTTAAAGTTTTATGCGCTGTGTTTCAAAGTTTTGAGATCACAGAAAGGTTTCAAAAACAAGTCAAAGAGAAAGTGTGATTCATCTTACCTAACAGCACAAGTTCACAGGCATCTGCATGTGGTCTAGTCAATACAGGCTCTCCTAAAAGTCAAAGTAAATAGCATAGTCCTCTGGGCTCGCCTCCTGATCTGCTTTTGCATCTAATCTAGGCATGCCTATTTTCCTCCACTGGGAAAAATGGGACCCTGCATTTAGCCAGGCATCTTCTATATTTGGGGCCAGAAAAGAGCAGTGTGCAAGAAGGGAGGAGTCACTGAGGGTGTGGAGTGAAATCAAAATAAGGTTCACTAGGTCTGGCTGGGATGGAGTTAGCTTTCTTCACAGTAGCCCTTACGGTGCTGTGCTTTGGATTTGTGACAAGAACAGTTTTGATAACACACAGGTGTTTTAGTTACTGCTAAGCAGTGCTTGCTCAGTGTCAAAGTCTTCTCTGTTCCTCACTCCGCCCCCTCAGTGAGTTGGCTGGAGGTGGGCGAGAGGTTTGGAGGGGACACAGCCGGGACAGTTGACCCCAAATGATCAAAGGGATATTCCATACCATGTAATGTCATGCTCAGCAATAAAACCGGTGGGTAGCCTTTCCAAAGCAGTCTTTGCTTAGACACCAGCTGGACATCGGTCTGCTGGTGGGAGGTGTAGGTGACTACATTTGCATCACTTGTTCGTTTTTTTTTTCTCTTTCCTTCCCTTATTAAACTGTCTTTATCTTGACCTATGAGTTTTTCTCACTATTGCTCCTCTGATTCTCTCCCCCATCCTGCTGGGGGGGGGTAAGTGAGTGAGTGGCTGGTGGGTGCTTGATTTCTGGCCAAGGTTAACCCACCACAAAGGGCAAACAGGGCAAGAAATGCTAGTGAAGATCGAAAGGAAAGGAAACCAGAAAATGGGCATTTGCATGAAATAAACCAAACTCTGTTGCCCCCTCGCAGCATTGCTGAAACATTAAGGAAGTGGGAATGGCACTTCCAGGGCTCTGGTGCCACAGAACAGGCAAGGAGCCACAGCCTGAAAGTAACCATTTTACTGGAATTTTATAACACCTGGTTGCATCGGACATGAAAAACATTCCCACTTTTTATAAGGTCTCAGCAATATTACTATTGTAATCCTGAAATTCCTGTTTGAACAACGCCAGCTGCAGGGACACCCACACTTAATGAAAGTGCAGTTTGGCAAACAAAACTGAAATATGACCCAATGCTAAGACTGAAAAAGCAGGAAGTGAAAAATTTTGAAATACCGAGGATGACACATTTGGAAACAAACTTGTGTTTGTACCATTTATGGGAAAGATAATCCACAGCACTGAGCCACCTCTGCACGCAATCCAGTAGCTGGGAAAGACCTTGCAATACAACGCTGAGACAAGGCAGAAGAGACAAACAAACGAGCCAGTCTGTGGCATCCCCCACCACGACGCAGAGAAAACACAGGGTGTGCAATCAGCCCAAATGACAGCAGTAACCTCAGACCTGCACTAGAATCACCTACAGGGAACATTCGCCCACGCAGTTTGACAAGCTGATGCGCACCACACCCCAGTTGTCTGCAGTGGAGGAACCGCATGGACAGCAAGCAGTGTGGAGCACCAGCAGCTGGAATTGCCAGGGTAATTTTGTGATTTGCACCAGGACGACCAGCAAATAAGTGCATAAGAAACAAGAGGTCAGGGCAGCACGTCGGCATGAGGTCAAGACTGGCATGCTAGCTTTGTCAGAGGTGGACCCCAAGGAAATGGGCTGAGCTGGCAGCGAAGACTGGACGTGTGGTCTTCAGCCCCTGCAGATGAAGGTTAACCCGTGCTGTGGTAGCCTGCTCATGTTTCAGGTGTGATGGCGAAGGCAGGGGCTGAGCAGCCGCCTACTGCCAGGGGCGAAGAAGGGGGCTGTAGGCATAGGGTAACACCATCTTTCTAAAATCAGTTCATTCTTGATGTCTGATGGAGAACTACAGCAGAGGGAAGTGGTAATTTACATCCCGTGGCCAGATGAAAGTGCCCACACGAAAGCTCAGTGGTGTTTCTCTCCACCCAGGCCTGCTGTAGGTGAATGCAAAAGAAGAGAAGTGATCTTCTCTTTAACCTTTCCATACACCTCCTTGGTGTGAGGCTGTCCCAAAACACAGTGCAGACGTGGCCTGACGACATATACATTCAGCATCACTTATATCATGTGTCTCTCTGATGGGCTTCATCCTACAGCTCTACTCTTCCTTCCCTGCTGCTCCTGCCCCGCTCTGGTGGCCCATAGCTCTGAAACCAGCGTGACCCCCACAGCCCACCCCGACCCTCCGGTCTGCAACTTGCTGCCCATGATGTTCCCTGTGCTGATAACCAAATCTCGGCCTACTGGCCAACACTTCAGCAACATGTCTTCAGGGCTTCGTCCCTGTCTCAGTTACTGTTATCTTTTCACAAGAGCTCCTGATGGTTTGGGAGCATCCTGGTATTTTCTGACCTTAAGCTAAACTTCCTTATGACTGCATTAACTTGTCCTTGTCTGGTTGTGTATGATATTAAATGCTTAGGAGGTCTGGCAGCCAAACATGTTGTGTCAAGACTTTGGCAGCTTGCTGCCTGATGCACTGGGTTTCTTGTGGTCCTCCACCGCACTGAGGTGAAGTTGTGTGATAAATCAGATGTGATGAACCCAGCCTGATCTGGTGCAACCACGGCGACTAGGTTTGGGAGCCTCTTTTTGTACAAAGTGCACTTGTGCAAACATGGCAGCCCGTTGCTTCCAGATAAATGCAAATAAAGAAGGAATGACTAAAGTGGGTCGCTCTTCCCTGCCTTTGGATGTGATGAAGGACACCGCATTAACAAGTCTCCTAGCCGCCACGATAACATTTCTGAGCATGGAGCCAACACTGGCACCCTCAGTGTCTCCTTTCCCTACCTCCTCTGAGACGAATTGACCCTGCCTGAGTAAGAAAGGACTTTCCTAATCACATTAGGATCAGCTTAGATGGCAGAGAGGGTAACAAAATTAGAGCTTTTAAACCATTATCTGTTCTTCATGAACATCTGCGTTGATACAAGCCTGCAGAGAGTTAAGGAAAGCTGAGCTATGGCTGATCTCATTATAGCTTTAAAAAACAAAATATGTGACAGAGAGCTGGTCCATGGCTGTAAGAAAACCATCAGTCTTTTTGTAAGAGGCAAGAAAGGGGTCTGCTCAAGCCCAGAGTAGTTATATTCTGATTCTTGATTTAAAAAATAAAATGATCTCCAATTCCTCAAACATTTTCCTAGGCCCCATATGCAAACTAATATATACACATATACCTAGTCAGGTAGTGTGCCTATAATTTCATATTATATGTATCATGCCATAGTGTTTTAAACCTGTTGTCTGCATCCTGTCTGATGTAATAATTTATTGTAGTATTTTACATAACCAGAGTTGATATATTGTATGGAGAAGCCAGGGAGCGTGTCTGATCTCCTTGCTATGACAGCAATTGTTGATTATTGTGCTCGGAGAGAAACATGAACTCTGCAGAAAAACTGGACTGGATGAAATAGGGGATAGGACTGGATTTTGGCTAATGCAAAGTAGACACCTATATGGCAGATGATACAGTGGTCAGGAGTTTTACCATGCAACATGTTTTTCTTAAAAGCACTGAATAGGAACTATTCACGTATTTCTTAACATAAATCAGGAAAAAATAGGACTTCCTGTTGACTTACTCAAAGTATAATTTACTGTGAAAACCCCCTCCTTTTATTTATATATTTACATATATAAATAAAACTAAGCAGGTCAAAAATCAAACCAAAATATTCTGAATTTCATTCCATCAGACAGATGGGCCCAAAACACAAAGCCGGTATCTGGAACTGGGTATATTCAGTGCAGAGGGATATACAGCTATGTCCGGAAAAGAAGATCAAGTAGTGAACCCAAGCACTGGACTCCTCATCATCCACATATGCGAATTATCAGCTCACTCCCTGGCTCTGTTTGCACCACTCCAGCTACATCTCTCCAAGGTGAAGTTGCTATAGCGAGAGCTAACCCTAACCAGTTGAAGAAGTCATTGGCATTTAGCTTCAGGCAAGAGATTGCTTCCCCTCCCTCCTTCATTTAGCAGTAGAGACATAACCCGCCAATCTTGGACTTTGATACTGTACTTTCTCTGTGCAAACATCACTTCTGCAATGCATTTATAGTGATGTGTACAAATGCACACGTGCATGCACGGACACACATATGTCTTCTTCGTTGCTCCAATTTGGCAGAAACCTGAGCCTAATTTTGAAATGTCACAGCTCAAATATAATCCCCCAAAAGAGTTTGCAATGCAGATCACTTCAGCAACCTGGTTCACAGCACAGCCCCAAAAATGGTAATATTGGTAACACACTGAGATGAGAGAACAGAAACTTTTTAAGCCAGCCTCACCACTGAGGTCTATTATGAAACTGCCCTCTCCATCTACCGACATTTAATTGCTACCTGGCTTTTGGCCTCATTAAATTCCAGATAATTAACCCCCGAGTACTAGATTTTCACTCTGCCCCAAGACACTTCAACAGGTTTTCTTAGCAGTGGCCCTGAAACGATCATTTCCTGCTCTCAGTGCTGAACATGCTGTGCCAAGCAGTTTAACGCATGTCCATTAATAGCAGGCCGCTCTGCTATATTAAGGGGAAGAAAAAGACAGAAGAAAAGTACGAGCCCTGCACTATCATCAGTTTCACAGTGAATTCGAGTGATCAGAAAAATGCAGATTCAACCACTTGCGGGACAATTACCCCGTTGCTCTCCAGGGAGCTCAGTTTGCAGAACGGCTTCAGAGCTGCTGCTGCCAGAGCTCCGTCGGGCGCCTCTCCTGCCCCGGGGTTGTCACCTGCCCCATGGGGAGATGACCATACCCAAAGGGAAAGGACCAAAAGCCAGTCCCCCTTTTTGGCATTGAAACCACCTCCCACTTCCACTCTCCATTCTCCAGTTCTGGTTGAAAGGTGGATAAAATCTGAAGAAGACAAGCACAATGCACTCCCCGTTACGAAATAAGGACATAAAACTCAGCCGTAATTTAATCCTAAGTAAATTCTACCACAGATTTAATTCAATCAAAACTTCCCTCTTCCTCTTAAATAATCAGCAGAAGGCATTTGCTGTAGGTCTCCCCTCTGTGACCATCACCATTAGAGGCATAGCTGGCAGGCAGCATCCTGTGGGTGATGCCCAGGCGCTGCCCTCAGGGACAAATAGAAGGCATCTTGCATGAAATTTGCACTTTTGCCCCTGGAGACCTAACAGCGTCTTCTTTTTTTCTATGATTTGGATAACAAGTTTAATGTAATCTTGAAATGATGCAGCACAGACTTGAAAGTAACTTTCTTAATTTATTTTCCAGACTGTTGGGGCTGGCACAACAGCCCTATCCGGAGCTGAAATGTCCTCACAAAGCTCCTGGTTCATGTACTTTGCGGTGAGATAGGGAATATTGTCTGTCCTTCAACGGGCACCTTTTCTGGATTATAAATGCTATCAGCTTACATTTAGGGGGGTTTTTTTTAGCACTGTATTTCTGTTTGTTGTATGTGGCAGGTGCCTGGACTGATTATCTCCGAAAACAGCATAATTAATGGCTGTCTGTAACTTCAAAATCAGATGTATTTTGATCAACTTTAAAAAAAACCCTTCTTTCTGCTGATGGGAAGTGTGAACCTATAAGTGCTGAGCCCCTGAGACTTTCCCTGACTTCAGAAGAGGTTTCATCTCTCATTCCACAGAATGACTGAGAATGCCTCCTTAATGAAAAGAGAGGAGACTGGGGTTTTCTCTTTTCTGTGTTGCAGACCTTGACTTAACCTCAGAAAGGCCTTGGTTTTTCCAGCTCTAAAACATAGGTGATGGTATTTATAAGCAGACTGGGCGTTTCTACTTGAGGAACATTTTATGAGAGCCTGGCTATTTGCCAAAGACAAGCATGATATTTTCCAGACCAATGCACTGTGGCCTCTCTACTGCAGGGGAAAAAAAAAAAAAAAAAGAAGTACAAGAAGATCCAGTCCCCTGTTTCGATATTTAATTAGAACAGCAGTGGGGCATTATGGCATTGTAACACTGCCAGGCTGGTACCCCCAAGGCTGAGGGAGCAGAAAGCCCACAGCTGATCTCCCTGATGTGGGCTGCTTCAGGAGCCTGCAGGAGCAGATGCTCCGCAGGGAGAGTGCTGTCTGTCCGCTCCTGGATGGGGAAACCAGCTGGGTGGGTCTGGATGAGGCTGGGGGGAAAGTTAAGGAGTAATCTGGCAAAATGGGGCAGGGGGAGGACACTGCAGCTACTGTGGGAATGCAGTGGGGAGAGCTGGGACTCTGCTGTGGGGGGTAAGTGGTGTGTGCAGACATTGCTGGCTTTTACAGAGTGCTGAAGCACCAGTCAGTGGTTTTGCAAGCTGGAGTGACTTTCACGAAGCCTCAGAGGGCATGAAGTGCTGATCCAGCAGTCGAGATGAGCTGTAACTGCACCTGCGAAAGCTGGGAGAGAGAGGAGCAGGGGGAAAGCCGCTGTGGAGGGAAGAGGCTGATGCGGTGAGCACCGAGGGAATGCAAGGCTATTGCAAAACTATCCCAAGGAAGGGGAGTCTCACCAAATCGATACAAACCTCTATTGTCAGTCAGCTGTAATTGATTTTTCTGGGGTTATTTCATTGCCAACCCCCAGCAAAGTTACTCTGTTTTTTACAACAGACATAGTGTTTCTGTGGGGATATCAAAGTTCTCCCGAGCAGGAGGGGGGAAATACATAATTTCCAGGCTTTTGTGTAGGATCTCAAGTTGCTGTTATTTCGTTAACATTCAGGAAAAAGAAAACACCGAGCAGCCCCTTCCCAGCTTCCCCAAAGCCCTTCCGAGGTAATCAAATGTAGCCTTTTTTTCTGTTAATAGGATCATTTCTAAAAATATAATATTTTGCCCATAGACATGTGATCTTTATCGATGAAAGTAATTGTGTCCAAACTAGAGGTCTTTCTAAAAGACATCAGGAAGCTGAAGTCTCAGGAGCCTTAAGCTCCTGAGAAAGGATCTTGCCTTTGGATTTGTGCAGCTGGCCTGGTTAGGTTACCATAAGAGCCTCTTCTAGCTTTAAAGGATGTGAGTTTATGTCTGGGAGGCAAGAAAATTTCACTGTACCCTCACCAAAGCTTCACCCTGTGTTATGTCAGCAAAGTTTCAAAACAGGATCCCTCCTTTCCCCTGCCCCTGCCGCCAGCTTCGCAGGCTCCCTCCGGATGCTTGTCCTCAGCGATGGATGAACATGCTGCGAGGACACACGGTCAGTGACGAGCAGTGGAAGATCCTCAGCCTTGCAACTCGCACTTCATTTAGCCCAAAGAAGACACACATGTAATGCTCTGGGGTTCCTGGGGTTGGTGGCTAAGAGGCAGCTCAGTGCTCACAGGGGATGGTGGTATGACCCTCATTTGAGGGACCAGCGCTGCACTTCCCAGGAGGATGATATCTGTGAGCACGATGCAGAAATGGAAGAGCCATTTAACTTGTGCGATTCCCATCTTGTGCAAGGAGCTACAGCAGAAGGAACCCTTGAAGGACCGCACTGTTACTAGGTCCTGACAGACACAAATTCCCTTCCCAATTAATATTTGTTAGCGTGTATGTATTACTTAACCCAGATCTGATGCACAGAAATGTGTTGTTCATGGTAACAGTCTCCTCTCCTTTGATGATGACAGGCCAGGAGTTTTATGAAAGTCTTTGGTACCTGCTGTGTCTACAGAAGAGTTGATTTACGGTTCGCTTAATTAACATTGTTCTATTGCATATCGATTTTCTGTGTGGTTAATAGTTTAACTTAAAAATGATGTGAAGGCCATAACTACGTTAAGCCTGTATGAACAGCAAAACACCCCAACATAATAAAGCAAAAAATTGTTGCTGACCTGCAGCTGGTGCTTCCTCTCTCTGAAAACCTGCTTAAGCATCATAGCTAACACATTCTCTGAAATAATTTTTCTCAGAGGTGAGCTCATAAGCAAGCTAATTAAATACCAAATTGGTTACTGTGGGTGCATTTACTGGGCATGAAAAAGTGATGCATCTCTGACATTTCCCTCTGTAAATATGTTTTAAATAAGTCGTTGGTAGTTAATTACCATACTGTAAAATTAAGGCAAATAGATGTATTTTGGATGCTATAAGGCAGCTGCTTTATGATAATTAAATAACATCAGTGGATTATGCTTAGATAAAAATTCTGGAAAATCAGGAGCATCACATCATGGTATGGCATTTATTGCTTCCCCAGGCATAGCTTCTGGATTAGAGGAGGCGCAGAGGATATGTCCACATTAGCAATGAGGGCAGCACAGAGCAGGAAGGAGGGGGCCGATTCGCAGAAAGCTGTTATATTTTGAGGATGACCTGTCCGTTTCCTGACCGTGAAGTCTGGGGCAGCTGCCAATGCTGTGTGTACACCACAGGTCGCTTCCCACCAGGGTAGCACCCACGCGGGTGCCACAGGGCACAGCTCCAGGCTTGGGACCTTGGGGGGCCCTGCACCCCTGCTGCTCTGGTCCAGAGAAGGATTTACCCCTCTGAGCACATGCATTTCTTCCCTTCTTCACCTTTGGGACTGGGTTTGAGAGGCAAGCCCACCAGAAAGGCAGGCTTCCTGCTCTTGCTTCTCTCTTTGCTTTGCAACAAAAGCAGCTGTCCAGGGTTGATGGGATTTGCGCCTTTTTGGAGATTTGGCCGTGACACTGTACTGAGTCCGAGATGCAGTTCAGCTGGTCCCATAGCCTGGCCAGCACATGAGTAGCCTCAGCCTTATCTCACACACTGGAAGTGAAGATAACACACACACAAAATAAATCATTTGGGACTGTGACAGCCTCAGTACTCATTTCCTATGGTGACAGGCATGTGGAAAATTAAGTTCCCTGGCAGGACAAAGGAACACCAAAGGCCTTTGACCACGTAGTACATCTACTATTACCTGACATGCTCCTGTACATCTACTGTTGCCTGACATGCTCCTCCATTCTTGTTTTACCCTGTCCTCAGGCAGTGCACAGTACCCCCTTGAATTTTCTGCCAGTTAAGAACCTCCTGAAGATCACTGAGCTGACAAGTTTTTTTATTTGCTGTGTGACATTAGGACATTTTCTATGAGAATGAAACCCCTCCTGTAATTAAACCCCCGCTACTGGCTGGTTGTACTGCAGACACTGCAATTTCTGCCTCTGCTTCAGCTCTGGGAACTCATCGTGCTTGGGACTGAATGAGGACACTACCTCATGACACTATCTAAGTGTAGTGACACTACACTTGTGCATGGGGAACCACCAAGAAAACCCCAAGTGATGAAGAGCATTTCTGTTTATCAGTGAAGATAACACTGGCGAATACTCCCACACATTTATTTTTTTATCGAGCCATTGGTGTCGTGAAGCCAAGATGATTTATGATTGACCTCCCAAGGGTTTTGCCTTTGATAGGGAAAAGCACAGAGGTTGCTGCACTGACACACGCACCTTTCCAAAGCAGTACCTTCAACCTTGACCTAGGTGGCTGAATTTTACTTTGGATGGAAGCTGAAAGTAAAAGGTGCCTACTCTGCTGTCTTTGTTAGGGAAAAAGGCAAGATGTTGGTGCAGATCTGCCCCAAAACCCCAATGCAGGATGACAAGGGAGGTTAGGGAGGCTGCACATGCCCTGTGGTGTCTACCTCAGACCATCGTCTTCTGTCCACCTCTGCCTACTCCTGCAGTCCCAGGTGGAGTGGACATCTTCCGCTTCCCTCCTGAAGGCAGGCAGGAATGCGTGCTGCGTAATACTGAGGCGGCATGGTTGCTTCATTCCCTCTCAGTGGTGGCTGCATATTAACTGTGGATTAATGAGCCCTCCAAGTATAACTTTAGGCTCCTAAAATGCTTTATATTTTCTACTTACAGTATAATCATCATTAAGGGATTAAGGTAAAAAAATAATAAACTTAGGTGGCTACAATAGAGCTTCAGCATCCTCGTTTTGGGTCTTAGATATTTATAGCCCGACTGTGAGACCAGAAGAGCACATCCTCCCAACCTCATTGACACCAAAAGGATCAGCGGCTTCACAGCGTTTATGGCAACAGGACCAGTTTTGCAGATGGGTCCCTGCCACACATACAGCAGCTTAACCTACAGCAGGAGATTTGACTCTTTTGGCCTCCATCCCAAACCACCTAACTGATGCCAGAGAACATTGTCCCCCACGTCGTTTACAGAGAGAGAAACCAAAAGCATAGGCGCCTGCAGAGCATCCCAGCTAGCTGATCCCCCCTGCGGCTCCAGCGGCACGATGGATCACTGCAGCACGGGGATGCGCCCGTCAGGTTTGGAGGCAGATAAACCCCAACGCCTCGGCAGGATGCTGCAGTGAACAGATCCTGTCTCCTGCAGGGCTTATTAGTTCAGGCACAGCACCCGCCTAATGCAGCTATTTATCCACTAGGCTCAGCCTGGCTCGTATCCAGCCTCTGCTGCATCTCCGCTCCGTCCTTTCTCGCACCCCAGCTCCTGGGGCAAGCAGGGCAGGAGTCGGGCAGCCTGCCAGTGCTGTTGGTGAGCTCAAAGGCTGCGTTTCTATGTGGAGGGGAAAAGCAGTTTTGGGTACAGAGGTAAGCACAGCAAACTCTCTGTCACTGTTAGCTGGAGCCTGGGCTCAGAGTGTTGGGTCAGTCATCACTGAGTCCTCTCCAGGGAGCTCAGCCTGATTTTGCCCGTGAACTTAGGAACAGATGCTCACTGGATGGGTCTTGGGGAAGTCTGGTGATACCCAGCAAAAGGTAGGGCTGTTCCCCAGCAGGGAAACAAATCATCCACAAAACTGGACTTAGGCTGTAGGACTTCTTGACTGCAGAGGGCTGGACTAGGTTCTTGCTCATCTTCCAACGCCCAGCTATTTGCAAACACCAGGTGGCACAGGTCTTACTGGAGTGCTTGAGCTGTAATTACGGGTCAGCCAGGACTGGAGTTGGCTGCAACCCACTGAGTGACTTGCCTGTAGAGAGCATCAAGGTCCTTTTGCATTAATAACAACTCAGAAGCTACTTGATCTGCAACTTTCTTCTATGTTGTAAAAGTCAAGAAGCAAAAGTTACTATTACAAAAAACGCTGAAAGGCTGCTTTCAGCATCAATTAATTTTCCCTATGAGTGAGTAAAGAAAAGGTCTTCCCCTCCCCAACATCTGCTTCATCAGACTGAGTTCTCTTGCTATAGGCTGTTGATTGGCCTCTGGCAAATTAAAGTTGCTTTAGTTAAAGCAGCAAATCGGCAAAATACCCAGACGCAGCCTGGATTTATTTGCGGGCTGGGATGTTGTTTTCTAATCACTGGCTTATTATTAAAAAATCATTAAAAGCTTAAAAAATATTAAGAGATACCTTCCCAGTAAGCTCGTGTTTAGCTGCAACACAAAATTATCTCCAGTTGCCTTGTGAAGCTCCTGGAGATTACGCTGGCTTCAGATCTGTTTTCTGATAGTGCCTTCATCTTTTACTAACAGCCTGAAAGAAAATTCAGTCTTTATAATCAGTTATTTACAAACCAGTGGTTATGTTTGTGCAACCTTGCATGACCTTAACATTTCTGAGTCTCTTTTTTGAAATATTTTCTATGGCAGAAGAAACACAGTAAAAGTTTTGTATTATTTTTAAAGCTGTATTATTTCCTATATGATTTAGAACCTTGAGATTCCAGGCAGGAATTGTAATTGGACAAAAGATTCCAGTTTGCCTGTAAGGGGGAAACCAGATGAAGCAATGGTGAATTACTGCAAGCATTTGTGTCTATTTTCCTGACACACTTTAAATCTTGACCTAGACGTAACCATGAATTGTCTGGAAGTAAACACACCCCTATTTATAAGGAACGTGCTCCTGCTGCTTTGCTGCCTTCTTTGAGCTTGCATTCTGCCAAGATTGGCATGTGGCTGTGGAAAACATGTCTTTTCACCCACTCCCAAAAGCACAGATAATGAGAGGTCTAAACCTGTCTTGAGGCAAATATTTATATGGAATACTGCTTGACTCAACAGGGGTAAAGAGGTCCCCAAAAAATGTTTGCCAGAATGATGGCAGAGAGGGAACTAAATGAGCCAGACAAGCCCCTGACCACATCACAACTATTTTGTAGGAATGTGAGGAAAGAAAATGAAACGTGAACATCTTCCCCCAAACCAATAAACCTTAAACACCAGCAGAACATTTTTCAAGGACCAACGCCTCAGACTCCTGTCAGACATCCTCTGGTGAAGCTTGCTAGGGTGGCCTAGGACATTCCTGATCCCAGTGCCTGCACGGCCACTGCTGGGAGTCAAGTTCCCACAGCCAAGGCAGCAAAGAGTAAAATGTGCCTGCATTTCAGCTGCCTCTTCAGTCTGACATACTAATGCAAACTCTTAATAAACCCACAAAGGCCTGTGAAATGGGTTAGGGGTGGCGTGAGGACCAAGCTTTACCTCCCCCTCCACTGCTCCTGCACCAGGGCAATGACAGCTTTTAAGGGACCAACAAAGTCATGTGGGAGTCATTTTAAGCTGCCCCAACAAAATACAGGTCACCCACAGACTGCCGTACTGCAAACCATGAGCTGGCCTAAAACGGCTGGGTAAATCAGCATTTCCTCACCTCTAGTGATGCTATTGCATCCTAAGTCACCAAAATCTGTGTAGCACCTCTGGCTTTCACTGATCAAAGATAGACAGAAAAAGAGGGACTCCATCGAGCCTGTGAGCAGACCCAGAATCCAGGCAGGGAACAGAAATTACACTACCTAAGTAGCCTCTCTGCCTTGTACCTCTTTACACAGCTAATTAACACAGCTCACACACCAGAAAGCAGGTCTGAAGCATTAGGGATCCTGCCGTAGGGGGAAGGTAATCATGAAGCAGTTAATTGAATAAACCCAGGGAAAGTTTGTTCTGCTGGCAGCCATCCCATAAGGAGAATGAAAGGCAGATTTGTCCAAGTGGATTATTTGCTCCACGTGACTTGCTCCACGTTATTTGCTCCACTCAGTACTCTTTAGGAACATGTTTACCCTTGTGCCACGGTGCAGAGTCTTTTCCGATAGATGTTAAACAATCTGTCCTCTCCCCTTCAGAGTTTATTTTGTATTGCTTGTAATTACCAATAAGGGTGCTTATCCCAAAGCATATTTTGAAGTATGTCTTGCTGTCTTTTGCCATCCCTCATCTGCCACAGTGACCTCCTTTCCAATCCAGACTGATTTCATTAGCCAGTAATAACCCTGGGCTTTGGACTACCATAAGGATTTGCACTTCCGACAAGTTTAAATTACCAGCTACTTGTTTAACTGGTATAGCTCCATACTTTTTCACTGGTGTCAGTCTCCTGTGCTGATCTGGATTCCTGAGTGTGTCCCACATGTCTGCCTGTCTGCCTTCTTCACCGTTTTCAGATAGGTCTTTCAGATACGACTTGGTCATTGTTGACGCAAACATTCAATGATTGCTCTTGAGACCCTTATACTGCTGCACCCTTCCTTGCACACCAAGCTCTGGTTTTATGTAGGGTTGCAGGGTCAGAACAATTCAGGTGAGAAAGAACCTCTGGGCATTGCGTTGTGCAGTCCCTGCTCAAAGGACAGTCAACTGCAAAGACAGGTCAGGTTTCTCAGGGTCCCATCAAGTTTATAAAATCTCCAAGGATGCAGATGGCAGAGCCTCTCTGGGCAGCCTGTGCTAGTGCCTCACCACTCCCATGAGAAGGACTTTTTGCCTCATACCTAGTCAAAATATCCCTTGGTTCAGCTTATGTCTGGCTCTTCCTATTCTGGGAAGAGCCTGGCTCTGTTTTCTCTATACAGTCTCATTAGTTAACTGTAGGCAGCAATTCCCTTCTCTTCTCCAGGCTGAGAAAGCACAGCCCTCTGCCTCTCCTCCTCCATCCTCTGCTCCAGCCTCCTGACCAGCTTGGTGCCCCTCACTGGGCTTGCTCCTCTGTGTCAATGCTTTTCCTGTGGTGGGGAGCCCCAAATGGGACTCGATACTCTGGATGTGGTCCCACAAGTGCCGAGCAGAGGGTAATAATCATTCACCTGGACCTGCTGGTTACACTCCTGCTAACACAGCCCAGGATGAGGTTGTCCTTTGCCACAAGGGCACATTGCTGTTTCACTTTCAGCTTGTCCACCAGGACCCCAAGGCTTTTTCTGCAAAGCTTCTTACTATCCACTCAGCCTCCAGCCTGCACTGTTGCATGGGGTTATTCTGTCCCTGATACATGACCCTATATTTACCTTTGTCCCTCTGTCTTACCTGGCAATGGTGACAGCATCCATGGTCTATTCGGTTGCTTTGCCTGAAATTCTCTATTGTCAATTAGGCCAGAAAGTTATTCCCTACTTTTTTCTTGATGGGGAGTTCCTTCTAGTAGAAATAAATTGAAAGCTCTCACCCTGCAGTTATGTTGCCAGACCTTTTTTGCTGTATCTGAAATCTCCCTCAAAACTTGCTTTTGGGAAGTGGAAGGAAGATTGTCTTACCTAAACCTGTGTAAAACAGTAGTGAATATAATACTAATTATTACTGTGCCCAAACTTTCTGGATTTATCTTAAGGAGACAATTATCCTGATTGGGTTTTCTTTTGCATAAGTCAAAGGAACTGCAGGGTATCAGTGGGGTTCATTTCATCTAACTTCAGCTAGATGAAAATGACATATCCATCCCAAGCTGGTCTTCTGGCTTCCTTGATTGTCAGTGGCAAGAAAGACAGTCTTCCTTTGAAGACAATTCATCTCACTGATCCTAGATTCCAAAAGACGTTGCATCTCAGAGATGTCCTCAGCTCTCAGGTAGTACAAGTGGGGAACTCACAATACTGCCCCACAAGCAAAGCCTGGCCCCACTGGTCTGTCCTGTGCCTTTTCATACTATGGGGGTCCAACCGGCAGAGATAACATATCCCTGCGTGCAACCAGGCATCCTCATCTGAGCAGACATTGCAATGCAGCAGCGAGACATCCAGGCTTCCAGGCTCACTTCCCTATTAAAGAGGAAGATGTCTTCAATCTGCCCTGCGCTCTTCAAAAGAGATGGATAAGTTTGCTGGACTCCAGCAGGTTTTTTATATGGTCTTTTGCTGGATCAAGTTTGATAATTTTTAGAATAAGTATGTCTAAATAAGGGTCTGATCCTGCAAAACTTACATATTTTTGAATCTGTGCACATGCTTGACACTGAACCCCTGAGTGGCCTTGCTGAGTTCAGGGCATTACCGTGATCACCGCACTTGCCGCCATCCTGCCATTTCCATTTCAGCCTCTCATTCCTGCAAAGCCTGAAGGTGACCTTAACCATCCCATTACCCCAGCTGCCCTACGTAATCCTTGTGTGGTGGTTATTTACTCCATTTTCACACTTATTACTTTGCTTATTTTCCACATGGCAGTCCCTAAGAGTGGAAGAACATTTTCATCCTCTGCTGATGTGGTTTTCTGCTCCGTAGCAGCCGCCTCCTTGCTCACCTATAGTGTTTGTTTTCTGCACAAGGGGACGTTACTGATTTCATCTTTTACTGATTCATTTATGCTCCATTTCTCTGTTTCTCTTTCCATTTCAGCTGGCACTTGATGTGAGAGCGTGTGTGATCTTGTGTTTAAGATATTCAAAGGACCTGTGTCTCTTCTCTACCACACATTTCCCAGGGCTTGATGGGCAATTCGCCAACCACTCTGGAGCTTAATATTTCCATGTGTAAAATACCAGTAACATCACTAAAGCTGTGCAGATTATTTATTTTTTACTGGGGAGGCCAATCTGGAAGGAAAAGGGATTTCAGTTTGGATCAGCTCAGAATGAAATTGCTCTAGAAGAAAAGACTAGAACCGAAAGCACTACATCTGGTATGGAAAGAACTGATTAATTCCTTTCCAAAGTTGTTTCAAACATTTCTACCTTTTAAAAAAAGTACACCAAAATAAACATGCAAAGTACTCGGAGGTCTCTGCCGTTGTCCCCCAGTGTCGCTTTCATGTTGTTGCTGAGACTAAAGGGGAGCTAAAGATAAATCCATTAATGTTATGTAAGATGCTCAGAAATGCCTCTAAATAAATAAAAAGGTGCTTCAAATTGTACACTGTGTATGTGTCAGGCAATTCATTGGCAGTGCCAGGATGCTCTTCCCTCTTTGGAGGAGAACACTGTGGGAGAGCCAAGCAGGAGTATTGCAGGTGGCTATTAGCAGCAGGTCACCCAGAGCAATTTTCAGGAGATCTCCATGCACTGATGAAATTTTGCCATTCAGCACAGCCCTCAGGAATCCCTAGGGGTAAGAGCTTTGTGGAAGGTTGTGAAAACCAGCTGAGGCCACTGCCCTGCCCAGCTGCTTGCTCCTGCAGCGTGGAAGCAGAAGGGACATATGCCTGCTTCGGCAGTGCACACACCAGACCGCCAGCTTAAATCCCTGCTGAAAGTGGATTTGCACCACCATACCGAAGCAGAGGGAAGATATTATCTTTTGCCAGCACTAGTGAATGGATCGTGATCGTGGCTCACTGCGCTGGGTGGACAACAGGTGTCCGTGGCACCTCCAGCTGGACCTGCCTGCCCAAGCCCCGATCCAGTACATGATGGCAATTAGGCTTTGCAGGCACGTAAGGCACTTGGCTTCCTCGCCAGCTGCATCAGTGAGTTGTGACAGCAACATTTCACTGCTTTTTGTAGCTCTCCTTGTCTTGGTGGAGAAAATTTTAAAGTAGGACTTCATCTGTCAATAGGTAAATTGGTGGCACCGAACAAGCTGTGGATTGAATGATTGTGATTTCTTCTGAAAGAGCTTAGAGGAAAATAAGAGATCCAAAGTTGTAGTGAAATTAGTGATGTTTTGCTTTCAGCAGGAGTAAAAAAAGGCCAAAATTAGGTTATTGAACAGGTAAGGAGAATCTTTTGCTTTAAGACTTTGGTATAGCAGGGAATGGACAGGATGAGGAGGAACAATAGCATAGAAGAAAAGGTATTTAACGAAAAGAGACAAGCTATGGAAAGAAAGAAAAATAATGCATTCTGGCAAGGTGTTTAATGTCTCAACATCCATGCTTTCCATTTCCAAATAAAGCATGTACATTTGTGGGCTGGGAAGTTGCTCCCACTTCCAGAAGGACCCAAGTGGAGAACTCAGGCTCAGGCTCTCCCCAGCTCCATCAGAAGCTGGACCCAGATCGGCTCAATGTGGTGGCTCAGTTCTGCTCCCCTGTTACAAAAATCACACCAAAAGCAGGCCCAGCGTATTACCTAAATATTGTTCAGCTCTCCCAAGCAATTCTCTCCTTTTTGTGGTGCGTGCACCTCCTGGCACCCACCTCCAGCAGCTCCAAGGAGGACCACAGCTCTGCACTGTGCCGTGCCATGCCATGTGTGCCAGTGCCAATGCCACCGAGAGGTGCTGAGGGCAGCCCGTCACGGTCATCGCTCCCACGGTCATCGCTCCCACCACGCCGGGGGAGCAGTGGTCCTCGCCACCCCGGCCTCCTGCAGCCAGAAGAGCGTGGCTGTGTCTCCCGTGCTCCTCACTACCTCACTCCCTCCCCAGTAAAGCTGCGTAAAGACTGTCTCCCCCACACTCTCCCTGATGAAATTATTGCAGGATTCAGTTTTTCCCTCTTCTGCACCAGGCTGACAGATGCTGATTACCCACTGTGATGGGAAGGCTCTGGGGGTGCCAGGGGCGACACCCAAAGTCTCGGCTCTGAGCCAGGCAGGACAAGGATTATGGTCTTTCTATGGTGTAGGAAGCACGGACACCCTGGGCAGACAGGGCACAGCCACAGCAGCTCCTTTCCCTTGCTTTACCGGAGCTTTCAGGATCTGCTGCGCTTCCTTTAAACTCAATTTCTTGGATAACTTAAGAACCTCAGATTGTCTCTGAGAAAAAAAAGGAAGTTTCTAAGTGCCCACAGCTACGTGTGCTGGGAGGTCTTTGGTACCAGGAGAGCATCTGAAAGATTAAACAAGAATTTGTACTCTGTAAATTCTGACTTTAAGGCAAAATTCACAATGCTTGGCAACCTGGCCTGGGACTTTTTAACATCTGAGCCTTGCAGGACCATACTCAGTGCTTGGCTTCTCTACTGAGGCAAGCAGCAACGTGTGCTAATTAATGCCAGTTGTGGGAATGTCCCGGTGTGACTTACATCTGCTGGGAAGCAGACTGAGACCTCATCGCTCATTTTGTATAATCAAGGCTTATATTAAAACATCCCTCTTTCCTCTGCACCCCATGTGCTAGCCACGGCAATTGCTTTGGGGCAGTATTTCTCCTGAGGGAGGTATCTGGGCTGTTATGTCTAGCCCAAAGGGCTGCACTGAGAAATTCTTGATATAATGAGCTGTATCAGAGTGGGTGGGTTAGAAAGCAATATGTGGTGGTGTCTGATGGCTACTCCTCACCCTGCTGTCAAACACCCTGTCAAGGGGAGAGGCATTTCTCTAATATTATAATAATGGCGCAGTCTCCCATTGATAACATCTGAATTGAAATGTCCTGCAACCAGGTCGGATTTATTCTTGAAATTCACCCTCAAAATCAAACGTGGGTAGGAAAGGACTCAATGTTTACCCACTCTATCCCACCTCCGGAGCTGCAGCATGAGAGGCAGCACCAGTTGACGGCCATAATTCACTTTCCACAGTGGGTTTGGGGCGGGAGAGGGGGAGAAGGAAGCCGGAGCATATTAACACAGAAAGTTCTGAGACGGCGGGTCTTCCCGTCCCTCTCCCTCTGCCGAGGAGATGCTGTAATTGATATTCTGGAAGACCACGCTGGAGCTCGGAGCTGCCCTGCTTTGCAGTGCACTTGGAGCAAAGCCCATGCCACCCTGCTCACCCATGCCATGGTCCTGTGGATTGTGCAGGTGCGTGGGTCTGCAAGCTCAAGGTTAATGG